>NW_028258191.1:4423704-5076948 GCF_053883595.1 Heterocephalus glaber
TCTGTTACACATTTGCCTTCCAAATCTTATTTGAATGGAACATTTTGGGTAATAGTTTACATTTAGATCATTGCCTGTAGAAGTCAGAAAAGGGTAGTTTCTGGTTGTATGGCTCTTATAAGCAATGAAATACAGGATGGCACTCTGGGGAGAGGTTGGAAAGGCTTCTGAGGGCAAATCTACCCTAGTGGGGCTGGGAGGCTGGAGACTTTGGGCCTCACTCTCAGCTCCCAGGCCTTGGAAGGGGTCAGGTCCATCTGCAGGCCAGGGACTGAGAGTGGGATTTGAGTTGGTCATCCAGAGGGAATTTAAGTTGTCAAATAGCCTTATTCTGTCTGTTCATGGAAGGAAAGGTAAAAAATGCTGGGTGACAAAACCAAGAAATGTCCCCTGCAAGATATATCACAAGTACCTTTGTCTATACAACTCCACTTGATTCTCATGAAGACCTCATAAAGGAGGAAGGGCAAATAACATTCCCATTTTACTAATGAAGAAGACCAGACGCAGAGGACAAGAGGTGGTCTGCGTGAAGCTGGTAACAGAGCTGTTCAGTAATTCAGATCCTAGCTCAAATCCTATTCCCTTAGGCTGGATCAGAATGTAGAAGAAACTTCTTTCTGAAACAAAGGTGCCAGGCTCCAGTCTTGCAGAGTCTTGTGCCAGGGGAAGCATTTTCCTACTTCCTGGAAGCCCTGACCAGCTTGAAACATGAAGGGTAGAGTGGTAGCAAGAAATATGTATAGGCATGCGGCTGCTTTGTCCTCCATTCATTTGATCTTTACTTGAATAATTAAACAAGGAGATTCACATTTGTTTGTTTGTTTGTTTAATGCTGCTTGATCTAAGATGCCACAGTATTATTGTAAATATCTAAATTTAGGGCATAGATGGGCCCATGGTTCTCCTCAAAAGCAATATTTTTAACATTAGTCATTCCCACGTAAATGAAAAATTTTCTTTGATAATAGATCAAAGCAGATCCCTCCTCCAAGCTTTCCTTGTGGGCTGCAAAATGACTGTTTTTGCATAAACCAGATTGGAGATGCATGGAGCTGTCAGCTACATTACAAATGCCTCCTGTTGTCAGTGCCCAACTAGCAAGAGCTTCCTCTCCCTCAATATGCTGACTTGGGCCACTGAAGTGATAGAGAGATCAAAACTGAACAGAGCCTATAATCCCAGCACTGTGAGAGGTTGAGGCAAGAGGATCACAAGTTCAAGCCCAGCCTGGGCAAACTAGCAATTGAGCAAGATGCTGTTTTAAAATTTTAAAAAGGAGGCAGGGCTGGGGATGCACCTCAGTGCAAAGGAACTGAGTTCGATCCCCAGTACAACACACACACACACACACACACACACACACACACCCCAAAAAGAAAAAAAAACATTGACCATAATGGTATCCAATAGGATAAAATCTTGGCCAAGAATATTTGTGTTCAACCAGGGAGAAAATGTAAATTTCAGGGCATATTCTTGGGGAAAGGGGAAGAAGCATGAAGTCCTACCCCAACCCAATTCTACGTCGAAGTCAGACTCTGCAGGGCCTATAGACTGCATGTCTATGGCTCCACCCAAAGGGGCACTGGATCAAATTGTGATTGGGATCCAGGAGGAACTTTTCTTTCATCTATGATTGAGCCAAGCTGTTCCTAGGGTCCTCACCATCCTGCTGTAAAGAAGGGCTTTGCGTGGAGATGGTCGCTTCTAGGTCCTGGTTCTAGGTGGCTGAGTTGGGTCATCTCCTTGTCATCCACACCAGGTCCCATGAGGCTTTTATACCTTTCCACAAAGTGAGCTAGTTATTTCTCTTTTGACCTATTGCTTCATTTTACCAAAGTAAGGAAATACCTCTGTTAAGAGTTAAATTGTGGGGCCTGGGATTTAGCTCAGTGGTTCCGCTGCCTACCTTGCAAACACAAGGTCCTGAGTTTGATCCCTGGTACCAAAAAAAGGTAGTTAAATTGTGGAGAGGAGGAGGCTTCTAGGCCACCCTCCCAGAGCAGAGAAGGTGAGCCATGCGGGAGCCAGCAGCACCCCCACCCCACCCCGTTGAAATGAGAAGACATGTAAACAAGCCTCAAAACCAGACTTCAAGATCACCTACAGCAACCCCAAAGGGAGATGAGATGGAACACTCTGATACTCAATCACCTGGACTCCCTGAACAGGCAACAAAAGAGGATCCGGAAAAAATGACATCAGAAATAATTTCTCACATAACAGCAGAGATTGTGCCCATAGTGCAAGACATGATTAATAAATCTAGAGAAGACACAGATAAAAAAATAGAGGAGCTGAGGAACATGATGGAATCCCAACATAGGAAACAAATGGAATCCATAAAACAGATGCGAACAGATTTCCAGGAGATTAAAAACTCCACTGAAAGTCTATGCAACAGAATGAACCAATGTGAGGTCAGAATTTCAGATATAGAAGATAAGATTGCAATTAGTGACCAGGAAAAGAAAACTTTCTTTAAAATAGTAAGGGACCACAAGAAATCAATCCAGCAGCTGCTAGAAAATGCAAAGAACAATAACATAAGACTGATTGGACTCAATGAAGAAACAGGAGATAGTGCAGATGGCATAAAAAAACTGTTCACAGAAGTGATGGCAGAAAACTTCCCAAGCAGGGGGAAAGAACTTGACATACAGATAAGTGAGGCATATAGGACTCCAACTAGCCTTGACCAAAAAAAAAAAACTACACATAGGCATATAATAGTTAAGATTCCAGAAACCCAACAGAAGAACAAAATTCTACAAGGAGTTAGAGAAAAGAAACAAATCACATACAAAGTATCAGCAGAATCACAGCAGACTTCTCAATGCAAACCCTCAAGGCAAGAAGAGCTTGGAGTGATATATTCCAAGTCCTAAAGGAAAACAGCCTCCAATCCAGATTGATGTACTCTGCAAAATTGTCTTTCAAAATTGACGGAGAAATAAGATACTTTCATGACAAAGTGCACCTTAGGAATTTCAAACTTCAAACCAGCACTCCAAAAAATTTTAGACAATATCCTAGGAAAAGATAATGAGGATCACAACCCCAGGAAGCCCAGTAGAATGAATCCATCAGGGATGACAAGAAGTGAATTGCAAAGGGGGAGAATCCAACAGAAATAAAAAGTCATGACAATGATAAGTCAATATGTAACAGTTATAACCATCAATGTTAATGGTCTCAATTCACCAGTCAATAGAAATAAACTGGCAGAATGGGTCAGGAAGCAAGATGCAACAATATGCTCCATATAAGAAACACACTTAATTAAAAAAGAAACTCATACACTGAAAGTTAAATGGTAGAAAACAATACTCCATGTGACAGGAATCTGAAGAGAGCAGGAGTAGCTATCCTCTTTGCAGATCAAGTGGATTTCAAACCAGCACTGATTAAGAGAGACAAAGAAGGACACTACATCCTTGTAAAGGGAACAATCCAAGAGGAAGAGATGACAATCATAAATATATATGCACCAAACACTAGTGGACACAACTATATAAAACAAATACTAATGGACATGAAAAATCATATAAGCACTAATACAATTGTAGTGGGGGACCTCATTACCGCACTGTCACAAATAGATAGATCAACTAGACAAAAGACAAGCAACAAAATACTAGAACTCAATCAAACTCTTGAACAAATGAACTTAACAGATGTTTACAGAGTGTACCACCCCACAAAATCAGAATGCACATTCTTTTCAGGTGCACACAGGTCGTTCTGCAAAATAGACCACATGCTTGCTCATAGAAAATATTTTAGTAAGTGCAAAGGAACTGAAGTTATCCCCTGTATATTATCAGACCATGTTGTGATGAATTTGAGATCAATAGCAAAAGAAATTGCAAAAATTTCATAAGCACATGGAAATTGAACAACACACTTCTGAATAACCAATGGGTCACAGAGGAAATTAAAGACCAAATCAGACAGTTCCTTCTTTTAAATGACAATGACAATACAACATATCAGAAGCTATAGGATACAATGAAACCAGTCTTATGAGGGAAATACATAGCAGTGAATACTCACATTAGGAAAACAGAGCAAGCCCAATTAAACAACCTGATGCTAAACCTCAAGCTTCTAGAAGAAGAAGAGCAGGATAAACTCAAAGCTCATACAAGGGAGGAAATTATAAAGATCAGAGGAGAAATCAATGCAATGGAGACTAAGAGAATGATACAAAAAAAAAAATCAATGAAGCCCAGAGTTAGTTCTTTGAAAGAATAAACAAAATTGACAAACCCTTAGCCAACCTTATCAGAAAAAGGAAAGAAAAAGCTCAAATCCATCCAATTGGGAATGAAAAGGATGAAATTACAACGGACCCAGCAGAAATCTAGAGGATCATCAATACCTACTTTGAGAACCTATAGTGCGATAAGAAGGAAAACAAAGAAGAAATGGACAGATTCCTAGATACATATGAATTACCAAAGTTGAACGAAGAAGACCTAAAAATTCTAAACAACCCCATATCAATCAATGAAATTGAAAACTTAATTAAAAACTTACCAACTAAGAAAAGCCATCAGGATGGCTTCACCGCTGAATTCTATAAGACATCTATAGAGGAACTACTGCCACTACTGTTTAAACTCTTCAGTGAATTTGAGAGGGAAGCAATACTCCCAAATTAATTCCTGGAAGCAAGCATCACCTTGATCCCCAAAGCAGAGAAAGAACCAACCATAAAAAAAAATAGCACTATAGGCCAATCTCCCTAATGAACATAGATGCAAAAATCATTAATAAGATACTGACAAATAAAATGCAGAAGATCATCAAGATGATCATACACTCTGACCAAGTGGGATTCATCCCAGGGATGCAGGGCTGGTTCAACATATGCAAATCAATCAATGTAATACACTATATCAATAGAGCCAAGGAAAAAAACCATATGATCATCTCAATAGATGCAGAAAAAACATTTGACAAAAATCCAACACACATTTAGGATAAAAACCCTACAAAACATTGGAATAGACGGTCTCTACTTAAATCTGATAAAAGCCATCTATGAAAAACCGACAGCAAATATCATACTAAATGGTCAAAAACTGAAATCCTTTACACTAAAATCAAGAACAAGACAAGGAAAAAAAAAAAAACAACAAGACAAGGATGTCCACTCCTATTCAATATAGTTTTGGAAACATTAGCTATGGCAATTAGACAAGAGAAAGATATAAAAGGAATAAAGTTAGGAAATGAAGAAGTCAAGTTGTCATTATTTGCAGATGACATATACTCTATGTAGAAGACCCCAAGAACTCCACCAAATGTCTTCTAGACTTAATAACCAAGTTCAGTAAAGTAGCTGGATACAAGGTCAACACACAAAAATCAATAGCTTTCCTCCACACAAACAACAGACTCACTGAGAGAGAAATAGGGCAACCAATTCCTTTCACAATAGCATCCAAAAAACTGAAATACTTAGGAATCAACCTAACAAAAGAAATCAAAGACCTCGTCTCTGAAAACTGTAGCACTCTGAAAAGAGAGATTGAAGACGATATCGGAAAATGGAAAGACATCCCCTGCTCCTGAGTAGGAAGGATCAACATAGTGAAAATGGCCATACTTCCAAAACTGCTATATAGATTTAATGCAATCCCAATTGAGATCCCAGCAGCATTCTTCATGGACCTTGAGAAAATAATCCAAAAATTCATTTGGAACAAGAAGAGACCCAGAATAGCAAAAGCAATTCTAGGTAACAGAGACATGGCAGGGGGTATTACAACCCCCAACTTGAAACTATTCTACAAAGCTACTGTGATAAAAACAGTATGGTGCTGGCAAAGAACCAGACCTGAGGACCAGTGGAACAGATTAGAAGATGCAGAAACAACTCCAGACACACTCAGCCACCTCATCTTCGAAAAAGGAGCCAAATACTTTCACTGGATGAAAGATAGCCTCTTTAATAAATGGTGCTGGAGAAATAGGGTTTCAACTTGCCAAAGACTAAAACTAGACCTATATCTTCCACCATGCACTAAACTAAAATCAAAATGGATTAAAGATCTAAATATTAAAACAAAAACGCTGAACCGGCTGGAACAGAGGTTACGTAGAACTCTTGAAGACATTGGTGTAGGAAAATATTTGATGAACAAAACCTCAGTTGTCCATGAACTAGCACAAACAATCAACAAGTGGGATCTCTTCTTAGAAAAAAGCTTCTGCACAGCAAGAGAAACCACCAACAATGTGAAGAGACAACCTACAATATGAGAAAAAATTTTCCCCTGCTGTTGCTCAGACAAAGGTCTAAACTTAAAAACATCAGACCTCCCAAATTTAAAGACCCAATCCAAAAATGGGCATCTGAAATGAACAGACTTTTCTCAGACAAAGAAGTAGAAATAGCAAATAAACATATGCAAAAATGTTCCACATCACCGGTCATTCGAGAGATGCAGATGAAAATAACGCTGAGATTCCACCTCACTCCAGAAAGAATGGCTGCTATCATGAAATCAACCAATAACAAATGCTGGTGGGGCTGCTGGGAAAGAGGAACCCTGCTCCACTGCTGGTGGGAGTGTCGACTGGTGCAACCACTGTGGAAATCAGTATGGAGATACCTCAAAGAACTAGGACTGGAAGTCCCATTTGAGCCAGCTGTTCCACTGCTGGGGATCTTCCCCAAAGAATTAAAAGAATCATACCACAGTGATATATGTGCACCCATGTTCATACCAGCACAGTTTGTAATAGCCAAAACTTGGAAGCAACCCAATTGCCCATCAACTGGAGACTGGATAAAGAAAATGTGGTGTTTTTTTTTTTTTTTTCATGAAATAGAGTACTACTCAGCCATAAAAAATAAGAAATTAGAGACATGCATAGCTAAATGGATCCACATTGAGGCAGTGTTCTTAAGTGAAATAAATAGGACACATATATGTAAATACCACATAGTTTCTCTAGTGTGAGAAACTGTAAGTGTAAATAAGGACTAAAAGGTATAATAGATAATGTGAAATAGGAAGAAAAGGGGCAAAGGGGAAGGGGAAGTGGGAGGGGTAGGGGAAAGGAAAGAAGGGACTGGGATTAATATGAGAAAATGGAAAAATGGAAACAAAGTCTTTGTAAATAGGGAGGGATGGAGGGGTTGAAGGGAGGGCAGGGGAAGGGGGAAAAATAAGAATGAAGAGAGACTATGTAAAGGTGCAAATTTCCAGTGATGAATGTCATTATATTGTATACCTAAAATGTACCAGTGATTACAATGAATAGTTGATAATGAGAAATAGGCAGAAAAGGTCCAAAGGGTTAGGGGCAGTGGGAGGGACAGGGGAAAGGAAAGAAGGGAAAGGAAAAATGCTGAGAAATGGAAAAAATGGAAACAAAGTCTTTGTAAATAGGGAGGGATGGAGGGGTTGAAGGGAGGACAGGGGAAGGGGGAAAAATAAGAACCAAGGGAGATTATGTAAAGGTGCAAATTCCCAATGATGCATGGCATAAGAATGTGACTATATTGGAGACAGGATCTTTAAAGAGGTAATTACAGGTGAGTGAGGTACGTTGGCCTTGATCTAGTGTGATTGATATCCTTCTAAGAAGTGATTAGGGCACAGATCTGCCAGAGACAGGGACAAGACAGACATCCACAAGCCTAAAGGCCTCAAAAGAAATCCGCCCTTCTAACACCCCCATCTCAGACTTGCAGCCTCCAGGACAGTGAGGAAATAAATTTCTGTTGTTGAAGCTACCCAAGCTGTGTATTTTTTTATGGCAGCTCTAGCAGACTAATACCTTCCCTTTGGACTAACCACAAAGATGCCTTGCTCTGTTTCCTAGACCTTTTATTGAATGGAAACTGCTGATTATTTGCCTTCTGGATTCAGAGATGACAGACAGGCTGTCACTAGTAGGCGTGGGCGTGGAGTCCTTCTCAATGACTTTGAACAGCCCCCCCCCCCCACCTTTTAGTGCCAAGGACATGTAAAGTTTACCCGATGCTGGGGACATTCTGTGGAGAGAAACTGAGGGAGGAGTGGTCCTGCGTGCATGACTCACCCAACTGACTTATCAGATAGCACTGCCCCATTCCCCTGCATCTGTGCTTTAATCCAGTGGGCTCTGGCTCGCCAAATGTATTTCCATCCCTCAGCACAGCACTCTGACGCACGGCATGCTGGACTTGGCTCATGTTTTCTAGAAATGATCAGAGTCTTGTCCTGCACTGGGTGACTGGGTTCATCATGGTCCTAAACCTGAGCTGATCAGACATTAACAATGATGACAGTTGCCATGCCATCTTCTGCTTGCATGAACATGGCCTCCATGGCATGGCCATTGTTATAGTAATAGCATTTATTTCTAAACATTGTGAAATCTTTAAATTAGGAGAATAAGGAATAATTACAGGGTCAGTGGTAGGCAGGTCATCATTCCTCCCTTGGAAGTCTGGTAGCACCACTGTTTGACCCATGCCAGTGTTTCCCTAGACAACTGAATTTCTAGATCTCCCATCTTCTTATTGGTCTTTCCTCTGTGGGCAGGTTCTTGTCAAGACTGATCCTCCTCAATGTGCACAGTGTAAGTTCTGGCATTCATTAGGGCTCAATCAGTACTTCCTGAAGGCACGAATTATGTACATAAATTAATTTTTACATATGTAATTTAATTTCAAAGTCTTTCTCCCTTTGCATCCTCATTTTAACTATCATTACAGTCAGAGAAGCAGAGACTCACATAAGTAGAGGGGACTCAGAGGAACAACTGCTCTGGTTTTCCAAACATAGTTGCCCTTCATTCTCTCTGGGTCTGATTCTCTTAAGATGAGTCTCTTCCTAAATAATTAATACAATGACTTCCATGGTGCGTGGACAGGAGTCGGCACTCAGTAAATATCTGCTGCTGAAAGAATGAGGGAGTGAAGAAACTCTCAGAATAAAGTACAGATGTTCTTATTTAAGAACGATACTGAGAAGTTCCTTAACACTGACTGTCATGCTTAGGCCTAATTGTCTTTTCTTACAACATTAGTTTGGAGACATTTTCACTGAGTACCCTATGTAAGCAGAAGCCACTATCTTGGCGATCTGGCCAGGATTTGTCCCAGGGCCCAGGGCCATAGGAATAGAGCTTTCTCCAAAGCATCCTGTTTAACCTTAATCATTCATGTGGACTGTCCATCCTATTCCATAGCATGGCTGTGTCTATGCCTGCCTTAAAATATGCTAAGGTCCTAGTACATTGATGCCCTGTGAACACATATCCTGTGCATTGTGGTTTCCAGAGCCTCTTGCACATTACCCTGTCCCTGAATGGAGGGAAGTGGTACCTGCAGACCCCTGAGGATTAACAAAGGCTTAAGCCAGTGGCGTGTAAGTCACCCCAGTAAACGCAGGAAGAAAACATTAGAACTCTTCTTGAATGTCTTTTAACTGTTACCATCTTAGTGTGCACTACATAGTATCCACCTGTTATAGTGTATAATGTGGTACATGTATTTCCATGATACCAAATAACATTCAGATAATGTGGGTGGCTGCTCAAGAGTTTTTCTTGGAGGTCAACACTCTCAGACCCAAAGCCCGCTGCTCAGGCCGGGTTCCAACAGCAGGCCCTGGGTTTGGGCTTCACATTCCCACGTGGGAACCCGTTTTCTTCCCCCTCCCTGTCCTCTCCCCGTCTCTCCTTTCTCCTCTGTCAGTTGTTGTGTGAGCTGGGTAAAGGAAGGTGGGGAAGGTGCCAGGAGCCTCTGAGCGCCTCTCTGGCTGACTCGTCCTACCTGGCTGATAGTTAACCGAAGGTCCACGGCCCCACTCACATAAAAATGAATGTTTGACACTGGGTTCTTGCAAAAAGAAAGGACTTTATTGAGGTTCAACCAACAAGGAGACAGAAAGGAAGTTCAAATCTGTCTCCTCCTTAGCCCTGTTAAGGAATTTAAGCTGTCAGGGTAAGGAGAAAGAGGGCTGACTGGCTGTAATCAGGAGTTCACGGTGGGATCGTCTATACTTGGGATGCTGGTCCAGGTAGAACCTGTGGAGATTCTGGTCTGTTTGCAACTGTAGATGGCTCCCTTTGCTCTAATCTAAGTCCACCAGGACTTGCTGTCTTTCCTCAGCTTCCATTGGGCTTTCAAGGTCACTTTATTTTATTTTATAGATTAATTAATTTTTTGTTGTGCTGGGGATGGAACCCAGGGCCTTGTACATGCTAGGCAAGTGCTTCACCACCAAGCTACACCCTCAGACCTTGAGATCATATTAGATCAGGTCCTTGGGTTCTGTGCCTGCATCTGGAAAAAGAGATTGAACAGTTTTTAGGAGCAGGGAGGTTGCTATTTTATAGTTCACTTTCAAATTCAGAAATCTCGAGGGACCACTTCTGATCTGCAGATGAAATCTCAGACTCAGGCTCTTGAAAGGAAAATTTCCTCTCAACTCCCAGAGCAAGCCTGTGCTGAGGCCTCTTCATCATCATCCCAGACACCACCTCTGCGATGGAGGTCACCAGGAGGTGGCCAGAAAGGCCCCTTGCAGGTGACTGAGCAGGTTGCCTCCAGCTTGCCCAAAGCAGTGGCCAAGCAGGCTGTCTCAGGGCTGGGCTCTGGCCTGCACCTCCTGCTCAGCTGGAGTGTCCCAGCTACTGCTGCTGTGTAGAGAGCTAGGCCCAGGCCTCTCCTACCCTCCAACCCCTGCCCCAGCTCCTCTGCCCCAGGCATAGGGCTCCACCCTCCCGAGACCAGCACGAGCTGCAGGCTCCAAGTGGGGCCCTCTCCGTAGCAGGGCATGCTTGGGGTACAACACAAGATGAGTGGGCTTTGGCATCGGGTAGCTCTGGAGCTTTGGTGAATCTTTGGCAAGTTGCTGGCCCTGAGCTTTGGGAAGCCATGTTCCCTCCTGTGATGCAGGGCTCAGGCAGAGGCCCTGCACCTGTGGCCATGGCTCGATGCCAGTTCTGCCACTCACTCACCATCCTGGGCTTTGAGAAGCCGCAAATCCCTTTGGTGTAATCGCTGTTTCTGCTGCCTTGGGCAGTGTGGATTCAAATGAGATGATGCGTGTGACACACTTAGCTCGACTCCTGGCCATTGTGACTTTTACACCATCGCTGTCATTATGAATGCTGAGATCACTTAAGAGCCAGGTGCACAGCTGGCACTAAATAAATATTGGTCAAGTGAATGTGGGAGTTGCTCTGGAGGCCAAGTCCCTACCGAGCTCCAGGGAGCCCTGTCAGGCTGGCAACAAGGCCAGCTTGGAGAGTGGGACTGGGAGGGGGCTGCTTAGGTTAGTGCTTGTCTTCAGTTCCTTTTAGGGCCTAAAGTGCTGACGGATACCAAGGTCTTTGACCTCACAATCTGGGTGGGGTCTTCATTCTTCCCTCCTCTACTGGTTTCTGACTTAGGGTATCCCCACTGGAGGTCAGGGGACAGCAGTCTTCACAGAAGGAGCCAGTGGCCAGTTTGCTCCTGGCCCAGGGCATTTGAGGTCGGGCTCATGTTCTGCATGGTGCTCAGAGCCCCTCCTAGCAGCTGTTGGCTCAACTCATTCCTGCTCTTACCCTGTCATCTCCAGGCTGGGGTGAACTGGGAAGCTTGCCCTTTTTCGACTGCACCTAGGCTAGTAGTGAACCAGGCTTGTTTGTGACATCCAGAGGTCACCAAAGGAGGTAGTGCACTGGCAAGGGTGCACACAAGAGAGGGATGAGTTTAATCTTAAAGTGGGTGTATTCACAGCTGCATTTTTAGCTCCATATCTACAAGAGCCTGGAGCATCACATTTCCTGTGGGAGTGTTCCTAGGGTGTAGATGAATCCAGCAGGGCTGTAGGGAGAGGGCACGGACAGGAGAAGGTCTGAACATGCACAGCTGCACTCAGACACATACACACATGCAGACTGACAGATACACAAGCGCGTGCAGACACATAGATTCAGACATGCACACACACATGGATGCATAGCGAGACCCACAGAACCCTCATATCTGCATGTCCAGACACACCCACACAGACACAGGAGGAGCAGAGCCAGGCAGTCCAGGAGCTTCCAGCAGCCCCCATTGTCCACAGGAAAAAGGTCCACAGGGAAAACCGAAGTCCTTCTTTTGACCTTCAAGAAAGGAGAGGAGAGGAGAGGAGTCTATTAGTCTTGACCTCTGCCTTCTCCTGCAACACCCCTAGGGTGAGCACAACCTCACAGAGCCTTCCATCCCTACCCTGGGCCTGTGCTGACCTCCAGGAGACCCCTGTGGACAAGGGACCACACATGGACCACACAAGGGCCCATGCATCAAGCCAGGGAGACAAGAAAGATGGGCCTGAATTTTCCACCATTCCTGCAGGATTTGGGGGCTAAAATGGATTCAAAATTAAGAAAGTTTGAATTTCTGCGTTAAGAAAATAAAAGAATGCTTCCTTTCTACTACTCTTGGGTTTGTAGTCTGAGATTTACGCCTCATTTACATTTTAATAGATACCCTGGCTTAAGTAAAACACTATTATTGGCAGAGATTTCAGAAAGGCAGGTAAGAATCACCTTGTATGGGGAGCTGGTAGGGTGGGGCTGAGAAGTGTCTACGAGCAGGGTGACTTGCTTACCTATCTTAACTGGTGGTGGCCAACTTTCTGCTAGCTCTGGTGCTGGAGAGGTTCACAAAGATAGCAGAGAGCTGCCCTCCACCCCCACACCATGGGGAAGTTGTGGGCTGGAGTAGTGTGACCAGCATGACCTTCTCAATGCATGCTCCACATCATCCCTCCTGACCCTGTAGACTCTCAGGAGAGGGGTTCAAGGCAATATGGCACAGGGGACCCTGACCCCTTCCATTCTGCTCCTTTAAAGCTTCCTTCTGTTGGCCAGGTATAGGCTCAAAATAAATACAAATCCCATCAACTTAGCCTCTTTAGGATTTTTGTTTTCATTTCCCCTTCCAATAAAGAGTTTTCCAAAGTCAGCGTGGGAGCTAGGGGAGAAGTTATGCCCCCCTCTGAAAGCACTAAGAGGAAGACAAAGCTAGACCTATGGAAAGGAGAACTGCAGGGAAGACAATGAGGCCCTGAGGTCTGTAGTCAGCGCCAGCCCACATGCCAGAAGGGAGCCACGGAGACGTTTCCGCTGTGAGTGTTTTTCAAGGATGTGTTTGGTCATCCCTCATTCAGATGCTCAAGTCCTTTGTATAAAATGGCCTAGAATTTGCGACCTACACATCTCCTTGCACATCCTCCTGTATGCTTTACATCAACTCTAGATTGCTTATAAAACCTAATACAATGTAAAGGCCATTCAAATAGTTGTTATACTGTGTTGTGTAGTGGGTAATGACAACAAGAAAGGTCTGTGTGTATCCGTTCCATGGATGTGGAACCCAAGGATCTGACTGTATTTGGCCTTGGGTATTTAGACAGGCAACAAAGCCCTGCTCGATGCACTTTCCCGAGAGGCATCTGTTCAAGGAATGGGATCAGCAAACCTGGATGGAGGATTTCAGGCCAGGATGCCGTATTAGAGGTGCTAGCTCAAGAGGGTGGCAGGAAACAGCACGGCTAAGCTAGTCCTGATGTATGCACCCACACATCCTCTCTGCAGCGGTGCCTTCTTTGTGGCCGACACACTCAACCTTCCCTTGAAACTTGGCTCAGCACTTCCTTTATCTCAGCTGTCACTCTGCAAGTCTCCTCTTCCTGGCCTCTGCACCTTCCACATTATTTCGTCATACATGCATCCATACTTCTTGGCTGGTATAGATGTGTGAGTGTGTTTTCTTATCAACAGGAATTGGGCCTCTTGATCCTGCTCCCTCTCCTCACAGTGCCTGGGACAAAGAACTTCCAGCAGGGGGACTCATGAATGCTGTGGAAAACAAACCTCAGTGAGGGAAGGGATTCAGAGATTACGGAATCTGACTTCCTTATATCAAAATTGAGAAACTGAGGCACAGGGACTCGCTCAAGATCACACAGCTAGCTAGTGACCATTTCTTATGATTCTTTAGTAGTTTGGAAAAAGAAAGAAAGAACTGGTATACCTTCTCAAAATTAGCATATTTAATATTTTACAAGTGTTCCGTCATTTGAAATTATTGCCCAGGTGTACTCCTTTGATTAACATCTACTTAAGAAGCAGGACTAGGGAGGGTGGGGAGAGGGAATAAAGGGATCAAAAATGATCAAGATGTGGTATACATAAGTATCAGCCCCCCAAAACGAGTGTAAACATCATGTGTCACAGTCCATTAAAGAAAAGAAAAAAGAAGCAGGACAATCAGTGCTTCTTTAAAGCACTGTGAAGTCACATTCTTGGTGCTCAGCTGAGCTCTTCTGTATCCCCAGGGTCAACAATCTTTGATCACAGCAAATCTTTGTCATTCAGGAGGTGAGTCAGTTTGGGGAATGACTGAAAGTCATTTGTCTGGTGAACTTGGTGGGTAATTTAGCTAGAGATTAGTATTTGAGGTAAAACAGAAGGACTAGCGAGAGGCCCTTTCCCTTCCCTTCCTCAGCAGGCTCTGCCAGGGATGCTTACAACGAAAGAGGCAGCAATGCCCCAAGGTGCCACATTCAGAGAGCTCGGGCACTGCGTTTCCCACAGCATAGACACTGCCTGTCTCCTCAGCTTTTCCCTAGGACCAGACTCACTTCCGGGTACAATGAGAGCTGTCTTTGGGAGATATTTTAGGGACACCAGAAATGACTACTTCTCATTAACTTACTTACTAATCATAATACACTATTTAACAAATATTGGTGAAGGGATTATTTTGAGACAGGCAATATCCAGTGTACTATAGATACAGTGAAGAACATGACATACTTGGTTTTTGTTCTGCTAAAAATTATCTATAATCTGGCAGGAAGAATCATTGAGCAGATAACATATAAAAGTAGAATTATACTTTTCAAAAATTCTAAAAAGAAGTCAAGCTATCAAAAAGATCTCTTAACCATGTTTTATATTGTAAATTTATTCCTTTTTGTAAAAACATGTTCTAATAAATGCAAATAAAACTTGAAAGGAAGGCATAGCAGGGTGTGATGGTGAGTCACTAAGAGTTTACTGTAAATCTGTTACCTTTTTCCTAGACTACAGCAAGACTCAGCATCTGCTGTTAAGGGTCATAAGATAGGATTTTATTTTTAAAAGAGCTTCATTGAAATATAATTCACATACTATATAATTCACCCATTTAAAGTGTATAATCCATTGGCTTTCAGCATCTTCACAGGGTTATGTGTTTAGTATCACTATCAACTTTAGAACACTTTCATTATCCTAAAAAGAAACCCTGTACCTATTAGCTATCACCTCTGATGTTTCTTTTTACCCCTCCCTAACCCTGGAAAATCACTTTCTACAGGTTTGCCTTTCATATGAGTAGAATCATATGTAGTCCTTTGGTTTTCACTCATCACAAAGTTTTCAGTGTTATATCCATGTTGTTGCATGTATCACTACTTCATTTTTATTGCTGAATAATATTCCATTGTATGGATATAATACATTTTGTTTATCCACTGATCAAGTGGTTTCTACTTCTGGCTGTTAGGAATAACACAGCTGTAAACATTCATGTGTCTTTTTGTAGACACATTTTTGAACCCCTTGAGTACTTATCTAGAATTGGAAATTCTGAGTCATACAAAAACTGTTTTTAACCATTTGAGTATCTACCAGACTGTTTTCCAAAGCAGCTACTCCATTTACAATGAGTTCAGTTTCTCTATACCCTCATCAACACTTGTCTGTGTGTTTCAATTTTTTACTATTACAGTCATTCTAATAGGTGTGATGTAGTTTCTCATTAGTTTACATTTGCTTTTCCCTGATGGCTAATGACATTGATCATCTTTTCCTGTGATTATCGGCCATTTGTACATCTTTTACATCTATTCAGATGCCTAGTGTTAGTGCATTACTTATCTATTACTTAGTTGTAATTGTGCTTTACATATTCCAGATGCAACTCTTTTACTAGATATATAATTTGTAAAAGTTTTTCCATTCTGTTGTCTTGCATTCTTTTTTTTTTTTTTTGGTACCAGGGATCAAACTCAGGACCTTGCACTTGCAAGGCAGGTGCAGTGCCACTGAGCTAAATCCAAGCCCTGTCTTGCTTTCTTGATAAAGCACAAAACTTTAATTTGTTGATGTCCAGATTATTTCTTGTTTGGTTGCTCCTACTTTTGATGTGATATCTAAGAAACAAAACCAAACAACTGTCAAGTCCAAGGTCATAAAGATATATAACTATATTTCTCTTATGTTAAAATGTTACTGCTTACACTTAGTCTTTGGTCTCTTTTGAGTTAATTTTTTATTTGGTTGAAGTGAGTAGGCAAATTTGAAGGTGTGTTTGAAGAGGGTGGACACACACCATGGAAGGCACTCAAGAATAAATAAAAATATAAAGGAGGATCACTTGAAACTTAGGAAACAGAGAATCATTAATCCCTAAAAGAGAAAATATTCAAGTGATGAGATAGTTAAGACAATAGTTGTAGACAACTCTCTGAACCCCACACCCAATCTATAGGCAGTCTTCCTGAATCAGCCACCAATATGTGTATTGAAGTCATCCAGTTGGTAGTGATGGTGAGGTGGAGGACATTTCCATGCAGAAGAAATTGTGAGAATGTGATTTGAGGGAGGATGTGGTGCATTTAAGGTGCGTGCAGTCCCAGTTGGTGGATGCATGGTTGTCAAAGGGGGCCAGGCAGGAGGGGTAGGTGGGAATGGAAGGTTGTGCAGAGCCTATAAAGGCCCTCTGTCTTAGCTCAGGCTGCCATAACAAAATGCTCCAGATCAGTGTGAGGGGTGTGGAATAGCACACATTTATTTCTCCCAGTCATGGAGGATGGATGGGAGTCAAACCAGTAAAATGGTCCTCAGTTTGCAAAACCCCTCCTTGGAGGGCAGGGTGGGGAACTCAACCCTCCATCTGATCTGAACAATCAGTCCTTATGCACATCTTCTTTGTTTCTGTTTCCTGGTAAGATTTCTCTTGAAGAAAGTTTTGTTTTAGTAAAGAAAAACAGGGAAAGAAGGAAGGAAAGAAGGGAGGGAGGAAAAGAAAGAAGGAAGGAAAGGAAAGAAGGAAAGAAAGGAGGGAGGGAGGGAAGGGAGGAAGAAGGAAGCAAAGAAAGTAAGAGAACCACAAATCTGGTGCAACAGCCTCATTTTTCTGATACAGAGGCCCAGAAAGTCAACTCTTCTGTGTTTCTGGCTTTGTTTTGATTTGTACTTTTTCTCAAACTGAATTATACTTTTTATGTGAGTTCTGAATTAGAACTAAAAGAATGACAAAAAAATAACTTTCTTCTGAAAGCTGAACTCTCAGGTCAGTGACATTGGCACTGGCCACCAAGCAAGCAGGAAAGGAGGAGACAAGTGTGTGGAGTTGCTTTACTTCCTCAAGCAGATGAAACCAGGGAACATGGAACTGGGAGCTGCCACTTTCTATTGTGCAGCAACAGGCAGGTCCCGATTTCTGGTGATTTATGTTTACATGTTCAGGCTTTACATGTATCCTTGGAAACAAACCTCTGGCAGCCATCCCCCCAGCCCCTGACCAGTCTCTGCTGGCTCAGACTGGGGGAGGCAGGAGGGAGAAGAGATAAAGACTTGAGGACACTTGGCTTGGTTTTGCCTCTGACACCCATGTTCTCAGGTTGCTAGTTGCCCGTCTTGCCGTCTCAGTTGCGTAGACTGCCATAACAAACTACCCTGGGCTGGTGGCTTAACCAATAGGTATTTATTTCTCAAAATTCCAGAGGCTAGAAGCCCAAATTGTGGGCAGGATTGTTTCTCCTGAGGCCTTTTTCCTTGGCTTGCAGACTGACACTGCTCACCGTGGCCTTACATGGCCTGTCTTCTGTGTGTGTGCATTCCTGGTGTCTTTTCCTCTTCTTATAAAAACACCAATCCTGTTGGATTAGGACCCACCCTGACTGTTTCATTTAGTCTTCATCTCCTCATCAATAGCCCTATTTCCTACTACAGTCCCACTAGGGTTAGGGCTTCTGTGTATGAGTTCCAGGAGGGCACCTTTCAGCCCATAGCACTCCCTCACTCCCTGAAGTAGGGGGACTGTGTGCAGAGGCCATCTCTCACGTATCTCTTTCTGGGTTCCTTGGCTTGGACCTCGTACAGTTCTCAGTGACTCAGTAGCCCCAGGCCTTGGCTGGGAACAAATGGGCTGCAGAGAGCACTTTCTCTCTGATTTGCACCTTGAGGTGTGAAATCCTCAAAATCCAGCAAAGGCCAGGGAAAGTGCTTTGATCTAATATGGCTCTTGGGAAACTCCCTGCCTTGTGGAGATTTACATTAAACTTGACCCAAACTCTAATTCTATGGCAAACTCTAATTCTGTTTGGACAATTCCCTTGCTTCATTACCTCTACCATTTCTCTAACTCCTTGCTACAGCCCTCAGGCTTCCTAGCCTCAGATTAGCTGTGGAAGTCCATCTTTACACTCTGATCCAGCCACATGCAGCATTTTCATAGGGCACTGAATTTCCTGCCAATTTCAGGTGGGGACAGAGCAGGATCATATCAGCACAAAATCTGCCATCTCCCCCTGGCTCCTCCCACCCCACCCCGACTTCTCCAGCGTGGTCCAGTTCTCATGTCTAGTGGATGCCTTCACATGCTCCCCCATCCCCCTTTGAGGAAAGGGCACTCTACCATCTCTGTGGGTGTAGCCTCCCAAAGCTCTTACTGCAGGGCTCTTCTCTAGGCACTGCTCCGGACTGCAGGGAGCTGCTTTACCCACAGGGCATCCAAGACCCAGTGGCTTCTCCATAGGAGGTGGGGTACAAAGGCACAGCCCTCGTGCTGCTATGTGGGACAATCTAAGGAGTCATCCCAGGTCAAGTTCCTGTTAAATTGGTGGAAGCCTCTGCTGCACTTTCTCTCTCTCTGCTCATTCCTGCTCCCTTACTTCTCACACGGGCTGAACCTGCAAACATTCCCTGAAGAAATTTCTGTACTCAGGTCTTCATCTGCAAGACCATCTCTGGAAAACTGACTCAAGACCCCAGGCTAGCTACCACTGGGGGTTAGCCACTGGAGTCCTGGTAAACCCAGATGTCTCCATTTTCCATTTTATTGACAGAGAAACGAAGGCTCAGAAAGGAGAATGCATGACAGGCCTAATGTCATCAATGCCATTAGTAGCTGAGCCAAATGGAAAGCTACAGCCACTTGAGTGTGTGTAACTCCTCAGTAGTTTGGTTTGTTAGTTGCTTTACCATATGACATTGTGAACGCCTAATGGTAAATGTAAGCCAGGTGGTTCCAATATGGGAGGAGACCCCTTCCATCCCTTTGCCCTCCCTAGTGGGTAAATCTGTGCCATCAAGAGTCCTTTTGATAACCTTTGTACTCTTTCCTACCAGGAAAGCTTCTCATCTGATTTCGTCAGAGTTTCTTTGGTTGCTAGGAACTAAAACCCATTTAGCATACATAATTAGCTTAGATAAGCTCTCATTATCTAAGGAAAGTTAATAAAAGTGCTGAGTTTAGGAAGAGCTGGATTCCAGTTGGTCTCAGGAAGTATCTTTCTTTTATTTTCCTTTTGAGAAGCAGTGTTGCCTGATGGCTAAAAGCAAGGACTCAGGAGCCAGCTGTTACGGTTTAGATCTAAATGTCCTCCCAAAGTCTAATGTGTTTGAAGGTGGGGCTTTGGAAGGTGACTGGATCATTAGGGCTCTAACCTCAGCAGTGTATTCATCCATTGAAGAGATTATAATTTGATAGCATTATTGAAAGATAATAGAAACTTAGTAGGGAGGGCCTAGTTGAAGGGAATGGACCTGGGGGAAATGATCTTGGGAGCTATATATGGTCCCCAGCCCCTCTCTGGATCATCCCTGCTCTTCGCTTCATGGCAACCATGAGGTGAGTAGCTTTTCTCTGCCATGCTGTTCTGTTCTGTTTCTGCTGTGGAGCCAGCCAACCATGGACTGTACTCTCTGAAACTAAGAGCAAAAATAAATCTTTCCTCCTTTAAATTGTGTATGTCAGGTAGTTGGTCCCAGTGACAAAGTGCTATTTAGTTTATATCATGGCTTTACCATGAGTCATCTTAAGTACCACTTGGCCTTGGTTTTTGTAAAATGAGAATAATCATAGTACCTGTACCATAGGATTGTTATGAGAAATAAATGAGTTATTTATAATGTACAGATTTCACACAGCATTTGGAATATATTACACACTATAGGTTAGTTTTATCTCTTATTCATGGTTATTAGGGTGAAGTGGACAAGATTTTGTCCACTTTTGCCTTTATATCTGTCATTCTCTTTTCTAGCCACCTCCTGTGGTCCTCATGGCTCAGGCGTGCACATGACCCATTTTATACTCATCAACTTAGTTTTCAGCTCAAGGATCCATTCCTGAAAGGCATCTTTTACTTGTGCCTCTTGGTTTGGAGTTCCTATAAGAAGGGATCGGATTGTTCCCTATTCGTCTTTTTGGGGCTCAGTCAGTCAAGAAAAGTTAGTGGGACTTCCTCAAATCAAGCACTCCTTGCACCAAGTCCAATCACCTGAGACTGGGAGAACAGAGATAACCAATTCCCTCTCCACTCAATAGCCACTTGGGTAGGAGCACAAGGGAGCCTAGGAAGGACCAAAACCATACCTATTGTGTCTTCCTTCATAACAACTCCAATCCTTTGACTTTCCAATCATGATGGTTTCTGTCACTGTTTCACATGTTGAAAGAGTAATGTCTTTTAGTGGCTTTGTTTCTTCTCTACCTCCATAACCCCTTGTATTTGATTTCCTTTCTAACCACTCCCCTGTAAGTATTTTCTTGAAGTTCCTATTTATCTCCTGGAAACAAAATTTGCAGCCAACTACTTAATCCTTTTTCTCCTTGGATTCTCTGAATCATTGAGCCCTCTCTTATAAAATTTCCCCACTTGTTTTCCATGCTGCTATTCATTTTTATATTCCTCCTGCCATATTCTTTAGCTTTTCCACTGCTCCAGTTCTTATCATCTATGTTAGATTATAAGCTCCTAGACAGAGACAGTGTTCTACCAAGAGAATAAACAGAACTGAGTGACCATTGACAAAGAGAGGGAGTGTTACATAGGAAAGTGTCATGGGATTCATATTGCTATACAGTGAGGAACCCATTTTAATGTATGACTCTATTCAGAATGTAACTAACTCTTCCCATGAAAAGAGTTCTACAGCCCTTGCTCCATTTGGTGCTGTGACTTCTGAGGGTAGAATATAAGAGGCATCCAGCTTCCACCTGGCTCTTCTCTTGGAACATTTCCTCTTGGAGCTGCACACTGTGAGGAAGCCCAGATCACAGAGAGCCATGTGGAACTGTTGCGGCCAAGAGTGGCAAGTATCAGCCTTCATCAACCAACCATGGGCATGTGACGGGGGAAGCCTTCATTGTGACTTCTTAACACTGTCCAATGCACTGGAGACCCCACATGACAAGCCACCTGACAGAGCTGGGGAACATAACAGTGGTGACTCTCCACAGGGGTTTCTGCTTATGTCTTTTATTCTTATTTCTGATCGCAAAGATGGGTAACCATTACAGTTTCAGAACATTTATGAGCTGCATGTCCTCACCTTGTGGTCTCAGTATGAGGCACGTTGATGGGTGTATCACCTTTCTGTCACCTGGGAATATGGCAGTGGGGTGACACCCCATCTTCTCTGCCATCTTCCCCACAATTATCAGGCCTTCAGGTAATTTATTTGATCTCATGGGGATTTGTAAATCTTGGCCAAGAAAATTATACACTTTGTGATGGACAGAAGTGATCCAGTCAAAGCTCATCCTATGCAGCATTATCTTTTTGCTTCAGGATTTTTGCTTCATTTATTCTTTTGAAGTGAGAAAAGAAAATGGCAAATCCATCCTGAGGGAGATAATATCTACGGCGAGGTATGGCAAAATGTGCTATAAGCTGGATTGTTCTTATCACTCCATCTATGTAATTCAGTTCAACAGAAAGGACAACGGTAACTTCAGTGGTTGGAGGAGGGGATTGAAGTTACCTGGTGAAAATGCTTCAGGAGATGTCTTTCTATTTTTGTGAGTGAGTGGATCTTACAAAGATAAATACGGAAAGCCCCAGCAGCAGTCTTCTTAGTAAACAAAAGCTGACTGTAACTTGTTAATGAGTAGTCCTCTTCAACAAAATCACAGCATGTTAGCCCAATAAGAACCCTCATGTCTCCTTACAATCATTAGGCCAGTGAGTGGTGTGACTTGCCTGAAGTCACACGGACAATCAGGAATAAACTGGAACTGCAGCCACATACCTCCTGGCTTCAATCTTATGTCTCTGGGTTCTAAACGTAACCCTACTAAATTGCTGGCTTTATTATGACCATTTTCTATGCCCTAATTTTGGGGGTAAATGATATTTTGACTGAGTCTCTCAAAAGGGAGCTGGATTTTTACCTTGGGGTCAGTGGAACAAATTTGCTCTGTTGACATTATTCCAGGACCGCAAGAAATATTACTCACCATGAAATTATGGTCAAGGTGACTTTTCTAAAAATAAAATTTTAGGGTGCCATAGAATCTCATGGGTGTTCTAACACACATTATACTTTAGTTACTTATTTGGCATCAGTCTTTGAAGCTAGATTTTGTTTCCTGTGAGGTAGTAATATGGCATTCATATTCACCATTGGGCCCCTGGTTTAGTGCTCCCATGTGCTAAGTACCCAATACACACTTACGGAGTATATGTGTGCAGATGAGTTGCTGCCAATTATCTGGTTTAAAATGTTTCAAATGGCTTTCCATGTTCTACTTCCCTGGAAGACCTGCCAGCACCCCACTTCCCCCGTGATCTGACTTCTGCTTACTGTCTGGGCTTATTATCTTTCTCTTTATTTCCTTACATTACACTCAAGACTTACAGAATCCTTTATAGTTCTCAAAAAGGCATGCTGATCTCCACTCCTCCCCACACCTGGCCTTTGCATTTTGTTCCCATTTTAATGTCATTTACCTCTGCAGGCAATGAGTGAATTCCTAGTCTTCTGTAAATCACTTAATTCCATTCCCCAACATTTAAGTCTCCCAATTTCCAAAGCTCTATAATGCATATTTGGCTTATGGCTCTTGTCGGTGTATTGCAATGATTATTTACATGTCTTTCTCATTCACTAAAAAATAACCCCTTGAAGAGACTTTTGCATTTATCTCAGAGATAAAATAATCTATGGATATTTGTTGAATGAATGAATGCAAAGAATGCCCCGTGGGAAACTTGGCATTACAAGGTAGCCCAGGAATTTACTCAGTTGCTTCATGGAACTTTTCATTGCCCACCTGGTTTATTCTTTAGGCTTATAAAGAGCTCTAGGTTCAGATTAAAAATCTATTATGTATCAGTTTCCCTCTGAGCTGGACTCAAAGAAAATTCTTCAGGGTGTTTAATGGTATGATCTCTAGGAAATATTCATCTTTGTTCCTTGAAAGCCCCTGAATATGTGGGTCTGGGTACCCTCTGACTTCATTTGTACAGTGTTTTGCAAAACACCTTCATATAAATGCTTGTGTGGATTTCATGACACCCCTGTGGGGTGGGTACTGTTCCAGGGCCAGATGAAAAAAACCCAGGCTCAGAAAAAATAAGGTACTTGCCCAAGGTCACACAACTAACAGCAAAATTAGAACTAGAACACAGTTCAGCTTTTTTTGCACAGTGCTATAATCTTACGAATGAATTGCTTAGAACCACACTCTGTGGTTATCTGTCAAGCAAGCCCCAGAACTACCCTGAGGCTGGGAGTGCATGGAGTACAAAGGCATGTGCACAGTTAGGGTGTTTGGTCCATGTCTTGAACTGGAAGTTCTACCATAGCTTTGGTGTGTCCTCTAACTCTTACCAACTATGGCACAGAAAGTGCTGGGCCGTAGACCTTCCCTTACGTACTGAGTGGGTGGTTTTACTAAACAGATGCCAGAGCCTGGCAGTGAGTGACCCCATCTCAGATCTCAGAGATACACTTCAACAGAAACTCTGAGTTTATAGAAAGATCAAGGTTATCCTCAAACCTCACAGAGAGCACAGATTCCATGTTAGTTACCATATTTTTAGGAATTATTTTCTTCCTTTTGTCTTTCCACCACCATTTACTTAAAAGTGAGCATACAAAATTGATTAAGAAAAGTTGCGTTCTTCTAGGAGTTCTCTGATAGTTTGGTTCATCACTGCCAATACTAGTAGGAGCAACCTGTTAGGAACTTCCAGTTACTTGTTGCTTAACCTAAGCAAGTCCCAAATTGAATGAATATACTTGGGACACGATGCAAGACAGTCCACTGGGGTGAAGGAGGGAAACAGACTTACACCAGCTTGTCTCAGTTGTTCCCTAATTTCCGTGTTTGTGTATTTCTAACATTCCACATGTTAATTCAGAAATACATGTAACAGTATACATACATATCTATGTGGGTATAATATGTCCTCACTTTTATTTTACTAATAGAAATTCCTGGTCAAAATGATGAAAAGTACAGTTTATGAAAAAGGAAAGCCATGCTGTGAGACTAGATCCACACATCTTTTTATATTTCTGTTTTCGGCTTAGAAAGCTCTGGGCTCCTCATGATTGCAATGTCTGGGTATAATCTCTCTGGGCCCAATCGCCCTGAAGGCACAATGCAGATCCTTTCTCCACCTCCCCGAATGCCTTAATCCCTTCAGGGTGCCCTTAGGCATTTGGAAAGAGCCAAGAAGCCAAGAGAAAGGGGAGGAAAGAGCCTCTCCTTGCTTCTGCTGACTCCTGCCCACATAGATAGCTTTTCTAGAGACGGCCTAGTGCCTTTCTTCATCCCAATTCTAGCTTCCCCCTTTCCAGCTCCTGGGAAACTATGCTTCCATTTTTCCCCCCAAATAAACCAGAACAGTGTGAATCAGTCTGAAATCATAAACTCCTAACCTCCATGTTTATTCTGAAATTTGAAGAATCCTATTGACTCTAAATAATCCCTATTTGATTGGAAAAGGTTAACAGAGCCTGAAAAAGGTCACAGGAGATTTCCTAAGGATACTTCCTGACCACAAAAGCTATTTAAGATTATTCTGGCAGGGAAAGCTACGTTTTGGAGGAACTCAGTCACAATCTGGGGACCGAAGCCTCAGGTGCCTGGTCCTCCTGGCTGTTCTCCATATGCAGTGTTCCATAGCCGCCCTGGAAGCTGGCTGGACAGAGGTCCTGCTTTGGAAGCTAAGCACTCAACTAAACCTATTCCTTCATCTGTGCTGAATACATTCTGCCTCCTTTCAGCAAGGCACGTAAATCTTCCCAGTCCGCAAACGTCTAGGTACAGTATTTGGTCATATACTTCTAATTAAGAAATAATCCCTAATGGCACCTAAAAATATTACCACTTTAGAATATTAGTCCTTCTTTCTCTTAATTGCATTCCTCAAAAATGATCTGTTTTCATTTTCATGCTAGTGTTTGGACACAACTAAGCCTAGGGCGCCTGCGACACCACCCCCACCCCCGCCTCGCCCAACACATGTGCAGGCACTCCAGCCCTTCATACTCTCAAATCTCCTGAGAACTTCCTGATTCTTGCTTGGTTCAAGATTTTACTTGACAGTATCTATGTTAAAATTAGAGATGGGAAATGCAGGGTTAAATGTGAACAAAGTCCTCTTAAGTGACCACCCCACGAAGACTGATTCTTTAAGAAACATGAGGGCTAAAGTCTACATTCCCTGATTTGACTGATTTCAGGTTGTTTACACTTTTTAAGTCTCAAGCTATTTATTTGCAGAGATAGTTCCAACTTGATCCTGAGGCTGAAGGTTACAAGTTCTCAAATTCACCTGATTCTGAGTCTGTCTGGGTTACCAGAGGTGACTCACTGAACTTCTTGGAAAAAATTTTTGGACTCGGAAATTTTTCATTAGGAAATAATTTTGCTGGTTTGTTTCTGCACATGGTATAACAGACTGTAGCATTCATCCAGGAAACACATTGGGTTGTGAATCCAGAACCTGGGGTTAGAAGAGGACATCAGAAGATGCTGTGAATCCATTCCCTTTTCTCGGCCGCCCTGGATGGACAAACCCTGTCCTACCTTGTGAGTCTCCCAGGAAGACACAGCCACTCTAGATGTAGATCTATTTTGTTGGTGATGTTGTTTGTTTTTGAGACAGGGTCTCACTATGTAGTTCAGAATGGCCTTCAACTCCTGCCTCAGCCTCGCAGGTGCTGGGATTATAGGCGTGCACCACTAGGTGCAGCTTCACTCCTCCTATATTTGATGACACCTTTCACTGGCAGAGGGTTCCTTTGTGAATCAAAAATCTTTCGTATTGCAATTTTGTAAGGAACATTCTCTGAGTGCCTACTATGTGCCAGGCACCGAGAGCTTCACGTGTGTTGTCTCATTCAGACCTTAATCAACCCCTGAGGGAAGCACTGTTCTTATTCTTTTTGCAGATGAGGAAGCTAAGTTCAGACAGGTTAGGTTACTTGCTCTAAATCAAATAACAAGCTAGTGGCACCATCTAGATTTAATTATTTCTAGATCAGGACTCTCTGGGCCCCATTTGTAGCTATTCTAATGGGCTGCCTCTGGCTTAGACTCCATTTCTGGTGTATAGAATCCACTGTAGAGGAAAGAGCAATTTGGTAGCCTCTGGATCATAGGATTGAATGCCCCTTATTGCACTGTCCCTGTTTGGCTTTTTAAACCAATAATTCGCTTTGAAAAGCCCCCAAAGACACTGTTCCTTGAGTACAGAAGGTGAATAATTGTGGTTGGGGATGTTTAAGAGCAAGTACTTAATCATGGGCTGGAATGGCTGACGAAAGCCCATTGTGGCCTCTCTGACTTCTGGGCCCTGACCCCTCTGGTTCTGATTTCCTGTGCTCCGTAATCCTTAGTGCTCACCTGTCACCTCCTGCCTCTTGTGCCTTCCACTGCAGCTTCTGGTTCCCAGGGGAGTTGTGTAGGATGAGGCGGTCACTCCAAAGGCCCATCCCTGACCTGCACTTACCTGTACATTCTGATTAGCAGACCTTCCTTCAGGTCATTTTAGCAAAATGCTCCAGGATTTTAAATCTTCCCAACCTTTGGTGGTCAAAGTAGAAACACTATTGCTTTCCTATTTGTGTAGAGTAAATAGGGAATAATTTTATAGGCAGTAAGTGTAACTGCTGACTAGCATTTCTTCATGACTACAAGTTGAGTAACCCTTATCTGAAATCCTTAGAAGTGTTTTGAATTTTGGATTTTTTTTCTCTTTTGGAATACTTACATATACATAATATCTTGGGAATGGGACCTAAGTCTAAACACGAAATTCAATTGCTTCATATATACTTTATACACAGAGCCCAAAGGTAATTTTTTATATTTTCAGTGCACCTGCACTTTACTGTGACTCACCACATGAAATCTGGTGTGGAATTTTCCACTTGCAATGTCATGCTGGAACTCAAAACAGTTTTGAACTAAAAAAGAAGTTTTGGATTTTGGAGCATTTTGGATATCAGGTTTTCAGATTACGAATGCTCAATCTATTTTGAAGTGAATGTGCACATATATCTTTGTATATATACCTTAAAACTGGGATGGAACTTGCTCAACAGATGTAATATGAAGAATTATGATGGGCCTGGAATTTGTTTTTACTTTTTGAAGAAGTGCATGGTTTTTTAAATGCTGCACTTCAAATGAGATACATGCTCTTCAGTCTTGTTTTTTTTCGGGTTTTTTTCCTTCTTATTTTTGGTACCAGGGATTGAACTTAGGACCTTGTGCTTGCGAGGCAGGCGGCAGAACCACTAAGCTAAATCCCCAGCCCTCAAACGAAGATGTTTCCACCCGGTTACAAACCGGGGACCTTCAGTTCTTACCCCTCCAATTACCTGCTTACCAGTGCAGCTAGAATAGTCTTTCTAAAACACTTATCTTATATCACCCCTTGTAAGACTTCAGTAACTCCCCATTGCTGCATGATACATGCAAAAGTGACAACAAGTCTTTCTAAGGAGGCTTGAGGATGTAGCTCAGTCCTAGAGCACTTACCCAGCATGCACAAGGCCCTGGGTTCAATCCCCAGCACTAGAAAAAGAAAGAAATTTGGGTCGTCCAGGCCCCATGCCTCTTCAGCCATTGTTCTT
Organism: Heterocephalus glaber; assembly: GCF_053883595.1. Classification (NCBI taxonomy): domain Eukaryota; kingdom Metazoa; phylum Chordata; class Mammalia; order Rodentia; family Bathyergidae; genus Heterocephalus; species Heterocephalus glaber. The sequence goes on from NW_028258191.1 coordinate 4,451,860, forward strand.
TCCTACTTCCTCTAACATCCAAGTCTTGGCAAGTGCTGCTCTCTCTGCCTCTAGCCCACTGTTTCGCCCTTCCCATGCCACACAGTTCTTTGCCAGATTTCTATTCATCTTTCCCCTACCTCCTTCAAAACCCCATGAAATGAGGTCACAGCCCTGTGATGTGCTCCCCTCTTCTCCCTCAGCATCATTTATCATATTTACATTTATTTGGCATCTCCTCTGTTGGCTTTATGAGGGCAGAAGATAGGCCTGTCTTATTCCCCGCTACATCCCCGCTGAGGCACATAGGGTATGGCACACAATGGCACTCAGTAAATATTTATTGAATGAGTAAATGTATCAACAATACCTCCAAAATCTTCTGGATTGCTTGTTCAAACTGCTTACAAGCAACTCAGAGCTACTGGTACCTGAACCAGTCATCCCCAGAGGCATTCCTCTTCTTGACCCAGGGGAGGCAGCTCCACTGCCATCTGGAAGGCTTCCACTGCTGAAGCTCCTTGGATTGCTCAGAGTGAGCTATCCATTTTCTTGCAAACTCTGAGCCACAGTATTTAGGTAACTCTTCTCAGCCAGGGTGTTCTTAAAACATAACTGTCTTGGGTCTTGTGATCTAAAACATTGAGTTTAGGTAAAGCTGATGGTCATGTGCTTATCTCCTTAACTGTAGGCTCAGAAGCTCTCCTTTGGCATAAATTTTGGCTAGTTCTAGGAATCAGTTTCCTGATGCCAATCTGCCCATACTTTACACAGATATAGCCTCTCAAACTGGTTCCATTATGGCAGTGGTTTTCAAATTTTATTTTGAACCTCTTTACTTTCCCACCCCAGGAGACATTTGGTAATGGCTGGACTCATTTTTGATTGCTACCATTTGGGAGGGGGTTCCACAGGCCACTAGTGGTTTGAGACCAGAGATGCTGCTAAATGTTCTAGGATGCATAGGGTGCCCCACAAGCCAAAAAATGACCTGGCCCAGATGTCGATAGCGTCAACTGAGGGAAGCCCTCCATTGAGGTGACATTCTGTACATACCTGAGCTCATAGAACCAAGGCCCTATTTGTCTGTGCTTTCCAAAGTGTATGGGAACAAAGCAGAAAATAATAAATTGAAACACAGTAAGATGGCTGGGGCTTTTCCTCTGCCTGATACAGGAAAGAAAGATGTGTACTCTATGTCTCAAGTAGAAGAATTCAACTTGTGTAGTTTTCATAGGTAGATTCTTGTCGTAGATCAATGAAACTCCTATGGAAATCTCATAATGCAAGGCATTTAACATGGAATTGAACAGATTCTTGGGTGTGAAAAGTTTCACTGAAATGGAAACCATATTTGTTTTTCACATTGAGAATGTTCAGGCCATTTTCTTTTCCTAATAATATAACCCTGGGGACGAAATATCCATTTGAAATGCAGGTGAAATGTAGACTGCATCTTTTCTACACAGACATTCCAGTGTATTTATACTTAACCCATAAAGGCATGATGTTACAAAACACAGTTGTATATTAATGAAGCCATATGGCATCAAATTTTCCAATTTATAGACAACTTTGTATTTACATAACAAATTATTAAATCAACCATTTTTCTGGTTTATAAAAGGTCACTGAAGTACACACACAGTGTGTATAAAGCAGATAAGGTTGATAATACATATTTACAGTAGATACAAATTAATCTTTCATTTTTGAAGATAATGCTTTATATATATATTTTCTATATCAGACTCCCCACTGTTAGCAGGATATACCATGCTTCAGTTGTTTATTGCTTTTTGGCTCACTGATTTAATATTCACTTCTGTGTTGTTTACACATAGGAATTACTAATGTTCTTATCTCTTTGGCTAATGCAAGTATGAGAAAGTGAATGAAAGAAAGAATAAACTAATTCAGTATAATAGTTATGGTTGGTTGACATCTTTTGTTCATATCCCCAAATGAATCAAGTAACACACAACTTATTTCTTACACACTGCTGAAAAATCTTGTGTCTTGCATCATATCATTTGGGCATAACTAGGTAAAGTAAACAAGATTTTGAATTTTCAGTAAGGTCTGGAATTTTCACTTTCTTTTCAGAAAGAACAAAGCCGTCTCAAGAATCTTAGATTTTAAAGTCCTAGTACAAAATTGTTTGGGACTTACAAGGGAACACGGAAAATTGGTATCAAAGTTGATATAATGGTCTGAAATAAAAAAGGAATCAACTCATGTGATATGAGAATCTTCATAAAACTTACAGAATGAAAAATAACAGCCCTCTGGTCCTCCCACAATTCTGCAGCATCATACTTAAGTAAGAAAGCAATATTTACTTAAAAAACAGACAGCAAAAATTCAAAGTAAGGGTCTAAATAAAAAAACTACACGTAGCCCATGATATCATGAGGGACGAATGTTCTTAAAGCATTTTCATTCATAATATGACTGAAAAGTACAAACCAAAAATATTCCTTTAAATAAATAAAAACCTTGGACTGCTTTTAATGCTACAAACAAGACAAGGCACAGAAAAGCTGCTCAGTTAATATTCACTCATTGGAAATACTCTTTAAAAACTACTGAGATATGTAGCTTCTTCTCCATGTGCTTCCTAGGGCTGTTAGGGACATAAAATTAAATTATATTTCCTTTTTCCAGCAGGAACTATTATGTTCTTTAAAGGACCAAAAAATGTCATTCTGTTCCCATTCTTGGATTTGTTTTTTAAAAAGTTTATTTTAGGGAATAAAAAATGTACTAACATAGAAGGGCTAGCCTCCACTTTTTAAAAAAATGAATTGGCTTCAATACAAAGAGAAAGAAATGGCTTTATGGGTAGAATTGAAATATGAGTGATCAATTTTTAATTGTAAAGAAGGTGCAACATCTAAAAAAATGTTAAAGCACTCCATGACCTAAAATGCTAACGATATTTACATTAACTGCTTACATGAAACCATTTAACTGTAAGAAAGAGGAGAAAAACCTCATGTGGACTGAGACAGCTACACTGTGCTCTCACAGCAAAACCATACAAAACCAGTGAAGTCCTGGGCAGATACATACTTTACACGGTCTACTGATGTAAAGTCTACAATGGTGGGGAAGCACAAACTGAGTTCACTTAAAATAACGAAAAGAAGGTTTGGTTGCCACAAACTCATTCTGAAGACAGAAAGGCAAAGGCTGAAAACATCTTTGTCTGTCAACACTGAACACACGTACAGACACATCCAACACACAAACACGTACACGCATCTGTCTGTGAAGAGACACATGGTACAGACAGAACAGTAGAAGAGCAGGTTGATGCAAAAAAATGAACATTGATGGCTTAAATGTATCAAATATATGAACTTACAACAAAAATACGTCAACTAAACATTTCCCTCTTGTGACTACCTAAGGGGCCAGCAGGTAGGCCCGGGAATTCTGAAAGACAGATCGAACCTACCCCTGAAGGAAGAGTTCCTACTCTAGACCATGAACCCAAGTGCGCCCAGTTCGCTCCCTCAGGCTTGAGGGTATGGGTAAAGGGGGCACAGAAGGGACAGAGGGACACAGAGGACCAGTGAGAAGAACTAAGAACTGTGGCTATCAGAAGTGAGCCCAGGCGGCATGCTCTGTGCTGTGGCCCCAAGAAACTAACTTGAGGAATGACCTTGGCCTCCTTTTTCCTGAGTGACTGGAACTCTGCTACATGATGGGACTAAGGAGCTGGGACAGGGGAAGGAGGAGGGAAGAGGGGTGGGGAAGAAGTGACCTCCAGAGCAGGTTAGGTGGAGAGCTTTAGGCTGCTGAGTGAGCTCCACTCTCGTTTGTGGGGTGGAGGCTGGTGGTTCCCAGAAAAAGGGACAACAGATATCTGTTTGTGATGATCAAACACTGAAGTTAGGCTGGTGGCCTGGAACTTCCCCCACCGGCCTTGGGGCAGCGTTATGCTACCACCAGGAAAAATTGTGGAAAGAAGATGGAAAATGATGTTGTGCTACGGTTCTCGTTGATTACCTTGTACTTTCCAATGGCTCACAGTTTTAGGGTTGTATACTGGTAGTATTTTCGCTCTACATTTGTTTCACATTTTTTCTTACTTAATATAATATAAATAATTTGGTTAATAGATTTAACCTGCATATTTCAGCCACATTAATATATATATAAGAATCTGTTAATGGTATAAATAATTCTTTAAATAAAATAAATCTGATATGTTATATAATACTGATAAAAAATTAGCATCACTAATAATTTGGTAAGCCACCTTAACTTCTGGGTTAAGTAATACTGATGAATGGATATGAAATTTGCTTTGATGATTTGTAGTTCAGGAAACTGAACTACAGTCACCCTTACCTTTGATAACAATTTCAAAGTGGGGCTTCTGCTTCCATGTGTGGAAATAGGAATTTTATCTTGTCAGATGCCTTTGCAAAAAAACCCTTAGTTCTGAGCATCAGTGGTGGTAAGATACCTAGTTTAAGTGGTGGCTATCAAACACTAACTACAGAATTGGCTGAGTAAAATATTCCATCTAAGTTTTTTTTTATAAAACTTATTCTATTTTAAAACTTAGGTAAAAAAAATATGCAACAAATGGTTGCAGTTTCTGAGTTCTTAATTTAGACCTGTGAGCCCTCATCCCTTTAGAAATCTGCAAGGTTGCAATTTCCTATTTACCCAAAATTGAATCCAGTGCTTCCAGGCAAGGTTCATTCCAAATAGATATTATACATGGACACTCAGTGGTGTGTAGTGTTATGTCATAATTCAGGTATTACATCATCATGCCTTTTTTCTGCTGTTAAATACAAAAACAGCATCTTTTGCATTATCATAGAAAAGCATTTAGGTTGTATTTTTATTTATCACTTTACACTGGTAGTCTCTGGTAGGTGTACTCCATAGAAACCAAAGAATTTTGTACACTATTTCTTTGTACAATAAAAGATAAAGTGTGCATTAGGTACGCTTGTACAGGACAATATTGTACAATATTTACATTTTCGATATCACCATGAAATTCTGTATTTTCTATATACAACATTGAAAACTCTTCAGAAACATCTGGACTACTTCTTTAATCACAATTTTAGTGTCATAGAAAAAGAGTTGCTCAGTAATCACTTGACCATTGATCACTCTCATCATACAGGGATTATGATTGTTTTTTCCAGCATTCATTATCCTTCCTCATCAAAAAACTTGTGTCTCACTGTTTCTTTTAGCACCCTGTTGTGGTGGTAGCTCTCTGCCATAGTTGAAATATTGATATAACAGTGGCCATATCAATACCTATATACAGACACATCTGCGCACATCCCTTTGACAAACTCTGCACATTAGTAGAGTAGTCTCTGTTATCTGGAGATCTTCCTCCTCTTGGGCTTGGGTGGTCTCATTTGTCTGTCTCCCTGTGGGATTTGGTGAACCTGGAAATAAAAAGGTAGAAGAAACCAATAACAACAGAGGTTGCAATCACAAATATCATATGATTTTTGATACAGAACCAGGGTTTTACTTTCAATCACGATATCCTGAGGCATTTAAATTTTTTACCAAGACCTCAGTGTGGTCAGAGTCAGTGCAAAAGATGAAGAATACTAGAAACTGATAAGCACAGAAACACTCTGGGGATTTCAGTAAACAGTGGAGTACAAGGATGAACTAGTGAAGGTGAACCTTTGAGGCCTGCTGCAGCATGCATGCCATAGGCTCACCACCACTGAACTAGAGGAAATCAATTTTGGGGAATGTAATGCATATTTGCTGCCTCCACTGTACATTTAAGACTAAAACAAAGCCTTTCTTGCTAGATATCCTAGATGACCAATCTCACTGGAGCCTGGAAAATGGGTTAATACATACCAGACATATTTTCTTTTCTACTTTATCACCCTGTTTATTTTACAACTATCAAGAAGTGTCAAAGATCATAGGAACATGCACACATAGCTCAGCCCAATGATCTTTGTTTATGAAAAGAATAAGGATGAAAAATGGGATACCACTACCGTCTGTTGGCAGGTCTCAGCTTGTGTAGTCTGGAAGAGCAATTAATACATCTTTATATAATAATGCAGGGCCTAGCAGCATTTAAGGCCATGCATTAGATTGAGCAGGGGTTAAGTAGTATCAGAGCATTAGATAGCAGATATGACTTTGAGGGACAGGAGGCAGGTGACTGTAACATGGCTACTGATAGGAGGGAGTTAGGTCAAGTCCCAGGAATGGCAGGATAGCCCCAAGGCATGGTATAGCAAATGCTTAACAACCAGTATTTGGACACAAGCTCCTTGTAGCATTTCCCATTTCTGTGGTGTAATTACTTCCACCGTGACCAATTTCAACCTACCACTGTGATATCACAGAATTTAGAGCTAGGAAGAAATTTACATAGTTAGCTCTCGAGATTCACTACAAGTTGGTTCAACTATACATTTTTAAAACAATGTTGAGGGCCTGCGGTGTGCCTTGGTAGGATAGTGGTTCCTAAGGATGTATGAGGCTCTGGGTTGAACCTTTAGCAACACACACACACACACACACATACACACACATACACACACACACAGCTTAGATCAATACTCTTCAGTCAAATTCAGGAGGCTTTTTAAAAATAATACTTAAAATGTCTAAGTAATGTTCATGAGTTTCTCAAACAGCCTCTTCCTCCCAGTTCTCTCCATATATATTTAAAAACAAAAATACTAGAACTGAAAGCTAAAACTGAAGGCTTTTAATAATTGAGGAAAGGAGTCTTTACCTAGACTGCAAACTACTGTAGTAATCTGTGGACAAAATGTAGCCTAAGGGCCAGGGATTTAGCTCAGTGGTTTCACCGCCTGCTGCGCAAGTGCAAGGACCCAAGTTCGATCCCCGGTACCAAAAAAAAAAAAAAATGTAGCCTAAAAAATTATGTTATCTAGCCATATGGCATTTTAATATTTTTAAAATAGTTGCAATAGTGAGAAACTTTACTTCTAGACTTCTGACTTCTTGGGAGAAATGGGGAGATCTTGCAACACCAACACAGTTTTCCACATGGCTAAGATCTCCTGATGCATGGAAAGAGGACCTTCCTCTGAAGAGCGCATGTGTCTCCAGGAGAGAGTATGTCCAGGAGAGAGAGGGTCTCCAGGAGAGAGCACATGATCTTTATTACTTTTGACTGCCTGTTGGTTACGAAGGCCGAATGACCCAAGGCAGAGAACAGTGAGATGATGGCCAAATCCATTTTCCTCTTTCCTGGGGATACATCGTATACTACGTTTCCTACTCCACTTAAATGTAGAAGGCCGTATAATTGACCAGGTCAATGGAGAATCAAAAGAAATGGTGAATTTCCAGGCCTGGCACATAGAGACTATGCTGAAAGTCCTCTACAAACAAGCTTTTCTTTTACTTGCTGAGCTAGATGCAAAGGGCATACAGAGCACTCTGGGGCCATGAGGAATGGTGGACATAGAAAGAATGTGGACATCTGAATGACTGTGGAGCAACCATTTCTTCAACCAGCAGCAGACTCAAGGAGCAATGTCTTTGCTGTGTTGAATTTCTAAAACTGGGAGCTAGGAAGTGGCCCATCACCAAGTGCATCTTCGTTGGCTTTTCTCAATCCTCTTGAATTCCTGTTGCTGTCAGACCTGATCCACTTTGTTTCTGAAATTATTTGTGTGGCCCCAGAAGACATGAGAGATTTTAATCCTTGTTCTAGGCCTTCCTGTAATTCTTTTAGGAAATTTAATGTCTCAGGGCCTCAATATACTGATCTGCCAAATAATGTGCTGATTACAAAACCTCTAAATTCCATATTAATTCCAACATTTTGAGAATTTCTAACTTCTACCTATTATTCAGTAGCCATTGGATGGATTGTTGGATTGTAGATTACTTTATTCACTGAAGGTGTCAAGTAAAAGAAATTAATTTAACTGCAAAATTTTATGCTAAATATTTTATTTTTAGGAAGAGTAGAAATGAAACAAGGTCTGTATACTCTTGATCTTGATCTTGAATCACCTTTTTTCCAATGGACAGAGTGAGATTTGTATTACTGAGTATTTAGGAAATAGCAATGGCTACTGCTACTCGTAGAATCAGATGAACAAAGCAGTAGTTTGAACTTCAGTATATTGTGGCTTGTATTTTAAAAGAATGTTATATAAAAAACAAGGTATTTGGGCCAGGTATTTAGCTCAGTGGTGCTGCCTTCTATCTCACAAGCACAAGGTCTGGAGTTCAATCCCTGGTACCAAAACAAACAAAAAAACCCAAGGTATTTATCCTAAGAAAAAAGACATAATTAATACTGCTACAATATTTTTTCTTTAATGACTTCGAATCTTTCTGGATAAGAGTCTTTTTCCTAACTCAGTAATTTAGTACTACTACGTGAGTTGCTTGAAAATATTCAAGAGATTTTGCCAAAAAGTATAATGCAATTTATTTTCAAAGATACACAGTATAATGGAAAAATAAATTAACTTACACTCCCAGACATTTTGTCCAGTTCGCTCATGGCCTCATGAATAGCAGCTTCTAAATGGTTATTTAGCTTTCCACTTCTGAAATTAATGAAAACAACACACCAGATTAATAAATTAAAGAAATAAAATCTCAATTTAATTTCCTAATCAGAAAACAAAAGTACCAATTCCACCAAAGAAAGTCAATTTATATTCACATTTGAAAAATTCAGATGACAAAACATCACTCTAGGGTTTTCATCACTGAATATTAATGATTAAAATCACAAAACTATTAAAAATTTGAACATATGAAGTGGGGGAAAATACTTTTCCTTCCACATGCTTTTTCCACAATCTGGTGACTTTGGAAGAAATCTGGGCCAGGGGTCTCTTCTCCCACCAATGAAGCTCATTCTCCTGAATCCAGCCTGTCTTTCCTAGCTTCTTGTCTGGCTGTCTCAGACTCCCAGGATCTATCTCGAAAGGGCGGGGGGTGTGGGGGAAGCGAATTGCAGGCTCTGGCCACTAGGGAGCGCCCTCTGCCCTCTCTGAAGTATCCTGGTTTCTAGACTTGAGCAAGTCAAGGCTGAAATTCTGGCGCACTATCCAGGCGGGAAACAGCTAATTAACTTGCTACACTTGAGGCTCCCAGCTGACCCCCACATTTCCCCACCAAATAAAATGCTATATCTCTGAACAGATAAAGAAGGCTGGTCTTAGGGTGCTAACCACTCCTTCAACCTTTTCTCTGCATTCATCATTCCACTGCGTGTGTTTGGCTTGAATAACACACTATATATGTACCACGTTTGAAACTTAGACCTATGAAAATGTTATAGTAAATTTCTAAATTTACTAAAACCAGGGAAATCCAAAGAATAGATCTTTGTGGTTATGTATCCTTTGCCCACCCTGTTAACTTGTTTTTTCTCCTTTATGCATATAAACAACTGCCCGTTTATCCCAAATACTAAGGTGATTCATTTCATTTATCTGTCATGACACTTACTAGAAAGGCTAGGAGTAAACCTGTTATCATAGGCTGTTACCATGACTAAGAATTAAGTTCTATGTCAGCATCTACATGAAGACTGCAAATTTGCAGTTGTGAGAAAATTCGGTTCACAGTTCCATTTAGTTTGGTGAACATAGTGTTTAAAAACATTTTGAACTTCCAGGGAATGCCTTTAGATGTAGCCTTTTGGTTCACCACAGCCCTCACTAGGTTTTATGCTCAATAAGACATGATGGAAGAATTCATATGCATCATTTCTCTCTGCACTTTAGAGAACTCTGATTTTCACCTCTGAGTATCACATCTTTAGGCACACCAGAAAGGCTGCATATATTTGCTAAATAAAAATATCTGTCCAAAGCTAGCATAGATGGTCCTATGTTTTGGAAAACATATATGCATTTTTAGGTAGAGTGGGTAAAATTAATCTATGAATATATAAATTTAATTACAAATAACTTTCAAAATTATTTATAGTCATAAATAATTTTACCCAACTATAAAAATGCAATAACATTACCATTAAGGGTGTGAAAATGATTCAAAAACATTAACTTGAATGAAAAGTTAGAATTTTAGGAATTTTGTCTTTTTGTTCTTCAATAAGATATTTAAAATGTCTATAAAACCTTATATTAATTTAGGTGAAATTAGTATAATATCTTGACTTTAATAAACTTAAAAGTTAATAGAGGGAGAAATTACTACTTTTGGAAGAGAGAATAAATATCTGGATGTGGAGCATCCAAATTGTTTGTATATATCACAAGAGTCAAGAGGCAAAGACAGACTTTCCCAGATGGCAAATCTGCAGACCATTTTCACACCAACTAGCCAGGTCAGGGAAGAATGAACTTAGAAAAGGAAGAAAAAGCTCCATGAGTTCATGAAATGGGCAATTAGTTAAAATTTAGTCTTCCGTTCTAAAGGGCCTTCCCGTAGAGTTTTTTTCTACTCTTTTGTATTACCCACTGACATTTAATAATAAACATTTTTACTAATGGACACTTTAAAACCTACTTGATTAAGCAATAAGATGTTCATATAATCACATTTCTAATTATTAATGGAGATAATTGCCACTTTTCATCTTCATTGCCTGTATTGTCACACATTATTCTTATCTTCACTCATTTTTTTTAAAGCCAGGTACAGATCTGTGAATGATACCAGAAATAAGGGGGAGTTGAGAAGCTGCATGTCACTCTCCATTGTCAGTTTAGAATGACTGCAACTCGCTTCAGGTGAAGAGAACCAGCTAGAGGGGGACCTGAAAGGAGAAAACCCTAGATACTAAAAATCTAGTCCATAGAGAAAGTAGGCAGACTTCAGAAAATTTAGTAACGTAAGTATCATTTTTGGTTTTATATTGAAATCATGACATTTTACCACTTAACAATTTCCAGGCTTATAAAAAATCAGGTTACCAGGCCGGGGATTTAGCCCAGTGGTTTCGCCGCCTGCTGCCAAGCACAAGGACCCGAGTTCGATCCCCGGTACAAAAAAAAAAAAAAAAAAAAAGATTACGAAAAAGTGTGTCTATACAGATAAATTTGATTTCCCCTTAAATGAAAATCATAGTATATCTAAAAACTGTAGAATCTTTTCTTTAATAAAGTGATTTCTGCATTTAAGTACAAAATTACTCTGAGTAATGGGTTAAATAAACATTGCTAATTCTTATATGATTAGAATGTAATTAGCACACCAGTTTAAAGATATTTATTTATTGTACAATTTGATTTAAAATGTTAAGGATTAAAATGACTACACAAAGTTCTAAACATCTAATATGGTAGAATGTTTCAACCAGCATAAATAATGAAATTTTGTTTCTTTTACCCATATCTGTATAAGTAAAACAGCTATTTACTAAGTATCCTCTGCCCATTAATACTTTCTCTATATTATCTATAAGAAACCTAAAGTATGAATCAATATGGCTATCTTAGAAATGAAGGGTTTAGGCTCAGAGAAATTAAACAACATAACCAGGGGACGCATAACCAGTATGTGCCAGAAGTAGAGAAGTAGGTAGGACTTGATCTCAAACCAAACACCAACATCTTAATATTTCTTTGTTCCACATGCAACTACTTGCCTTTTTCAGCCTTTTCTTCTTTTCCTCTTGCTCTGTCTACAAATCTTTGCCATCTTAAAAATTCTCTTGTTGCTTTTTTTAAGAGCTTTTCACATGGTAAAAAGGAGAAAAAATATCCTATACCTGCTTTCCCTACACTCGTTCCCTACTCAATCCATGGCCACTTTGCACATCCACCACAGGCCGGAAACTTTTCCCTAAGGTCACCTACGCCTCTAATTGTCCCATCCACTGTTGGTTTTTCAGTTCTTGTCTTACTGAACAAGAAAATACCTTGTCTTTGATCATTTTATCATCCAGGAAATTTTCAATCTTTGTCTTCTAAACCCTATTGCCTTCCTCTGGTCCTCTACATCCTTTCTGATCATGCTTCCCGTCTTCATAGCTCTATTCAATGTTCAGTTTTCCTGACATTCAATTTTTAGGCTGCCATTCTTCAAGCCGGTCTAAGCATCTCGGTGCGACTGCAACATTTTCACATTGTCAAATACCCTTCTCTCAGGTTCAGACTTGTGTGTCCAACTATTCCCAGGCACTCCAAATGCACCCAACAGCTTTCCGCTGTATTCTCCACATAAGACAGTTTTTCTATCACTTACCAGCCACCCAAGCTAAAACCCGAGAGTTGTCCTTTTTTTTTTTTGTATTAAATTCTTTTATTGGTTCACTGTAGGTATACAACACAATTACATTTCTCATTGGGAATTGTACCTTTACATAATGCATCTTGGTTCTTATTTTTTCCCCATTCCTAGCCCTCCCTTCACCCCCTCCACCCTTCCCTATTTACAGACTTTATTTCCATTTTTTCCATTTCTCATCATTTTTTCCTTTCCCTTCTTTCCTTTCCCCTGTGCCTCCCACTACCCCTACCCCTTTGGACCTTTTCTTCCTATTTTACATTATTGATTATTCATTCTCATCATTGGTACATTTTAGGTATACAATATAATGACATTCATCATTGGAAATTTGCACCTTTACATAGTCTCTCTTGGTTCTTATTTTTCACCCTTGCCCAGCCCTCCCTGCAACCCCTCCAGTCCTCCCTATTTACAAAGATTTTGTTCCTATTTTTCCATTTTTCTCATATTAATCCCATTCCCTTCTATCCTTTCTCCTAGCCCTCCCACTTCCTTCCCCTTTGCCCCTTTTCTTCCTATTTCACTTTACCTATTATACATTTTAGTCCTTATTTACACTTTCAGTTTCTCACACCAGAGAAACTATTCAGTATTCACACATGTGTGTCCTATTTATTTCACTTAAGAGTATTACTTCAATGTGCATCCACTTAGCTATAAATGTGTCTAATTTCTCATTTTTTATGCCTGAGGAGTACTCCATTTTATTAAAAAACCACATGTTCTTTATCCAGTCTCCAGTTGATGGGCATTTGGGCTGTCTCCAAATTTTAGTTATTACAAACTGCGCTGCTATGAACATGGGCGCACATATATCACTGTGGTATGATTCTTTTAATTCTTCGGGGAAGATCCCCAGCAGTGGAATAGCAGGGTCAAATGGGACTTCCAGTCCTAGTTCTTTGAGGTATCTCCATACTGATTTCCACAGTGCTTGCACCAGTCTACACTCCCACCAGCAGTGGAGCAGGGTTCCTCTTTCCCCACAGCCCCGCCAGCATTTGTTATTGGTTGATTTCATGATAGCAGCCATTTTTTCTGGAGTGAAGTGGAATCTCAGCATTGTTTTCATTTGCATCTCTCGAATGATCAGTGATGTTGAACATTTTTTCATGTATTTATTTGCTATTTCTACTTCTTTGTGTGAGAAATGTCTGTTCATTTCAGATGCCCATTTTTGGATTGGGTCTTTAAATTTGGGAGGTCTGATCTTTTTAAGTTCTTTACAGATTCGAGATAGTAGACCTTCATCTGAGGAAGAGCAGGTGAAGATTTTTTCCCACATTGTGGGTTGTCTCTTCACTCTGCTGGTGGTTTCTCTTGCTGTGCAGAAGCCTTTTAATAAGAAGAGATCCCATTTGTTGATTGTTTGTGCTAGTTCACGGGCAACTGAGGTTTTGTTCATAAAATCTTTTCCTACACCGATGTCTTCAAGGGTTCTACCTAACCTCTGTTCCAACTGGTTCAGAGTTTCTATTTTAATATTTAGATCTTTAATCCATTTTGATTTTAGTTTAGTGCACGGTGAGAGATACAGGTCTAGTTTTAATCTTTGGCAAGTTGAAGCCCAATTTTTCCAGCACCATTTATTAAAGAGGCTATCTTTCCTCCAGTGAGGGTGTTTGGCTCCTTTGTCAAAGATGAGATGGCTGAGTGTGTCTGGCATTGTTTCTGCACCTTCTAATCTGTTCCACTGGTCCTCAAGTCTGTTTCTTTGCCAGTACCATGCTGTTTTTATCACAGTAGCTTTGTAGTAGAGTTGCAGGTTGGGGATTGTGATACCCCCTGCCATGTCTCTGTTACCTAGAATTGCTTTTGCTATTCTGAGTCTCTTCTTGTTCCAAATGAATTTTTGGATTGTTTTCTCAAGGTCTATGAAGTATGCTGCTGGGATCTCAATTGGAATTGCATTAAATCTATATAGCAGTTTGGGAAGTATGGCCATTTTCACTCTATTAATCCTTCCTACCCAGGAGCAGGGAATGTCTGTCCATTTTCTGATATCATCTTCAATCTCTCTTTTCAGAGTGCCATAGTTTTCAGAGAAGACGTCTTTGATTTCTTTCATTAGGATGATTCCTAGGTATTTCAGTTTTTTGGTTGCTATTGTGAAAGGAATTATTTGCCCTATTTCTCTCTCAGTGAGTCTGTCACTTGTGTAGAGGAAAGCTATTGATTTTTGTGTGTTGACCTTGGAACCAGCTACTTGACTGAATTTGGTTATTAAGTCTAGAAGACTTTTGGTGGAGTTCTTGGGGTCTTCTATATAGAGTATCATGTCATCTGCAAATAATGAAAATTTGACTTCTTCATTACCTATCTTTATTCCTTTTATTTCTTTCTCTTGTCTAATTGCCGTGGCTAATGTTTCCAGAACTATATTGAACAAGAGGGGTGATAGTGGACATCCTTGTCTTGTTCCTGATTTTAGTGTGAAGGATTTCAGTTTTTGACCATTTAGTATGATATTGGCTGTTGGTTTTTCATAGATGGCTTCTATCAGTTTGAGGTAGAGACCATCTATTCCAATTTTTGTAGGGTTTTTATCATAAATGCATGTTGGATTTTGTCAAATGCTTTTTCTGCGTCTATGGTGATAATCATATGGTTGTTTTCCTTGGCTCTATTGATATAGTGTATTACATTGATTGATTTTTGTATATTGAACCATCCCTGCATCCCTAGGATGAATCCCACTTGATCAGGGTGTATGATCTTCTTGATGATCTTCTGCATTCTGTTTGCCAGTATCTTATTAGGGATTTTTGGGTCTATGTTCATTAGTGAGATTGGCCTATAGTTCTCTTTTTCAGTTGGGTCTTTCTCTGCTTTGGGGATCAAGGTGATGCTTGCTTCCAGGAATGAATTTGGGAGTATTGCTTCCCTTTCAATTTCATTGAAGAGTTTAAACAGTAGTGGCAGCAGTTCTTCTCTAAATGTCTTGTAGAATTCAGCAGTGAAGCCATCAGGGCCCGGGCTTTTCTTAGTTGATAAGTTTTCAATTACATTTTCAATTTCATTTGTTGATATTGGGTTGTTCAGAGCTTTTAGGTCTTCTTTGTTCAACTTTGGTAATTTATATGTATCTAGGAATCTGTCCATTTCTTCTGTGTTGTCCATCTTATTGGCATATAGGTTCTGGAAATAGGTATTGATGATCCCCTGGATTTCTGCTGGGTCTGTTGTAATTTCACCCTTTTCATTCCTAATTGCATGGATTTGAGCCTTTTCTTTCCTTTTTCTGATAAGGTTGACTAAAGGTTTGTCATTTTGTTGATTCTTTTGAAGAACCAACTCTTGGCTTCACTGATTTTTTGTATCATTCTCTTAGTCTTCATTGCATTGATTTCTCCTCTGATCTTTATAATTTCCTCCCTTGTATGAGCTCTGGGGTTGTCCTGTTCTTCTTCTTCTAGAAGCTGGAGGTTAAGCATCAGGTTGTTTAATTGGGCTCGTACTGTTTTCCTAATATGCGTATTCACTGCTATGAATTTCCCTTGAAAGAGTGCTTTCATTGTGTCCCATAGATTCCGATATGTTATATTGTCATTGTCATTTAATTGAAGGAATTGTCTGATTTCTTCTTTAATTTCCTCTGTGACCCATTGGTTATTCAGAAGTGTGTTGTTCAATTTCCACATTTTTATGAAATTTTTTGAGTTTCTTTTGCTATGGATCTCCAATTTCATCTCACTATGGTCTGATAATAAACAGGGGATAACTTCAATTCCTTTGCACTTATTTAAACATGTTCTATGTGTGAGTATGTGGTTTATTTTGGAGAATGACCCATGTGCAGCTGAGAAGAATGTGTATTCTGATTTTGTGGGGTGGAAGACTCTGTAAACATCTGTTAAGTTCATTTGTTCACGAGTTTGATTGAGTTCTCGTATTTCATTACTCATTTTTTGTCTAGTTGATCTATCTATTTGTGACAGTGGGGTGTTGAGGTCCCCCACTACAATTGTATTAGTGCATATATGACTTTTCATGTACGTTAGTATTTGTTTTATATAGTTGGGCGCACTAGTGTTTGGTGCATAGATATTTATGATTGTCATCTCTTCCTCTTGGATTGTTCCCTTTACAAGGATGTAGAGTCCTTCTTTGTCTCTCTTAATCAGTGTTGGTTTGAAATCTACTTGATCTGGCAAGAGAATAGCTACTCCTGCTTTTTGGGGGGTTCCCGTCACATGGAGTATTGTTTTCCACCCTTTAACTTTCAGTCTATGAGTTTCCTTTTGAATTAAGTGTGTTTCTTGTATGCAGCATATTGTTGGATTTTGCTTCTTGACCCATTCTGCCAGTCTATTTCTTTTGATTGGTGCATTGAGACCATTAACATTGATGGTTATAACTGATACGTATTGAGTTATCATTGTCATGACTTTTTCTTTTTGTTGGATTTTCCCCCTTTGCTTTTAATTTCTTGTCATGCCAGATGGGTTCATTCTGCTTTACTTCCTGGGGTTGTGATCCTCAATGTCTGTTCCCAGGCTATTGTGTAAAATTCTTTGGAGTGCTGGTTTGGTATTCATGAAGTTCCTAAGGTGCTCTTTGTCATGAAAATATCTTATTTCTCCATCCATTTTGAAAGATAGTTTTGCAGGGTACATCAATCTGGGTTGGAGGTTGTTTTCTTTTAGGGCTTGGAATATGTCACTCCAAGCTCTTCTTGCCTTGATGGTTTGTGTTGAGAAGTCTGCTGTGACTCTGATGGGCTTTCCTTTGTATGTGATGTGTTTCTTTTCTCTGACTGCTTGGAGAACTTTGTTCTTTTGTTGTGTTTCTGGAATCTTAATAATTATATGCCTATGTGTAGATTTTTTTTGATCAAGGCTATTTGGAGTCCTATATGCCTCACTTATCTGTATGTCAAGCTCTTTTCCCCTGCTTGTGAAGTTTTCTGCCATTATTTCTATGAAGAGATTTTTTATGTCATCTGCACTCTCTCCTGTTTCTTCATTGAGCCCAATCAGTCTTATGTTATTCTTTTTTGCATCATCTTGCAGCTGCTGGATTGGTTTCTCATGTTCCCTTATAATTTTGAAGCAATTTTTCTTTTCCTGGTCATTAATTGCAATCTTATCTTCTCTATCTGAAATTCTGTCCTCACATTGGCTCATTCTGCTGTGTAGACTTTCAATGGAGTTTTTCATGTCCTGGAAATCTATTTGCATCTGTTTTATGGATTCCATTTGTTTCTTATGTTGGGATTCCATCATGTTACTCAGCTCCTCTCTAGATTTATTAATCATGTCTTGTACTAGGAGCACAATTTCTCCTGTTATCTGAGAAATTATTTCTGATTTCATTTTTTCCAGATCCCCTTTTGTTGCCAGTTGAGTGGGTCCAGGTGGTTGAGTATCAGAGTGTTCCATCTCATTTCCCTTTGGGGTTGCTGTAGGTGATCTGGAAGTCTGGTTTTGAGACTTATTTAGGTGTTTTCTCATTTCGACTGGGGCAGGGGGCTGTCAGCACCTGCACGGATTACCTCCTCTGAGCTGGGAAAGGTGGGACAGGGGCCAGGAGCAGAGGTAGGGATGGTGACCCAAAAGCCCTTTCCTGTGGGCTGGGAGCAGCCAGAGTGATGGTGGCCGGGAAACCCCTTCCTCTGGACCAGGAGCAGTGGGATGGTGGCTCAGAAGCCCCTCCCTCTGGGCCGGGAGTGGTGCGAGGATTGGTGGCCTGGAAGCCCCTTCCTCTGGGCCAGGAGCAGCAGGACAGAGGGTGGCCCAAAAGCCCTTTCCTCTGGGCTGGGAGCAGTGGGAGGGATGGTGACTAGGAAGCCCCTTCCTCTGGACCAGGAACAGTGGGATGACGGCTCAGAAGCCCCTCCCTCTGGGCCAGGAACAGTGGGACTCAGTACCTTGGTCTGGTGGTCTGGTGTCCTCTGTGCCTTTGTAATGTGGAATCAGGTGGCTGCCTGTCTGCAGTGGGGTGATTTGGTGTCTTCTGTGTGACTCAGGATCTCGGTAGGGCGTGCACAGACCTGCCTGTCTGCAGCGGGCTGATTCCCCGAGAGTTGTCCTTGATTGTCCACTGTCCTTCACATTCTGATCAATCACCATGTTCTGTCAATTTTACCTCCCAATTTTTCATGACTACTTTTCTTCTTTTCAGTTGTCTTAACATTCATCCTCCTATCATATCTGTTGAAAGTAAAAGTCCAACCACCTGCCCCTTCAGGCACTTATATATAATAAGATAAAGATCCCATTGGCCCTGTCTAAGTCCTTCATGATTTACTTTCGCTTATTCTTCTGGCCACACTCTTATAACTTCCTAGCTCTGATTCTTTACCCCAAATCCAACTGCTGGTCTCATCTGAACACTATTCCGCCCCACCCTATCTTGGTCTGGCTAATGCCTGTATAGCATGTAAGGAGTCTTGACTCAGATATCGTCTTTTTTAAAAACTTGGGTTTAATGCCATTTTTACATGGTCCCCAAATACATTGCTATGCTTATATTTTAATTATTTGTTTCTGAAATCTATCTCTTTTACTAAGGGATAAGCTCCAGGGACTGTAGCACTGTGCCTGGCACAGATTTTCTTTCTAAATAATTCTCTTTAAATTGGGAATAAATGATTTGTTTATTTTATATCATTTATCACTTATGTAATTTGAACTAATTATATGAGCTATTTGGGTTTTAGTGTCCTCATTTGTAAATCGGCTCAGTAATTATGGCCAATTTTGTGATTGGTAGAATAAAATAATGGACTTGAAATTACATGTGCAAAATGTATAGCATTCTACAGGCCATCTACAAGGCAAGTCAGTCTGTTCAGACAATGGTGTGATAAATAAAGCTTTTTTTGTTAACATTTGCTTCACATTTTTTTCTTTTACCTTTCCAATCTATACTCTGAGTTTATGGCTATCATGAAAATTTTTGATAGTGCCCATATTAACTCATCACAAACAGTAAACTGGCTTTGAAAAAACAACTTCAAAATTGTGGTTTGTTACTCATTGCTAAGTAGAAAATGCATGGGAAAATAATTCAATTCATTTTGAGGCAATGTATCTAAATATTTGGAGAAGTTTTTTCATTTCTATGTTATCAACTCTGTTTTGCATGTAATCCAAGTAACTGGCATGTTTCAGTGGTGGAAATATTTTGGAAAATTTTTACACCAAAGAAATAGACACTGTTGGATATCCTACAGCAACTGGTCGACTGCACATTTGTGATGTAGGTATTCTGCAATTTCCCTTCTTTCATCTGGACCTGGTATTACTTTTACTGGCCTTGTCCTACTCTAACCTCTGCAGAGGAAGTGCCACTTCAGTCAGTGTGGAGGGGACCTGTATCTCAGTGTTTCTCATGAGATATGCAGGGAAGTAACTGGTAATTCACTCAGCCCTCACTACTAGTGCCAACATGTAGCCTTCCACAGAGTCTGCACATAGGTATAGGATTTGCCTATGGCTGTCATCTTCTTGTGAGGCAATCTATGGAGATGAACATTCTGCCTAAGATCTGTTGACTTAAAATTTTACCACGAAAGAATTGTTGAAAATATCACAAAGGGAAAAAGGGTGCCCAGTAATACATATTATTGTCATCATTATTTAAGCCTTTTATGTAAAATATATTAATTATTCTGATCTCCATTTTATAAATCTTTATGTGCAAACGTATGTTAAAGTGATATTTTAAAAGAGATAATAAGATACAAAAAGACTGAGCTTAGGTGTCAGTATTTGGGGGATAAACATAAGGATTATTTTATAAACAAAAATTAATATGTAATTCTTGGTAATTTGATAATCCATAAATCATAGCAACTGAACAGGTATATCAACAATATATTTACAAATAATGTATGTATATAAAGCACATTTGTAGTTCTCTACATTAATATGAATAGCCATGATACATAAAACTACATTGTATAATGGCAAAGATGGTTTCTAATATTATCTACTTATCTGTACTAAGAAAATAAATACCCAGAAAATCTTGATAATGGCCTAAAGTTCAACTTCTTATAATTCCAAAGAAAATCTATTTTAAAGTCTACACCCCTGCTGTGACCAATATTCATTAGTGAGCATATTAGTTTGACTAAATGGTTAATCTGCCACATTTACACGTGTACAATTAGGTATTATTTGTCCCATCCCAACATATTTGAATTACAAATGGATAGACTCACTAAACTCATAGAGTACATTTAATTGATATTGAAATAACTAATAATCCTATTTCCCACTGACGAAGAAGCAAACCCTACACACAGAGTAAACATAAATTGTTAAAATATTTTTTTAATAGCTAGTTTGGCTTCTCTATAGTGGTCCTCTTTGGTGATAATTCTGACTGTACAGAGGCAGGTCACAACATAGACCAAATCAGTGTGATTTGATTGTTTCTTTGAAGGAAAACTAGTAAATTATATTCTTGAGAAACAAAATAGAAAACAAAAATGCTTACTTTCTGTTTCTTTTCCGGGCTCGGCTGTAGGCTTCCAAACCTTCTGTTAGTGTCTTCAACTTCTCGGGCTCCACCTGAGTGAAGGTATGAAGACCAAACCACATTACCCAGACCTGTAATTGTTAAACACGGTTTTTTACTTTCCTGCTGTACAAGCAGGTGCACCAGGGGAGGGAGCTTTAACTTTCACTGCCCTGACAAATTTTCTGTCCTTGCTCAGAGGTTGATTCAGTGGCTCCAAGCTGCAAGATCAGCAGAAATGAAAGACTGGCTTTGAAACTGTCAACATTTGAAAATAATATCTGGGGAACAAAACTTAGTATTAAAATGACTTTCATTTCACAAAATTATATAAATCAGAAACCCTGGTTTGCTTTCTCTACTGCCTGATGCTTAGCAACCACACATCAGAATTCCTTTAAGGAAAGACAGGAGATGAAATTAGGGAAGAGAGTGGGCTTTGTGGCCAAGAGATTGGAGTTTGGATCTTACCTCTTTACTTCTTAGCATGAGAAAACATTTAACTTTTTTGAGACTCAGTTTCCTCCCGTTTAAAATGAGGACAGTAACACCTACCTTCTTGCTAGAGTTGCTGTGAGCATTAAAATGTGACATCATGCTGAATACAGCCTAGCATAGAGCAACTATTATTATTTAGGATGTGGTATGCTCTGCAGAGGCCACAAAGCAAATGGGGCTGCAGGCCAAGGGTGGTTCGTGCTGGTGTGGGAGAAAGCTGTTATCAATAATACCTTATGACCACGTCCCTTCTCCTGCCCTGCTTTATCACTACCGATTTGGGTAAAGTGCTACCTTAACAGTTCGGCCACCAAGAATGGTGGTGGTGATCGTGGTGCGAGTACACAGTGCAGCCTTTATTCCCCACTTCCACCTACCCAGTGATCTCTATCATGGTTCTTGAAGTCACACACTCTCTCGAGAAAAATGCTAAATAGGAAAACTTGTATGTCAGTTGTGAATAAAAGGACTGTTAGAAAACTTTTCTATTTTTATTGACCTGTAAAAAAATTGATCTAAGTAAAAACAGTGTTGCTTGCTGTGTAAACACAGCTTTAAGGCAAATATCCAAGCCATCTGTTACTCCAGTTTCTCCTCCTTGCTCCTAAGCCACTTTTATGTAAAAATTCAGAGCTCATAAAAATACCTGAGGAAGAAAATAAATACTAATTCGCAAGGAACTTATTAACCTTTGTCTTTAAATCTTCTTGTCTGACCCATTAATTTCATTTATAAGTAATTTCTCTATGACCCTTTCAAATCTAGTAAGATTAACAAAGTGTTTCCATTATGTATGAATACATGCATTTCTAATTGTTCAGTCAGGTAAAAAATCAAATAATGGAACTTTATTTTTCTTTTCATTGTACTTTGTCTTAAAGAATTCAAATGTCTCATATACACAAGTTCATTGGGGATATCTGATCCATTGTGTGCCAGAACAAGAGACAACTTTGTTCTGTATAATACCTTACATAAAGAAAAGTATCCTCTGATTGGATGACTAAAAGAGCTTAAGTAAGCAGAATACATCCATATGTTGTTATAAAAAACAAAAAAGTCTAAGATATATTTTCACATTTCATGTTAGAAATGAAGTTCCATCTTGTGTTCCCTCACATGTAGGGAATAGGAAAGATGTTGTGCATATTATACTTATGTAATCAATAACTAATTCCACTTATATTTAAATCATCTTCTTGCCTGCAGAGAGAGAGCTGTCCTGTAACATAAAGTTCAATTAGATCTAAACTGGTGTAGTGAGAGATTTTAAAAGGTATTGGTCAGGCCACAGAATGCAGGTTCACACTGAAACAAAGCAAGACTCAACAAATGAAAACTTACCCTCTTGGTCTTAATGTTAAAAAACTGTTAGGTCAAACTATCTTTTAAGTCTTCCAGTTTTATTTTTAATTAAATAAGGAATAAGGGACAGTAAAAACATTTCTTGTGCATTTTTATGTAAAAGGCACTGTTTTATCATTTAATATGCTAGTACTACCAACTAGTATTTTTCCTCTGCAGATGAGACTCCAGAGTTTTAGTTAACATGGCCAGAATTAAAACTCAGCTCTAGTTCCAAAATACTTAACTTCTTTCCACCATAACAACTGCAATATGTTTGAATTATACAGTCATTTATATATATATAAATTATGTATAACATTTTATATAAATATACAACATATATAACATTATATATGTTTTATACAAAAATTTATACATATATAAAGTTATATATAAAATTACACACATTCACAAAATATATACACACAAATGCACACTCAAAAATTAAACTATTTAAAATCAAATTACAAGTTAACAGAAGTTTAACAGAAATTTAATAACTTGCCCAAATTTATCTTCAAAATTTTTTGTGCTTAGATAATTTTCCAGTGATTTTTTTTTCCTGAACTAATTCTCTAGCATGGTTCTTCATTTAAATCTGCCTCTGAGGCTCAAAGGTACTGTCATAATGAACTATATTATTTATAAAGGACTCAGTGACCTTGAAAGACAAAGAAATGATAATGCTTTCTAAAACTAAATATAAACAAGATACATACCACTGTGGATTTCTGCTATGAGAATATTATATCCAGAGGAAAATGTTTAATCTTTTTCAGAATTTTAGTACTTTCCTATATTGTGTAATATATTTGAAGATTGTGTGTTGTTTCTGGGGAAATATTCATATATTAGAACAATATTCAAGAAACTCTTTTAATGATATGCTAAAAAACTGGTATCAGAGAAGAACAAAATAAATTCAGTATATCATCAAATGGAAATCATGCTTAATTATTTAATGAACATTCCCTTAGAAGTTACTTAGTTAATTTATGAATCATAAAAATACTGAAAATCAAGTACACAAATGTAACATTAAAAAGGATAAACATATACAAATATATTTTTTTAAATTTATACTGAAGGAGAAAGTAATTTAAGATATTAAATACTTTTACCTATAATTATTGGATTCTTGTACATTTCTAAGCCAGAGGTTCTATAAATAATTTAATTCCTATGTTAGTGAGAAATAGAGGACTTCATAATTTATCTTTAGTCATAATCTGCCTACACAGTCTCAATAATTATTATCCCAATAATGATACTACTTAGTGGTAATGGCCATCATGGCATAACTCTTTACATATGTTATTTAATAATCATCATCAAATATACCTGAAATGTATGTGTATTTATAGTTCACATATTACTTTATATATAAATACACATATGTTGACTATTTTTGACATTTAAAATTTTTCTTTCACTCATCCAAATTCTTTAGATACAATAATTCTTCAACACACAGTCTCAGAGTGCATTCAGTGGGGTTAGAAACATACTCATAAATCCAGGTACTATTATATGGTAGAGGATAAAGAGCTTTTCTGATGAGATCGGGCGTGTTCAGGGTGGTATGGCCATAGACTAAAGAGCTTTTCTGAACAAGGCTGAGTTTCTGGTTATTTATTTTGTTCACAAGGCACATATTAAACATTGAACGATTTAACTTTATTTGGGGTCAGGAGAGCAGCATGTAGTGTATCTCAGAAGTAACAAAAGCTATGGCAAAAGGAGATGCGAATCTTTCAGAAATCCATACCAATCCTCTAAAATGAGGTATTGTACATATTACAAGAATCTGGATCAATAAACCTAGATCACTTTTGAATAGAACCAGTTAACTAGAGGTGATGTCAAAATTCCCTGGTGGCTTCATCCTGATAACACCTCTCTTTGTCAATTATTTGCCACTACTTAGTTCTGGGGAAAGCTGTCAAACAAAGGTCAAAGGATAGAGCACATGCCATATCACAGACTTTATAACAGAGCTAAGACAGCTGACCTCAAGCTTCCCTTTCAATTCTTCACTTCCCATTCCATTTTGACAATGTTCTGTTGTTGGGGGAATGGTATGATGAAAAGAGAACTAAGCTTAGTGTTAGAAGCCCAGGGTTAGGGCCTGCCTTAACTGCCTGTGATTTGTGTCCTGAGGTGTGCCACTTCTCTGAGCTTCAGTTCTCTCACAGGTAAAATGGGGATAGGTATGCACATCTAAAAAAGACCATGAATATGAGGTGCTTTAAAAATACCAAAGTATTCTTTCTCAAAATGTCACTAGTGGTAAGTGAAATTATTTTAGGTGGAACATGAACAAACCTTTAAGCATTTTAAATAGTTATATATTCGTGTAGATGTATATTAGAAATGACATTATGTCTATGATTTCTCACATAGGATAAGAGTAAAGATGGCCTGAATAGTACCTAGTACATACATGCCCAATACATTTTTGTTGGATGAATAAATTAGTAAATGAGCTGAAAAAAATTTAAGGAACAATAGTATTAGTAATACACAATTTTGAAGTCTGGAAAATACAGATCTAAAGCAAAAAGCAAATATGAAGCACTTATTAGGATTATTACTAACAAATATTTATTAAATAAATACTTAAAATAATAGAACTATTTCAAAAAATAACATCTTAAAAGTGAAAAAATCCTACTTAACTTAAATGCAGTATTTCAATGTTTTTGAAAGAATGGAAATTAATGATAAATAATTTCAGATAAAAAGTCAAATCATTTGTGACAGAAAGGATAAACCCAATTTTCTAGCAATAGAACACCAATAGAACTCACTTTGAGAAATCCTTTATTGAATCCTATTATTTTTTCATATGAACTAACCACATCGACATTATCACAGTTTTAGTCAGTGGCACTATCTGAAGCATTATTTTTGTGTTTCCTTTCCTCCTCACTTTGGATAGCAGTGTTTTTAAAGGCTATAGAACTGTATTACAGGACAGTTAGTCTATTCTAAAAGTGATAATAAATTCCATATCAGTTTATAGTACATAAACAGAATGAAACGTTTGGGTAAATTTGAATTTTTAAGAATACACTGTTTAAAAAGTTCATGTCACAGAAGCATGTATTTGCCTTAGACTTGGGATTCTTGTATTGACAAGCTTGTGCACTCTGTGCTGGATCTGTCACTTGTATGAAGGGAGACATACCTCCTACTACTGCTGAATCTTGCTCAGGAACAAAAAGTTTCTGATATTCCACAATTGACTACAATAAAGTTTAGAGTCTTACCCAAGCTTTCACTAAGTTTAGTCTTGATATTCACATTTTTTGTCTTATTTCATTCTTATTTCTTACTATCCCTCAAATTTGGATCAGAAACTGACTTAGTTGGCTTAGATTTTATTTTTCTTATTACTTTCCAAAACCTATTTTCCTTTTCACGGAGATCCTTGTGCTGATAGAACATTGTTTTCCTCTCCTACCACCAGCCAAAATGCAGCCTAAGTATTGAAGATATTGATTGAGTACAGAGAAAAGGATTCATTTCCAACAACAGTTAAGGAAATAAAGTGAATACATAAATAGTATTTTCAACAGAAAATTATCAAAGAGCAAAAATTAGCTAACACTGATAATCAAGCATAGAAATAATATTCTTCAAAGTAAGATGTTTAAACATCACAGGAGGCACAGCTCCCAAAGTAGGTCCCCAGGCTCACCTTCTTAAGGTTATACACCCAAGAATGCAAAGGAAGCCACATCTGTTACGTACCACACTATCAAAACGTGTGTGCTCGTGATACTGAAGTGATACACAACAAGGTTTCTGCCTCCAAATAAATTTGGTTATGAGTTTTAATGATAAATTTTGTCAGCTTTTTAAACCACTATTCAAAGAGCAATTTTCTCACTATCTGCCAAATACAACCACGTAGAACAAAGTCAAAGTGTGATTCTAAGGAAGGGCACTCTCTCCTCACTGGTTTTCTGTAGACGTTTCCTTGGTAATTAGGAGGTATCTCTCTACAGGTTCAACAACAAATGTTTCATTGAAAAGAAACATCTTGGTGCTGCTTTGGTAATAAATCCTTTCTTAAATTCAGCTCAGTCCGTAATACATATTAAATGAAAGAGCAGTGAGGGGCGGGGGATGTAGCTCAATGGTGCAGCACTTGCCTGGTAAGCATGAGGCCCTGAGTTCAATTCCCAGTACCGCCCCCCAAAGTAAGAGTAATGAAATATTAATACCAATGGGCTGATGTTCAAAAAGTGAAAATTATTTATACAGAAACAAAATAAGAATTTCATAGTTTACTATTATTTTGTGCGAGACAACTTTTTAAGGCTAATTTACACAAGATCAAAAGTAGCAGATAATTATGGAAAGTACTTTAGAAAGTATTTTCCTTATTTTAAAATAATCACTGAGATGAATACATAAAAATAATCATTTCCCCTCATAGTTGCATAGGCTTACAATGTTTGCAGTTTATGGCAGATATATGTAAAACTGAAAGTAGCCATTTTCCTTTCTACCAATTCCCTATTACTATGCCAAGATCTGGAAGAGAATCTACCTGGCTAGGACTATGTATTGGGACACAACACTGAGGTCTTATTTTTGGCCATTAAACCACAAACAATAAAGGTTCATGGTTTGGAGAGAAACTTGCACAAGAATAATTAGAGTGAGTATAAAGTATAACCATCTTCCAGTATACACATCATTACAAACTGATTACCAAGGGAAAAAATAATTAGGAGATGCCACTTCCTGAACAGTAAAAGGCACACAGTCCCCTTCCAGTGCTGTTTCATACGTTCAATATTAGAACAGTAATATATCCATGAGTCCCCCAAATTTTTCACAAATCATTAAAAAATCTCTACTAATTAATATTGATGTGTTGGGTTGGGGAGGTAAGAATGTAGAGGTAGAAAGTTTTAGTTGATTTTTTTTTAGAAAGTATCAGAAAAGAGGGACTTTAAAGTTCACTCAACAAACTGCTTTAAAATGTTTCAATGTGGAACTTTTGCTTGAAATGAACAGTTTAGATACAGCAATTTGTACGTGATGTGAACTATTTCATTCATCAAATATATTCCTTATGATTCTTTCATCTTGTTATGACTTATATCTAGATATTTCCCCAAAGCCTCATGCGGTCATAGGTGGGGCTTTTTGGAGATGGCAAAATTTAGGGTGTGTGATGCTGGGATTAAGGATGTGATGTTGGGTTTAAGGGTGGCCCACCCTGGGTGTGGGTGGCATCATCCAAAAGGTGGGTAGCTTGGAAAAGATAAAAGAGAGAGGCAGGCTGTTGATGTCTGCTGCTTTGCTACTTTGCTGCTTTGCTGGCTTCTGCCTGCTATAAACTGTTTGTCCTCCTTGATGCCTCTCTGCCATGCCACCCTGCCTTGTAGCCAGTTGACTATGGACTGAAACCTCTACAAACTCTAAGTTGAAATAAACCTTTGTTCTTTACCTTTGAGTGTTGGGTATTTTGTTTCAGCAACAAGAAAAGTAACTAAGACACATCCTCAACCTGATTAGGAAATCCTCCACACATGGATAGTGCATAGATGAATAATACAGTAACAAAATTCAGTTACCTCAGTTCTATAATGGTGTCATCCTGTTCAGCCATACAGAATAAGGATAGCTTGGATAATCTATCTATGGTATTTCATTTAATTCTTAAAACATCATTCTGAGTAGGAATTAATATTCCCAGAGAGATGAGGAGACTGTAGCTCCTGGGAGATTAATATACCTAAACAAGGGCACTTACATAACTGGTAGTGCTTGGATTAAGCTCACATCAGAATGCTCAAAGACAGGCATCTTTCTGCCATGCTTTGTTTTCTCTCTGAGTCTCTAGTATTTGATGCTTAGAAATCATACCTCTTAGGAGATCACCTCAGAAACTGCAGAATATTTCTAATGTGTTGTCAATCATTTTGTTACATATTCTACCCCACTAAGGATTTAAAATGCTCTTCTAAGATCATAAACTGACCAAGTCATTTACCATAATGACCAACAGAGCCTGCTAAAATATTAATGTAAGGACCATTAATGTAAGGACAGCTGTTTGTAGGATCAGAGTTCCAGTCACAGCACTGGCTTCTTTTGGATCAGAGATTACTCATGCAACATGAAAACATGAATGGTGCCCAGCTTGCTTTGAAACAGTAATCTGCAATCCTGTTAATTAATTATTTATATTTTTTATTTTGCCTACTTCCAGAAAGAATGTGGAGTGACTGGCTAAGAACAAAGACTATGAACTAAAAATAACAAATGATATGTTGTCAGATAGGTGGGAGATAATAAAACTATTTTAAAACTTGAGTTAACATAGATTTTATCTGGTGGGATCTGATTGAAATCTTGGATTACTTTAGTAGACACAGAAACAGTATGAAAGCTAAGATGCTAAGAAGGTTTAAAATGTGTAAGAAAATTGTTTGGCAAAGGTTTTCTTTTGAGACACTACAAAGTTAAACACTAGGGGAAATGATCTCACATTCCACTTTAGCAAGGCAGAATTAATAGCTTTTACTACAACAAACAGATTGTTTATGAAGCTAATCTCTGTCTTTCTCTCTAGAGTTTATTAAGGTATCAGACACTTTAGTATAGAGAAGGGAACTTAAGGCATTTCTTACCTTTGTAAAAGCAGAAACTGGTTATTAATGCATAAGGTTTTATTTATTCAACATCATAGAGCACTAAGAGGTTCTAGATAAATAAAATTTTCATCAAAATTGGTTCATTTGAATAAGAGGACAAATTTTTTAAATGTTTTATTAGAGAGCTTTCTGAAATAGATTTTACTTTTTCTTACACAGATACTGAACATAATTTAATCTTTTCTTGATGAGCCACAGTCACTAATGTGTCACGCAAAGTCTACTTGGTTTTAAGTCAGACAAACCTGTTTGAAATTTTACCTTTTCTGGTGTTATGAAATGAGAGTATTGCTGGGCTCGCTGGAATCATTAAATAAGGAAGTCCTCCCTTTGTTGTTTTGTGAACTATAGGAGAAAAAGGCTTTTATGAAGTAGTACTTTGGATTTATGTGTAAAAGTGAGGTGAGTCCTGAAGGACCCGAGGTTTGTAAAAACAGTAAGTGCCCTAGAGCTTTTAAGGCTGTTATACCTTGCTTTTTAATGGTAGATAAATATTTCATACATTGTCATTAATATTTTATTACATGTTTTTAGTTTTCACCTCAAAACGTGTGCCTTAAATTATGCTTTCTGAATTACTAAAAATACTTTCAGTGTATATTGATATGAAAGTTTTAACTTGAGCATGCAAAATTAAAACATCAGGCAATAGAAAGAAGATTTGAATTTTCTGAAGCAATTTCATGTTCCCTTTCAGGAATTTATCTATTGACTAAAATAAGGAAGAAGAATCTGGATTTTAAAACATTTATTATTATTTTATTGTGAATCAAAACTAGTTTGATTTAAATTTGTTATTTAAAAGAAGCAAAATAAGTCTTTCTTGTACTCTTAAATACTTTTTTTTTTTTTTAAAGAAAGTTTAACATCAGTGAAAAACTCAAACTCAGGAACATGCCAGCACAGATTATCAGAAGATTCAGACCACTCTTTAATGTGAAATGTGTTAAAAGTACATGCCCTTATCCTCCCGAGGGTAGAAAAAGACATTTAGATAAGGCATTTAGGACAGAAAATATGTTTCTAGGGAAGGCGGCCATAATCTTTAGTTAAGCTTTTTATAAAATGACACATAAAAAAAGACTTGATTCATTGGCACAGAATTTGTAAGACAGTTTGGTGTGTACATTTTTTATATGTAGCAGTTCTATTTATGTCATAAAAGCCCACTTTTGCTGTTTCTAATTATTTTGTGAATAAACTGTCAAAAATATTTAGGTTTACCAAGCTAGAAAATGTTTGTCTGGTCTCAGAAGAGTACAGAGAATAAAATACGTTGAGAACAGGAATATGGAATTCATTTTCTTATCAAACGTAGAAACATTATACCCAGACTGTATCCTGACAAGTATATATTAGACATTATAAGCAAAGGTTTAAGGACCTCCTGTTCCTTTGGAGAAAGACAATCCTTTTATTGTGTTGGCAAAAATGCTTTCATTAAAAAAAAATGCTTTCATTAAAATGCTTTCATTTCCTGGCATTAAATCTAAGTGGCAGTAAAAATTTGAGCAAAGTTGAAATAGTTCTTTATACAATATAGTCTTCAAGAGAATAATATATACCTGTAAGAATAATTTTACTTAAGAAGATGAAAAATTATGTTTCTTCAACATATGAGGGGGAATGGGCATAATTATCTCCTGGTCAGATATAAATTTTTCTATTTAAAACATTCTGCAAATGCCTTGACTAGTGAGCCAATTTTACCATTTGAAAGGGGGGAAAGGAAGATCAGAAAACTCCTGCTAATTTCTTCTAAATTGAATGGTGGTTTCATGGAGAAGTTTTCATTTAATTTATAATGATCAGATTGTGTTAAGTAGAACCAGACCATTGGTTAAACATTTCCACATGTTATAAAGGCACAGAAGTTTTCCTGAAAGGAGACACCATTCTGAATTTAGACATTACCTGATGCTTCCCAAAATGGCTACAACTCCACCCAGATTTTTACCCCCTCCCCAGCTCTGTGTTACGTGTAAGCACATGGAGGAGACACTGTCCTCTGGCACTTCTTGTCACCTGGGAGGGGCCCTACCTCTGCCACTCTTGTACCTCCACCAGCTATCATATTTTTCCTCCCCGCAGTCATTAACACTTACCTTCCTCCTCTGTTTATAGAATGAAAAAACTAGGTAAATGCAAGGAAGGAAGGCAGAGGTGACAAAATTCTGGAAATCTGGTTGTTTGGTTAGTCATCTGAGCCTAGTGAGATCTATAAATGCTTCGTAACTCACCCCTTGTTGATATGACCTTTTGGTGACTATAACCATCCCCTCTTCATTTTATGCTCCAGAAGCTTGTGAGACCTCAATGAGTCAGGAAGAATCTTAAATTCACATCCAAAGAATCCAAAGTGATGATAACAAAAAACAATAATTGATATCTGAACAAAGGTTAGTATTTGACAATGGATAAAGATTGGTATACCTTCCCTTCCTCGGGGCTTTGTTGACATGAATTGTGAACGTCGTCTTCTCTTACTAATTTTCCAGGCCAGGAAGTCAGTCCTTTGATTTGGCCCCAGACCAAGTCGCCAACATTGAACGTCCTTGGTCCATAATGTATCAACTCATTTGAAGAAGGGGAGTCTGGATTCCTTAGGTCATCTTCACTACTAATGCTTTTAGCATCTGAAGGGCTGGGCACACACCCATTAATGCTTTTGGCATTAAAGTCTCCATTGTAATGGATGTAGTCTTTGACCAGAGAACTTTCCAAACTATTTGAGGAACTTGGTGACTGCTCCTCTAGGACTAGGTCTTGCTTTGCAGTGCTTAGCAGCTCTCCAAATCCCCGGCTCTGTCGAGGTCTGTTCCCATTGATGTGTGCACATCTTTCCACAGTGCTCTCTAGTCTCTCCTTAAAACTTATCATAGTTCTTTTGTAGTTATTATATTTGAAACTCTCTTCCAGAATTTTATCCCCTTGACAGTTTCTTGGTGGTAACAGTATTGGGTGCTGTTCCCCAGGCAGAAATGGCAGTGTAGAGACATTGTTGGGCCTTTCGTGACAAGGACTACTGTGGATATGGCCTGGATGATCTAAAAATTCCTCGTACTTCCACCTGTTTCGCTCCCCTCTGGGGCTTTGCTCCCCATCCCACTGTTTTTTGGATGTGTGGCAACTTGCTGACTTGAAATACTCAAACCCATCTCCTTCATTTGAATTTTTCCCATGGTCTAGATTCTTGGACAGCCGGGTCCCTCTTGCATTCCTCACCCTGCCATCATGATCAACACCTGCCATGTTCCGTCCATGAATGACCGCACTGACAGCACTGGAGAGATTTAATGGGTCGCCAATCGAGGCAGTGAAGGCACTCATGGCACTCAGAGCTGGAATAGGGCTGATCTGAGTTGTACTGTTGACAGCAGTGGTAATGACAACCTGCATTCCTTTGCTGGCTGCATCGACAACTGCTTTGTAAATGGCATCTATGGAAGCATCACCTTGGCTACCCATAACAAGACCATCCTTCACCTGCTGACCAAGAGACGGGTCGATCCTTTGTTGCAACTCACACGATGTATCTTGGAAAGGTGGAAGTGTAGTGTTTGGATTCTCAGGAACTGCTGTGAGCCCTGGCTGAGTGCTTATTCTTTTGTTTAGGAGAGCTGCATCTTCTTGCATTCTCACCTTAAGGAATACAAAAAAGTAAAAGGGGGTGGGGAGAGAAATTTTTAAGGCCTCAAAGAGAAATACCATAATTTTAAGATTTACCAAAGGACAGATCTAATAAGAAAGGAAATATAAAGAACAAGACTCAAAAATGAAAAAAACAAAACTCCATTTCTTATGAAAAAACTCTTAATTATGTTTGGGTAATGTTTCTTTGGTTGAACTCACTCAACAGATTTTCTTTTTTTTTTTTTAATTTAAAAATTGCTAAACATTTTCTAGAAAAATTAAACTTGAGATAGTCAAACACAAGATGTTTTTAGGTTATGACTTAACTAACTGAAATATAAGAGAAAATAAAATAGACTCCTGTATGACACTATAGTTTTGAAGACTTAAATGTGGTGGTAACACCTACTCCTCAGCTTTACTAGGCCACAGCAAGTATGGACATCCCCACACTATCAAAGACAATGGCTCACTACAGAACTGATTTCTAATCGGGAGGTGGTGAAGGGAGCAATGTCTATAAGGGAACATATCAGAATTTCCATAAGTACAGGAAGGATGAATACAGTTTGAAAAAGTCTCTGAGGTTATTCTAGTTTTACTAACACTCACCTAAAAATTATTGCTTCAGACCCTTGATACTTTGGATTTATACCCCAAGAATTACTCCCTTTTTTCTTTACATCCTCCCCTATTAAAAGGGAACCTGGGATTCCACAACGTATCAGCCTCCCTCTTACTGTTATCCCTTTGTCTATACTTACCAGATAAAAATCCAAATCTTGGGTTATTTCATTTGCCTGTCTTATCTGTATCAACAGTGAGGGTGCTGAGTATCTCGTGAACGGGAATATATGGTTTCCAACTTCCACTGGGGGCTTGTTGCTTGCCCTTCAATCCTGTGATCTTCCAGTTAGGTATCACTCTCGTTCTCCACAGCTATTCAAATCTCCCTCTGCTTTCTTTAAGCTAGTTGTTGTACTATTACTCACACTGCTCTTAGTAGATGACCTTAATTCACAGGTAGGAATTCTTATAATTTTGTACACTCTAATATTCTCTGCTCCTGACAGTACATATTTCTCTGCCACTGTATCTGTCCTAAATCTTGCCTTGCTTCATAGGGTAAGAGGGGCCTTTTTTGCTCTCTGGCTAAGTAGGCTCTGCATTTAGACTCTGGATTCTAAGTCCTCGTTCAGGGATCTTGCCTCATCTACTATTTCTTTTGTTCTTTATGTTCAATCACTTTCAATTTTTGTCTCTTTCCTTTACAGAATAATTATGTGCATAGCTTCCGTATGTTTTCGTTTGTTCGTTTTTGGAGACAGGGTCTTGCTATACAGTTCAAGCTGACTTTGAACTCCCTATGTAGTGCAGGCTGGCCTCAAACTCATTGGGATCCTTTTGCCTCAGCTTCCCGGGTGCTAGGATTACACTTGTGTGCTACCATGCCTGGCAATGGATTCCATCTTTTAAAAGTTTGTGTTTAAGCTCATGTTCCCCTTAGAGCACTGCTCTGTTTTTCTTATGTTCTTTAAAGTGAGTTTTAAAAAGAATAATCCACAGGCTTTAATTCCTAATGTCTCATTCACATATTGCAATATGGCTCCTGCCATCACCACTCGATCCAAACTACATTCTACCAAGTCACTGGTTATGTCCTAATAGCTAAGTACAATAGATTCTCTTCAAGCTTTGTCTTACTTTTTTGGGGGGGGTCCTGGGGATCAAACTCAGGATCTTGCACTTACAAGGCAGGCAGCGAAACCACTGAGCTAAATCCCCCGCCCCAGACATTGTTTTCTACTAAAGTGGCATAAGAAAGGAAGAGTACCTGAAAGTTCTGAAACAGACAAGCCATGGGGTTACTGTTAGTGGGACAGGGGACTGAGGGCTGTCCTTGGAAGGCCTGGAGATTCTGGTATCCCTGGAGAAGTTGCTGCTGTTGTTGATTTGGAGGAAACATCTGATTGTTGTTTAACAGCGACTGCAGATGAGCCAGTTGATGGTTATTCAAAGTATTGTTTATTGATGACATATCACCTACAGTTTGAAAAACATAAAATATAAGTCAATGAAATTCTTCAGAGATCCTATGCCTATCTTTATACCTGAGAATTTTTGAAACAAAAACTAAAACCTAAACTTACATGGGTAATTTCTCTTTTTTCTTCTCAAAGTCTAACTAAGTGGTAAGGAATCAAAATCTTACTAAGTGGTAAGGAATGAGTAGTTTATTATTTAGTTTTATCTTCCATAACTAGGTTAAAATTTTTTTTTAAACTTGTAGAGACTACTTAGTCCTTGCCCTATCCATTAACCAACTGTTATATATTAAGCTTCAGTATTATATGATTCCTTGCCTCTATTTTTATTAGAACACCTACAATTAAGGGTTAAAATTTGCCCTAAAATATTTTAGCAATCATAAATAATTGACCAGATGATTAAAATGAGTGGGTGTGATTAGGTCTTATTTATAAAATTTCATTCTTAAGCCACAATCATCAGTAAATACCTCCAAATAAAATAAGAGATTTAGTTTAGAAATATACATTTTATGTTTTATTAAAGGTCATCTAAAATTGAAATTATAAAGAAGGCTAACAATACAAAAAAATTCATCATAAAAGTAAATAATATAACATTAATTATTAGCATTAACTGGATTGTATACATCTTAATTAAGCATTAAGACCTAAATTTATATTTAAAACTCAAAATTATTTTGGAATTACTGAAATTATTCTGAGAACAATGTCACAGAAATTGTCCTATAACTTGAAATTTATAAATCTGTAATGCTTTTTAGGTTATTTAACAATGATTTCAAGGCCTGACAAAATTAGTTTTGCTATCTTATAAAAGTGTCCATAAAATGTGGAAATAAACAATTTAAAAAATGATTTTGCATACTGAAGATGCCCATGGATCTTTGTCTGTATCACGGGTATTTGTCTATATTTCTAGGCTTTATGGGCACCATCCCTATAGTTTCTGTTAGTTACCTGCATCCATCAGTCAAATTCACTTGACACTATTTTCTAACTTGTTTGTGATAGGATAATGGACATGAAGGACTTTGTTTTTAAGACACAAAGATCTAAAATAATAATTTGGTCTGAGGAAATCTAGAAGCAGCTACAGGGACTGTTTCCTTGAGGTTGGATAACTTTAGTTTTGAGTGTTTTTAGGGCTTTTTATTTTGCTGGCAAAGCATTTAGTTATGTTTATTTAGGGTTTGCCTGGAAAATACTTCCTCAAACTGTTTCCATCCACAGTGCAGCTGCTCATACGAACCCTGTGATGCCACACCAATTAAAATTGAAATAAGTTCTTTTTAAGATGTACCTGTGCTTTACTATTTGAACATAAGACTCTACTTGGCTTAAGAGAATGATAAGGTAAGGTTTAGGTGGCATCAGAATTAGAAAAGAAAGCAGATTAAAATGGTATTTAGTATTGCTAGAATAAAGGAAAGAAAAAAAGTCATTCATGTTTGTACAACTATGGTTGTGTGTGGGTGTTGTTATATTTAGTTCCTTAAGCAAGCTGTGACATAACAAAAACGTTTTAAAAAAATAATGTGATAAAATGGAGTTTTTCAAAAGGAGAAAATAGAATTAGAAAAACGTTCTTATTAAAAAATTTTGTGAAAAACTTTAACTTACCAAGCAGACCTGTCCCCAGTAGAGGGTTAAGGAGCTGTGGCACCACAGAGTTACTGTTGAGTTTAGCTGGACCAGGTGCACCCCCAGCATTATTAGATCTATTCAGCAATGTTTCTGCCATGGACACCACTGCTGTCCCACCAAGTGTTGAGACAGTCAGTGCTGCCACTGCTGATGATGTAGTGGTTGTGGTAGTGGTTGCCTGGGAGGAGGTTGCTATGGAAACCTCTGGATGATTAGTAGTGTTGACCAATGCTGAGTTCAGGACACCTCCCAACAGCTGGGGATTCAAGGCCATTAATCCTGAGGCCCCAGTGACAGCTGGGAGGAATAGGGGGTTAAAAGTAGTGTCACTGCCTGCAAAACTTGGTAAAGGGTTCCCCAAGGGGCTAGTTAAAAGGGTCTCAGCTTGGCTGTTGTCTGACCAATTGCTTGGCAAATGGTCTGGTGGGGCTGTCGTCTGTGTTAATGAGGGTAAAGGAGTATTTTGTTGTTGCAAAAGATCTGAGATAGTCAGATTGAGAGATGGCAGGGAAAGCATGGCAGCTGCTTGGGCTTGGTTCTGAAGCAGGGCTGCTAAGAGCTGAAAGTGAACAGGCTGTAATACCTGTCCATCCATGTCACCGGAGAGAAAAGCTAAAGCAGTGTTTACGTTTGGGTTGAGAAAACCTAAAGGGTGGAGGTTGATCTCAGACTTGCCTTCTCCTGCTGAAGGCTGGAGGATATTTAATAGATTCTGGTTTAGGAGATGCTGTTGATTCACTGGCAAAGAGATAGGTAGAGAACTGAGGAGGCTGGGGTTCAAGGGGTGTGGAAGATGGTTGTTTGAAGTGCTGTTGGATGGAAAATGAAGTGCGTGCTCCTGGCCAACAAAAGGAAAATCACTCCCAATGGGCAGTTGATTCTGCAGGGGGTTTCCAGTTGCGGTGGTGACTATGACTCCATCCTGAAGAACAGATGTTGTCTTTGTGATGGCAGGATGATTGGAGCCAGCTATGGCTACGGAGGAAGATGGACCTGTACTTCCTAAAACAGGGGGAAAAAGAAACCCAGTTATTATGGATATTAAGCAAGACTGTTCCTAAAATGCATTATGATACATTTCAATGTACAGCATTTATTACATGGCAACTTCATTGACTGTAACTGCATTAACTGTATCAGAGATGATTTGACATCTGTTAATGGAACTTTATTTAATTTGAAAATAAATATATTGAAGAAGTTTGACATACTAAGAAACAGCTGTTGCTGAGTATCAAACAGGCAAAGAGACAAGTAGAAACTGAGTGGCTGGACAGCTGGACCAGTGATGATGGCAGAATCTGTTGTTGTTCATTCAGTTGGGTAGATAAAAGTAACAAATCTTCATTTTATGTTTCTTATTTTCAAAAAGTTTTTGGTCTTTATTTATAAAACAAGTACCTGCTTTTAATGGTAACAAAACAGAATCCCAGAAACCTAGAATGTACATGAATATATAAAGCAGAAAACAAAAAGTACCTATGGAGATAACTATTGATATTTTGGTGTGTAGCTTTCTGGGCTTTCCCACATGTATGTACATGTATACATTTGCAAATATATGTGTAGATATATAAGTACATATACATATATTTTAAAATAAAAGTAGAATCATAGGAAAAGATAGAACTTTCATTTATTTTGTAAGTTTTTTCATTAGTAAATGTATTGTGAATGTCTTTCCATGTTAACTCATATATAGCTACAGAATCATTTCACTAGTGCCATGTATTGATACACATAATATAATCAACCTAGTCATGAATGTTTTCCAATTTTTTACTATTATAGGCCACAATATGATAACCATTCTTATTGACATTATTTTTGTCATTTTGCCCAATTATTTTGTAAGGATAAATTCTTGGACATGGAATTCTAGGGATAAAAATGTTTACATATTTTAAAAGCTTTAATTACATATTGTTAAATTACCCTCTTGTGAAATTGATTGTTATATGGTTTACATTCTTATAAGCAGTGGATGACAGGGCTCATCTCTCATCAACACTCTATTTTATCATGATTTTTAAACAATGAGTAAAAATAATTATTTTTGTCATTGTGATAGTACAAAGATGTTTTACTTATGATATCTTAAATTAGGTCAGGCTTCATTTGAATGGCATTCTTATTCTTGATAGTCTTACACTAAAGATGAAAATTCAAAATATTTAATATTTTGAGATATAAAATCTCAGTTGCTATTATTGTATTAGTGGTTCTCAACCAAAGCTACACAATAAGATTATCTAGAGAAATTAAAAGAACAAAACAAAACTAAGCATCAGAACAGACCAATACATGAACCATAACCCAGACCAGTTGAAAATTCATCTCTTGAGGTGTAGCCTGGGCAGCAGTTATTCTGTGGAATCAATCATCCCGATGATCCAGAGCTCAAGGGGTGAGTGGGGTAGGGAAGATGAAAAGCACATTCTACTGAAAAGGAACCTACAATCACTTTTTCTTTGTTAAAGAGCTTCCCCTAAAGAGATGCATTCTTTTAGGTAACACATGCATTTTGCCACTATAGGTATATGCTTTTAATTTTATTTCAAAGTAATAATTTATATATTATAATAAACAATGGTTGTGTCACTACAAATCTAAAACTAAAACATTTTAATGCTTTTACATTTGACTGTGTTAGCGTTGAAGCCTTATTCAAATATGCAGAAATGTTTTCATAGTTGTAATAGTAGTACAATTAATTTTATATTCTTGTTTTTACCTAATAGAATAACAAAATATTTCCTCGATACATAAACTTTGTAGATGTATTTTAACAGTGTACTATACAGACTTACCACATTTATTGAACCATTCTGATAAAATCTGACATGTATATTTTGACTTTTCATCATATTAGAGTACAGGGATGAATATATTTATGTTATTGCTACCATTGAATTATTTCCTCAGAAAAAATGTCATCCTTGGCATGATTGTTGTGAGAAAAAGTAAAAGGTTTGTAAGGTGTAAAAGCCTAC
The DNA here is from genome assembly GCF_053883595.1 of Heterocephalus glaber. Taxonomy (NCBI): domain Eukaryota; kingdom Metazoa; phylum Chordata; class Mammalia; order Rodentia; family Bathyergidae; genus Heterocephalus; species Heterocephalus glaber. The sequence continues at coordinate 4,491,391 of NW_028258191.1, forward strand.
ACAAATAAAAGGAGTTAGCAATTATTGTTATAACTGACATTAGTAAGTGATAACAGAAGTTAAGTGTAATTCAGCATTTTCAACATACCATACAGAATATCTCCATGGCAAGGATTTGTAATTTTTTCCCCATTTGTTATGGTGCCTTTTAAAAAAATTCATTAATTTTATTGGTACATTTTAGGTATACAATATGCTGACATTCATTATTGGGAATTTGTACCTTTACATAATATATCTTGGTTCTTATTTTTGGTGCCTTTTTGTTTGTAAAGCTCTTAGTGTTTTATTTAAAGAATAAGATTTTAAAAACCTGTTTGAAAATATATAAATATTTATGACATATCATGGAATAATGACTATGCTCACAAAGATTATGGTAAGAAGACATATCAAATGCTGAAGTAGGCATATTGCACGCAATTCTTTAAATATTAATCCAGATTTTTTACAAAACAATCAACACCTTAAATATTTCATTGCTTCTTTAATCTTGCCATTTCCATACATAGGTACTGTGCATTATTTGCATTTGGAAACCGTTTTTTTAAAAGAGGTAGTTAAAGTCTTATTTACTAGTAATCACTATCAGTGGCCTTTTTTCCTACCTGCTTAATAAAAATGCCATATTTAAATGTAGAGATTATTGTTCTTCTAACCACAAGCAAACCACATTTTCAAAATACTCTGGCATATACATGGCAACACTGTAGATAAAGATTTTTCCTTAAAGGTTAATAGTGTTTATGGTCTTTAACTTGCAACATTCTCTGCACTCATATTTGTGATTCAAGTAAGTAGTCATTTAGCGATAACATTATTTTTACAGTTCTCCATCTAAATATTCTTGAGGAATTACAATAAAAATGTATAGTTACCCTGGGTGTATTTTTGCCTTATGAACAGGAAAGCAGTGAATATCATAAGCTTTTTAAAGGTGATATGTGGATCAAGATGTATTTTTCATTTTCCTTAATTTTCAACTAATCAACAAACAGCTATCTTCAGCTGGACAATAGGATAGAAATAGTGATATAAATTTTAAAAAATACCCTGCCCTTTCCCGCAGGAACTTCCAGTTTGGGCACAGAGATGAAGACAGATCTTCCAGTTTATCTTTATCCTATGTAAAATATACATTTCTTTTTTGGTACCAGGGATGGAACTCGGGCCCTTGTATTTGTGCAGCAGGCGGTGAAACCACTGAGCTAAATCCCTGGCCCCTATCCTATGTAAAATATACATTTAGTGAGTTTTAAACTAGGAAAATTTAAAGCTCTTTTCTTGCATTAACTAGTATAACTATTATGCAATATGCTAAGAGCTACAACAGGTGTATGTAACAAGGGGACAATTATAAAACTGAAGATGTCAGAGAAAACCACATATGTAGTAACATTTGATCTTGGATTTGAGAGATGAAAGGATAAAGAGGGCTTCTAAGTAGAAGCATAATGATTTTCTAAAAAATACAAGGAGATAATGTGGACGATAGAAGGTAATAGAGTCCTGTGTTTCTCCAAAACAAAGTCACATGACTGAATATATGTGTAGCTTTCCCATACCCCAGCTCCCTCTGCCCATGGTTAAACCTGCTGTCTTATACAAATAGTGAAGAAAGCTGAAGTCATCTTTCTAAGCCATTAAAGGCAAGATTCTTTTTTTATTTTCCTTGTATTTAAAGACCTAACACAGCCTCTGACACAGGCATGGCATTCAAAAAGTATTTGTTGGTTGAATGAATCTAATATGACCATAAAACTTGAGCTCAACTTCTGGAAATTAGTTTGATACTGTGTGTGGGCATGTATGTACAGAAAATGAAAACTGACTTTCTAGTGTATTGGTCCATTGCCAGGAGATAAGGACACTGGAAGGGAGATGATAGAAGATAAGTTATCTTAGAAGTCTCCCAGGTACTCCAAGAAGTTAGAAACATCTTATAGAGGGACAGACCCACCCCAAAGTACTGTTAGTTCTTGAAGTCATTCATTAATGCTTGGGGGTCATTCAAAAAGGAACCTGAATTTTTATACCTGGAGGGAAATTTGGAGATAGTTTATTTCTGGACCACTTAATCTTGATTGGGCACTATCTGGGGAAATTCATAGTTCTGTATAAAATCCTTCTGATTTGTTGAAGCACGTGAAGATGGTTTGTTATTTTTCTTTCTTGTTTTTTTTTGTTTTGTAGCTAAGATACTTTATGTTTAATGAAAGGGACAGTTGTTAAGAGTTTTTAAAAAATAAATTATTCATTAAACATTTAGCATTTAAATAAGCAAAAGGCAGCTGGAATTCTGGAACAAGTTACTAGGTCAAAATCCTTTGGAAAAAATGGTTATTTTATACCAGCCACCATGAAATGGCATTTTTTTTCTCATTGTCTGTGTTGCTTTAAAAGTAGAAGGAATACCAGCACTTGGGAGGCTGGGGCAGGAGAATTGCTGGGGGCAAGTTCAAGGACAGCCTGAACTACACATCAAGACCCTGTCTCAAAAAAGCAACAAGAAAAGTAGGAGGGAACACTAAAATCTACTCAAATTAACTTGGCAGGTGCTGGATCATATTCCCAGACACCCAGTGATCAACACGGTCTAGTTTCATGAGGAAACAGTGGTAGCTTGCCTCATAGGGTAGATTTCCAGATATATAGTACTCTGTACACACCATTTATACTTCTATATATGTATGTGTACACAGAAACAGCCATCCTTAAATATTTTTAAATCCTTAAAAATTTTAAGGATTTAAGAACACATATTTTTGTAACATTATTAATTTAATTCTTGAGAATATTTACTTGCTTCAATTTTAGAAATGATTTGAAAAATGAGGTAATGTCTGCCTCTTTAGATTTCTTTTCCTTCTGTTCACAAACATTTTTTGAGAAAGCAATTGTTCATATTGTGCCAAACTCTTATATGCTTGACTCTTAAATATGTACAAAAAAAAGTGCACAAAGCTCATACCAAGCAGATTAAATATTTAAAAATGTTTCTATACTGGTTTGTTCTATATCTCTAATTTTGACTATACACTATGCTAAGAAACTATTTCTAAACTGCTAAGTGTGAATACTGATTTTTATCCATAGAATTTATGAATCCAAGAAATGAGTCATGTAAGTTATTTTTCACTACTCAATTTTGTCATTTGCTTTGGAAGTATACTTCCATTGTAAACAGGGTCAATAGTAATCCTTAATAAAATACTTCTAGAGATAAGAGAAAATATGATGGCCTAATGAGTCTAAGTCTAATTTACTTTTTAATTCCATTGAAAGTGAAATTTTCTCTTCTGTATTTAAAGGACTGATTTTTAATTATAATAAACTGAAGGATGATTTTATGAGAAGTCTAGATCTTCCAATAAGACTTCATTCTCAAGCTTTAGTAATAATGCACGGTAATGTATATTAACAAAAGTATATCAATCCCTATCATTCTGTTTTGGATTCTGATATAAAGTCCTAGCATTGTTTTATAAGTAATAGAAAGACCTAGGGACTGGAGACTATTTCGTTCTCTACAAGGAATGGAAGAGACTCAAAACCAAATAGCTCAGGGCCAGGAATTTAGCTCAGTGGTTTCGCTGCCTGCTGCGGAAGCGCAAGGACCCAAGTTCAATCCCCGGTACCAAAACAAAAACAAAAAAAACCCCAAAACAAAAAAACCCAAATAGCTTAGAGAAGGTAGAGGAGATGGGGAAGGGAGCAATGGCAGTATCTTAGGAAATGCTCTCGGCTCAAAACAAGGCCACATTGCTGGGAAGGAGAAAGGGAAATGGAAAGGATGTAGCTGAAATCTTAGAATAAGACATCTGCATAGTTATGACTGTGTCAAGGAGGTCAGGCTTATGGTGGTAATGAAATCAGGAAGGCATTTGTGTGTGTGTGCGCGCGCGCGCAATCATTGTTTTTTTTCTTTCTTTTTTCTTTCCTGTAGCGGGGATCAAACTCAGGACCTTGCGCTTGCGAGGCAGGCGCGGAGCCACTGAGCTAAATCCCTGGTCCCCACATTCTGTTTCTTAAGACATAGAATTACTCTGAAAAAGGCTGTAATTAATTTAAAAATTCCTGAACTTTTCAGATCACTCAAGTAACAAAGCTTTTAAAAATTGCCTCTTTTTATTAATTTTCCTAATACTATGAAGAAACAAGAATTGAGAAAGGTTTTCTAAGTATGCATGTGCAATCACTAAAACTGTTCATCAACATTTCATTGAAAGTTTTCTTTTGTTTAATAAGCAGAGAAAGTGCTGTTTTTTTTTTTAAATGGTCAACTTTGTAGCATTCAATTCTATTTTTCTGTAGTCTAAAACAGTGCCTAGCAATCCTACTTGTTAAATGCTTAATTACCCTATCAACATTCTAAAACAGTATTGAAACATATCTGTGGGCTGCAAAATCATTTCAGTATGCCACAACCATTATTTTTTGAGAAATGATATAGAAAATATAGGGAACATTTTATATCTACGGTATTATTTTGTGGAAATTCTGTTTCAGATAAGTGGTGGGCCATGATCTCTTAGTGGGTGCTAAAATCTTCGTGACAGTGTTATGACTCTAAAAAAGAAAAAAAAAAGACTAAGATATAAGATAGAATGGGATTGAAAATATCGAAGTACATCTTATATAATATTTTTCATAAAACTTGTTATACATTAAAAATATCTCTAGTGGATTATAATTTCTTACCGTGGGAAGTAAAAAAAAAGTTGAAAAACCACTTAGGATCATGTCTCTGAATTGATCAATTCTGTGGAGTTGTATTCCAGGGAGCGTATTTTAGACTACAGTGTGAAAAGTATCCCTGGGGAGTTGTAAAATGTCTGAGCCCTCCTCTAGGATGTCTGGGATGACTACCCTCTCTTACGCTTGTGCCCATGGGTCTTGAACAGATACTCCGAGCTTCTATGAACTAGTTCCAACACCTGGAGTACCTTAGCAACTGCTTCAGACTTCTGTTGTCTAGTTCCATAAAAAGGTGGGTTGTTACTTTTAATTTGCAAGAAGTATAATAGTTTGAAAATAACTTCATTCTTTCGTTTGGCTGGTGTTATTGTTAAGTTCCTACAATGTAATTATTTATAATAATTCAAATTAAGATTTGACTCATTTAGTATTGCATGCAAGTGGAAATAAATCCATTTTGATGACATCACAGGACTATTTGGTAGCATTAGTTTTTATGGGTTGAACTTTTGTAGAGTTGACATTACTTTCTAGAATCTGGGTATGTTTTGAAACTGCTTAAGTGTTTTCTGACTACCTGATTTCAGTAAATAGCTTAGGCATCTCCTAGAGAATGGAAAGACTTCTAGTGGCTTTACAAGTGAGCTTAGTGTTGCAATAGAATAAAATCTCCCAATTTGCACACTGGGACAATTTATTTCTTCAAAGGTACAAAATAGATCATTGAATCAGCAAACATATCCACTCTAAGTTCTGTTATCACTTCTGATTACACAGACTCAATGTCTAAAGTCAAACATATTTTAACTCTTCTTTTGTATACAAGGAAACAATAAACCTGGAATATGTAAACCCCTCATGTTAGGAAACCTTAAAATGCAAAACATTATGTGTAGTACAAATATCTTGCAGCAAAGAAAAATGGCTCATTTTGCAAAAATTTAAAAGAATAGACATAGATTTTAAAAAATCATACAAACCAGAATTTAATATAATTTTGTTTGTTAACAAGAGCAGAGGGCAATTTTAAATTTATAAGCCTTGTGGATCACAGGAGGAATAAAATCTAGGCATTTAAAAATTTGAGTGAAAATGCTTTCAACAGTAACTATTATTAATTCAGTCACAAACTTCCACACCCATAGTACAATTGCCCTTGAGCATTTTCATCCCTTAATCTTTCTGCACTCGTAGCCTCATCTAGGAAATGTAGGGGATGATGACTGCTCCCCCCTTTTTTTTCTTTACTGGCATGTTTTGAGAACACATAAGATATATACAACCAAAAACCAAACCAAACAAAAAATCTATACAAAAAACCCCTCCGAACTCATTACTTGGTAGTCTTTTACCCAAAGCATACTTTCACGGGTTCACTGTTTAACTGTCTTATACCTACCATTTCAAAAGCTGTCCTGAGTTTCAATGAATGCATTTTGTGCTGAAAGAAAACACTTTCTTTTGCATAGTTTAAAAATATACTTATATATAAATAATCATGAACATATATTTATTCAGTTTTATTTATATTATTAAGGTATATATTTAAGAATTAAGGCAAATAAAGTTGAATTTTCTTTTGTCACAAACTCAAACTCTGTCCCCTCATAGGGTTCTATTTTCATGTGCTCAGAACAGTTGAGTGAATGTTTTTTATTAGAAAAAATAGAATATAAAACACACTTTAAAGTGAAAAGGTTATATTTAATGACTATCATTTTGGAAGAAGGGAAGGTTGTTATTAAGCCTGTTAGCAGAATAACCTAAATCTTTTTTCTTCTTTGAAAATTGTGGAAAATCTCAGGGTCAGGCGAGGGACAGTTGCATGGATGCTGAGAGGGCAGAGTCTCTACAGAGGCCTGGGTAACGGGATAGGTGTTTCTGCTGTGTTGTAAGCAGGCGTGCAGTAGTGGGAGGCCCCAGGAAGCACTGGCCTTTTGACGTTTCCCAGTCAAGGGCACCTGTTTTGGATCCCTCCCTGAACTAGAACATCACAGGACATGTGCTGGAACCACATATGTGGTGAATTTTGTCCCTCTTTAAAAACTGAGTGTTTTAAATGCATACTACTAATTTCAGGAGATATCTATGTCCAGTGGTTTGAGTGTCTAGACTGACAATTAGGAACTTTGGGTTTGGTTGCCAAATCTACAAAGTATTGTTTTACAATTTGAGGGATGTCACAAAACATCCTACTGTCAGGACCTAAATCTGTTACATGGAAGTATTAAGTTTCATTTGTAATCTGATATTAAGAAAGCTAGTAGAAATCTGTACATGTTACAATACAGAGTATTCAGAAGCATTAGTGAAAACGAAATTTGAAAACTCCAAATAAAATGAATAAAGCCCCACATAGTCTTAAGTTTTAGATTTTCCAAATATTTTGTATCTTTTATTATTTGACTTTGGCACAGTATTTGCCTCCAGTTTGTGTACCTGAGTTGTAGTACATTTTCAATGTGAACTCATACAGAATACACTCTAGGCCTAAAAAGCAATATTTGAGGTTTTTAGGATAGAAGAACTCTCTTTAAAAGAAGTTTTTAGAGTAAATTACCTGTTATATCAAGCATTTTCAGAGGAAGTCATTTCTTATCTTAGTATCATAATGTAATATTTTCGGACTGCTTTTAGGAGTGCAGAAAGGCACTGGAGTGAGCAGGAGGTCACCTGAGTTGTATCTAGGCTCTGTTACCATAGAGTGGAGTTGGAGCATGTTACCTGTGGGTCTTTCACCTTTACCATGTTGGCATGCTTGGAATATCATGAGTGGCATCTGCAGTCACTTCGTTCAAAGGTCTACTGACACACGACCCACTAGGAAACCTTCTCTTTTCTGAGTGAGGTGATAATTCATTAACAGAAAGTTCAGTACATGTGACTCACAAATAAGTGGCAGTTTTTTGGTGTTTTAAACATTTCATCTGCATTGACAGAAAACATTCTAATCACTGTATGCTATGCAATCAGAATCCAAAGAGAAGGCAAAAATAACTGCTTTTGTCTTAAAGTATATCAAGGATTTACAAATGTGTCTTCTAACATGCATTAATGTGTTTTAATTCATTATCTATTAAACATTTTAAAAGATTTTGAAATGGAAAACAATATTTTTTAATACTAAATGTTTCAGATGAAGAACTGAAACAGCTGGAAAGAAAATGGATTTTAGAATCAGCTGAACTGTGTTCAAATTCTGATTCAGCTACATATGATCCTGGACAGATAAGTTCTCTGAGGGTCAGATTCTTTGTCTATAAAGTATAATACCTTATACTCTGGAAAACTGCACAGATTATAAATAGTATAGGTAAACCCCTTGGCACATGATAGGTACTCATGATAGGTACACATGATAACAATAAGCAACATTTTAAGAATAAAATGTAGTTTTTTTCTAATGGCTTACTCATATGTTAAGAATACTAGCAAAACTCTCATGAGAGATAACTGTGACTGTCATCTGTTGTCTCATTGTGAATACCCAGCCTCAGCCCTCGATGATTATTTGATGAATGAATACATGTCAGTGAAAGAGACATTTAGGTGAGGCAATTATGACAGTACATTCATATGCAATATACTACACAGGAAAGAGAAACATGGCATTAAAGACCTTAATATTTAGCTCAACAGAGTTTTGTTAATTAGTAAATCAATCCATTTTTATACATCAAACCTATGTACATTAATTAGTATTACATTTTACTAGGTTTAATATTTTTAAAAGGGCCGGAGATTTAGCTCAGTGGTTTTGCTGCCTGCTGCACAAGCGCAAGGACACAAGTTTGATCCCCAGTACCAAAAAAAAAAATTTTAAAATTCTTACTGACCTAGATTTTTATAAGGCATATGATTCCTATTAGCTTACATGATTGGTCACATCTATATCATTAGTAGACATTTATTCTTGTTCCTTTTAGCTATTTATATGCTAATATATTCCATTAACAAATTTTTAATGTGTGCTTTGACACCTCGAACACTAGCATTCCAGGTCAGATGTTTTATAAAATAACATGGAACAAGAAAATAAGTGACCAAGATGATATAAAGTAAGTTTAAACTTGACACTCAGAAGAGACAAGAATATAAATAAATGTTGGTCTTTTCCACTACAGATGAGTTGAAATACATTCTTAATAAAATACATACACTTTGCACATATGATTTTAGACCTGAAATTAAGTAAACTGAGGTAAGGAATATCAAAACTATATAATATAATGAGACTAAAATGTCTCCCTCAAAATGACGGAAAATGTGCTCAATAAATATGGTATATCTTGAAACAGTTAATGGACTTTATGTAACTTCAATCCTGTAAATATATAAGATTAAATTTTATTTGTGTGAAATAAACTAAAAAGGAATATCGTTCAGAGAAAAGATGAAAGTTCTTTATGGAGTAACTATCCTGTTAAACACATGAAAAAGAAAATTTCATGAGGTCCTTTAAACTAATCATTTCACATATCTTTTAAACCTTGTCTTTTTTTTAACATAAAGGGTCACTGGACAGTTTTTCATTAAATACTGACATCAAGACATAACACATAACAGGTTGTGAAGGACGGCAGATGTAAGATGGCAAAACAGGAAGAAAAATACTTGGTCTTACTACAGCACAGACACATAGATCATGCTTCTCCAGCATGGTGGTGTAATGTAGTCCATGCATTATCTATATGACCGCTTATTAGTTAAGGGCCCAGAAGTTTTCCCATTTCCAGTAGCAATCTGTTTCTTAAGCCCACTCTTTTCAAATATGAATAATGTCTCTGCGGTTGTCTCTTATTTCTTCCCTGTCGCTTCTCACAAATCTGATATCATTAGTGTTGGGTTTGGGGGTACATTGAGAACATTTTTTCTAATGTTTCCACAGTCAAATATTCTGACCGCTCAATGAATTTACTTCTTTAGTGCTTCGGTACAGTTTTTGTAACAATTTGGGAGGACTATTGCACACAGTTCTTTTTCTAATGTGTCTACTTTTAAATAAAATTGTCTCCTTCACTAATAGTGCATACAATTTACATTAAATTTGGGTTCAAACTTTAATGTCAAGGGTAAAAATAATGGTTTAGTTCTACAGGAAAATTTAAAACATTTTCAAGATAAAAAATTCTGGAAATCAGGTTTTCAAGCCTTTTTTATTAGAAAACTTAAATTACTACTTTTTTTTTTTAAAAAAGGAAGTAGCCGATGTCCATTCTTGAATTTCCTCAAAGAATAATAAATGATAGCAAACTAGGATAAGAAAACACATTAGAAGACAGCTTCCTATTTCATACAACTTCTAGTTACCTTTTCTTATCCATTAACCTATTTCTGTTCAGCAGCAAGAAAAATAATATCTCATTTGTCTTTGCCTTGTTGGATTTTTCAAGGTGAGTTTCATTTACCTGAATACAAACAAAGCTAAGGAAACGGCTTTTGTATTGGCATAGGTCAAGGACATGTCTCATAACCAGGAAACCCTGCCTTCTATGGCTTCTTTTGCAGTTCATAGTCCAATGGTTATTAAACCAAATGAAAGTTGAACAATATTCAAAACGACACAGATTGACAACAAATAACGGAAACACATGGACTCCCCTTAGCTGTTATTCTTTCCAAAAGACAAATTTTTAGCTTTCTGTAGATAAAATTATAAATACTAAAGAAATGAAGAGAATGGGGAAAGGGTCATTTCTTATCATAATAAATATTTTGGTACAAATTTTTAAAAAACGTAGAAAAATTTAGTACCTTTGGGTACTTTTTTCTAATAAAACCATACCTGCTTCAGAACTTGTTTGATTATAGCTGCTAACAATGCTGTTTGGTATCACTGGAGTGGAGGACGTTGAAATTCTTGACTGAGGTGGATTGGGATGTAATGAATTTCCTAAAGCCACGCCCGACTGACTGAGCATCCCACAGTTCCCGCTAGCCTGAATCTGATTTATTAAACCTGCAAGATGGTGGTTAGGGACTGGGCTGTTACTGTGAACAAAGTTAGTGTTTGCATTGTGGCAGTGCACGGCTTCCCCTCTTAAAGGTATGTTCTGTGTCAGTGAATTCTGCAGAACACTGGAGTTTATGTTGGGATCTGTAAAATGCAGCTGGTTAGCAGAGCAAGGCAAAGCAGTATTTGAGCCCCCACAACCTGGGGTACTATTGCTACTCAAGTGAGAGCTTTGACCACTCATAGACTGTAGTAACTGAGACATTGAACTGATGGGAAATGAACCCTGACTCTGCTTCCTTAGCAAGTCAGGTCCAGGTTTAGGAACCGCAGAACTATCCATTTGAGACTGTCTGAGCAAACTCAACACTGTGGTAGGTGGCTGTTTTCTTTTTCGTAACGAGTCTTTTTGCTGAGACATCAACTTATCTCTTAGTGCTGCTCGACCACTTTGCCCTTCACCTGTTGGAAGAAGCACGTTGGCAGTAGGAGGGAACATGGTGTTTAAAGTGCTATGTCCTTCAGTGTTACCACTGCCAGCAACAGCTCCAGAACTGCTACTGCTGCTACTGTTGTTACCAGCAAGTTTGTTTTGATTTGCTAGCTGTGCTTTGGCTGCTGCTGAGAGTAAACTACTTGCTGGAAAGGAGGCAGCATTGTGCTGGTTCAAGATCTGATTTAAAGGCATTCCCAGCAAACCAGGCTGACTCTTTACAGAAGCACTTCCGGCAGATGCACTAGGAAAAGCTGCACTGCTTGGAGTATTTAGTACATTACTCATTCCAGCAATTAATGGGTTAGGGATTTCCTTGTACTGATGATGTCCATCGGACTTGGTAGAAGGGCTTGATGGCATTGATGGCCTTGGGGACCCTATTGTTGACCGTGGTGACCTGGGTGGAACCTTAATACCACTACAGGTGGCCTGGGGTCCTACAGGTGGCATCATGAAATTTCCATGATCTGATGATGTGGAAGATGAGCGTGATCTTTGGGGCGATGCCTCAATCCTTCCAATTCCAGTCCCCATCATGTGCACTGGGGATGTCACTGGAGAAGGGGAGAGGGAGGTTGAAGCTGAATGCTGAACTCTTTGTACATGACTCCCATGATTCATGTGACCAGGTTTTACAGTTGGCAAAGGGAGATTACTTGGCAAAGGAACAACAGCAGGAGGCATGCTTACATTCATCACAGGTACCTGAGAGTGGACGTTTGAATGGAAACTGGTTGGATGAATGATAACAGGGTTCTGATTCACTGGTTTACTAGGAATCGGGTCAAGAATGCCAAGTGGATCTTTCTCAGATGTTAATGGCTTTTTCTGAAGAGCACAAGAAGGTGGAGGAGGGGGAGGTGGGCCTTGGGGTGGTTTGTGGTGGAACATTGCTCGTGGCATTTCCATATTAGTTGAAAAATTACACATTGGTGTTTTCATTACTGGACTCTTTGTAGTCAAGGTTGGGGAAAGAGGTATATTAGTCCTTCCAGCCATTGCACAGGATGACTGTACAGGAGAACCATGTAGCATTACTGAAGGTGGAGAAAGAGGAGTCCTATTCAGGTGAATAGGACTAGAACTGGGAGCTCCATGAAAACCAGGATTATTTCTTGTGAAAATATCTGGGCTTCCAAGTGGGTCAGTCCTCGGAGAGATTGAGCCATCTCCATAAATCTGGGAACCTGATGATGCTGGGCTGGGCAGGCCTCCATGGCTGCCTCGGAATGGAGATTTCTGTCCATGTTCACTGCTGCCCAATCTCTGCCGAGGATAGACAGGGTGGAGTTCTTGTTGCTGGCTTGCAGGAAGTTCTTGTACATACAGTCTTCCCATGGCATTGGATGATCCAATCATTAACTTGAAAGGATTCTTACATTCAGGCATTACAGAATTTGTAATTCCTTCATGAGACTTATTTCTTACTGATCTTGGAGTTGCTGCCCGTGAAGGTACTACTGGAGTTGCATCTGAGTGGAAGAGAAAGAGAATTCTATTAATCGTCTCTATTCTTTTGTTTTGGCAGGGAGGGAAGAAGAGGAAGAAATCAGGTAGGGAGAAGAAAGAAAAGCATCTGGAATACAAATTTGCAAATAAAAGTTGTAATTCTATGCAATTAAAAAAGTTCTACAAGCTATATTAAACTTTGATCTAAAACATGCCTATTATTCTCTCTTAGTGGTCCAAAGGTTCTCAATAACTTCTCATTATGCTTGTTCACTTTCTATTTATTGAAAGAGCATGGGTACCTAACTACTCCTTGCATACTGACACTGGTCATTCTAGCAATATTTAGAACATGCAGTGCTTGCTTCGGCAGCATATATAATAATATTCAGAACATGCAAAAATCAAGATTGACAGCCCACGTAAAATGGCAAAATTAGTATCTTATTGGACTTGAGATTTCTGAGAACATATATTTACAAAGGAAAATTGTGATCTGTGTGGCATAATATTTTCTTCTGTGATTTAAATGAGTTTCCATTTGCCCCAGAAATTTTGTTAGCCTATAAATGTTTCTGTTATTTTATTGAAACCTTCTAAAGACAGATATAGCAATATATCTTATCCCAACATTTGCACTGTGAGATTAAAACTGAATTTTTATGAATTAAGTGAGTGGGATTGCAAATCTTTTAATGAGAGTGATGAAAAATATAAATGCAATAATACTACAATCATGCTTAGTTTCACATCATGTTTGTAACACTGTAACACTAATTTTTTTGCTGTTAATTAGTCATTATTTTAGAAACAGCTTTTAGTCAACCAACTAGGTAAAAGATTTCAGTTCTTTTATCAGGCTAGAACTCTCATGTAAAATTTAGCGTGCTAACCCTTCAGCACTGGTTTCCAACTGAGTATTCTCTTTTTACCCAAGTGCATTTCTCCCTCTCTGACTTTTTGGAGACCCTTCAGTTCTTTTGGAGATCAGACAGAATACAGGCAACAAAAGCAAGCTGGCTCATCACACAGAATTTTCTTTCACCCTGTCATGTCAGAATTCTAGGATTAAGTTTTTTAGCCCCAAAGGATCCTTAACTATTTCATGAAGTTGTGCCTTCTAAACCAGAGATGGCATATAAAATTTGTTTCATATGCCAATTCCCATCAATTTGTGGTGGGCTCTTAGAGTGCTATGTTCTGTGTTGAAAGGGATGCTAAGCTCTAGCTGTGCTCCATGAGAAAATGACAATGGGTCTATTAAGGCACAGGATATGAAAGTGGTATTATTCATACTATATGTCTGCCATGTCTATTTTGAGACCTAAAGCTATTAGTAAGCATTCTTAATTTGCAATCAGAGGTATACTTACTTAGAAGAATAATTATACATTTAAGATATACTTTCAGTTGCTGATAGTATGCAGGTCAAATAAAATAACTTCTAAGTGTCTTTTACAACCTGGTGTACATAGAAGTCTAGGTAGAGTGAACTTGAGTAGTAGGGGAAAACAGTGAACATGTTTTCCTTGGGAAATGTGGGCTTTCTGATTCTAGCATGGTAGAAGTTCTTTGATAGAGTTATTTTGGGATATAACATACGAAATGCTGAAAACCAACAACAGAAAGCAGTAGATAAATTCAACTGAAGCTTATTATCTTGTTATAGAGATTTTTAAAGTTTGCAGCTCAGAAAGTAATGTATTAAATTTTGGGAAGTAATGTATTAAATATTAAATATTGGGACATTGTGCTTGGCATATAGTTGAGAACATTATGTGTAGTAACATCCCTAGCATTATTATGGGATTGACTGTTTAATGAAAAAAGCCACCTGCTTGCACCTTTTCTTAGATACTAATGTGTTCATATAATTATCTTTAGTTCAGTGATTAAAAACACAGTGACATTTTTATATTCAATTAACAATTTAGATAATAGCTGATTTAGAAAGGATGGCTTCTGTACCTGGGAAAAGACAGTCACACTTAAAATAACAGGAATACAGTACTCGACAAACAAAAGTCATGGTGATGTTATGTGAAAAGAACCAAAGCATATAAGAACTGGCAAGGGCAAAGGCTAGGCATCCATCAGGTACTTTTGTGTATAATCAAGGAAACATTTAAAAAAATAAATCAAAACAAAATAAATGTTTATATACTTATGTAAAAAGAGGTGAAAACTATGTGAGTCTTTTGAATTTTTAATTATTTAAACCATAACTTCAGTAAAACATATTTTAAAGTTAGGGAACAAATGCTATGTCTGAAGATAGAAAAAGAGTAGCAATTGACAATAAAGTGCACCACTTAAAAGAAGGATGGAGCTGTACCTATTACTGCCTGTAATAGTCAAACACTGACTCAGGCATGGTGGTGCACACTTGTAAACCCTGGATGTTGGGAGGCTGCAGCAGGAGAACTGCAAGTTGGAGTCCAGCCTAGGCAACTTAGTAAGATCTTGCTTTAAAAGAAAAGTACAAGATAAAATAATTTCAATAACTAATGACAAAGGACCTAGGTGAAAATCCTGTGAGGGTGGTTAGAAAGGCAACAAAGCAGACTCTGTGGAAACAAGCAAAATTTTGATAAAATGTGATGTGAGATCAGCAGCAAATAAGAGTAAGTATGAACACACATGTAATATACAAAAATGAAAACATAGCTTCACTATGGTGGCAGGATAGCGTAAAGTACAAATAGTTTATTATTATTAAATATATCTTTAAATTGCTGTATCTAGCTGGGGATTTAGCTCAGTGGTTCCACCGCCTGCCTTGCAAGCACAAGGTCCCGAGTTCGATCCCTGGTACCCCCCCCCCAAATTGCTGTACCTATTTTTTTTTTTTTGAGATAGGGTTTCACTATGTAGCCCAAGCTGGCCTCAAATTCATGGCAATCCTCCTGTCTCAGCCTCCTGAGTGCTGGGATCACAGGCATGTGCCAACATGCTTGGCTGCTGTAACAATCTTTTTTTTTTCCTTTTTGGTACTGGGGATCAAACTCAGGACCTTGCGCTTGCAAGGCAGATGCAGTGCCTCTGAGCTAAATCCCTAGCCCTGTAACAATCTTACTTTTAAAAACTGTACCTTACTAGAAGTTCATTTATTGGAAAGTAGCTCCATGCTAACAACTGCCAAATTTGTCTCTACTTATGCTCTTTGCATGAGTTCTAAATGTGAATTTTTAATTACCTGTATCATATAGAATCTGTTCTTTGCATCCAAAGGCTCTTGATAGTCTGGCTATAATTTACTTACACCTATTCAATCTCCCATTCATGTCATTTTAGTTTCCACATCATTCCTTAATTATACCACACTCATTCTGAAAAATACTTTTCCTATTTTTCTCATATGTCTAAGATCCATTTTTTTCCAAGGCTGGTCCAAATTTGAGTTCTGCCATAAAGTCTCTTTATCACTACAAGTTCTGCTCATTTCCAATTTTCAGAACTCCGCAAACGTGGATAGTATAAACTGTTCCTTATCAACAAACACTTTGGTGCTCAGCCACATTTTATTCTGAATTGTTGTTCAAGAATAAAGAGATTATAAGATTTTGAAGAGTGTTCATATTCCAGCCCTTTACAAAAAGAAGTTAGCTTCTCAGTGTCAAAGTATAATTCCAATGTACATATTAATCATAAAAGGTACTTTAACAATGAGAAAAATTCTAATGAGGATATTAAACCACTTATGAAGAATTTCTACCAAAACGTATTTATCCTAACATAATTGTGTGGAACCAATTAGGCAAATCCAAAATAAGGAACATCCTGCAAAAGTGGCCTGAACTCTTCAAAAAGCTAAATACAGCTCATGCAAGACTAAAAAAAAAACAAAAACAAAAAACTGGGGAATTGATGTAAATCAAATGAAACAGCTAACTGCAGTGCACAATCTTTGATTGTATCTTGGATTTAAAAAAGTCTGAATTTTTAAAGACGCAAAAAGAGACATTTGGACAATTGGAAGATAGGCTATATATTAGATAACAGTATTATATCAGTGTTAAATTTCCTAATGTGGTCATTAGATTATGTAGGAGAATGTCCTTGTGCGCTGAAATATTTAGGAGTGAATTGTGACAATATTAGCAACTTTCTTTAGCAAAATGTTACCTGGTGAATTAAAATGAAGAGTATATGTGTACTTAGTGAACTATCTCTGTACTTTTCCTTTGAAATTTTATTAAAAAGAATGTGTGTGTGTGTGTGTGTGTGCGCATGTGTCAACATATAAAGATCTTGGCAAGAAGATTTCTAGTAGGTGTTCAATAAATAGTCATTACATGAATGAAAGAATAACAATGCCAAATTACATTTAGGGACTGATACACATTTCAATATAGCCCTAGGAAGCCAATAGAACTTTTTCTTTTGTTAACCCTGTTCTATATATCTGCATAGCATCTGCAGGTGCTAATTTTTGTTTATTCTGATTGTATAACTAGATGATCTAGGTATGAAATTCTGGGAAATAACCTCATGGGAATTTTTCAGAACTAATTTGCCATTTATAATGAAATGATAGAATATATAAAATCTTAAAAGTATTCTGCACATTTGAAAAGTGTAGTGGGAAAATAATTGGGTAAGTAAATTCCAACAACTCCTCTTAGAGTGAGGGAGGAGAATTCCTAACCCCTTAGCCACATTACATACTTGTTCCTCCTCCAGGACTGGTGAGCACCAGAGAAGGGTGTGGGGCTTCCATGCTTTTATGAAGTGTGGCCACTGCAATGATTTTTCTTTTATGTATGCATAGTTTTGTGACATCTTCATCTGCCTTAACATCTTCTGCAGTTCTCTGTTTCACAGCAGCTCCAGGATCAAAATTAAATACCTGGAAAAAACACAGTCTTAGTTTAGAATATGTCTGTGACAACGTTTACTAAAAAGATCTTGTTCAGAAAGAAAAAAAGTTGTACATATATTAAACCATAATAAATTTGAATATAATTTTCTCAATTTTTAAATTTAAGAAAAGCAACTTTATACAACTTAATAAACATGGCTGAACTCATGGTTTTTATTGGCAAAATAAATAATGAAAATTATACTAATTCTAAGATAGCCAAGATACATATATGGAGAGAGATATATCTGATAAAATTTCCAATTATCAAGACTTTCTCATGTTATCACAGTATAAAAAAAAATGAAGTACAATTATAGAAACAAAAGAAAAGCTACGACGTTTCTACGTGCTTTGTCTTTGGTTCCCTTTTATTTCTATATTAATATTATCTTTTCACTAATTAAAAAATCTATTACCCCTTTTAAAAGACATCATTTATTATGTAAATCTTTAAGGATATAGTGACATACAAAGGATAATGTTGTTTATTAATCTTTAGTTTTAAAACCAGCGCTATAACACATATTCGAAGAATGATCTATTTCTATAGCAAATTATATTTTACCATTATACATGATTTTAATTGTTACCTTATAAAGTAATAAAACAGTTTCATAGTTTGTCTGTGAGGGTTCAGCTTTGTGATTTTAGGAATAGTGTATCCCTGACAGGTTTATCAGCACTCACGTGAACAGTAATACTGCTGATTTGAAGAGTTACAGTATTGAAATAAAATATTGTAGTACAAAGTACTAAGATAGGCATAGCTCCAATCAAAGGCGTAGTGGTAGTTTTAATGAAGTATTTAATACGAATATAGGTTTGTCATCTTTGAAATGACTTGAATTATTCCATAATCTTTAAGCATTCCAAAAGGTATGTAAAAGATGTCTAATTAAAGAATTAAAATGAATATATGACTGGAGAACTAATATTAGATGAAATGCCAAATGAGAAAAGCAAATATATAAATTCCTTAAAATAAGAAATAAAAATTGCTGTTATTCCATTGTGAAATGGTTACCTTGGGAAGAATAAGAGGACATTCCAAGCCGCACTTGCATGTTCCATCAGTAAGCAGGTATGTTTTAACCTGCTCCAAGCAAGATAACAAAGACCCACTGGGACTGTAAAAATAGTTTAAAAAAATCAGGAAATAATTTTGACTGCATATAAATATGAAAAAAGGCATAATTTATAGTCTTACTATCCTCTAGAGGATATTTTCCCACTAGTGAAAAGCATTTTTTGTCAATATTATGTTAGCTACTAAATTATAGCCTTTATCACTATCTCATTCTTTCCTTTGAACCAAAATATTTCTCAGAAAAATACAGATCTTCATAGAAAATTAAACAAAAGTATTTTGAAAACCAAGTATGGACTAAAGATGGGAAAAATACTATTCTTAAGGACAGAAACAGGCAAGAAAGGAACAAGGAACAAAAAAAATACTGAAAGTAATCATTATTATTTTAAACCACAAGATTTACTTTTAAAGCTCTTTGAGGAAAAGCTGAAATTGAGGAACATATTATGACTCTAATCAGAAATTTGGATCTAACAAGTTCATTCCTGTCTATCTCGGAGTCTAAAACAAAGTTGTCCCTATGTAAAAAACAGGTTTCTTTCTCCTCCACACTGGTGTGTTTCTTTGAAGATAGATCAGCATGATCCAACTAAAATTATACTAAAAAGTCAAACCATATAGAGATGGAGAGAAGAATCAAGCAGAACTGACAAAAGATGGGAAATTTTGAGGAAATAGGGTATTGACCAAAAGGTATCTTGCAGTTCTCTTTGCTGATAACTAGGCAGGTGCCTTACAACTCTTCTTGTAACAAAAATCAGTAAAATATGAGAATATTAATCAATTTCATGTCTACATATTAGGTATTATTATATCAGATGTTAGGTTGAGTCTTTGATTTTTATTTATAATGGAATTTAAAACAAGTAATTTCTTTTTTGAGGCTTTTATAATTAACAAATCGATTTTACAATTTAAATGTGTATAGTATGCTTTGAAACTTTATATACTTTTCATTTGAGAATGTCTTTTATAACTATTTAGAAAAATCTTCATAGAAGCATTCTGATTATAATTATCCAGAAACAATTATACTCTCCATTTCATACACAAAAGCATTACACTACCAGACATAAACAACTCTGTCTCTACAAAAACGTAAGTACCTACAAATGAACCAGCTTTAAAATGAAATTCATATTTTGTTTTATGGATATTTATATAAGAAACTCAGGCATAAAGAAAAATTTTGAAGAAAACCTTAACTAGGTTAAATTATTTATTTGGGCTATTTCTTTTTATAGATGATATGCAAAGAATAGTAATTTCCATGTTACAGATGGGAGTTCTACCTCAGTAGGGAAGGATAATAAGATATTTTGGAGGTCAAGTAATTTAAATATTTTTTTGGTAATTACCAAAAAGCACCTTACTGGATTTTCACAAGAAGAATGAATTTGGTAAGAAGAGACTGCTGAATATTTTACTTAAAAGAAAATATATACATTAAATCTAACAAAATTTCAATTTAAAATTAAACCTGAAGACAAAAATTCCTAAATTCTATTAGAGTACCCCATACACTTTACAAACATTTGGTCTTAATCAGTTGGATTCTTTCCTTCAGCTATAGCCCGTTAATTAGCATCTGGGAGTACTAATTATTATAAAATACAGTTACAAGTCTTATAAGCATAGATAAAGCTTAGAAGATTGGAAACAGGTAGAAAATTTAATGTATAGTTTCAGTAGCACCATGAGTAAGGAGCAGCTGGAGACTAACCTAAAAATTACAAGCAAACAGTGAGGAGTGTAGAGAGAGAAGTATAGAGAGAGGTATAGAAAATGGGTTAGTTTCCTACATATGTTCAAGTAGTAATTTAATTAGTGATATACAAACAAACCAAACCCATGCTGACTTGATTTAATTGAGAGCGTTTTATCTTATCTGGGAAAGTTAGTTTCCATAATGATTCTCTATGTACAGATTTGGATTTCGAGAACCCATACTATCAGGATTATCAGATAGTAAAGTCTGTCAGACTTGGGAAATTATGAACAATATCACTAACAGAATCTTAGACTTTAAGTTGATTTTTGATTCCCAGACTTGGTTTGTTCACAGTCACATGAAAAAGTGATTTGGCTTTTCTAAGGATGGAGATGAAGTAAAAAAAAGTATCAAGATTTTAGAGTCCTTTGCTTCCAGCTGACTATGTTTTCTCTTTTTTCAAACTAGAACAATCATAAATATAAACATACATCACCAATATCTCGCAGTATTTTATTTATAATAAAGTATTTCTGGCAGTTTATTGGTAATAGAAACACTCTGAGAAAGTTATCACAGGTGTCTGTGTCTGTCCTATCCATTATGAGATGAGCTCTACATTCCCTGCTTTCTTATCCCTTCACTCCAATTAACACAGTGTGCAAGGAAGCGGATTAAAAACTGCAGAAAAATAAGGAAATTGTTTTTAGGTAATATTGAGCATTAAAAAGTCTAATGACTAAAACTGCCGATAGATGAAAACATAATCTTAGAATTACAAAAGGTAGCTGAAGTCTCTGCAGGACACAGTACTATTGTCAAGAGGTAATGGGTCTATATCCAGAATTTTACATTCTTCTGAATATGGTAATAATGCTTATATGTTTTGATCTTCATATTGTTCTTTGTTACAGAGAAGTAGAATGACATCTTATGTAAACACAAGTAATGCACAGGAATTTTCTCTGATACTCTAAGGCAATTCACAGTGTTTCTAGCACAGAGGTCACTTATTCAAGTACATGTGAGGTGCTGTCAGTCACAATATTTTGTTCTCTCAAAGAGGAATGGTCTCTACTTTCCTTAATCCTGGAACTGTAACTTTGGCATAACACAGGTATTAAATAAGAGCTCACCTGACATAAAGAACTCCATTTTGATCCGCGCGGCGCTGCCAACCCACAGGAACTTGTATAGCTGGAAGACCTCCTTCCTTGCCCCCTCCGTCACACTCCTTGCCTCCATTCATTTTCTGTGTCTGCTTGGGACTCGCCAAAGATATCAGCAATAAGATGATATCCTCATATTACACAGCATGATGGCCTTCAAAAGTGGGCCAGTGCAGCCCAGTTTTTCCTAGACTGTACAGAATGCATTGGGAAGCTATGGCTCAGTTTGAAACCAAGTCCTTGAAATCTGCCATGGTGAAAATATCAGTTTCCCATTATAATTTACATTAAATAACCAATATTTAATTTCTGGGGATGGTCTACATGTGTAAAAATGAGTGATTCCAACTAAATAAAATCATCATTCACCAATGCTACGACCTGCCTCAAATAGAGGAGGGAGGAGTGTAAAGTTTTTAGTTGGACATTTTGTCTTGAACCTTGATGTTGGACTAAAATAGCCTCCACTGATTAGAAACCAGTCTCATTTTTACAGTATGTAAGTTAATATTTCCAGGTACTACCCGCCTTTATAGGCCACATTCTTTAAACTTTCTCTTTATCTTCCAATCTGAATCCAAGGTGTTGCAGGTTGGTTCATTTGATGTTTTCATGACTTCAAAATTCCAATAATAGCCTGAAACATATGTAAATATGTAAATAGTATATTTAATGTTGCAAACTAAGAAGCTGCATGACTTTAAAATAGAAAAACCTAAGTGTACCTGATTATGCTGATGTCCTCTACCATGAAAATCACATGTAGAACTGAACTTGTTCTCATTTACTTACTCTACTCAAACCAATTTTCATGCTCTTCACCACATGAAAATTTTTTAATTGCTAGAGAAAGACCAATAATTATGGCACTATGTACACAAACATAGACACACACTCTTAACTTGAAATAAAAATATATTCATTATTTCTTATGACCTGTGAACCAGAAAACTGTGTTAATCCAATCACTTTTTAATTATGCCTTAATACTACATACACCGATGGTTCGGTTTTCTTTCCTAACCATTATATTAGCCTAAAGAAGGTAGGGTTTCTCCTTGTTATCTTTTTAAAGAAAAAGTTGCAGGAAATAAATTTACAGTACATCCCCAAATATAAGAAGGTTTTCTCCCAGTGTTACTGGATATAAGAGTGAAAGTTACTTCAGAGTCAAGATTTTACAAAATCCCCTATATGGTGGGTTATTTTCTTAATTCCTTTACCAATTCACAAGGTGGAAAAGACACACTAGGTTGACACGATAGTATCAGTGTGGGATACTTATAAAAGTCATCTTAATGGAGCTGTTAAAAAAAGACAGGAAAAAGTTTAAAAATGCTACATAATATTGTGGAAAGTATGATGTCACAGTTCTTCCTAGCATTTATTGTTGTAAACAAGCTTTTCAATGATCAATTTAATATCTGTTATGTAATCACACTATTGGACTCAAAAAACTACACTGAAGAATGAGTCAAAAATTACCCTCTTGGTATAGGAGCGAAGCCCTTGTGGTTTGTGATAAAAATTTCTAGTAGGCATCATCCAAAGATTAAAAAATTGCTATAACTCTAACAACTAAAATAGAAGTAAACATGATATGCTGTTAAATGGAAAACTGTATTAAATGACTTAAGATTCATATGATAATCGTAAAATTGGTTTCATATAATTTAAATGAAAAATTAATGTATTTCTTACATAATGTGTTCTAAATACACCTGTATAAATAAATAAATCAGTACAAACATGCACACACGTCTTAATCTACATTCCTAAAAGTCTATATATTTAAGTGGCCTGAAACCTTTTTTGGATTTTTACTAGGAAAACAGGAGATTATCTTATAGTAAAGGGCAGCATGTATTGAGGCATATGCCTGATTTGTAGCTTTGGCTGCAAGACAGTTTAAGGGTATTTTAATAAAGGATATACTCATTTAGATGAAAACCAGGAACTGTGCTCTTGGGTGTAGAAAACACTGACAGGCAACAGGAAAAGTAGCAAAAATTTAGTGGGGTAAATTCAGGGTATAAAGAAAGTACTAAGTAGTAACTCTCCCAATGGTTCTCATGCTGGTAATCTGTATCTTTGGGTCAACCTCTCTGTGGTATATGTGTCACAGAAATGGCCCACTTACAGATTTAACATTGTTTCTGTCTTCCATTCATTGCACCTTTGACCATGATTTGTACTGTTCACACGTGTGTTTCCCACATTTCATTTAACATTTACAGAGCAGTAACTATAAACTAGGCACTGTGCTAAGGTACTAGGAGTACAAATTAAATGCTGGGATGATGGTATTAGAAGGCCTGTAAAAGGTAACTACAGGGATGGAGCCCTCATGACTGAACTGGTGCCTTAAAAAAGGGATTTACTTAGTGAGACTTGTCTCAAAATAAGAAAAAAACTTTAAAAAGAGCTGGGGACATAGCTCAGTGCAAAAGCCCTGGGTTCAACCTTCAGTACTGAAGAAAGGGGGGTGAGGACACTAAGAGACCTCTCTTCTACGTTATGTTATAGTGAAGAGATAAATCATTTGTGAACTAGAAAATTAACTCTTACTATATAATACATTTGCTGGTTCCATAAGTTTGGATTTAACAGCCTCCAGAACTATGAGAGTATTTTATAATGGCAGCCTGAATAGCATAAGACATCTTATACTAAGTGCAAGTTTCCACTTTATCCAAAACTCAATGTAATGTCTGTTACTAATAAGCTACTTAATGTGGCAGTTTGAAAATGGAAATAAAAATTGGATTGTAATTTCACTGCAGAATAACTACTGCAAATATTGACAGTCTTTCAATCATTTTTTAGAAGTTTTAAGAACACATAAAATGAGTTTAATATAGTAAGTATGTATCACTACTCTAAATTATTTTGTCACTTTTGGTTTTTTCTTTAAATAAAAGACTCAGAAAAAAAATTACACTTGAAATTAAATACTATCTCCAAATCCCACCTCATTTCCCTTTTCAGATCCATTCCTCTCTCCTCTTCTCCAAAAGCAATTACCATCATGATTCTTGTTTGTATCCTCCTGCCATGTTTTATATGTTTATTTTCTATATGTGTACATGTAGGTCACATTTGTATTGCTGTACATCTGAAAGTTTTACATAAATACTGTCATACAATATACATATAATTCTGCAACTTGCTTTTAAAAATTTAACATTATTTTCAAAGCTGTTTCAATTGATATATAGCTCTGTGCTGCAGATATATAGGTCCAACCTATTCGTCTTTAATATCTGAATGGTATTCTATTACATGATTATATAACTATTCAACTATTGGCACATCAAGTGTACTAATGTTGTGCTGTAGAGTCTTTAGATTTTCAACTCTAAGGCACTCATCTTCTTTGTGTGGCTTTGGCACAATGTAGACAGGTTATAACAGAAAAGATATTGTGATATGAAAGCCACTTCCATCTCACTAATACTTGGATATATTATACATAGGGCTTTATTTATATTTACATTTATTTTTATTTATATTTATTTCAAAACAGTAATAATAGTGAAAATAGAAAAGTATGTCATTTGTGTGTGCATGTGTTGAGATATCTGTCAGAATTCCAGCAATGGTTTTGTTTTCTTGCTTACTTTCAATATGCAAATTAGTCTCTGAATATTGGCTTTTTGTCAATTGGATTTTAGTGATGTGATTCCCCTTGCCCCCACTGGCATCTTCTGACCATTCTGAATTCAAATTAGATATGACCTCCTCAAGAAAACTACACTGTAGACTGTAATGTAAGGTCTCTCACAGTTTGTTAATACATAAACATTTCTAATTTTACAATTATTATTATTGCTTATTTAATTATTGACTATATTTCCCGATAGGAATGCAAACATTCTCAGAGCAGAGACCTTGTCGGTCTAGGTCCTTCCTATATTCCTACCCAGTTCCTGATGTAGTCCATGGTGCTTTAACTAATTCTTGAAGATTGTGTATATCTAATTAGTCAACATGTTTTTATATTCTGATTTTCTTTTTCTTTTTTTTTTTTTTCTTTTTTTTTGGTACCAGGGATTGAACTTATATTCTGATTTTTATCATGTAGGTTTACAAAATTTTAGCAACATATGTGTTATAAAATGAAAAGTTTTTAAAAGAAGCCAATGAATATTGATAAATATACAAAGGACCTTTTGCTCTAGATTTGTCCCTAATGATCTCTCAATTTCTGTGTATAAAAAGTTATCACAGGGTTTCTAAGTAAATGAATAGGCTAATATTAAATTCTATTTATAAACTATCAGAGTTTTTATAAGTGGTTCACATACATACTTAACTGAATTAATAAAGGAACCCCTAAAATAAATAAATGCACTTTAATAAATTAAACTTATAATTCAACAGGATGCTAACTAATACAAGGCTAGGGCTTCTTTTCAATTTGATTTACTGACAAGCTTTATGCAGTTAAAGCATGTACTTTAAAAGTTATACCCAAAACACTATAAAAATGAAATGTTACAGAATATGACATCATGAAAATAAGTAAATAGCTATTCTTCATGAATCTTTCTGTATAATATTAAATTTCAGCAATTCTTTGAATAATGTCAAAAAAAACTTCATTAATTGTAAAAGTAATGACTTGGCTTTTGAGTGGTGATATTATTGGCTTTTGAGAAGTAAATTCTATTAAAATGTTTATAATGACATAACACATTGCTCTTGTGTTCAGCGAGGATACTTGAATACATAGTGGGGCAGAATTAACATCTAAATAATTATTCATTAAAATGAGAATGTGTAGGCCATACCACAGCCCACAGCGCAGAGAAGCAGACCTGCCCCCAGCACAGACGAGGTGAAACTTCCAGGTCGCTGTATCACTGTGCCAAGCACCGAGGAGCAGAGCTCCCCCCAGTGCAGAGGAGGTGAACCTGCTGGGCCGCAGTACAACTGCCACCATCCCCGAGGAGCAGAGTTGCCACCAGTGCAGAGGAGGTGAACTTTCCAGGCTGCCATACCACCACCACCAGTGCTGAGGAGGTAAGCCATGTGGGTGCCAGCAGCACACATCCCTCCCCTCTGCCCCAGTGAATTGAAATGTGAAGACACATAAACAAGTCTCAAAATCAGACTTTCAGATCACCTAAAGCAACCCCAAAGGGAAATGAAATGGAACAATCTGATACTCAACCACCTGGACTCCCTGAACTGGCAAGAAAAGAGGATCTGGGAAAAGTCAAATCAGAAATAATTTCTTAGATAACAGCAGAGATTGTTCCCATAGTGCAAGACATGATTGACAAATCTAGAGAGGACACAGATAAAAAAAGAGGAGCTGAAGAACATGATGGAATCCCAACATAGGAAACAAATGGAATCCATAAAACAGATGCAAGCAGATTTCCAGGAGATTAAAAACTCCATTGAAAGTCTACGCAGCAGAAAGAGCCAATGTGCAGTCAGAATTTCAGATATAGGAGATAAGATTGCAAATAGTGACCAGGAAAAGAAAACTTTCTTTAAAATAGTAAAGGACCACAAGAAATCAATCCAGCAGCTGCCAGATGATGCAAAAAATAACATAAGACTGGTCTAAGTCACTGAAGAAACAGGAGATAGTGCAGATGGCATAAAAAAACTGTTCACAGAAGTGATGGCAGAAAACTTCCCAAGCAGGGGAAAAGAACCTGACATACAGATAAGTGAGGTACACAGGACTCCAACTAGCCTTGATAAAAAAAACTACACATAGGCATATAATAGTTAAGATTCCAGAAACCCAACAACAGAAGAACAAAATTCTACAAGCAGTTAGAGAAAAGAAACAAATCACATACAAAGGATGCGCAGAATCATGGCAGATTTCTCAATGCAAACCCTCAAGGTAAGAAGAGTTTGGAATGATGTATTCCAAGCCCTAAAGGAAAACAGCCTAGAACCCAGATTGAGGTACCCTGCAAAACTATCTTTCAATATTGATGGAGAAATAAGATACTTTCATGACAAAGTGCACCTTAGGAACTTCATGAATACCAAACAAGCACTCCAAAAAATTTTAGACAATATCCTAGGAAAAGACAATGAAGATCACAACCCCAAGAAGCCCAGTAGAATGAATCCATCAGGGATGACAAGAAGTTAAATGTAAAGGGGGAGAATCCAACAAAAATAAAAAGTCATGGCAATGATAAGTCAATACGTATCAGTTATAACCATCAATATTAATGGTCTCAATTCACCAATCAAAAAAAATAGACTGGCAGAATGGGTCAAAAAGCAAGATGCAACAATATGCTGCATATGAGAAACACACTTAATTAAAAAGGAACTCATACACTGAAAATTAAAGGGTAGAAAACAATACTCCATGTGACAGGAACCCGAAAAAAGCAGGAATAACTATCCTCTTTGCAGATCGAGTAGATTTCAAACCAACATTGACTAAGCGAGACAAAGAGGACACTATATCCTTGTAAAGGGAACAATCCAAGAGGAAGAGATGACAATCATAAACATATATGCACCAAACACTAGTGCACACAACTATATAAAACAAATTCTAACAGACATGAAAAATCAAATAAGCACTAATACAATAGTAGTGGAGGACCTCAATACCCCACTGTCACAAATAGATAGATCAAAAAATAAGTAATGAAATATGAGAACTCAATCGAGCTCTTGAACAAATGAACTTAACAGATGTTTACAGAGTGTTCCACCCCACAAAATCAGAATACACGTTCTTTTCAGCTGCACATGGGTCGTTATCCAATAGACCGCATACTTGCTCATAGAACATGTTTAAGTAAGTGCAAAGGAATTGAAATTATCCCCTGTATATTATCCGACCATAGTATGATGAAATTGGAGATCAATAGCAAAAGAAAGTGCAAAAATTTCATAAATACAAGGAAACTGAACAACATACTTCTGAATAACAACCAATGGGTCACAGAGGAAATTAAAGAAGAACACAGACAGTTCCTTCAATTAAATGCCAATGCCAGTACAACATATCAGAATCTATGGGACACAATGAAAGCAGTCTTACGAGGGAAATTCATAGCAGTGAATACTCATATTAGGAAAACAGAGCGAGCCCAATTAAACAACCTGATGCTGAACCTCAAGCTTCTAGAAAAAGAAGAGCAGGACAACCCCAAAGCTCATACAAGGGAAGAAATTATAAAGATCAGAGTAGCAATCAATGCAATGGAGGCTAAGAGAACAATACAAAAAATCAATGAAGCCAAGAGTTGGTTCTTTGAAAGAATCAACAAAATTGACAAACCCTTAGTCAACCTCATGAGAAAAAGGAAAGAAAAGGCCCAAATCCATGGAATTAGGAAGGAAAAGGATGAAATTACAACAGATCTAGCAGAAATGCAGAGGATCATCAATACCTACTTCGAGAACCTACATGCCAATAAGATGGAAAACACAGAAGAAATGGACAGATTCCTAGATTTGTATGAATCACCAAAGTTGAATGAAGAAGACCTAAAAATTCTAAATGATCCAGTATCAATCAATGAAACTGAAATCATAATTAAAAACTTACCAATTAAAAAAGAATCATACCACTGTAAAAAAAAAATTTACCAACTAAGAAAATCCTGGGTCCTGCTTCACTGCTGAATTCTACAAGACATTTAGAAAGGAACTGCTGCCACTACTGTTTAAACTCTTTAACAGAATTGAAAGGGAAGCAATACTCCCAAATTCATTCCTGGAAGCAAGCATCACCTTGATCCCCAAAGCAGAGAAAGAACCAACCATAAAAAAAATAGAACTATAGGCCAATCTCCCTAATGAACATAGATGCAAAAAACCTTAATAAGATACTGGCAAATAGAATGCAGAAGATCATCAAGAAGATCATACACCCTGACCAAGTGGGATTCATCCCAGGGATGCAGGGATGGTTCAACATATGCAAATCAATCAATGTAATACACTATATCAATAGAGCCAAGGACAAAAACCATATGATCATCTCAAAATGTGCAGAAAAAGCATTTGACAAAATCCGACACTCATTTATGATAACCCCATAAAAAACTCGAATAGATGCTTGCTACCTCAATTTGATAAAAGCCATCTATGAAAAACCAACAGCCAATATCATACTAAATGGTCAAAAACTGAAATCCTTCACACTAAATCAGGAACAAGACAAGGATGTCCACTATCACCACTCTTGTTCAATATAGTCTTGGAAACATTAGCCATGGCAATTAGACAAGAGAAAGAAATAAAAGGAATAAAGATGGGAAATGAAGTCAAATTTTCATTATTTGCAGATGACATGATACTCTATATAGAAGACCCCAAGAACTCCACCAAAAGTCTTCTAGACTTGAAAACCAAATTCAGTAGAGTAGCTGGATACAAGGTCAACACACAAAAATCAATAGCTTTCCTCTACACGAATTACAGACTCTCTGAGAGAGAAATAGGGCAAACAATTCCTTTCACAATAGCATCCAAAAAACTGAAATACCTAGGAATCAACCTAACAAAAGAAATCAAAGACCTCGTCTCTGAAAACTGTAGCACTCTGAAAAGAGATTGAAGAGGATATGAGAAAATGGAAAGACATCCTCTGCTCCTGGGTAGGAAGGATCAGCATAATGAAAATGGCCATACTTCCAAAACTGCTATATAGATTCAATGCAATCCCAATTGAAATCCCAGCAGCATACTTCATGGACCTTGAGAAAGCAATCCCAAAACTCATTTGGAACAAGAAGAGATCTAGAATAGCAAAAGCAATTCTAGGCAACAGAGACATGGCAGGGGGTATTACAACCCCCAACTTGAAACTATACTACAAAGCTATTGTGATAAAAACAGCATGGTGCTGGCAAAGAACCAGACCTGAGGACCAGTGGAACAGATTAGAAGATGCAGAAACAACTCCAGACACACTCAGCCACCTCATCTTCGAAAAAGGAGCCAAACACCCTCACTGGAGGAAAGATAGCCTCTTTAATAAATGGTGCTGGAGAAATAGGGTTTCAACTTGCCAAAGGCTAAAACTAGACCTATATTTCCCACCACGCACTAAATTAAAATCAAAATGGATTAAAGATCTAAATATTAAAACAGAAACGCTGAACTGGCTGGAACAGAGGTTATGTAGAACTCTTGAAGACATTGGTGTAGGAAAAGATTTGATGAACAAAACCTCAGTTGTCCATGAACTAGCACAAACAATCAACAAGTGGGATCTCTTCTTACTGAAAACGTTCTGCACAGTAAGAGAAACCACCTGCAGTGTGAAGAGACAACCCACAATGTGGGAAAAAATTTTCACCAGCTGTCCCTCAGACAAAGGTCTACTATCTCAAATGTATAAAGAACTTAAAAAAATCAGACCTCCCAAATTTTAAGACCCAATCCAAAAATGGGCATCTGAAATGAACAGACATTTCTCACACAAAGAAGTAGAAATAGGAAATAAACATACAAAAAAATGTTCCACATGACTGGTCATTCGAGAGATGCAAATGAAAACAATGCTGAGATTCCCCCTCACCCCAGAAAGAATGGCTGCTAACATGAAATCAACTAATAACAAATGCTGGCGGGGCTGTGAGGAAACAGGAACACTGCTGCACTGCTGGTGGGACTGTAGACTGGTGCAACCACTGTGGAAATCAGTATGGAGATACCTCAGAGAACTAGGTCTGGAAGTCCTATTTGACCCAGCTAGTCCCCTGCTGGGTATCTTCCCCAAAGAATTAAAAGAATCATACAACAGTAATATATGTGTGTCCATGTTCATAGCAGCACAGTTTGTAATAGCTAAAACTTGGATACAGCCCAAATGCCCATCAACTGGAGACTGGATCAAGAAAATGTGGTTTAAAAAGAAAATAAAATGGAGTACTACTCAGCCATAAAAAATGAGAAATTAAAAGAACAACAAAAATGAGAAATTAGAGACATTTATAGCTGAACAGATGCACATTGAGGCGATACTCTTAAGTGAAATAAATAGGACACACGTGTTAATACTGAATAGTTTCTCTAGTGTGAGAAACTGAAAGTGTAAATAAGGACTAAAAGATATAATAGATCATGTGAAATAGGAAGAAAAGGGTCAAAGGGGAAGGAGAATGGTAGGGGAAAGGAAAGAAGGGAATGGAATTAATATGAGAAAATTAAAAAATGGAAAAAAAGTCTTTGTAAATAGGGAAGGATGGAGGGGTTGAAGGGAGGGCAGAGGAAGGGGGAAAAATAAGAACCGAGAGATTATATAAAGGTGCAAATTTCCAACGATGAATGGCATTATATTGTATGCCTAAAATGTAGCAATAAAATTAATTTACAAAAAATAAAGTAAAATGAGACTGTGTAAATTAAGTAAAACATGGATATTACTGAATATGTAAGTCTAAACATGCTTTTTATACTATGATTATAAGCTTAGCTCATGGAATATTAAAAAATAAAAAGTCTACTCCACTTCTATTGTGCAATGTATGCCTCATTTTCTCCAATTAAGAATAAGTTTCACATAAAACCTGACTCTGTACTTAAATTCCAAAACAGTACATATACATAATAAGTATGATTAGATTAAAAATATTAGCATTAGCAAAGTGTGAAAGGTTAGAACTTATCATTTGATTGAATAATAAATATCATCATGACCTTTTTATTATTAAATAATGTTTGTTAGAGTAACTCTAAATGGCATTTATCTTTCCTAATTTTCTTTCATTTATATATCAATTATCCAAACAGCTCCTCCATCACACCTATGCAGTGTCCCATCAGATCTTTCCCCATCTGTTTTATCCTTCACCTATTTATTCAAGCTATGCATTTTTGTTTGTGAGCATACTAATTTTGAAATTATATCTTCTTCCATTTAAAAAACATTTTGCAATGGATAAATCCCAATTTTGCTTTGGCTATTATTATTTCCATTATAATTTCTTATTATCATTGGCAAGCTACCTCTTCTTAAACATACCTTTCAGAATCATCCTTTATGAAAAAGCCAATAAATCATGCTATAGAAAATTCAATGACACTGAAAAAGGACCCTGATAATGTTAGGTGGACAAAACATAGTATAAAGTTGCATACATACTATTAATCTTAATTTATAAAAATGCTACTATTTATGTCACTATAGGGAATGAACAGCACTATCTTCCCAGGTATTACTATATGTTTTGGGGGAGTAGGAATATATTCCCTTTCTTGTCTTTCTGCATTTTCAAGGTTTTCTATGATATACATGCATCAGTTCTATAACCAGGAAAAATATTATTTCCAAAAACTTAAAAGTATTTTATATATAGAAGAATTTATTAATGTTTCCCTGTCCTTAAATGCATTATGGAAACTTTTTATCGGAAATAGCCATTAACTTTGTTTTTAGTATTATGCTATTATTTCTCTTTTTATTTTATCCAAGTGGAGAAAAAGATATGGAGGGTCACAAGTACAGTGTATTAACTGGATGATTCAAATACTAGAAAGAAAAATTAAAGCTATCCCTCTGATTGGTTCCACAAGGCCTCTGGGTTTCACTCCTTTTCTGCCTGGAATACCATTTTCCATCTCTACTTGGTTGTTTTGCATTAAACGAGTTCTTATTTATATCAGTTGAAATGCCACTTTCTTAGGCCCTCCTTCATGCCCTCAATTTTTATTTGACTTTCCAAGTCTAAACTGGGTTCATCTTGAAACTTCCTAAATTAGGAAATTCTTTCCTTTTACAAAAATTACTTGTACTTAACTGAGCTTTCTCTTTGCTGCCATCCTACATGACTGACAAAAAAGACAGAAGTGGAAATGATTTATCTGCTGTTGAAGGGCCAAAAGTGAACAACCACAAGCTCACAGATACAGACTCTTAAAAAGTATTTGGAGAATTATTTTGAATAATAGGTTTCCTCAAGAATCTATAAAATAATTGACACTATAATTCTGAAGAAAAAATTATTTATGATATATATGAGTGCATATTAGCCCTCAGCATAGTTTTGGTTTTTTTTTTGTTGTTGTTCTGCTTCTCTTGCTTTTGTTTTGGTACCAGGGATCGAACTTAGGTCCTTGTGCTTTCAAGGCAGGCGGTGTGTTTTGCTTCTCAATAGTATGAAGATTCTCATGGGGAATTTAATTAAAAATACTTGCCTGGATTTACATAAACTTTTTTTACATAAACTTTTAAAACAGTGAACTAAGCAAATTTAAGAGGCAATTTTCATATTTTATTCTTGCATTACTGATATTTTGACTATTTAAACTGCAGCTTAATACGAGCATGTCAAATCCTTATTGAAAATTGATAGATATCAATATTGTTTTTTTCCCAAAACTGTACTGAGAATAAAATAATTGTGAATTATTCTATTTGAAATATTCCCAAACAATATTTATACTATTTTACTATAAAAATGTTTAGCACTCTTCAACTAATTTGACAGTATATGCCAGTCCCCAGTAGGAGTAATCAGTACCATATAGAATATGCCCCCAGCAACCTTGAAAATCAGGAGACTGTTTAAAAAATATTATTTTAAATGGGCAGATAAACATTATGTTTTTATTTGATGTGACATATTTTGAAGTATGTTTATGTTGTAGAATGATACTCTTTAAAAATACATCATCAACTATAGTTACCTTACTGTACAACAGATCTCTTGAAATGTATCCCTTCTAGCTAACTATAATTACATATCCTTTGGAGTAACCTTTTTTTTTTTTTAGCCACTCTAGTGTTTAGCAACCACCATTATACTTCTTACATCTGTGAAGTCATTCAAGTTTTTTAGATTCCACATGTGAGTGAGATCATACAGTATTTATCTTTCTGCCCAATATTTCATTTAACATAATGTCCTCCAGGTTTCATCTATGTTGCTGCAAATACCAGAATATCATTCTTTTTAATGGCTGAATATACCACATTTTCTTTATACATTCATCCATTCATAGAGACTTAGCTTGATTCCCTATCTTAGCTACTGAGACTAGTGCTAGAATAAATATGGAAAAGCAGATGTCTCACCAATTCCCAATAATTCCCACCAAGAGTGGAAGGGTGCTCTCTATTCTCCACATCTGAATCAGGACTTGTTTCTTTTGTTTTTTGGATAATAGCCATTCTTTTAAGTGGGGTGAGGTAATATCTCATTGTAGCTTTGATTTGCATTTCCCCTACTATTAGGATGTTGAGCATTTTTTCATATACTTCTAGGCCACTCATATGTTTTCTTTTGAGAAATGTCTTTTGCCTATTTTTAAAATGGGTTATTTGTTTTGTTTTTTGCTATTGAATTACTTGAGTTCTTATTTACTGTGGACATTAAACCATTGTTAGAGGTATAGTTTGCAATTATTTTTCTCATTTTGTAAGTTATCTCTTCTTTCCATTGATTGTTTCCTTTACTGTGTAGAAGCTTTCTAGTTTGATGCAATCCCATCTGTCTATTAGAACAAGAGAAGGAGGAGTGTTTCTGTGTAGATTTTATTTATTTATTTTTGGTACTGGGGTTCGAACTCGGGACCTTGCTCTTGCGAGGCAGGCAACGGCACCACTGAGCTAAATCTCTGGCCTTCTGTGTAGATTTTAGAAAAAGCAACCCAAAGAGAAAACAAGATCCATGAAATACATGATCTTTTATTATGTTCATGTAGCTTACATATCAGGAACAAAATGAGTAAGCAGTAATACCAATAGATGTCTGGTGGTATCATATGTAGTGTCTCAAGGAGATTGCATTTATGTGACCAACTGCTCATTGGAATGCTCAGAGTGGCAGAGAAAAAGTACAGCAGCTAAAGAAAGTTTACAGACAATTTGTTTAGGTTGGAGAGGAATGGAATTTCAATAACACAAAGTGAGAGAGTATTTCAGAAGAACATATTAAAGAAAAGCAAACATTAAAGAAAACATATTAAAGAAAAAAACATATTAAAGAAAAGTAAAACCTGTAGAAAATAAAGTAACAAATAAATGAGTAAAACACAAGACCAGGAGGATTTTGGGCCAAATCTCACTCACAGAAGTATATGGCATTGATATAATTTGAAAATAGTAAGAGAAGTAATTGACAATATTGAAATAAAAAAATTTCACATGAAAATTTGCATTCCTGCTTTACCTGGGAAACTGGACAATGTGGTAACACTAGGTCAACATTCCTGCCTTGCAACAATTATCTGGAACGGAGCAGTGGCTGCTCCTTTAGAAAGGACTTGGATCTCCAGTTCACTGCAGTAGCTTCCTGCTTCATTCCCACCAGTCTGGCCTCTGTAGGCATTTGGGTTTCCAACTTCTGAAATAGAAAGGATTTTGAGGTTAGGACTGAAGGACTCAATGTAGCCCTTGATAAGATGTACAGCTCATTTTTATTGATCATTTACCCTATACATCATAGTTTATTCAGAATGGTGGAGTATGAATTTTCAGTAGGAGTACGAATTCTAGTAGATTATCATGCATTATTGTCAGTATACATAGGGACACCAGTAAGTGAGCTAAAAATGAAGCACTTAGATAACTCTCTTAATAAAACTGGCCCTGAGACTGTGATGGTTCTTGAGTTAGAGGATGTAAACAGTACAGAGAACTCTCATTCAACTTCAATTGTCATCACCTACCTTTCTCTCTTGGGACCACTTTCAACAATATCACATTACCATTATCTCAGGAACTCATCTTGGGGGTCAAAGAATTATAGGATCAAATTGTACAACTTACTTGTTATTAAAATACATAAAATGCCACTGATTTGACCCCCTGGATTTAAAAAATTGTTTAAACAAATATGAAAAATTTTATAAAGTCTTTCAATGGTATACTCGAGACTTTATAACCCCTTACTTTATTTACTTCTAGCCTCCAGGGAAACAGGAAGTTCTTGCTAGAGTGTGCTGTGTTATATATAATAGAATCCTGATTGCCATTTAACTTATTTTGTTCTGTTTTCATAGCCACTGGACAATGTTTTGACTATCTGATAAATTTAATAGGAATTTAATTTCTATATCAGGTGACATATAAACAAATAAATCACCTGGTATGGAAATTTGGTTATTGTAAATATTGATGGACTGTGTTAAGATTCCTTTACTCTCAAGAATAATGGAAAAATCAAGTTTTTTTACTTGGAAGACCTAACGACCACATCCTGGACCATAGTTATTCCACCTGATACTCTCCCATCTTTGAGGTCTTCCCTAATGGTTAGTCTACTAGTTTTCTGTTTTGTCTCTTTTTAGTGCCACCTTCCTCTGACATTATTATTAAAAAACTAGAAACGATTTTGGGTCAGAGCAGGACAAGAGACTATGTAGCACATAAAGTGGCAGTGTGTTTTAATGGTGCTGTTACTCAGAAAGCAGCCTGGATAGACAAAGGAGCAGTCTAAGGGGTGCAGAACAAGGTTGATAACCCTGACATACTACAGGTACTCCAGGTTTTATATTAATGCTTTTAGTATTTATGGAGCACCAATTATGTGTGAAGCACTGTGATGGGCACTGGAAACTCAAACAGAAAGAGAACACAGTTTTCATTTGAAAGAGCCTACTGCCTGGGGTGGTGGTGCTGGTGGTTGGGAAATTCGACAGTCAGGTAGTACTGGAGGATGCCAGATATGGTAGAGGTAAATACAGAATGTTAAATGAGTATAAAGAGTTAATCTGGTTTTCAAGAGTAGGGGTGTTATCAGGGGACAGTATACATTTAAGGACACAGAGACATCAGATAGGCAAAAAAGGGCTAGTGGGAGACCTCAAACTTTAATCCATGCCAATGATCTCTATTCCAAAGGATTAATATTGAAGATTTTATATTTTTGTCTGTTAATAAGATTTATCATACTCATTTTTTAGCTGGTAAGCTAACATAAAGGTCTCATTTTGTCAGACCTTTTAACCTTGAGGTTTCATAAGTAATGAAGCATTAATGAATATTTTCTGCCAGATGTGTGGATGCCTTTCTGATGCCTGAAATAGAAAATGATGACATCAAATCTTAGAGAAACAAATGTTGTTATCAAGAAAAAGTACTATCAAAAATGATGATTTATTTCAGTAAGAAAAGGGTATTAGTTGTGAGAGTATTGAAAACAATAGCCAATCAGAGCAAGGCATGGGTAAGGAAGATTTAAAGTAGTTTCAAACTAATGGATGGAATACTTTTCAATAAAAGGAGTCTAAGTGATAAAAAGATGACTGTAGTGTTAAACTAATTTTAGCCAAATGTATAAATAATATTAACCTTTGTTACTATATTCTAGGAACTTGTCAGCATTTTATCCATACACATATTAACTCATTTAATCTTTACTATAACTCTATAAAGCAGGTATTTTTTCTAGAGCTAAGGACATTAAGGTAAGGGAAATTAGGTACATAATTTTCTTTCCAGCTCTAATAATTTATATCCCCTGTACCTATTTTTTTCTTCTAAGCATTTATAACTATCCAGCATTCTATATATTCTATTGCTTATCCTATTATTGTCCTTCTCCTCAGACAAGAATGTAAGCTCTGTGAGCACACAGGATGTAGCGGTCGTCATAACAAACAAATGCCCTTGCTACTTTTTGTTCCTTAAAGAATGTCTTCATATCATATCATCTTTACCTTCCATGGGACAACATATAGAACCTTATACATGCTCAAGTCAAGAATATCTGCTGAGGGGCAACGCACTTTCCGGTCCCCCTTCTGTCTCTTTTAGATAGAAGCTATCTTTCTGTCAATAAATTTTCCTACTCTTAACCTCCATTGTTCCTAGAATTCATTCTTTGATTTTAGAGAACATGAACTTGCATTTTGGACATCTAGTAGGTTTGGGAGTTACATCTATTTCCCCTGTATCATTTTGGAGGTCTTCCACCGAGATTACTGTGAGGTGAGAGTTTGCTTTTGTTCCACAGGTTCTAATTTTGGTCTTTTTGCTTCACAGATTGTAACTTTTTTTTTTTTTTTTTTGGTACTGGGGATTGAACCGGGGACCTTGTGCTTGTGAGGCAGGTGCTGGATGGAACTACTGAGCTAAATTGCTGGCCCATAGATCGTAACTTTTTGACAAATTAATCTAAGAGCCAGCAGGTTACAATCACTATTTCAATTTCTAAGTGTGACTTTCTCCCCAACCTCCCCAACTTTTTCCACTTTCATTCTAGTGTGCTCATGCTTAGATTATACATGCTCTAATTTCTTAAAAGTTTTGTTTATTCTTGCCTAGAGGCTTCCAAACTCCAAGCAATCATACAAATGGAACCAGTGACAAACGTGCTAGACTTCTTTTACCAGGATTCACCAGATTGATCTTGTAAACAGCTCATAACTGCTAACTACACAATACGACTTCTACGTTGGATTCTGAAGTCCCCTGGACCTTCTCCTTATCTTCTTTGTAGGAGGCTCTTACTAGTTTCTCCCAGTGGAAACACTTGTTGGCTATATTCATCGCAATCCTGCTGACCTTATAACTTGGGCCATGTATTCTTAACTGTTTCTTTTGGTTTTTCTCCTCCAGACTCCAAGCTATAAGCCTACCCAAGATGACAATGCCTGGTGCCTATAGAGGGCCTTCAGATAGAGCCTCTGTAGAGTAACTCTGACTGCTGATC
Organism: Heterocephalus glaber; assembly: GCF_053883595.1. NCBI lineage: Eukaryota > Metazoa > Chordata > Mammalia > Rodentia > Bathyergidae > Heterocephalus > Heterocephalus glaber. Next base: position 4,530,430 of record NW_028258191.1, read on the forward strand.
ACAACTATGACCCTCTTCAGCCAGAAGTAGCCAGAACAGTCTTTGCCCTTTGCCCCTTCACAGCAGTTAGGGGTACTTCTTAGAGGAGTGAATATTGCAGTTAGGTAAATTAATTAGATATCTTGTAGGCAGTTAGACAGGGCCAGCCCAAGAGAAGCCAACGTGGAGGACAATCAAGACACACTCACTGAAGGCCAGAACTATAAAAGGAAAGAAACTACCACACCCGTGTAGGAAGTAGGATGAATAGCAGTGATTGACATTCTAAATAGGTATCAATCACCTAATCACCTAGGTGAGGGACAAAGATCTTCCAAGAAAGATCCCTGACCTACCCCTTTCCACTGAAAACCCTTGCTCATTCCTTATATGCTTGCTAAGTGGCTTGTTTCCCCATTGGATCCCCATCTAATCAATATTACCTAAGCAACTACACTTGTCATAATCTTACTGGTTGTTCATAGTTTTGTCCACCTTGTGATTTCTCATTGGATCAATATTACTTAAGTGACAGTACTTGTAATCTTACTAGTTGACTACAGTTTTGTCCCACCTTGAACCTGCCTCACGTCATGGCTTTGTCCCATAGAACACCTTTGAGAAGTTGGGTGAGTGGGCAACCCGCTTTCTGGTCCCCCTTCTGTCTCTCTTGGACAGAAGCTATCTTTCTCTCAATAAATTTTCCTACCCCCCCCCAAAAAGAGTATCTGCTGAGTGGATGATGAGCACAACTGATCAGTCAGCATATACTGAACCCTTGCAAGCTCAGCACTCAGCTAGTCCCTGGAAGATAGGGGAATACAAAATACAGTTCCTACTGTGAAAGAACTTGGCACTGAAGAGTGGAAATAAGGCAGAAGCATGAGGAATTTCTAGGGCATAAAGTAAGAAGGTCTTACATTTCATTACTTTTCTTCTTCAATTAACTAATGATGCCTAAAAAGGCCAAGTCCTCCCAAGACTACATAGTATAAAGCTGCATTAAGCTTTCTTGGAAATGCACTGTTCACAATTCTATGCCTCTATATGCATTGTTCTTGGACATAGAAAGATTTTCTGAAAGCAACTTTCTGTTCTATTCAGAGTTATCTGCTCATTCCTCTCCTACAGTACTGCTTACATGTGTATAACAATACCTGACACTCTGTTTTAATGTACATATATTTCTTGTTTCATGTATCTTTGTCATTGTGGTTGCAAACACACGATCAAGTGTATGGTATTAAAATAATGTGTGTTAAGTTGAATTAATTTTTCTTACCTTTTAAAATAATAAACAATTTATTTTTACTCCCTTAAAATATAACTATATATGGAAAAATTCTTATGAATGATAATGTCAAAACTATTGAGTAGTACACAAGCACATACAAGATGTCTAGCTGCAGGTGTGTGTCCAACCCAAACTGGACATCGAACAAAATCTACTTTTCTTATTTTATTTTCAGCACAATTTCTACATTCAGGGGATGCCCTCTGTACCTAGAAGAGTTCCTGGCAAACAGATAATGACTTGTTGACTAAATAAATGCCTATACATGAACCATGTCAATTAAATGTTAAAAGGGATGGCACAAACTAAATATAGGGATTTAGATGAAAGAATAGAACAGTGAACTCAGGGTAACAGAGTTTGTTATCTGCATTTTTTAAGCTATATACCTTTGAGCAAGACCCTTAAAATGAGCTTTAATGTGTAAAAGTAATAGATTGGACCAGATCAGCATTATTCAATTATCATATCAGTATTCTACTGTCAAATGAAATACAAATGGAACTCTATTACATAAAATAAAAAATACTTGTTAGCAAAAATTTTATTTCATAAGACAAAATTACATTTATTAAAGACTATCAATAAGAATGGAGTATGATTAATAAAAAGTATGAAAGCATGGGATGTTGGTGACAACTGAAATTTGAAATCATCTTCATTAAAAAATTTTTCTATTTTTTGGTTTTATAGTATTGACACAATTCAAATTAACAAAGATAAGTGATCATAAATGGCAACAACTGTTTAAAATAGCTAATTTGGCAAAATTAAGATTTCTGCAATTAAAATGGTCCAGATGCTTGAAGGAGGAGTAAGGAAAATGGATTTTTTTCCAAAAACTGAATGACAATATTTAATTATTAGTTGTTTCTGCTCATGAATACAAAATGGACAAGAACTACCCAAAGCTTATTGTATTATTGAAATCTACCAATAATAATAGATATTGATTAATAAAAAGTATAAAATCAAGAGATATTCAAGAAAACTTTCAAGCCTTAAATTTAAGCCTTGAAATTTTCAAGCCTTAAATTAAGCAGGAGAGCTTTCTTTAATATAATGTTTTTCTGTTAACTTGCCACTGCAAAATGGTTGAAGTGTGATAAGGAAACATGCCAGGAAGATGCCTATATATCTTATTTGAATGTATTCAATGTGGCATACATATGCTACAAATAGTTTTGTTTGCTTAATTTGATTTGGATATATTGTATTGGGTCCAAGCTTTAAAAAGGCTAACTAGAAGTTTAAAAATAAAAAAAAATATTTATAAGAAGTTTAAGTATTTATACAAACATTAGCAGGGAAACTTTAGCCATCAATCCACAAAAATATAAATAAGCAGCATAGTCTATTTTTGTTTTATGGCCTCTAATGTGTTACAATTTGATATCATATAGTTGAAGGTGCATGTTATTTTTATTATAGTCTTAACATAGCTAAAATGTTTAAAGATTTGAATGTCATGTTTAGCATTTGGAAAACCTTGAAGAACCTCCAGCAACTGGATGTTCTTTCTGGTCCTTCTAATTCCATACCAACATAACCTTGGAAAGCAAAAAAGATTTTTCAATTCAATCTTGTACACATTTATTGAGATTCAACACTCACAGGACAGGAAAGAACCTGATAAGATAGAATTACAGAACATGAGTAACAAGAAATATAGCTATTTAAAACATACAAATCTTCCTAGTACAGGTTAAATCTCTATGTACATAAGCTAAAATGAACTTTAGTACATAGATTCATGAAACCTTTAACATAACATGGTTGGTGCAGTGTATCTTAATTTATAAGTTTTTTTTTCATTCCTATGTAGTTATTTTCTCATAGACATTTGTCAGATGTAGAATAACTCCAGTGATTATTTAAGAGAATATTTTGATTTGAACTACAGGGTAAACTCTCTTAACTAATCTCCACTTAAACTAATCATTGAATGAACCAAAACTTCCTTTTGAAAAGAGACAGAATGTTTATTTCTGCTCTTAATAGCTATATGATTCCTAAATACTGAACCAATATTTGTTGGTCTATTTAGGAATATAATAAAATATTTTGTAAATTAATGAAATGTAACTATCAAAAAGTGAATGTGCCTATGAAAACTAAGTTGAAAACTAAGTTTTAACATCAATCTCTTAAAAAATTAATGTTGAATTAAGTTGAAGGAGAGGTAAATCTTGGGGGAGACCCCCTAAATCTCGAATAGTCTACAGTTAGATTACTTTGTAAGGGTCTCTGAATTTGTTGCTCTCCAACGACAGACATTATTTGATGCTACATTACTGGTGTAAACAGAATTTATATCAACTTTTGGACTTTAATCAGTAAAGTAATAAATAGGGAAAGGCTTTGGTTTAAAAAGACAATATACATTTTATAAGTTAAAACAAAATGCTAGTTACAAGTATTTTTAAATGATTTTCTGATCTGATAAATTATTTTAGCCAATGGGCCAATTATAGTTCCAGATTGTCTTGGATAAAAGGCTTAACATTAATTGTGGCTGAGAGACTGCATTTCATGATGAAATGATGAAATCATTTGGGATGCATGGCTTCTTTTCATTAGACTCTCTTATTATTTTAAAAATATGTTAGTAAAAAAAGTTACCAAGTACAGTAAGTCCACAACTTACAAATGAGTTCCATTCCAGGAGAACATTTCTAAGTTGGATTCATTAGTAAGTCTGACGAAGTGAGTCTTACATGCCTTTGACACAAATATACAAAGTATACTGCTTGTGCTACCTAGTAGTCCCCTCCGTATCACGACACTGCTTTTCCTCTTGCTTCCAGACATTCTGGGCTCTGATTGAGCACTGTGCTACTGTACACTATAGAACTGTGGAGGAAGCACACAGCAGCACAACGTGACAATGTCTGGCAGACAGGTGAGCTACTTCTGTGATTTGTTTACATTTATGAATGTTTGTAATTCGAGGTCCGTTTATATCTGTGACAGTTCATAACTTGAATATTCATAAGTTGGGGACTTACTGTAATTATTAAATGGAAAGCCTACTGATTAAAAAGGAAAACTCTTAAAATAGATATAACTCACAATATCCTAAAAATAATTGCCATAAAAATGACAGAATTACAATAAAAACTGATAATCCACAAGTGAATATTTCTCTATTTGATAAATGTTAACTAATATTTCTTGGAAACTAATAAACCAACCAGGTAAGAAATTAATAAAGATATGTAAGATTCGACCTATGCAACTAACATGCTCAATCTACTGAAATATACATGGAACTATTGAAATCTGTAAGAATTAATGAAGATATACAAGATCTGAACTATGTAACTAACATGCTTAATCTATCAGAAATGCACATGAAACTATATAAATCTATAAGAATTATAGATACACATTTAAAAGAATCAACACGTACTGGGAAAATTAGCATAGTACGTTGGTTAAGAGTGTGAATTCTTTTTTTTCTAGTACCAGGGATCAAACTCAGTACCTTGCACTTGTGTGGCAGGTGTGGCACCACTGAGCTAAATCCCTGGGCCAAGAGTATGAATTCTAAATATATATTGATGCAATTAAAATCCTAGCTCTGTTACTTGATGTCTGACGTAAGGCATTTTACTTTTCTGATCCTGTTTCCTTATTTGCAAATTGAAGACACAATATTAGTACCTGCCATACAATACTCTTGAAAAAACTGAATAAATAAAGTACTTGTAAAGTGCTTGCTTCTGAGCCCATAGTAAACACTATATAAATTATTAATAAAATAATTGGTTGTAAAGGAAATCTTAATGATTCCAACAAGAGAAATCATACAGAATGTATCATCTCCTCAAATTTTCATGAAAAGAGAACACCATAAGAAAACAAAATCTACCAATGCTCATACATTTGCAAATTTAAGAAACATTCATTAATATACAGGTAGTATTGCAAGTCAATCTGAGGTCAATGATTATGAATTTATTGCAGAATCTAAAGTGTGACTTTATCTAGCATAACATAACTTATCTGACCGGAGAGTAGTATGGATAATTTTGATACTCTGGTTTACCTAGATGGCCCCCAAAGCCTTATGTGCTTATAGGTGGGGCTTTTCCAAACTGGCTTGTATCTAGATGTCCTCCCAAAGCCTCATGTGCTTATAGGTGGGGCTTTTGGAGCTGGCCGAATTTAGGGTGTATGATACTGGGATTAAGGGTATGGGATACTAAATTAGTTTAATGATTAGAATTAGTATAGTTCTGGGAGTGACTGAATGGATTTACTGAAGGGAGAAGCCCCTTGAGGGGCGGTACCACCCGAAAGGCTTGGAGCCTGCATGGGAAAAAAGGGAAAGGCAGGCTCTTGTGTGTTGCTTGCTGCCTCCTGCCTGCTTTGCTGTGTACTGCTTCTCCTCTACCATGTCCCTATGCCATGCTGCCTTGCCCTGGAGCCAGCCAGAGACAATGGATTAAAAGCTCTATAAACTTTGAGCTGAAATAAACCTTTCCTCCTATAACTTGTGGGTGTACGGTATTTTGTCCCAGCAGTGAGAAAAATGAGACATTTAGGATAAGCACTGAAAAAGGAAAACAAACCACATCATATGATGTTTGCAATTTAATATCAAATTGCTCTAAAATGTATTAAATACACAGGGGGAGGCAGATAAAGAATGATAAAGTGAATGTTGCAAAACATTAAAAATTGCTGAGTTTGTGTGGAGAGTTCTTTGTACTATTGTAATATCTGCGTAAATTTGAAATTATTTTTTAAAAAAGGAAGTTCTAAAAATATGTAAGGAAAAAACAAAAATGAGACCAGGGTTTTGGTTTTGATAGAGAGGCAATGAAATTTGAGATATGGCAACTGTGTTACTGAAGATATGGAAAGCAGAATCTCAATTGTAATAAATGTTGATATGAAGTCAAGGAATGTACAGTATAGATATAAGTGGAGGAAGGAAATAAACTGTGGGTATATAAAAGACAAGAAAAATAATCTGATCTGAAAGAGTTAAAATGTTGGGGAGAAAAAATATACTCATGAAAATTAATCTTCAGTCATAATGCTAGGCACCAGGGATACTGTAAAGAACACCACAGATTTGGATCTTGTTCTTATGAAGCTTACCCTATAGTGGTGGATACAGATCAAGACTCAACAATTACAAAAACAAAATAACTGCAGATCATGTTAAGTGTGGTGAAGGAAATTAACAAGGGCCTAAAAGAGAATAAAGGTGAGGGCAAGGAAAGACCTTCTTTATGTGGATGAGAAGTCTTCCCTGAGGAGGCAACATTTAAACAAGATGGTGAGAATAAAAGCTAGCCATGAGAAGGACTTAGGAAAAAGTGTTCCAAGCAATGAAAACAGCATATGAAATACTTCAGAGCTAGATAAAATCTGGATATGTTCTAGAAAGTAAAGGAAGAGATTCATTGTAATGGACTATAACCAGAGTGTGATGACAGAAGGCGGAGTGACATGAGATGAGTCCGGAGAAATAGTAAGGAGAGAACCATGTAGGGCCTTGTTGGCCATAATCATGTTTTGATTTTATTTCAATTGCAATGAGAAGCCATCACAAAAGTACAAGCAGAGGAATGGCAAAATCTAATTTTCAGTTTAGGAAGGTATCTCATTGCTGTGTTGAAAATGGATTGAGAGAAGCAATCTATTAGAAGTCTGCAAGACAGTTTGATTTTGGATTCCTTTTTCACAACCCACTCTTAAAACTGCTTTTTAAAATATAATTTTGACCAATAAGGAGGCATAATTGGAATCATGGATCATGTTTTCCTGGGGATTCTAAGAGCCTAGAAAGTACTCAGTGTGAGTGATCATCCAGTTACTGTAGACTTTTGAAAAGCGTATTTTGAGTTTTCCAACCCAGTAAAAGTACATGGCCAGCATCTGTTGTATGGAAGAGAAAGGTTTTGAAGGAAGTTATATAAAAAAAAAGACACTCTGAACATACAACAAGCTTAAGCGAAAGATGAAGAAAACAAAGAGTTAGATATCTGTAAGTTTCAATTGGAGGTAGAGGGAGTTTTCTAAGTAGCTTAGGTAGTATAAAAAGAAAAGTTTTAGAAGTAAAAGGAGCGAAGTATGGTGGTACATGCCTGTAATCCCACTTCCCAGACCGGGTAAATCTAGTTGGAGCTCAGCAGATGTTCTATAAATTGAGAAAATGGGTTTAAACCTGGCATGGTGATGCATGCTTGTAATCCTAGCACTCAGGAGGCTGAGGCAGAAGGATCACTGCGAGTTTGAGGTCAGCCTGGGCCACATAGTGAGTTCAAGGCCAGCCTGCACTACAAAGGGAGGCCCTGTCTCAAAAAACAAAAATAAAACAACAAACAAATAAACAAACAAACAAACAGAAAATGGGTCTAATGGGGACCAAAGCAATGTGATTTCATAGGACAGAGTGCTGGAAAAGAGAGAGCCACACAGAGAGAAAATACAGAAATCTGTGGAGGCTTCCTTTTGTTATGCAGCAGAATATTAGTAATTCCATGTGTGTAAGGAAACAGAGGCTGAGAAAAGAGTAACCTAGGAGGATAAAGGAATATAATCATACCTGGCTGGGAAATAAAATACTTCTTAACTAGTGGAGACAGGGTAGAATACTCAGAGGTGCTTCACTCAGAAGTGGGGAATGAGTAGACTTAAACACTGTTCTGATATCACCCACATGCCTTAAGAGCGAGATCTGAAAAGATCAAATAATTTTTTTCCAAGTGACTTAAATGCATACCAGACCAAAGCTGAACATTTAAAGGCACAAACACCAGTAATGGAACAAGAAAAACCTACCATGGCCAGCATCCAACAAAAATGATCAGACATGCAAAAAAGGAAGAAAATATAACATATCATGAGGGGGGGATCAATGAATCTTAGATGAACCTTTAAGATACTATGTTGAGCATGCTCTAGATTTCATTTATATAATGTTTCTGCAATGACAGTTTTTAAGAAATGCAGTTGGTGCAGGAGTTAGGGATGAAGAATGGAGTGGGGGGAATTTATAAAAGGACAATATGAGGGATTAATTGGACAATGGAACTACTTTGTGCCTTAACTGTGGAAGTGGATACATGAACATACACACGGGACTGAACTCTATTTAAATATGCACATACATACAAAACTGAGTACAAATAAAGTTGAAGAAATCTGAATAAAATCTGATCAATATATCAATATATTCTGATTATGATCTACTACAGTTTTATAAGACGTTACCAGTGAGGGAGGCTTGATAAAGGGCACAGAAGATTTCTCTGTGTTATTTCTTACAACTCCATACAAATCTCTACCTAACTCAATACAAATTTTGGTTAAAAGAATTAAATGAAACTGAGCCAGAACTGAAACATATTTTAGAATTATCAGACAAGAACATTAATAGACTGTATTCTATAACTACAGCTGTATTCTATAAATTAAAAAATAGACATGCAAGATAATTTTACAAAGATCCAAAGTGAACTTCTAGGGATAAAAACTGTAATGGCTGAGATGAGCAATATATTAGAAGGGATTAAAAGCAGATTAGATATTGAAGAAAAGATGCATGAGCTTGAAGATATGAAAATAAAGCTCAATGCAATAGGTGAAACAATACTCAGGAAAAAACAAATTGAAAAAAAAGACTAGACATAAAAGTGATCAGAGCTTCAATGGGACAATTCAAGTGGAACTGGAATCCCCAAAAGTGAGAAGACAGCAGGGAGCAAAAAGTATTTTTTAAAGAATTAATGGCTGGAAAATTTCAGGATTTGAAAGAAATTGTAAATCCAATCCCAGGAAGCACAATGAATCCCAAGCATAAAATACAGGAGAAACAACCCTACAAAGCTTCCCAAACTACAATATACCAAAACTAAAATTATAAGACACATTAGAATCATGTTGCTCAAAACTAATGAGGAAAAAATCTTAAAAAGCAGCCAGAGATTGGGGGAAGGGCATGCAATATAAAAAGGGAAAATACTCAGGAGAATAGCAGATTTCTCAATAAACACAATGTATATGAGGAGACAGGGTACTCATCTTTAAAGTATAGAAAAATGGAACAACAGGGTTGTGGTATACATCTGTATTCCCAGATACGCAGGAGGCTGACAGGAGACCGGTGAGTTCAAAGCCAGCAACATGGTGAGGTTCTCTCAAAACAGCAGTAACAAAAGAAAACCACACATATGCCCCCCTCCAATAAAATCTTGTCTTTCTAAAATTCTATAGGTAGTAATAATGTCTTTCAAAAAGGAAGATGATACATAGACTCTCAGTTGTAAAAAAAGCTCAGAGATTTATTCACTGGCAGATCTCAGCTGAAGTAATGGTAAAGAAAATCCTTTAGCCATAGGCAAATGGTACCATACTGAAGTCTGAATCTAAGGCAAAGGAATGAAGAGCAGTAGAAATGGTTCTAAAAGGGTGAATATATAAGATCTTTTTCTTACATTTAAAATAATTTTAAAGGACATCAACTATTTAAACAAAAACAACTACACCACAAAAGCTAAATGGAAAGAAATAGAATTACCATAACAAAGTTCTACTACTAAAAGTGAAATGATGTTTTAACACTTTAAAGCAGATGGTGAAAAGCTAAGGAAGGTAGAGAAAAGAGAGCAAAGAACAAATGGGACAAATATACAATGAGAAATAAGACAAAGCAAAATGACAAACTTAAGATTAACTATACCAATGACCATATTAAATGTAAATGGTATATATACTAGAAAGAAAAGGTACAGATTGTCAGATATTAAAAATCAAGTTCTAAATATATGCCATGCATAAAAATGACATATCAAATATAATGACATGATATACCAAAAACAAAATTATAAACAAAGATACATTTTGTTGACATTAATAAAAAAAACCTAGAACAGTCATCCATAATAGCCAAAATGGAAAATACACCAATATTGGTCTATAAATATATCAAGAGATAAACTAATTGTGCTATATTTATATAATAGAATATAACTCAGAAAACAAGAACTACTGATTCTTGAACCAGCAACAATACATCTCAGAATAATTATCTCACATGAAAGAAGCCAAATGAAAAAATGTTTATACTGTATTACTCCATTTAAATAAAATGCAAACTAATTTGTACTGACAAAAAGAGAACAGTACTTGGGGACAGGAAGAGAGATAGGAGACTTGAAAGGTAGGGATTATAAAGGATATAAGGAACATTTGGTAGATTTATGTATGTTCATCATCTTGATTGTGGTGGTGGTTGTACGTTAAAATGTCAGAATATACTCTTTAAATATGTGCTCTTTATTGTATGTCACTTGTATCTCACTAAAGCACTTAAAAATAAATAAGAAAATAAATGAATAAAAGAAAGAGGAAACAACCCCCCTTTACAGAAAAATTCCAATTAAGAAAATGTAGAAGGAATAGGGACATAGAAAATCATTATAATTGGAGTAATTGTCATAGTAATTGGTAGCAGGCATGAGCCATCAATGAGTGCTAAGAATAATCAGTGAAAGTTTAAGAACATAATATCTGCATAGCCTCAAAGTATCTCCTTGCAAGTATTTATTAATTACAAAAGGAAAAGAGAACACTGATGCATAAAATCTGACATTCTCTAGACTAAGTAATTAAGGTTAATATTATCAGTAATAGGATATATCATGTACCACCTGCTATCATAAATTGATAAAGAGCACAGCACATTCAAATATCTGTCCCTAAAATGCATGGCGTCACCCTAATCAGGAGAAAACATCAGATGAACATAAACTGAGAGACATTCTACCTGAATAATATTAAACATGTCAAGGTCATGAAAGAGGGGGAGACTAAGGAATTCTAAGAGACTGGAGGAAACTAAGGAAACAGAAGCTAAATATAACCTGAGATTTTGGATTATGTCTTGGAAAAGAAGCACATTAATGGAAAAACTGGTGAAATGAGAAGAAAGTCTAAGCCAGTGTGGTGGTGCACAGCTAAAATCTCAGCACTCGGGAGGCTGAGGCAGGGAGATTGTCAGGTGTTTGAAGCCAGTCTGGATTATATATTGAGCTCAGGACCAGCCTGGACTACCCACACAGCAAGACTGTGTCTCAAAAAACAAAACAAAACAAAAACCTCCAAAAACCAAAAAATCAAAAAACAGAAGAAAAACTATAGTGTAGTGAGTAATAATGTACCAATGTTAAATCCTTAGTTTTTATAATTGAGTTATAGTTATGCAATATGTTAACTTTAGGGGAGGCAGGTAAAGGGTATAATGGAAATGCTGTAGTAGTTCTGCAACTGTTCTGTAAGTATAAACTTATTTCTAACATGAGTTTCTTTTAAAAAAGTCAGAAAGGTGAATAAATAGTAGCAAATCTTTTACTTGTTTTAAACTGTGGTAAGCATCTTGACCCACATGATTTACTGAAAGAATTGAGTGAGAAAATATCTAGAGATGAAGTGTTTAGATTAACTATAGTAATCTCTGAAGAACTACAGAGATAAAAGCAATGCTAGAAGATTATAGAATGAAATTATTTCTATTTTTTTTCTCCTTAACGGAAAAGAACAGGAGACCTAAAATTATAAACCACCCAGGTTTTAAACCATGTGGCTAAACTTCGCAAGACTTCTAAGTGCGGAAAGTTTTACATGTATTTAAAAAGGAGTATAGTGATAACTATTACCTACTTCGGCTTCACCAGAGCAAGTCAGGTCAGACTAACTGCAATCCTTTTTTGAAAGTACTACTTGTTTTGTAGTTCTGAAAATGCTGCAAATATAATAAATTTAATTTCAAGAAGGTATTTGCCAAAGTTATATAAAATATCCTGTGGACTACATAAAATCAAATGCAGTTTTTCCCTGAATGACCATTCATAGGTTTATGACTCAATGCACAAGGCCAATCTGCTATCAGACTTATCTATTGGCAGATTAAATGGCTTTCTCTGCAAGTCTATCCAAATAAACATTATTTTCCATTAAATAGGATGAGGACATTATCAACTATACAGATACTTTGGGTTACAAGAATGGTTGCAGAACAGAATTTTTAAAACTGCCTTAAAATAAAAATAAATAGAAGATGTAGGAGATATAATTTATACAATATGATATAAAATATATTTTTGTCTAACTGTGAGTTCAGTAGTTGTATTCATAGAATACAGATGGTAAAAGGGCTAAAGGGTCCATACTTATCAGAGGGTAATATTTATACTTTATTAGTATGGGGAATTATTCTGACAAACTGGATGTTTTCCATATTTTATTCAGCAGATTTCTTTAATTCAAGGATAAAAATTAGAATAAATAAATTTCCATGATAGATGGAAATTACAAGTGCCTTTAAACAATAACCTTTCTTCAGAAGTCATCCTGCCCAGATGGGGTGGGAGGTAGAATCTCTTTATACACAGTTTCTGATGATGTGGGGAATATGGGTAGGACAAACTCAGTAAAATACAGATGCTTATTTATTATTGTATTATGGGCTAGGATCAAGTGAGACTATTTCATACATGATAATTCAGCACAAGGCCAGAATGGCAGTGGAGTTAGAGCTGAAGAAAAAAAATGAGAGAAGACAAACACTTTTAAAAAACTGGTACTAGATGCTGAGAAGTAATTTTCTCATTGTATCAGGTGCTAATCCTGCTTTAACTGAACCAGCTCCACTTTAATTCATTTTATATATTAGGATTCCATTTGAAGGTCCACTAGATAAGAACACTCTATATTTATAAATCAAATAAGACAAAAAGTCAATAATCTTTTGAAATATGAGAATGGGAAGAGGTAATGGCAGCACGAATGTTCATGAGTTCTGTGTCTCTTCTGAGCATAGTATGGGATATGTGTTACAGAGACACATACTGAAGGCCTGAACAAGGATTTTGAGAGTGGGAATAAAGATATACCTGTACTTGGAATCTAAAATCAGCACATCTTAGTAATTAGTCGGACCTTGGACTAGGAAGATTTCCATTCTAACTTGCCTGACTGGTGAATGGCTATACCAACAAATGAATCAAAAATATGAATGGAAGAAATGTGGGAGTGGGGATGATACATTCAGTTTAGGGCATGATGATGGTTGAGATGTCCAAAGACCATGATTATATGGATCTGAAGTTCAATGGGGAAAGTTAAGCCTATGAATGGTTAGTTTGCATTCAACAGCATACATGTGATAGTTGTAACCATAAAAATAGAAAGTAAAGGGTAAAAACGGGAGCAGGTAAGTATGGAATCTGAGGAATTTCAACATTTAAGTGGTGGGCATACAAATAATAATAATAAATATAATATAATTTAATAGTAAATATAATAATAAATAGGGCAAAAAAGCAAGAATAGCCAGAAGGTTATAAATAGTACTATGGAAGTGTAGACACTTGTGTGGTAGAATGTGAGAACAGAGTTTCCAAGAATATGAGACGTTGAAGAAAGAACAGTGAAATAAGGACAGAAAAAAGACCACTTTATATGACAATTAGAAGATCCTCGGTACCCTTGGTGAGAACAGTCTCAGGAACACAATGGAAAAGGGAGCCCAATTTTATTGGGATGAAAAGTTAATGAGAGATGAAGATGTGAATGCAACAAATATCATGCCTTTGAGAGCAACAGATGAGGTGAGGAGGAGACTGAAATGACAGCAGTGAGAAAAAAGCAGGGTCAAAAGAGGTTTTTTTCTCTAAAATGATAAAGCACAAAATGAATGTACAGGATAAAGGAACTACTAGAATGGCACTGAACACATGGGAATGAGAAGGCTACTTGCAAAGGCTGCGGTTTGTTCTGCCAATATGTATCTAAGGGAAAATACCATGACCTCGGTCCTGAATATGGATGATTGACTAATGGTAGGCATACAGGTTGGTTAATGACCTGCTACCTACAATGAAAATATGTTACCTATTTTGAAAAGATGAGTTGAGCCAACTGGATTCTCCTTATTAGGAGTATGAACTAAGAGATACAGAAATAATTGGCTGATTAGAGATGGAAACTCAGATGAAAAGGTAGTGGTATAAAAAGAAAGGGTGATATAGCAGTCAGGAGCCATGTTCAACCTGAAATTAGATAAAAGCAATGAGTGGCCAAAGGAAGCATCTGTAAAGTAAAGCAGAAGAGGGTAGAAGATGTGTGGAAAGAGATAGAAGCTACATGAGAGATCATGTTTCCCTTAGGAGAGACAAAAAGAATTGCCTTGGTATCAGATAGCTTTTCGGTTATGGAGGAGACAGGAAAAGTGAAACTAGAAACAGCTGGTTCCAAAGAAGCCTAGAAAACCTAATCTTCAGTGATCTTAGCTAAGAAAGAACTGGCATTGATGTGGGAGTCAGAAGAAAGTTCAAATATAGTTATCAAAGAAAAAAGATTAAAATTAAACGAATTAAGCATTCAGTTTAAAGAAGTTGTAAAAGAAATACAGAACAAGCCAAAAGAAGAAGGAAAAAATATTGTGAGGACAGAACGACAGAGGGACCAACACTTATAACAGCCAAAGAAATAAACAAGAAAAGAAGACCAAAGAAAAAGTGACTGTTTGAAAACATTAATAAAATAAGCAGACTTCTGCTCAGACTGAAAAATCATATGCTGATCAAATAAATTACAGAACAAAAAAGAGGAAATAACTATAGATACTACTGAGAATAGGAAACATAAGAATGGTTATTATGAACAACTACACACAAAAATATTTGAAAACAGAGGTGAAATGGATGAATTCCTAGAAAATACAGTATTGTTACAAGAAGAAATAAAGAACTTAAATGAGTAATAAAGGTATTGAAGTGACAGTTAAAGATTATCCTTCACAAGAAACCACAGGTTCAGGTAGGTGGCTTTCCAGAGGCTCTACCAAATGTTCAATGTATAGTTAATTATCACTTCATAGAAGTTCTTCCAGAAGATACAAAAGGAGCAAAATCTATCCAAGTTATTTATGAGCTAGTATTTTGATTCTGTATAAGATAAAAACAATATCACAAAAACCAATCAGCCATACTGTGAATTTAGTATGTCAGAAAACTCCATGTTTATTGAGGCAAAAATACATTTGCTTCTGGTAAGTCTTAAATCAGCAGATTTGTAACATAGAGCAGTGAAAAGTATAAATAACATACCGGGCAACAGTAACTTAACATTGCCTAAATATCTACCTTAATAAGCATGACCTTTGGCTTCCAATTCTAAATTACAATATATCTTCTAGGATTCTCAACAACCTTCTTTCCCCTCCATTTGCAAACTTCTCATAGCCTACCATTGTTCTGTGTTAATAATAAATATACCTTAGGTATGTTAAGATTGAAAATGAACATTGAGAACATCCACTCTATCAAGCAAGAAAAGGCTGGATTTCTCTTTCCAAGTTGTGAACTTGAGGCTAAGATCAGACTTTCCAAACTAGGATCAAAAGGAAAAGAGACCGGGGTCATGGACAAGGGGAATCTGCTGCTGGCCCTTCAAATCTAGTAAGTCTGGCTAACTTGAATTAGGATAACTTAGAAGCACTGATTTAACCAATGAGATTAGTATTTTGTTGTTGTTTTTGATACCAAGTAGGAGCCAATTAAATGGTAGTTTGTTTTAAATTTGGGGAGGTGCACAATCTGTTTTTCAATGTGGTTTCAACATCAACACCCTGCCAATATATGAAAATGGCATAAGGCCAAAGATGACTGAAAAAGGGACATGGCACTCAGACTATGTCACTTTACTGTATTATTTTAACTACTTAGGGGAACAGAGAAATTTGGGCTACATATTGCTTAGTTTCCTTTGTTTCAGATTTTTGACTCTGGGATGATATATTTCTTCACATTAGTATCATAAGAGTTGAAGAGATTTTTAAAACCTATGAAAAGCATATTAAGTGGACATAAATTTGAAAGATTACACAGGAATACTTTCCCACAGGATTGCCAAACTTCTCAGTTCTCTAAGACATGCTGGTAGTTTCTTATTTTCTTTTCTCCAGAAACTCCCACAGGAGTAAGCTGAATAATTTCTTAGAAAGCCTTTTACTTTAGTTTCCTTGGTCTTTATATAACACATCAAAAGTCTTATGGCCTATAATACTTCTGGAAATAAGTCCCAGAAATGCAGAAAAGAAATACAGTGAAACTCCTAGCAGAGAATTACAGGCTATATTTAAGTAAAGTGACTAAAAACAAACAAACAAAACCTCTCCAAATAGCAATTACATTGAATACAAAATAAAGTGAACCTTTCATTGTAATGAATATTCTACAAATTTGCATTGAAAAAAATAATTAAATGATTCAAGAGATAATAAATCATCAAAGTAAGAAAGATTGGACCAGCTTTTCCAGATGCTATCTATGCTCTAGGCCTGACAGAAACAAACACAGAGAAGCTGTAGGGTAGAAAGGACAGTGCTATGGTTTAGACAGGGTTGGAGCACCTCCTCCAAGGTTGATGTGTTAAAATTTGATCCTCACTGTGGGGCATTAAACAGGTAGACACTTAATCTGATTATGGTATGTGGAGGTAGGGTCTTTGGGAAGTGACTAGGATCAGATAATGTCAGCAGGTTGAACCCCGTGATCAAACAGTGGTGGCTCTATAAGACACGGGAGAGGGCCAAGTGTGGTGGTGCATGCCTGTAATGCTAGCACTCTGGGAGGCTAAGGCAAGGGGAGTACAAGTTTGAGCCCAGCCTGGGCAACCTACCAAGTTAGTGAGATACTTTCTTAACATAAAAGTAAAAAATGGGCTGAGGATGTAGGTCAGTGCAAAAGGCCTGGGGTTCAAACCCCACTAACACACACACACACACACACACACAAGAAAGAAAAAAGGAGAGAGATTATATGAGACAACACACACGTGTGTTCCCTCTCTCTTGCCATGTGATGTCCTGTGCTGCCTTGAGACTCTACCAGTGGACAGCCATTGCAGATATGGCCCTCACTTTAGACCTCCAAACTGTGAGCCAATATAAGTTCCTTTATGTTAAAACTTACCCAGTCTATAGTAAAGTTATTGACATCAGAAAATAGACTAATACAATGGAGAGGAATTCTGCTGATAAAGTAGTATGGGGGGGGGCATTTATCAGAGCCAGACCTGAGGCTGGTTCTCCTTGTTTGAAGTAGCTATTTGATTTAAATGAAGGCACAAAAGAATTGGAGACAGATATAATACCCTTAAGAAATAATTTGGAGTATGAAACCCACCAAAAAATGCAGGAACAAAGCTTGTCCAACATGTAAGCTATGGTGTACATTAGTGGTTCTCTTACTGTATCTTTGTGAAGCAGAGCCCTTAGGTACCTGTATTTTTAACAAGTACCTCTAGGTATTTTGTTTTGTTTTTTGAGACAGGGTCTCCTTTTGTAGTTCAGTCTGGCCTTGAACTCACCATGTAGCCTGGGCTGGCCTTGAACTCATTGTGATCCTCCTGCCTCAGCCTCCTTAGTGCTGCAATTACAGATGTGCACCACCATGTCCCGCTACCTCTAGGTATTTTTGATAGACGTAGATGTCTAGACACAGCATATTGAAAAGATTGGTTTATAATAAAAGAAGAGAGATGAGTATTTGGCAGTTCCCCATTGGGTTATGTTAATAAAAAAGTAATTCAAACCTCATAATAAAGATTTGAAATTGGGAGTTATACTGTTATTCTGTATTATTTACATTGTTTTTAGGTAGCACTAACCTCAGCAATATGATATCATGTCTTTCAAAAAACCTCTTATGATATGAATTTGGTCTAAATTTTTAGAAAAATAAATGTATGCAATAAATTCCACCATTCTTACACTCAGGAAAAAATCCTATCAAGTAATTTCTACTTGGGAGAAAAAGTTTAAAAAGTTTACCTGATATATTGTACTATATTAGATGGAGGTAAGATGCAACAAAAAATATTGTTTCTTTTGTTCTTCAATAATTCAACACAAGTCAGAGAGAAGAGGGAAAAAAGTAGATACATATAACAGTTAATAGAAATATCCTTTTATAGAATGCATGCATATCTATATCTCTTAGGGAAAAAATACAGCCTAAGAAGAATAGTAACTTGTTCCTTTTCAGAATAAATATCACGTTTTATTAATATACAGCTTTCAGGCTATTAAGCTTTGACAAGAGAGAGTAATTGAAGGAATATATGCATTGTAAAAAATCTGGTAGTTTCCATTATTTCTTATAAACATATTTCCTAAAATCAGAGAAGATAAGGATAATTGATGGAAATGCTGTCTGCTGATACTTGTTCCTTGTTTTAAGCAACTCCCAAAGTCCATTACTTGGAAAATATATAATATCAAAAGAAAAGTATTCCAAAGTTAAACATTGCATTCAGGAAGGAAAAAGAGATTTAAAAATAAAAATTATATTAAACTATGTTGGTATTTTCTAAAACCTTTAATACAGAGAAATACTAAGCTACTGATTCATTCTGTTTGATCAAAGCAAGCAAAGATTTTTTAAAAAAAGAGCTGGGCTACATATTAAACCTGTAATTTTTTGTTTCTGTGCTAAAATGTAAAGTCATGTGATAAAAACACTTTTAGATGTGTTTTTTATAGTAAGTACTATTCCTTATCATTGTTTTCTAAAACATCTGAAAAATAGTCAACAATACTCATAAGCCTTGGGTCAGAACATTTTCTTCTTGTCTCTTCTATTGCTAGATTTATTAACGAGTCCTGGTAGTTACAATTTCTTGGCTTGAAAATGTAGACATTTTAGGTTTATGTAGAGGAGAAAGTGAATATGCCCATTCCTATTCTATATAGGTCCTTTTAATTGCTTTTTATGAAGACATATAAAAAGAAACTCCAAAAGAAATTATTAAGAATTTTGAATACAAAAAACAGGATTGGTGTGTCTTGTGCAGTTTAGTTTTTAACTAACAAGTATTCTTATGGACTGAATTAAAATCATATATTGATGCCCTAACCCCAAAATGACTGTATTTTGAGATAGGGCCATTAGGAGTTAATTAAGGTGAAAGGAGGGGTGAGAGGGGATTGAGTCCAATAACACTGGGGTCCTTACATGAATGAGAAGTGACAACATCGGCACACACAGGCAAAAGGCCATGTGAAAGCCAAGAAGAAAGGAGGACAATCAAACCTTCCAGCACCGTGATCTTGGACTTCCTTCCTCCAGAATTGTGAGAACATAAATATTTCTTGTTTAAACTACCTGGTCTGTGGTAATTTGATATGAAAGCTCTAGAAAACTAATACAGTCATCCCTTGATATCTGTGGGAGAATGAAGCTCTGGTAGATACCAAATCTCCAGACTTGAGGAAAGTCTCTTATGCAAGATTGTGCAGTATTTGCATGAAACCTCTTCACATCTTCCTGTATACTTTAAATTATCTCCAGATGACTTATAATACCATCGAATACAGTGTAGTGCTATATAAATAATTGCTATGCTAGACTGCGGGGGGAATAATGACAAAAAAGTCTGTTCACATTAAATCCAGATACATATTTTATTTTTGATCTATGGTTGGTTGAATCATAGGTGCAAACCTGTACATGCAGAAGACTAACTGTACAATTATATTATGCACAGTATGCATATAACAGACATATGAATTATGAAGCATAAGTTTAAAATCCCTACCAGTGGGAATCATTATCCTAATTTACTTTTTCATTGCTGGGATTGAACTCAGAGCCTTTGCAGTAAGCTACATCCTCAGGTTCCCCCATCCTTCTTTTCTGGTAATTTTTAAATTTTGAGACAGGTTTTCTCTAAGTTGCTAAGTTGCCTCGGTAGGCTTTCATTTGCAATCCTCCTGCCTCAACTTCCCAGGAATGCACCACCACGCCTGGTCATTATCCTAAATTTTTTTCAATTTTTATTTTTCTATTAGTACATGTTTGCAGTACATAATGATTACATTCTTTGTGGGGAGCTGGTACATGTACATAACTCATCTTAATTCCTTTTTCACCCTCTTCTCTTCCCATACTTCTCCCTTCCCTCCATCTTGATTGCCTTCCCTTTTGCAGAAGATCTAAATTTTAAGTTCTCTATTTCTTTGCTGTAGGAAGAAAGGTCTTATTATTACATATTTAAATATCTTAAAACAATATATTTTATTCCTTTGGTCAAGTTGCCTATTCTGCCAATAACACACTGCCAATACTTGTCTTATAGCAAAACTTGTTATCTAGTAGTAAATATACCCACCTAATTCTCCTTCAGGAGTCTCTTAGCTATTCTAGGCTCTCACTTTTCCATATAAAGTTTGGAGTCAAGGCAGTTTTCTCAAAAATTCTGTTAGGAATTTTTGCTGAATGAGTTTGCTGAATGAGTTTGGGGAAAAACTGACATGTTGACAATACTGACTATATAAAATCTAATACATCAGTGCAATCTCCATTTAAATTCGAATGTTCCTAAATAGAGTTCATAGGTATTTTACACGGCACATTTCTGTAATTTTTATATCTATGTATTCCGAATCTTTGTTGCTCCAGCAAATAGAATCTTTGGGGATTGAACTCACAACCTTAAGCTTGTGAGGCAGGCGCAGTCCCACTGAGCTAAATCCCTGGCCCTATATTGGTTTTATAGTAAATCACCTTGCTAATTTTTTCCTATTATTTCTAATAATTTGCCCATAAATTATTTTGAGTTTTCTGTGTTAATAATCATGTCATACACAAATGAAGACAGCTTTATTCCTTCCTTTCCAGTGTTAAAGCCTTGTATGTTTTCCTCTTGTTCATGTGTGGGGATTGTAATCACCATGAAAATGGTAAATTGTATTGTTTCAGTTCTAAAGAAAATATTCTAGTTCTAAAGAAAATATTCTAGTACTTTATTAGGAATAAGGATATTTGGTGCAGTCTTAATTGACACTCGTATCAAAGTAAGAACTTCCCATCTATTCAAATTTTACAAAGATATTTCTTTTTTTTCTTCCCATGAATGAATCAACTGAATTTTTAAAGGCCTTGTTGAGATAACTTTTTTACCCCTCCTTTACACTGTTAAGATATCAAATAACACAATTTCTTCAGTAAATCATACTTGCATTCTTTGCATGCCCTCGTTAGTTCTGATGTATTATCTTTTTTCCTGAAAATACATTTTGCATTCAGTTTCCTAATGTTTTGTTTAGGATTTTGTATTAATGTCATGAGGTTGAATTGTACTTTTATTTTCTCTTGCTGTTTTGGTTCAGATATTAAGGGTATGATATAGAAATACATTACTCAGTTTGACATTACTCACTTCTCTGTTCACTAGAAGAATGTGTAAGTTTGAAATAACCTTTCTTGAAAGGTGAGAGGTCAGTTATAACCATATGGGCATAGTTTTTGTGTTTGTTTTTTTAATGGAAAGATTTTAACTAAATATTTGATTCCTTAATGGTTACAGGATTATTTTACCTTTCTGTATTTCCTTGAGTCACTACTCGTAGGGTGTAATTCTTACAAGTTGGCACCTTTCATCTAAGGTTTTATAATTCACTAGTATAAAATTGTTTATAGTATCTTTATATTTTTAAAATCTCTACTTGTCCATAAGCACACGTCACCCTTACTCCTTTCTTTTGTGGTGCTGGTGATGGAACTCAGTGCCTCACACACTCTGACCAAGCATTCTACCCCCGAACTCCACACCCAGCCTCTCCCTCCTCTTGTTATAAACACATAATATTACTTACTTCTGCTCTTTTCTCTTTAACTTCCAGAGGTTTCTCTATTTTACAGGTCTTTCAATCAGCCAATTTCCAGTCTTATTGACCATCCCATCTACTGAATGTATGCTTTCACTTCATTAATTTCTGTCTTTATTATTTCTTTCTTTTTCAAAATTAGAGCCGTTATTCATTTTCTAATATTAAATCGAAAGCCTAAGTCTTTAATTTTTCACCCTCTTTCCTTTTCTAGTATGAACTACATATCTGAGAAATTTCTTATGTTTAGTTTTGTAAAGCTAGAAATACTTCTTTTCCGGTTCATGAGTTATTCAAATGTCTTTTAATTTTTTCCTCACATGTACAACCTTTTTTAAAACAGGGGGATGGATATGAGGAAAACATACATATTAAATTCTCTCTGAAATGTGAAAGGGAAGGGTGAGGGCTGTGATGGGAGGGGAAGTGAAAAGGCTCAAAGTATGTTATGTGCATGTATGATTAAAAAAAGGAAAATAAATAAATCAGTAAAAAAAAAGAGAAGAATTTGAATAGTCTGGTTTCTCTCCTAGAAAAAAAATTATCTTTTTGTTATTGATTTTTATTTATTTGTCAGAGAATATGGTCTACATGACAATAGTTCTTTGAAATTTACTGAAACTTTGTGTAAGATGGGCCCAATTTTTCTAAACGGTTAATCACTTGAGAATGCATAGTCATTGCTAGGTTCTGCATAGACAAATGTATATTAAATTTTATTATGATACCAAATTTGTTGATTTCTTTAATTTTATATATTTTGAGACTATTGGAAGGGTTTGAGGCTCAATCGTATCTTCCTGGTAAATTGAACTTTTCATTATGACCCAATGACTTCCCTATTCTAATCATGCTTGTCACAATAACACTGATGGCCCAAGTTTTGTTTGATTGGTCTTTGGCTGGCATAACTTTTTACTTTTTATTTTTAACTTTTTCATGTTTTCGAAGTGTTACTGATTGTACCTACTAATGTATTTGGACTTGTTTCAAATAGTTTACCTTTTGCTTCTTACTTATCTCATTTCCACTCTTAAAAACACTCCCAGGCTAGGGGTGTAGCTCAGTGGTAAAATACTTTCCTAGCATCTCCAGGCCCTGGGTTCAATCCCCAGCATCATAAACATTACACCACAACACAAAACAAAAGAAAAACCCTTCTTTATTGTCTTAAAATTGACAGGTATAGTTTTTATTTGTTTAAAACTTACCCCATTTTCTCCCTAAATTGGTTTGGGTACCATACATTCTTTCTGTAATCTTTTAGTGGGTTAAACTGGCAATTTTACTATGTGTATTGATAATCCTTTAACAATACCATGCTTTTCATACAGTAATATTTTATTTTGTCCTTTTTTGTAAACCTTTGAAAATACATATAATAATACCTATTAGTGGCAATAGTAATAGAATTTTATACAGGCTTTATAGAATTTACTCATATTTGTCAATTGATTGATTGATTGACTGTAATACTGGGCAACTGAACTCATGGGTGTTCTACCACTGAGCTTTGCTTTTTTTTTTTTTTTTTAAGATACGGTCTCATTGAATTTGCAACCTTTCTGCCTTAGCCTCCCTAAGTACTGGGATTACAGGCATGCACTGCCATGCCCAGCCACATTTGCAATTTTTTCACTCATCATTCCTTCTAGTATCTCAGACTTTGCTTTTGACATTGTTTCCCTTTTTCTGTCATTTTACTTAATTTTTTCACAATTGTTTCCTTTTAGAAGTTCCATTAATTTCTGTTTGTCAGTGGCAAACTCTGATTTTGGTTTGCTTCCCCCCCGCCCCGCCCCCCGACCTTGTCGTGAAAGAAAGTCTTACTAGGTGGCTAGTTTCATGTTGACAACTATTTCCTCTCAGCACTTGAAAATACTGTTCTGGAAGATGAAGGAGAGAGGCTTCTGGAAAGACTGCTGAGTAGAGGCACCAAATGTGCTTCTCTCTCCCACAAAGACAGATCAAAAATGAAAAACAAGCCAGGTCTGGTGACATATGCCTGTAATCTCGGACAGCAGGATCACAAATATAAGCCCACTCTGGGCAACTCAGTGACTTACTAAGACCCTGTCTCATAATAAAAAGTAAAAAATGTGCTGGGGATTAGGGTTAGGATTAGGGATAGGGTTCAGGTAGCTTAGTGCAAAGATACTGGGTTTAATCTCCAATACCACACATATCCCCTCCCAATACAATAACAAAAACCTGAAAAACAAACAGCTGCTATTCTGTTATAATAATATTCAGGAAAGAACCCTGGGATACAGTGTAGAAACAATGGAGAAATTCTGGAAGATCCACACACCACACAATTTGTTAAAGATAGGAATAAAATGGCTGCATTGACTACCCCTGCTCAGATCAGTTTGAATCCAAGAAGGTCCTCTCACAAAATGAAAACAGGTGAAGGGGAGACCCCTAACAGCTCACACTGGTACCCTGGGCACTGCTGAATTCAGCAGCTCTTGAAGCTCTCAAGCCCATTTGGGTAGGGTGCACCACTGTACTTCCCCTTGAGCAGGCACAGTTCACATAGTATCCTCTCTCAACCCAGATACTACTGCAGGGCTCTATTTTGAGATCAAACCCAACTATGCCTTACACTGAATGCCCTGTGAGACTCACATTCCTGGCACACTGAAGCAGCTTCATCTCTACAAAGCCTGCGGTTGGCAGACATAGATGACAGAGCTGTGCTATATTATGCTCAAGTATGCTAGAATGATCTTACCTGTGATCTGACAGGTGTGCTCTATACTGCACAGATGTCCTTCGTCTGCTACCATGCAGGCTGTACCTCACCTGCTTAAGGAGCACTGGAGTAGCCTTGCTATTATGTGGCCCCTAGAGACTGACTAATACCCTGTTACTGCTAAAAAATGCACCATCCTATACCTACCCAGGAATGCTGAAGTGACCCCATCACTGTGCAGTCCATAGAGACTGAAAAGTGCACCCCTGCTGCCATGTATGCACACTGCACCCTACCTGGCTGAACCTACTGAACTGATCATATACTGAGCATCCTACCCCTACCTGCTGTGTATACAACTGCCTGCCTGGGCTGGTGGAATGTCTGCATAGTCCCATGGCCTGTGGAGCTAGATGGACTTTCCAAGTGCATGCTGACAAGCACCGCACTCACAGCCATCAATTTCAAATGAAGAAATGATCTGAAGACTGCACTAGGGTACCCAACTGGAAACAAGCCAACATGGCCTACCAAACTGACACTGTGCAACATATCTTCAGGAAGATATTCTTTTATGATGATCCCCCTTTCATTCCATATGAAACTGGTAGAGACAAGTGATCTGCTATGGGCATATATCAGTGATGGTGAACCTTTTACAGCTTTCAATGATATGAACAGCCTGCTGTGGGATAGGTGCCATAGGTTCACCACCACTGGCATATATCAACAGAGGGACACAGAAAATCAGAACCAGCAAGCTAAAGTGATACCTCCAAAGGAACATTATAATGCTTTAGTAACATACCTGAAATAAATGGATATTGGTGAAATGCCTGAAAAAGAACTCAAAAGAATGATTTTAAAAGAAACTCAATAAGATATGAGACTATACAGACAATTCAATGAAATTAGGGAAACAATTCATGATATGAGTGAGAAATTTGGTAAAGATAGAGATCATGAAAAAATGCCAAAGTGAAAATAGAAGGAAAAAATGGAAACAAAGCTTTTGTACATGGGGGGGCCTTGAAGGGGGGGAATGGGATAAAATAAAATTTATGAAAAAAGAAAAGAAAAAGAAAAAAAGCCAAACAAATCTTGTAACTGAATAACTCAACTAAAGCACACAGTTGAGAGTCTTAACAACAAACTAGTTTAAAACTAGGTCAAACAGAACAATTTCTAAACTTGAAGACAAATCTTTGAAATAACCCAGTTAGAACAAAAAATAAGAAAGCAAAAAAAAAAAAAAAGAAAAGAAAGTGAATAAAGTCTCTGATACTTTGGAGACACCGTTAAATGAATAAAATGAATAAATTTTTGAACTGTGATGGTTCCAGGAGACAAAAGGGAAAAGACATAGAAGTCCTATTTGATGAAACAATAGCTGAAAAATTCCCCAATCTTAGGAAAGATATGAACATCTAAGTCCTAGAGGTCTAAAGGAACCCACATAGATTTGACCAAAAAAGTCCTAGCTGCAGCATATCATAGCCAAACCGTCAAAAGTCTGGAATAAAAAGAGAATTCCAAAAACAGAAAAAAAGGGAAAGTATTAGAATTTAAGAATAACCCCATTAGATTAATAACAGATTTCTCAGTAGAAATATTACACACTGGAAGGGATGCCATATTCAAAGTTCTAAAAGGAAAAAAATCCATTGAAGAGCATTATACCCAGAAAAGTTATCCTTCAGAAATGAAGGAGAAATGAAGACTTTCTAAGACAAGTAAAAACTGAAGAATTCATCACCACCATATTGGCCTTGCAAAAAATACTTAAGGGAATCATATATCTAGGAATAAAAGGTAAATACCATCATGAAGACATACAAAAATATAAAACCCACTAGAAGGGCAGATATACAGGAGAGAAATTGAAAAGCATTAAAACTCACCAATACAGACAACAACCAAAAAATAAAGATGAACAACAAAGAAAAGAACAAAGGATATTAAAAAAATAGAAGAAAGGAAATAAAATGACAGGAATATGTCCTTACAAATCAATAATAACCTTTAATATAACTAAATTAAATTCCCCAATCAAAAGATATAGACTTGTGGCCAGGCGTGGTGGAGCACACCTGTAATCCTAGCACTCCAGAGGCTGAGGCAGGGGGATCTGTGAGTTCAAGGCCAGTCTGAGATACATATTGAGACCCTGTCTCAAAAAAAAAAAAAATACACACACACACACACACACACACACACATATATATTTGCTAAGAAGGTTAAAAAACAAAGATGCATGGGGTATGTTGCCTTCAGGAAATGCATTTCACTAGTAAAGGCATACAGGAAAAGAAGTTAAAGCAGGGAAAAAGATGTTCTTACAAAAAATAGACAGGAGTAGCTATACTTATATTAAATGTAATAGTCTTTGTTATAAACCAAAGGATCAAATCAACAAGATGTAACAATTGTAAATGTATATGCACCTAATGCCAGAGCACTGAACTTTATAAAGCAAACATTAGATCTAAAGAAAGAGGCATCAACAAAATAAGATTTGAGGACTCAACATCTGATTTTCATCAATGGACAGATCATCTAGACCACACACTCTACAAACAAGCAAACAAACAAACCCACATAGAAATAATGGAGCTAAACTATACAGTAGACCAAATGGACCTAATAGACATTTATAGGACATTTCATCTATCAGTTGGAGGAGTATATACATTCTTCTAATTAGTAGATGGAAAAGCCCCCAGGATGGAGCATAAGATAGGCTAAAAGAAACCTCAATTCAAAAAATCAAAATCATAGCATGCACCTTCTCTGACCAAATGGAACAAAACTAGAAGTAAAAAACAAAAGAAACTTTGAAACTTGTGCAAATACCTAGAAACCAAATAACATGCTACTGGTCATCAAAGAAATCAAATGAGAAATTTAAAAATTTCTTGAGAACAAATTAAAATGAAAAAACAACATAACAAAACTTATGGGATACAGCAAAAGGTGCACAAAGAGTGAAGTTTATATGATAAGAAACTACTTAAAAATTAGATTTTAAATAAAGAAATTGACAATGGATTTCAAGGAACTAGAAAAGGAAAATCAAAAATGAATTTTTCAGAAGGAAAAAAAATAATAAAGATCATAACAGAAATAGAGACCAAAAAAATGATCAATGAAATGAAGAGGGTTTTTTGTAAGATAAAGAAAAGTGACAAACCTTTAGCTAGACTAACCAAGAACAAATAAGAGAAGAAAGAATACTCAAGTAAACAAAAAACCACAAATGATACAGGAAACATTAAAATGGATGCCAAAGAAACACAAAGAATCATTAGGAACTAGTATAAACAACAATATACCAACAAGTTGTAAAACCCAGAAGAAATGGATAACTTTTGGGACACGTATCACCTCTTGAAACTGAACCATGAAGATATAGAAAACCTGACCAGGCCAATAATGAATAATGAGATTGATTCAATAATAAAAAATCTTCCAAAAAACAAGAGCCCAAAACTGGATGACTTCTCTGTTGGATTCTACCAAATTTTCAAAGTAGAACTACCACCAATTCTTAAAAGTATTCTAGAAATTGAAAAGCAGGGAACTCTTGCAAACTCATTTTATGAAGCCAGCAACACCCTCATAACAAAACCAGAGGAAGACACAACAAAAAAGAAAACTATATACTAATATCCCTGATGAACATATATGCAAACATTCTCAATAAGATACTAGCAAACTGCACCCAATACCATATCAAAAGGACTGTTCACCACAAACAAGTGGAATTATCTCAAGGGTGCAAGGATGGTATAACATATACAAATCATTGAACATAATACATTATATTAGCAGAATGAAGGACTAAATAGATGTAGAAAAAATTAATAAAATTCAACATCAATTCATGATGACAAACAACTCTGAACAAATCCAGAACAGAAGGAACACACCTTAATATAATAAAGCTTGCCTATGGCAACCCATACTGAACATCATACTGAACAGTGAAAAGGTGAAATCATTTCCTCTAAGATATGGAATAAGTCTTTCATTACTCTTATTCAACATAGTACTAGAAGTCCTAGCCAGAAAAATTAGGAAAGACAAAAAAATAAGATGCATAGAATGGGAAGGGAGAAAATCAAATTATTCCTGTTTGCAGAAAATATGACTCTACACATAGAAAAAAACCTTAAAACTAGCAAAAGACCATTAGAACTGATAAACTCAATAAAGTTTCAGGGTACAAAAATGTACATTTAAATATAGGTAGCATTGTTATATATCAATAACAAACACTGAGAAAGAAATCATTAAAGTAATGCATTCACAGTAGCTGACAAAAAAAAACAATCTAAGAAATAAATTTAACAAAGGAAGTGGAAGACCTCTATGATGAAATTAGAAAACACTGATAAAAGAAATGGATGAAACACATAAAATGAAAGACCTCCCATGTATATGAATTGAAGAATGAGTATTATTAAAATGTCTATATTACTTACATTGATTTACAGATCCCTATCAAAATACCAATTATATTGTTCACAAAAATTTTAAAGAACACTACAATTTACATGGAAGCAGAAAAGACTCTCAATAGCCAAAGCAATCTTGAACAAAAAGAATATACCTAAAGGCATAATAACATCTGATCATTAAGATACACTGCAGGGGAGCAGAGAAGCTGAGCCAGTCCAGCAACTGGAAGGAAGCTCCCCCGCCACCATCCCAAGCTCCTAGGGCAGAGAAGCTGAGGTGGTCCAGCACCCGGAAGGAAGCTCCCCCACCGCCATCCCAAGCTCCTAGGGCAGAGAAGCTGAGCCGGTCAAAGCGCCCGGAAAGAAGCTCCCTCGCTGCCATCCCAAGCTCCTAGGACAGGGAAGGTGAGCCACGTGGGCACCAGAAGCACCCCCCCTCCCCCCACCATGGAAATGAGAAGACATGTAAACAAGCCTCAAAAACAGACTTCCAGATCACCTACAGCAACCCCAAAGGGAAATGAGATGGAACAATCTGATACTCAACCACCTGGACTCTCTGAACTGGACACAAAAGAGGATCTGGGAAAAATAAACTCAGAAATAATTACTCAGATAACAGCAAAGATTGTGCTCATGGTGCAAGACATGATTAATAAAACGAGAGAGGACACAGATAAAAAACCAGAGGATCTGAGGAACATGATGGAATCCCAACATAGGAAACAAATGGAATCCATAAAACAGATGCAAACAGATTTCCAGGAGATTAAAAACTCCATCAAAAGTCTGCACAGCAGAATGAACCAATGTGAGGACCGAATTTCAGATAAAGAAGAAAAGATTGCAATTAGTGACCAAGAAAAGAAAAATTGCTTTAAAATTGTAAAGGAACACGAGAAATCAATCCAGCAGCTGCTAGACGATGCAAAGAAGAATAACATAAGACTGATTGGAGTCAATGAAGAAATTGGAGAGTGCAGATGACATAAAAAAACTCTTCACAGAAGTGATGGCAGAAAACTTCCCAAGGAGGGGAAAAGAGCTTGACATACAGATAAGTGAGGCATATAGGACTCCAGCTAGCCCTGATCAAAAAAAAGCTACGCATAGGCATATAATAGTTAGGATTCCAGAAATCCAACAGAAGAACAAAATTTTACAAGCAGTGAGAGAAAAGAAACAAATCACATACAAAGGAAAGCCCATCAGAATCACAGCAGACTTCTCAATGCAAACACTCAAGGCAAGAAGAGCTTGGAGTGATATATTTCAAGCCCTAAAGGAAAACAGCCTCCAACCCAGATTGATGTACCCTGCAAAACTATCTTTCAAAATTGATGGAGAAATAAGATACTTTCATGATAAAGAGCACCTCAGGAACTTCATGAATATCAAACCGGCACTCCAAAATATTTTAGACGATACCCTAGGAAAAGACAATGAGGATCACAACCCCAGGAAACCCAGCAGAATGAATCCATTGGGTGTGACAAATTAAACACAAAGGGGGAGAATCCAACAAAAAGAAAAAGTCATGACAAGGCTTTTAAAACTTTTAACTTCATCTCCCTAATGAGTGTATAATTCAGTCTTGTTATTGTACTGATTAGTATTTTTCTGATTCTAGAGTTGCACACCTTTCCTTGTGCTATACTGGCTATTTATCATTTTCTTATGTCTACTTTTTTAATTGGGTTGTCTATTAATGAGCTCTAAGAATTCTTTATATATTCTGCTCATAGGTTATATGCATTGTAAATATGGTCTGTTTAAGGACTACTTTTCATTTTAATGATGTCATTTAAAGTTCTAAATTTTGATGGAATCTCATTTATCCATTTTTTTCTTTTATACCTCATGTCTTTTGTATCCTAGGTAGTTCTTGCCTACCCTGAATTCATAAACATTTTCCTTTATAATTTTTTCCTAAAGTTTTATACTTTCAGGCTTTCATATTTAGGTTCATAGATCCCTTCAAGTTATTTTCATGTATGGAGATAAAGGGTTGAGGTTAATTTTTTATATACAGATACCAGGTGTTCTAGTGTCGTTTGCTGAAAACACTGTTTCTTCCTTGGCTCTTGAATTGAGTTTATATTCTATAAAATGCTAATGTTAAATAATCTTTCAAAACTCAGTGGACCATATATGTGTGGTTCTATTTCTAGATTCTCTGTTTTATTCAAATGATCTATATGTCTTTCCTTACACCAACACTGCCTTGATTATTGTAGCTTTAGAAGAAGTCTTAAAATTAGGTACTAAACGTCCTCCAACACTGTTTGTGTTTTTTTGTTTTCTTTAACTTTTCTAGGTCCTTTGTACTCTTACATAACTTTTAAATTTCCACATCCAGTTCTTCATTTATAGCAAGTATACACAGACCTGAATTTTTATATATACCTTGTGTTTTCTAATCCTGATAAATTCTAATACAAGTTCTAGGGGCTCCTAGAGATTTCTTAGTATTTTCTCTGTAGATGATCATTTCATCTACATGTAAAGATTTTGTTTCTACCTTTCCAATCCTTTCCTAATTGTGTCATTTTATTGCCAGACTATTTTGTTGGGGCCTAGGTTTCAAAGTTTAATGGACAGATAAAGAGTAAGCATATCTGCCCTTGTTCCCCACCTTAAGGAGAAAGCATTATATCTTCTCCATTCATATAAGGGGTTCTCGCTGGAAGTATGGAGTACATGTCTTTAATCTGTTGAGAAGGTTCTGTTCTACTTCTAGTCTCCTGATAGCTTTTACCATGAACAGCTGTAGAATTTACTCCAATACTTTTTCTCCAACTAGTGACAGGATCATGTGGCTTTCTCCTTTCCTCTGTTAAAATGATGACTTTTGGGGGGTGGATCTACCAATGCTGAACCAACACTGCCATCCCTACAACAAAACCACTTACTACATACTGCCAGATCTGACTTCTAAGAGTTTGTTTTGTTAAACAAATTTCTATCTATGTTCATACTTTTTTCTTCTATTATTTTTATCCAGTTTTAGGATTAGCACAATGTTGATTTCCTAAAATGAGGGGAGAAGTGTTCCTTTTTTTGTGCTTTAATTGTTTGATATAATTTATCAGTTAAAATGTTTATGAGCCTGCTGTTGTCATATAGGTAGGTTTTCAAGCTAGGAATATACTTTCTTTAATAGGTGCTATTCAAATTCTATATTTCCTCCAGAGTTAGTTTCATTAATTTGTCTTCCAAGGTACTTCTTAGAAGTTGTCAAATTTATTTCAAAAAAGATTTCTGTAATATGCTTTCTATATCCTTTTAAATTCTGTAAAATCTGTGGTAGATCTTGATATTGTAATTTTAAAAATGTATAATTGATATTGTGTAACAGGAAGAAAAGGTCTAAAGGAGCAGGGGAAGTGGGAGAGGTAGAGGAAAGGAAAAAAGGGGAAAAGAAAAAATATGAGAAAAGGAAAAAAATGGAAGCAAAGCCTTTGCAAATAGGGAAGGGTGGAGGGGGTAAGGGAGGGCAAGGGAAGGGGAAAAAAATAAGAACCAAGATACTCATGTAATGGTACAAGATCCCAATGATGAATGTAACTGTATTTTATACCTAAAATGTACCAATAAACTTAATGGGGGGGGGAAGAACTGCAATGATAATTTACTGAGTGAGTGTTAGAAATGTGTGCAGATGTTGTAAGGAGAGAATTATTTTTATCTGGAATGATGATTTTCTTAACTGAAATAAAGATGCACAATGCAAAAAAAAAGAGATATACTGCAGGGCTTCAGTAGCTAAGAAAGCGTGATACTGGCATCAAAATCAACACTCAGACCAACGGAACAAAATATAAAACCCAGAAATATGTCCACAAATGTACAGCAAACTGACCAAAGGTATTAACAATACATAACAGAGAAAGGATAGCTTCAGTAAGTGGTGCTAGAAAACTGGTTATCTATATGGAGAAAAATGAAATGTGAGTCTTATCATTTACTATATAAACGATAAACTCAAAATGGATCAAATCTAAATGTAAGGCCCTAAACTATGAAACCACTAGAAGAAAACAGGACATATAGACATCCCTCATTTAATGATTGACTATGGTCCTGTGTTCATTGAATTGGTTACTAAATGAGGAATTGTATAGAGTACATACATTACAATATTCAGAACAAAGAAACAGTCAAAGGAAACTCCAACTTGATGACTTTGCTTTTATTTGCATAACTCCTACATTCTAAGTATAAGAGAACATAAAACTATAGTACTATACTGTACAGTCAGCAAAAATTATAGTAATGCATAAACAAGGTGTATTGTACAAAAAAAGACATTGAGGCTCAGTAAACAAGATGTACAGAACTGTACAAAAAAGGGGACAGGTCGTTAAGTCTGAGCAGCGGGTCATAAATCTAAATAAATAGTGGGTTTAAGCCTGAACAGCACACTTCAGTCCTAAGTCTAAACAGTTGTTAAACAGGTACTGTAGGTTGTTAGACAAGGAATATCTGTACTTCAAGACACTGGTACATACTGTGATTTTTTTTGGATAAGACCTAAAAAGCATGGCAACAACAGCAAAAATAGACAGATGAGTTTACTTGAAACTCAAAATGTTTCTATACAGCAAAAGAAATGATCAACAGTGAAGAGATAGCTATGGAATGGGGGAAAATATCTGCAAACTATTCAGGTGATGAAGGATTAATATCCAGATAATATAAGGAACTAAATAACAAAAGGACAAAAATCTCAAATAATGCAATTAAAAATGGGCAGATGATCCTACTAGACATTTCACAAAAAATATAAATGGCCAATAAGTATATAAAAAATAATGCTTCAGCATTACTAGAAATGCAAATCAAAACCACAATGAGATGATTTTACCTCAGTCAAGATGGCTATCATCAAGAAATAAAAATAACAGGGCTGGGGATTTAGCTCAGTGGTTCCATTGTCTGCCTCACAAGCGTAAGGACCTGAGTTCAATCCCCAGTACCAAAAAAACCACACAAAAAACCCAAAACAAAACAAAAAATAAAAATGACAAATGCTGAAAGAATGTACCAAAAACGGAATTCTCATATAGTGTTGGTGGGATTGTAAATTAGTACAGCCATTATGGAAATCAATATGGAAATACATTATCTACTTATCCTATTTCTGGCATACATCAGAAGGAAATCAAAAAAGCATGTCAAAAATATATCTGTACTCCTACGTTTATTCCAGCACTATTCACAAAAGCCAGGATATGGAATCAACCCAGATGTTCAGTGATGTATGAAGAAAATACAGTGTGTATACACAAAAGAATAGAATTCTGTCATTTGTGGCAAAAGAGATTGAATTGGAAGATGTTTTATTATGTGAAATAAGCCAAACACAGAAAAACAAAAACCATATATTCTGTCTTACACGTGGAAGTTCTTTTCAAAAGAGAACAGTAGATTAGTAATTACTAGTGGCTAGGAAGGGCAGGATCCTGGTTAGAGGGAAAGAGAGTTCAGATAATGGATCCCAAAACACATTTAGGCGTAGGAAAAATTTCTAGCACTGTACAGCACAGTGAGGTGACTGTAGTTTATAATAACCTATTATACATTTTATGACAAACTAGAAAAGTAGAGCTTGAAGGCACTAAACATAAAGAAATGTAAGGACATGGAAATATTAATTATCCTGATTTAAGTACATATTGCATACATGTATTGAAATATTACACTGTGGTTCATAAATATGCACAATCATATGTTAATTACAAAGAAAAACATTTCAAACAAGAAAATGTTTGATTATTTTTCTAGCTTCTGTTGTGGCTGTTGAGAAGTTGGCTGTCCACCTCACAGTTTCTTTTCAGGAGATCGGTGTTTTTTCTCCTCAAGTTGATTTTTAGTACCTTTCCTTGCCTCTGACGGCCTGCAGTTTAGCTCCACCACTTTAATGTATAGATTTCTTTTGTTTTTCTTTTTTATATACTTTGCTTCCACTATACTACACCTGTTTACCACTTCTGGAAAATTATCAGCCATTAGCTCTTTAAATAGTGCCTGTCCACCATTTTCTCTATTTTGTCTTTGGAAGTATTGGTTTAGTTTCAGAATTTCACATTTAGTTTAAAATTACTTTTCATTCACGCATTTATTTTTCCATGGTGTATTGTTTTATTTTAAAACATCTCTTGATCCATTGATTATGTCTTCACCTGTGTATTAACTGCCTTTTAACCCATTCTGCCAAACATTTGTCTGTTTAAGTTTAAAGACCCATTTTTACTTTTCCATTCTCTATTATATATTGTAGGGAGCTGGGGAGCTGCAAATGCCTGGCTCTCCGGACAAGTTTCCTGATCAATTTTGCCAAGAAGAGGAAGTGGTAAAGGACCACAAATAAAGTGTTGCTGTTTGACAGAAGGGATAAGGTGATTCTGGACTCCATCAGCTTTTGAAGAGGTAGTAACTTTTCTGTAATTCTAGTTCTGGTTGATCTAAAACTGACAGAAATGGCATCTCAGGATATGGGTTTGTGGGCTCCAATTAAGGAATGTTACTGGCTTTTCAGATCTGGATATCATCTTTTTCCTTTTTTATTTGTTTTGAGAGTTCTTCAGTATTTTAAAATTTCTGCTTCTTTAGTAACCCTTGTAATCAATTCCTTGTATTAAAATTTTTGATTAAAACAACCAGAATAATTTCTGTGCTCCTGACTACATAATATATTCATCAAGGATTTCTTTTTCATTTCAACAATAATATTTTCTACTTCTGTAAATTCAAATATGCTTAGTTATTTCATTAAACATTTCCTATTTGCTCTTATATACTTCACATGAGCCAAGTTCAATATCTGTAATCTTTGGGGGGGGTATAAATCTTTAATTTGTCATTTGTACTATCACTCATATATAGTTTATTTCTGTATGTGTTTATTGACATACTCTAAACAAAATGAGAAAGAAAGAAAACAAAAGTGAGTATATGCTGATAGCTGTTCTACCTTGATATTAGCCCACATTTATTTATTTATTTCTGAATTATTTTCATTTGTCATTAAGACAACCCCACTTGTTACATGTTTACTACTTGTGCTTTATTTTCACTCCAAGTCTTTTTTCCCCCTTCCTTCTGAAATTTTACTTCTATCTAAAGAACGTACATAGCACTGAAATGATACATTAGCTTTTATGCAGGATTT
Source organism: Heterocephalus glaber (assembly GCF_053883595.1). Classification (NCBI taxonomy): domain Eukaryota; kingdom Metazoa; phylum Chordata; class Mammalia; order Rodentia; family Bathyergidae; genus Heterocephalus; species Heterocephalus glaber. The sequence continues at coordinate 4,566,727 of NW_028258191.1, forward strand.
GGTTGTTGTGTAATAGTACATCTTCATATGATAACTCAATCTCTCCAAATTCCTCTCATTTGGTGCTAATAACATGTACATGTTTAAATTGCACCAATATTATAAACAGGAAGGTTCAAGCCACAAAAGTTTTGTTACTTTCTAAATGGGTCAATGCAGGGATTAAAAATGGCAGAATAGAAATCTGTCGACATATACAGCTTCCCTTTGACCTGGAATTGAGACACCTGGAAAACAACTTGATGGAGACAAAAGTAGATCTCTGGGAACTGGACAGAAGTGGACAGAAAAACAAGAAACCAGCAAAGCTGGAGAAACAGAACACAATGCAAAAAAAGAATGAAGCACCCCCTCCCCCTCCCCTGGGAGGGGGCTCTATCTCTGCTGACACAAGGTAAGTTCAGAGAAAGCCAGAAACCCTAGGGAGAAACAACAGAACAGGCTGGCCCACTAGCCCCAAGAAAAGCCCACAGATATTGTAAAATGCAAAAACAGCATGGGGTTTTACTCTGAAAGTGACTACATCTGAATGGCAAGTCAGAGGTGGAGAAGAAATCCAGGGCAGTGTTTAATCAGGAGCCATTTTGGGAAGGGATTAATTATTAAAGATTGAGCAACCACAGAACAACTCTACCTCAGGATTTCAGGTGCCAGCCTACCAGAATGACTGAGTGGGAGATGGGCACAAGGGACAGTTGAGGAGAGGGTGTGGGTGAGATACAGACCCCCATGAGAAGTTTAAGCTCAGTCTAGGAAGGTCATGACGGTGGTCTCACCTTCTAAGGTGAGAAACTAGACCGGCTGGGTGCTGCTTCTGGGGATGGAGGGCTGTGTCAGAAAGTGCTGGCATCAAATTCAGTGGTCTGCTTGCTTTCCCTATCTGGCACAATGATCAGGGATATGCCTTGGTTTGGATGGTTGCCACAAACCAGGATGTACGAACAGAGGGGCCTCTGGAGCCGTGATTGTGCCTCACAAACCCACGGGGTCTAAGGCTAAGTGGACAGAGCTGTGAGTTGGGTCACACAGAGGGACCTGGAAAGTGGGAGTGACCGGACTGAGCGTAGCACTAGGGTGGACACTACTGACCAATCATCCCCAGCAGGAAAGGTGCGGCAGGATTTGGCATTCTTACACGACACATGTGAGTGTGGGAAAAAAATAAGTCTTAGCTAAGAATCCCTCTATTTGGTGGATTGCAATACTGCAGACCTTGAAAAAGAAACACCCATTGAAAAACAGAGGAACTTTATTTTGGAGTCATTTATTTCTTTTGTTTTCCATTCATTTTTTGTAGGGGGTTCTGGTTTCTCTGTTATTTGGCACTCTGATTTTTCTTTTTGTTTTTTTTCCTGTTACTTTTTATATAATGCTATTAATTTCTTTATGCCTTAGTAGGATTTTTTTTTTTGGTACTGGGACTTGAACTTAGGATCTTGAACTTGTCAGGCATGGGTGGTGCCACTGAGTCAAATTCCTGGCCCATAATAGCATCTTTTCTCACCTTTTCTGGTTCTTTTCATCTTACTTTTTAATTTTTCAAATTTTACAACTTTCATTGTCCCATTCCCACCTACTTCATTGCTACTAGTATTAATACTAGGCTTTCTTAATTTTAGATATTAAGTTAACTATGCTATTACTATTGAATTCTTCTATGTTGTTTTTTTGTTTTGTTTTGTTTCTTTGAGACAGGGTCTTCCTATTAGCTCAGGCTGGCCTTGAACTCACTATGTAGCCCAGGCTGGCCTGGAACTCATGGCAATCCTCCTGCTTTAGCATCCCAAGCGCTGGGATTACAGGTGTGCACCACCATGCCTGGCTTCTTTTCTATTGTTAATGGTGGTATAGTGATTCCATTTAGTAGGTATGTACTGTGTGTCAAAATCTGCTATGTTTTTTTATCTATATTTTAATTATAGATCTCCTTTAGGGTGGTATAGTGGTAGCTTTTATTGGTTATCATGTGTCAATATCCAGTTTGTCTTTGACTCTTATTGTTGATGATTTTGTTGTTATTGCCAAGGTGGCAGAGATGTTGCTATTAATTTATTTTTACTGTGCACCATTATCTGGTTTGTCTTTATGTCATTGATAACACTGTAGTTCATTTGCTGAGAACTGGGTGCTTGGTCAGTTATACTATACCCTACCCTATGAAATTAATGGAGATGACTGGATCCTGGGACCAAGGCAAAGGCCTATAGGTATCTATGCCTAAAGTGCATCACTGGAAAGCAGATACTAACTAAAGAGATCTCCATATTAGCAACAGAGTTTTTGCACAATAATTGACCTTCAAGGCCAAGACACACAAAGAAAGCCAACATGAGAAGACAAGAAAAACAATGCCTCTAGAAACTCCGAACTCTCCCAAAGCTAATCCATAGGCCATACATAGGGAGAAAATTAAAAATCAAACAGTTGAATTACAAAAAACGGTAAAAGAAGAGACAAAAAAGAAAACAACCCCCCCCCAAAAACATATCAGTAAGGTGCTCTGCATGCTCCAAGATGATATAACTACAAAACAATCAGTGAGCTTACAGAAGACACTAATAAAAAGCTAGCTGAGCTAAACAAAATGGTACAAAACATAAAGGACCAGTTTAACAAAGACCTAAAGTCAATGAAAAGTACCAAATAAAAACAGAGGAGATAGGGCCAGGGATTTAGCTCAGTGGTTTTGCTGCCTGCTGCACAAATGCAAGGACCAAGTTGGATCCCCAGTACCAAAAAAAAAAAAAAAATAGAGGAGATTAAAAAAACAAAATCCTATTGAAAGCATGGACAGAAGTGACCAATGTAAAAACAAAGTGTCAAAACTAGAAGATAGGGCTGATGGAGGTGACCACATACTCAGAGATACTTTAAAAACAAGAAAAATAGATTAAATAGCTGCTAGATGATACAAAGAAGACTAACTGAAGATTAATTAGAATTAGTGAAAAATCAAATGACAGCAGAATGGCATGACAAACTTATTCACAGAAATAATAGCAGAAAAAAAAAGAAAGAAGTAATAGGAGAAAACTTCCCATGTATGAGAATAAAATTTAACATTCAGGAAAACAAGGGATACAGAGCCCAAATGGCCATGACCAGAAAATAACTTCTCCATGATGTTTAATAATCAAAATAAAAGAAGTGCAACACAAGGACAGAAACTTAAAAGCTGTTAGAGAAAAGCAAGAAATCACTTATCAAGATAAACCCATTAGAATTACAGCAGATATCTCAATACAAGCCTTAAAGGCCAGGACATCATGAAGTGTTTCAGGCCCAAGAATAAAACAGCTTCCAACCCAGACTGATATATCCCGCAAAACTGTCTTTCAAAACTGGTGAAGAAATAAAGACTATCCATGTAAATGAGCCCCTTAAGAAACTACCAAACCAGTGCTCCAAAAAATTTTCAAGGATATCCTAGAAAGGTATAATGTAGGCAACAATGCCAAACAATCTAACACAATGAACATATCAGGCAGGGTGAATAGTTAAGCAGATGGAAAAAAAATAGGAAGCAGCAACAAAAAAATAATACAATAAGAAGTCAGTAACTTTCAGTAATAACTCTCAAAGTGAATGATTTCAACTCCCCAACTAAAAGATATATATTGGCAAATTGGATGAAAAAACAAAACCTAGTGGTATGGTGTACATAAGAAACACATGTAATCTAAAAAGAAATTCATAGACTAAAAATGAAAGGACAGAAAACAATATTCCATGCAACAAGAGCCTAAAAACAAGCAGGAGTAGCCATCCTATTTTCAGACAAAGTGGACTTCAAGCAAAACTGATCAAAAAAGGCAAAGAAGGCCATTAGATATGCACTAAGGGAAAAATTTAACACAAAGAGATAACAACTATGAATACATATGTGCCAAACACTGATGTACTCAAGTTCATAAAACAAACACTAGTGGACATAAAAGATCAGATAAAGATCAACACAATTATAGTGGGTCCTCAACATTCCACTATCACAAATAGATTAGACCATACAAAACAAAACAGAAAAAAAAAAAAATCAGAGTGAACAACACCTTGGAACAAATGAACTCTCTACCCAAGAAGAGCATATATATTCTTTTCAGCAGCACATGGAACATTCTTTAAAAACCAACTATATACCAACCCATAAAGCATGCTTATGTAAACACAAAATAATTGTCATGTGCATATTATCAGAGCATTATACAATGAAACTAGAAATCAATGACAAAAGAAATCACAGAAATTATGCAAATGCACAGAAATTCAATAGTACACTCTTGAATAATCAATTAGTCAATCACAAAAGAAATCAAGGAAGAAATTAGTTCCTGGAATCAAATAATGCTAGTACAACATACCAGAACATAAAAGACACAGTGAAAGCATTCCTAGAGGAAAGTTTACAACTGTGAATAACCACATCAAAAAACCAAAGCAAGCCCAAATAAGTAACCTAATTATCAATCTTAAGGTCCTAGAAAAACAAAAACAATCCCAATCTAAAGCCAGTACAAGGAAAGATATTATAAAGTTTAGAGCAGAGATTAACAAAATTGAGACAAAAAATACAAAGAATCAATGAATTGAAGAACTTCTACTTCAAAAAAATAAACAAAATAGACAAAATTTTAGCCAGTCTTACCAAAAAAAGAAGTAAAATAAAAAACCCATATTAATGCAATGAGAAATGAAAAATGTGAAATCACAGTGGATTCTTGAAATTCAGAAGATTATTAGTAACTACATCAAAAACCTGTACTCCAATAAACTGGAGAATCCAGAAGAAATGGATAGATTTCTGGATATATATGAATGACAACTACTGAACCAAGAAGATATAAAAAGCCCAAGTAATCCAATTACAAGCAATGAAATTGAAGCAGTAATAAAAAACCTACCAACTAAGAAAAGCCGAGGACCTGATGGACTCACCATTGAACTTCAGGGAAGATCTAATATGGATAGTTTGAAGCTGATTCTCAAACTATTTAATGAAATTGAAAGGAGAGGAGTACTCCCAAGTCATTCATGGAAGCTAGCATTATCCTGACTCCAAAACAAGACAAGGATCCACATAAAATACCAAACTGTAAGCAGGGCATGGTGGTGCATGCTTGTAGTCCCAGCACTTGGGAGGCTAAGGCAGGAGGATCATCAGAAGTTCGAAGCCAGCCTGGGCTACACAGTGAGTTCAGGGCCAGCCTGAACTACAAAGGGAGACTCCCCCGCCCCGCCAAAAAAGCAAATTGTAATACTCTGATTCTATATTTCAAAATTCAAGTGGTAAATTGTTTGCCTTTTATTAAAAAAGAAAACTGAAGGGCTAGGGATTTAGCTCAGTGGTGCCATTGCCTGCCTCGCAAATGCAAGGTCCTGAGTTTGATCCCTGGTACCCTCCAAAAAAATTTTTAAAAAAAGAAAAATGTAAACTGCATGCCAATCTCTTTAATGAACACAGATGCAAAAATCCTCAAAGTGGGGCTGGGATTTAGCTCAGTGGTTTTGCCACCTGCTTCACCTAGCACAAGGTCCTGAATTCGATCCCTGGTACAAAAAAAAAAAAAAAATTCCTCAAAGAGATTTTGGCAAACAGAATGCAACAAACATCAAGAAGATCATGCATTATGAGCAACTAGGCTTCATTCCAGGGATTCAAAGATGATTCAACATATGCAAATCAATAAAGGTAGTAAATCACATGAAAAGAAGCAAGAACAAAAATCATACAATCATCTAAACCCAGAACAGACTTTGACAAAGTCAAACATCCATTTATGACAAAAAAAAAAACCCTGAAGAAAATAAGATCTCAATATGATAAAAGCCACATATGATAAACCTCTTGCTCATATATGTCAAATGGGGATAAGCTGAAAGCTTTCCTTCCAAAATTAGAAGCAAGACAAGAATGTCCACTAGCACCAGTCCTGTTCAATACAGTACTCAAAACTTTAGCCAGGAGTCAAACAAGAGAAAAGAATAAAAGGATATGTATAGGAAAGGAAGAATTCAAGTTATCATTATCTGCAGAGGAGTTGACTGTTTACATAGAAGACCCAAAAAATTCCATCAAAAGATTTCTAGAATTACTAACTAATTTCAGCAATGTAGCCAGATACAAAATCACCACAGAAAATCAATAGTATTCCTGTATACCAATAATAAGCTCACTGAGAAACAAATTAGGAAATCAATATAATTCTTAATAGCTTCAAGAAAAAGTAAACAGTCAGGAATTAACCTAACAAAGGAAATGAAAGACCAGTATAACAACAACAACAAAAAACTCAATAGTATTCTGAAAAAGGAGATTAAAGAAGACATCAGAAAATGGAAAGATAACCCATGTTCCTAGCTAGGCAGAACTAATATTGCCAAAATGACAATACTTCCAAAACTCATATATAGATTTACTGCAATTCCAATCAAAATACCAAGAGTATTCCTCACAGAACTAGAAAAACCAATCCTAAAACTCATACGGAATTTAAAGAGACCCAGAATAGCAAACACACTCATGGGTGAGAAGACTAGGAAGCATTACAATCCCAGGTTTCAAGTTATTTTATCAAAATTACAGTGATAAAAACCAGCACAGTACTGGTACAAAAGCATACATGTGGATCAAAGGAGCTGAATACAGCATACAAAAACAATTCCAGGTACATTCATACATCTGTTCTTTGACAAAGGGGTCAAAAACATATCTGAGAGGAAAGAAAGCTTCTTCAGCAAATGGAAAATTGGCTATCCACATGCAGAAGACTGAAGTTAGAATCATATTTCTCACCATGTACTAAAATGAAAAGAGAAAAGATCTAAATATTAAAACAGAAACAATTTTCTGGGTGATAAAATTCTTGAAGATATAGGTTTAGACAAGGACTTACTGAACAGAACCCCAGCTGTAAAAGAAATAACATCAAGAATCAACAAATGAGATTATATCAAGTAAAAACCTTCCCTATACCAAAGGAAACAACCAACAGAGTGAAAAGACAACCTACAGAATGGGAAAGTATTTTGCCAGCAATATATTAATTCTTGGACAGAATTAATTATTTATTATCTAGAATATATAAAGATCTCAAAAAAAATTAGACTCCCCAAATTAAAGGCTCAATCAAAAAGTGTGCTATTAAAATGAATAGACAGTTTTAAGAAAAAGAACAAATGGCCAATAAATAGATGAAAAAAATGTTCAACATCCCTGGCCATTAGAGAAATAAAAATTAAAACACCGAGGCCCAGAGGAGGAAGCTTCTGGGCTCCTGCACCACCACTCCCCGTGCAGAGGATGAGGCTTCCAGGCTGCCATAGCACCACTCTCCAAGCACAGGAGACTTCCGGGTGGCCCATAGCACTGGTCCCAGCGCAGAGCAGGTGAGCACCATGGGCACTAGCACTACACACACATACACACACACCCTCCACCCACCCTCCCCCACCCCCATCAAAATGAGAAGACATGTAAACAAGTCTCAAAACCAGAATTCCAGATCACCTAAAGCAACCCCAAAGGGAAACAAGATGGAACACTCTGATACTCAACCACCTGGACTTGCTGAACTGGCAACAAAAGAGGATCTGGAAAAAAATGAAATCAGAAATAATTTCTCAGATAACAGCAGAGATTGTGCCCATAGTGCAAGACATGATTAATAAATCTTGAGAGGAAATGAGGAACATGATGGAATCCCAACATTGGAAACAAATACAAACAAACAAATGTCCAGGAGATTAAAAACTCATTGAAATTCTACACACCAGAATGAGCCAATGTGAGGACAGATATAGAAGATAAGATTGCAATTAGTGACCAGAAAAAGAAAAATTTCTGAAAAATAGTAAGGGACCATGAGAAATCAATCCAGCAGACAATGCAGAGAATGCAGACAATGCAGAGACCAGACAATGCAAAGAGGAATAACTAAGACTAGTCGGAGTCAATGAAGAAACAGGAGAGAGGGCAGATGACATAAAAAAACTGTTCACAGAAGTGATGGCAGAAAACTTCCCAAGGAAGGGAAAAGAACTTGACATACAGGTAAGTGAGCCTCCAAATAGACTTGATCAAAAAAAAAAAAAATCAATCTACACATAGGCCTATAATCGTTAAGATTCCAGAAACCCAACAGAAGGACAAAGTTCTACAAGCAGTCAGAGAAAATAAATAAATCACATACAAAGGAAAGCTCATCAGAATCACAGCAGAATTCTCAATGCAAATCCTCAAGGCAAGAAGAGCTTGGAGTGATGTATTCTAAGCCCTAAAGAAAAACAGCCTCCAACCCAGATTGATGTACCCTGCAAAATTATCTTTCAAAATTGATGGAGAAATAAGATACTTTCATGACAAAGAGCACCTTAGGAACTTCAAATAGAATACCAAACCAACACTCCAATTTTAGACAATATCCTAGGAAAAGGCAACAAGGATCCCAACCCCAGGAAGCACAGCAGAATGAATCCGTCGGGTGTGACAAGAAATTAAATGCAAAGGGGCAGAATCTAACAAAAACAAAAAGTCATGACAATGATAAGTCAATATGTTTCAGTTATAATCATCAATGTTCTTGGTCTCAATTCACCAATCAAAAGAAATAGACTGGCAGAATGGGTCAAGAAGCAAGATCCAACAATATGCTGCATACAAGAAATATACTTAGGCGTGCGCGGCGGGCAGCCGTTGGCTGGTGGCGGTTGCACGGTTGCGGCGCTGTGAGGTTTTCGGGCACTGGCAAATCGGGCCCAGGATGTAGAGCGGCTGTGCCAGATGGCGCGTCTGACATGAGCTCGGGTTGGGTAGAGAGTAGGGGGCGGTAGTCAGGGGTGGTGGGAGAAGGAGGCCGTGAATCACTTATAAATGGTGCCCAAGCAGGACCCGAAGCCCAAGTTCCAGGAGGGTAAATGGGTACTGTGCTTTCATGGGCCTCTTCTTTATGAAGCAAAGTGTGTAAAGGTTGCCATAAAGGACAAACAAGTAAAATACTTTATACATTACAGTGGTTGGAATAAAAATTGGGACGAATGGGTTCCAGAAAGCAGAGTACTCAAATATGTGGACATCAATCTACAGAAACAGCGAGAACTTCAAAAAGCCAATCAGGAGCAATATGCAGAGGGAAAGATGAGAGGGGCTGCTCCAGGAAAGAAGACATCTGGTCTGCAACAGAAAAATGTTGAAGTGAAAACAAAAAAGAACAAACAAAAAACCCCAGGTAATGGAGATGGTGGCAGTACCAGTGAGACATCTCAGCCTCCTTGGAAGAAGAGGGCCCAGGTAGATCCTACTGTTGAAAATGAAGAAACACTTATGAACAGAGTTGAAGTTAAAGTAAAGATCCCTGAAGAGCTACAACTGTGGCTTGTTGATGACTGGGACTTAATTACCAGACAGAAACAGTTCTTTTACCTTCCTGCCAAGAAGAATGTGGATTCCATTCTAGAGGACTATGCAAATTATAAGAAATCTAGAGGACATATGGATAATAAGAAGTATACTGTTAATGAGGTTTTAGCAGGGATAAAAGAATACTTCAATGTGATGCTGGGCACTCAGCTCCTCTACAAATTTGAGAGACCTCAGTACGCTGAGATCCTTGCCGATCACCCCGATGCACCCAAGTCGCAGGTGTACGGAGCACCACATCTACTGAGATTATTTGTATGAATTGGAGCTACGTTGGCCTACACACCTCTGGATGAGAAGAGCCTTGCTTTATTACTAATTATCTTCATGATTTCCACAAGTATCTGGCAAAGAATTCAGCAACTTTGTTTAGTGCCAGTGATTATGAAGTGGCCCCTCCTGAGTACCATCGGAAAGCAGTGTGAGGTGCTCTCACCCGTGTTTGGATCTCCGTCAATATGTTTTGTTCCTAGTCCTTCTTTTGTACAAATGATGTACTTTGAAGATGTTAGTGTACAACAGAGTTGATGTTTGTTTTGATTTTAAACAGAGAAAATAAAAGGGGTTGCAGCTCCTTTTTTCTTTTTCCTTTTCATTTCAAAGTTGCTACCAGTATATTCAATGATGGACAACAAAGAGACACGGTGTAGTGTTTTATTGCCTAGTTGACAAAGCTGCTTTTGAATGCTGGTGGTTCTATTCCTTTGACACTATGCACTTTTATAATACATGTTAATGCTATATGACAAAATGCTCTGATTCCTAGTGCCAAAGGTCCAATTCAGTGTATATAACTGAACATGCTTATCCATTTGTGCTTTTCTTTTTTTAAATGGTGCTTCAAGAGCCCATCCTTTGCAAGTCATTCATGTTGTTCCTTAGGCATTTTCTCTTTGCTCAAATTGTTGAAGAATGGTGAATTGTTTCACGGTTTTTGTATTTGTGTCTAATGCACATTTTAACATGATAGACGCAATGCATTGTGTAGCTTCAGTTTTCTGGAAAAGTCAATCTTTTAGGAATTGTTTTTCAGATCTTCAATAAATTTTTTCTTTAAATTTCAAAAAAAAGAAAAAAAAAGAAATATACTTAATTCAAAAAGAAGCTCATAGACTGAAAGTTAAAGGGTTGAAAACAATACTCCATGAAACGGGAACCCAAAAAAAGGAGGAGTAGCTATCCTCTTTGCAAATCAAGTGGATTTCAAACCAACACTGATTAAGAGAGACAAAGAAGGACACTACATTCTTGTAAAGCGAACAATCCAAGAGGAAGAGATGACAATCATAAATATATATGCACCAAACACTAGTGCACCCAACTACATAAAACAAATACTAACAGACATGAAAAGTCATAAATGCACTAATGCAATAGTAGTGGGACCTCAATACTCCACTGTCACAAATGGAGAGATCAACTAGACAAAAAATAAGTAATGAAATACTAGAACTCAATCGAACTCTTGAACAAATGAACTTAACAAATGTTTACAGAGTGTTCCACCCCATAAAATCAGAATACACATTCTTTTCAGCTGCACATAGGTCGCTCTCCAAAATAGACCTCATACTCACTCACAGAACATGTCTAAGTAAGTGCAAAGGAATTGAAGTTATCCCCTGTATATTATCAAACCATAGTACAATGAAATTGGAGATCAGTAGCAAAAGAAACTGCAAAAATTCATAAACACATGGGAATTGAAGAACACACTTCTGAACAACCAATGGGTCACAGAGGAAATTAAAGAAGAAATCAGACAGTTCCTTCAATTAAATGACAATGATAATAAAACATATCGGAATCTATGGGACACAATGAAAGCAGTCTTATGAGAGAAATTCATAGCAGTGAATATGCATATTAGGAAAACAGAGCGAGTCCAATTAAACAACCTGATGCTGAACCTCAAGTTTCTAGAAAAAGAAGAGCAAGACAAACCCAAAGCTCATACAAGGGAGGAAATTATAAAGATCAGAGGAGAAATCAATGCAATGGAGACTAAGAGAATGATACAAAAAAAAACAACCAATGAGGCCAACAGTTGGTTCTTCGAAAGAATAAAGAAAATTGACAAGCCCTTAGCCAACCTCATCAGAAAAAGAAAAGAAAAGGCCCAAATCCACGCAGTTAGGAATGAAAAGGGTGAATTTACAATGGACCCAGCAGAAATTCAGATGATCATCAATACCTACTTCCAGAACCTATACACCAATAAGATGGAAAACACAGAAGAAATGGACAGATTTCTAGATATGTATGAATTACCAAAGTTGAACGAAGAAGACCTAAAAATTCTAAACAACCCAATATCAATCAATGAAATTGAAAACTTCATTAAAAACTTACCAACTATGAAAATCCCGGGTCCTGATGGCTTCACTGCTGAATTCTATAAGACATTTAGAGAGGAACTACTGCCACTACTGTTTAAACCCTTCAATGAAATTGAAAAGTAAGCAATACTTCTGAACTCATTCCTGGAAGCAAGCATGACTTTGATCTCCATAGTAGAGAAGGAAACAACCAAAAAGGAGAACTATAGGCCAATCTCACTAATGAACACAGATGCAAAAATCCTTAATAAGATACTGGCAAATAGAATGCAGAAGATCATCAAGAAGATCATACACCCTGACCAAGTGAGATACATCCCAGGGGTGCAGGGATGTTTCAACATATGCAAATCAGTCAATGTAATACACTATATCAATAGAGCCAAGGACAAAAACCATATGATCATTTCAATAGATGCAGAAAAAGCATTTGACAAAATCCAACCCACATTCATGAGAAAAACCCTACAAAACACTGGAATAGATGGTCTCTACTTAAATCTGATAAAAGTCATCTATGAAAAACCAACAGCCAGTATCATACTAAATGGTCAAAAACTGAAATCCTTCACACTAAAATCAGGAACAAGACAAGGATGTCCACTATCATCACTCCTATTCAATACAGTTTTGGAAACATTAGCCACGGCAATTAGACAAGACAAAGAAATAAAAGGAATAAAGATGGGAAATAAAGAAGTCAAATTTTCATTATTTGCAGATGATATGATACTCTATGTAGAAGACAACAAGAACGCCACTAAAAGTCTTCTAGACTTAATAACCAAATTCAGTAGAGTAGCTGGATACAAGGTCAACACACAAAAATCAACGGCTTTCTTCTACATGACCAACAGACTCACTGAGACAGAAATAGGGCAAACAATTCCTTTCACAATAGCATCCAAAAAACTGAAATACCTAGGAATCAGCCTAACAAAAGAAATCAAAGACCTCTTCTCTGAAAACTACAGCACTCTGAAAAGAGCGATTAAAGACAATATCAGAAAATGGAAAGACATCCCCTGCTCCTGGGTAGGAAGGATCAACGTAGTGAAAATGGCCGTACTTCCAAAACTGCTATATAGATTCAATGCAATTCCAATTGAAATCCCAGAAGCATACTTCACAGACCTTGAGAAAACAATCCAAAAATCCATTTGGAACAAGAAGAGACCTCGAATAGCAAGAGCAATTCTAGGCAACAAAGACGTGGCAGGGGGTATCACAACCCCCAACTTGAAACTATACTACAAAGCTACTGTGATAAAAACAGCACAGTACCGGCAAAGAAACAGACCTGAAGATCAGTGGAACAGATTAGAAGATGCAGAAACAACTCCAGACACACTCAGCCACCTCATCTTTGACAAAGGAGCCAAACACCCTCGCTGGAGGAAAGATAGCCTCTTTAATAAATGGTGCCAGAAAAATTGGGTTTCAACTTGCCAAAGATTAAAACTAGACCTATATTTTTCACCATGCTATAAACTAAAATGAAAATTGATTAAAGATCTAAATATTAAAACAGAAACGCTGAATCTGCTGGAATAGAGGTTAGGTAAAACTCTTGAAGACATTGGTGTAGGAAAAGATTTTATGAACAAAACCTCAGTTGTCCATGAACTAGCACAAACAATCAACAAGTGGGATCTCTTCTTATTAAAAAGCTTCTGCACAGCAAGAGAAACCACCAGCAGTGTGAAAAGACAACCCACAAAAAAAATTTTCACCTGCTGTTCCTCAAAGTTCGCCTATCTAGAATCTATAAAGAGCTTAAAAAAATCAGACCTCCCAAATTTAAAGACCCAATCCAAAAATGGGCATCTGAAATGAACAGACATTTCTGAGACAAAGAAGTAGAAATAGCAAATAAATACATGAAATAATGTTCAACATCACTGGTCATTTGAGTGATACAAATGAAAAGAACACTGAGATTCCACCTCACTCCAGAAAGAATGGCTGCTGTCATGAAATCAACCAATAACAAATGCTGGCAGGGCTGTGGGGAAAGAGGAGCTCTACTCCACAGCTGGTGAGAGTGTAGACTGGTGCAAGCACTGTGGAAATCAGTATGGAGATACCTCAAAGAACTATGTCTGGAAGTCCTATTTGACCCAGCTAGTCCCCTGCTGGGTATCTTCCCCAAAGAATTAAAGGAATCATGTCACAGTGATATATGTGCACCCATGTTCACAGCAGCACAGTTTGTAATAGCTAAAACTTGGAAGCAGCCCAATTGCCCATCAACTGGAGACTGGATAAAGAAAAGGTGGTTTTTTTATAAAATGGAGTACTACTCAGCCATAAAAAATGAGAAATTAGAGGCATTTATAGCTAAATGGATGCACATTGAAGCAATAGTCTTAAGTGAAATAAATAGGGCATACATGTGTAAATACCGAATAGTTTCTCTAGGGTGAGAAACTGAAAGTGTAAATAAGGACTAAAAGGTAATGTGAAATAGGAAGATAATGTGAAATAGGAAGAAAAGGGGCAAAAGGGAAGGGGAGGTGGGAGGGGTAGGGGAAAGGAAAGAAGGGAATGGAATTAATATGAGAAAATGAAAAAAAGGAAACAAAGTCTTTGTAAATAGGGAGGGATGGAGGGGTTGAAGGGAGGGCAGGGGAAGGGGGAAAAAAATAAGAACCAAGAGAGTATGTAAAGGTGCATATCTCCAATGATGATTGTCATTATATTGTACACCTAAAATGTACCAATAAAAGGATATACAAAAAAGAAATAAGAAATAGAAAGAAAAGGGGCAAAGGGGAAGGGGAAGTGGGAAGGGTAGGGGAAAGAAAAGGGAATGGAATTAATATGAGAAAATGAAAAAATGGAAACAAAGTCTTTGTAAATAGGGAGGGATGGAGGGGTTGAAGGGAAGACAGGGAAAGGGCAAAAAATAAGAACTAAGAGAGACTATGTAAAGGTGCAAATTTCCAATGATGAATGTCATTATATTGTATACCTAAAATGTACCAATAAAATAAAATTAGAAAAATTTTAAAACACTGAGATTCCTTCCTACTCCAGAAAGAATGTATATCATCAAGAAATCAAATAATAACAAATGCTGATGAGACTATGTGCAGGGGAAGGAACCCTTCTCCATTGTTGGTGGGAATGTATACTAGCATAACCACTCTGGAAATCAGTATGGAGATTCCTAAAAAAAACTAAAGGTAGAAATTCCTTTTTAATCAGGTATCACTCATACCCTTCTAAGTATGTTTCTAAAAGAGTTAAAGTCATCATATTATAGTGATAAATGCATACTCATCTTTATAACAGCAGAACTCATAATAGCTAAATCTTCCTATATGTCCACAAATATATAAATGGTAAAGAAAATGTGGTATTTATGTAAAATGGAGTACTTCTATGTTATAAAGAAGGATAAGTGAGTCATTTATAGGAAAATGGATGTACGTTGCTATCATAATGTTAAGTGAGGTAAAACAGACACAGAAGCTTAAATATTACATAGTTTCTCTTATATAAGAAACTCAAAGTACAAATCAATTAAACAGTAAAATAAAAGAGAGATAACTAGGAAACAAAGATAGATCTTTTGCAAATGGGAAGAGGACCAAGAGACGGAAGGAAGTGGGGAGGAGAAGGGAAGGGGAGGTAAAAAGAATTAAGATGTGTTATGTCTATGTATCAACTTTCCACAATAAATGTAATCATTATGTACTACAAACATGTACTAATACAAGTAAAAAACTAATGAGTCAATGGAAAACCAATAACTATGATTAGGATTACTTAATCACATAGTTATAAATTTTTTTCCTACATATGTTGTTAAAATACACCTAAACTATACTAGAAACTTTTTTTGAAAATAATACCAGCTTCTAAGTAAATTTTACTTAGAATAATGGGCACTTGGGAGACATTAAGACAAACTAAGCCAAAACAAATGATTTTTAAAAATGTATTGATTAAGATTAATGACTTATTTTAAAAACACACTAAGATATACATTTCTTCTCTTTTTCTTTAATAATAGAAAAACTCTGAGTATATCTAGTTTTAAAAAGTTCTCTTGCATACAACTGATGAAGTATTAATGATACAACATAAAAACTGAAACTATCTTGACAAAAAGCTGAATTATTTATCTACTTGAAAGCAAGAGGATAAAGTTTAATCATTTCTTATACTTCTGAAACTATAACTTATTAGGCAGTAAAAGAAATGCCAAAAATAAGAAAATGAGATGTTACATTTCAACTTTGGAAAGATGTTTCTAAACTCTTAAAAGAGGTTAGCAATTTTTGAGATTAATGTGAAAAAGTAGAAATATGATTCAGGTCAACTTTGAAAATTATCATTAAACCAAATATGAAACTTTTTTTTTTTTTTACTATTTTAACTTTGCTTAGAATAGTTAAGGATTAACACAAGATTATTTTACTCACATAAAATATTACTTTTTAAAAAGTGAAAATAAGTATAAATTAATGAATATTGCCAAATACATTAAAAGAAAAATGCAATTCACATGGCTTATCTACTCTGCATATATTCTGAATTACAGATGGAAATACAGGAAGGTCATTTAAAGGTATCCAGGTTCAATCCTACATCTAGACACGAATAGTATCTTATTTCTATATATGGAGAAAATCTCACTTAATTTCCAGTGAAATTAATGTAATGACAAAATGGCAATGACCAAAATGTGTTTTATTTGCTCCCATAATAACCATAAAAATATATGTACTTATTCATTTCACCAAATTTTTGAAGTACATTGTTCAAAGTCAATATGATTTTCCTTCTCTCTTCCTTCCTATAAATTCCTACTGTCAAGTATAACCTTGAAGAAAGAAAAAGATGTGAACTATTTTTACTGCACATAAGTGGCAAAGGAGAACAATAGAGAAGCACTGACAGAAGCAGAGTGAATCTCTGGGGTCTTAGAAAAGAGATAATTTTTCAGCCTCATGTTTAGATTTATGTAATTTCTTATGTTTTGATTAAAGGAATTTAGGGGAAGCAGTAAGGAAAGACATAATTGTTGTAATGGTCAGACTGTAGGGAACACAGAGAAAGTAGTAACCTATTTATTTATTTAATTGTCAACTAAGCAAGGACATTATTTTAGTGGTTTTCAACTGTCATTGATTTTGTACCCTATTGAATATTTGTCAGTTTTTGAATACAATTTTTCATGATAAATCTATTTGATTTAAAAATGACATTAACAGTTAAAATGCATAAATCAAACCTGAAGAGTTTAAAGAATTTTTATAAAATCTATACACATACATGTAATCAGCATCAGACCAAGAAAAAGAATAGGACCATCACTCTAAAATCCCCCCTTAGAACCCGTCTATTGAAGACAACTTTGATTATCATTATGCATGTGCCTGAAAGTACACTACTGGTATCAAGCAGGTAGAGGTCTGTAAAGTTGCTAACCATCCTGCAATGCCCAGGATTATAAATAACACAGAAAAAAAGAATTATTAGTTTACAAAATGTCAATAGTGCAGCTTTTGAGAAACAATGTTTTATTACCCAGGTTGTTTCTTTCAGATCAAGGCTGAATGACGTCACTTAAAAGAGCTAGGATTTGGTGCAAGTGATACACTGAGAAAATAATTTGAATGATTACTGAAGGCAAAATTAGGGATAAATTTCCCAGAGAAAGACTATGATTTTCTACATGACTCTAAGCCCCCGAAGGCAGAAATCAGTATATCAGTATTCCCAGGGCATTGTTCAGCTGTGTAAGTACACCAGGCCCCAGTAGTCAAAACCTGGAGTGTGATATTTGGATGTAAACATTCAGAGGATGTAACTCTTTTTGGTGGACTTGCATTGTTAGAAGAGACATCAGATTCTTTAGGGATGATAGGGGAATTCAGAGTAATGGAGTGTAGTGCTGGGTTCCAATGGAAAATGTTTTTGATAGAGCAGCTCCTGGAATATGCTTGTACAATGTTACTGATGGGGCAACTTCAGAGCCAACAATGATCCTGCTGATATATACTAGCCATTTCATTAATATTTTTCAACATGTACCTTTTACTGTTCAACTGCCCAGAGAAGATTATGATAAGGAATACTGACTGAGAGAATAATGTAAAATGTAAAAATTTCTTTTCTAAACTCTTCTGTGTAAAATTACTGAAGAATTAGCAGTAGGGCTGTGATGTATGTGCTTACAGTAATAACAAGTACCATATTCTGAAAAGGATTTTACAATAAGAGAAATTCAAAGTTGTAGCATTCAGAAAGAAGACTTTACATAACATTTATATACAGCAGGCCTTAAATAACGTGAGTTAGGAAGTCAAAGGAATTAAAAATAGTACTACATTGGACAAGTTATTGACTATAAACTTACTGACTTCTGATGTTGAGGAAAAAGCACACATGAGAGTACAAACAAAATATTCTAAAATAAAAGTTTTGTCATATGTATGTACACAGAAAGAACCCTAAACATGACAATCCAAAAGGACAGCATGTTCATTTGTTTAGAGATAGGGGCTTGCAACGTTGCCCAGGCTAGTCTTGAATTTATAAGCTCAAGTGATCTTGCCTCAGCCTCTGGACCAGCTGAGACTACTGGCATGTGCTGGCTGAAGGGGATAGTATAATTTGTACTATCATCGTTTTGTATCTGTTGTACTAATTTGTACATCTGCCTGAGAGATCATCTTCCTCAGTCTTCCAGAGTCCTGAGAGGAGGTACTTTATCCTCCCTTAACTTCTGGTAAGGGAGGAGATGAATAACCTTCAGGCTCTCCTTCTGTGGGAAAACAATTAAATGGTAGACCTACAAGGAGGAGGGCCTTAATTTTCTTCTCTTTAATCATTACTTCAGACTTTATGCTGTACTTAGTGCTCAATCAGCACTTGTTAACTATCATTTATGGAAGTTACTAATGGGGGGGGAACCCCAAAACATACAAAGAAACAAGCAAAACACTCTAAAACATCAAAGTCTAGAAAACAAAAACAGATACCATAGAGACTCATAAACAGAAAAACAGAACTTAGTCTCAGTTTCATACTGTTTAGAATTGTAAAAGGGTCTTTTAATTCTAACAGATTAAATGACTGAGAATTATTAAACATTGACATACATTCAGAATTATTCTACCCTGTCTCTATAGTAAAAAAAAATACATTGGCTTATCTATGTTCATGTGTATATCTATATATACATAAATATATGCAGTCAAACATATAAATGGATCTATATACAGTGTTCCAAGCTAAGAGTTTGGCAAATTGACATCCAAGTACATCATTCCAACCCAATCACATATTTCAGGATGTCGATAATGAAATTAGATTAGATTCATCAGATAAAAGGAATGCACTGAACAAAATCAGTGTTTACAGGAAGGGTTACAGAGTCAATTAAGTATTATGAATAATTCTAATTAGTAAACATTAAAAATTATAGTTACTTGATGATGAGAGCATAGTTTATTTGGTTTGTGTTTTCAATGACATTCTTCTAATAAATGTAGTCTCAAAAAAAGGTGATTTGTATATTGTAGTAGTTACCTTTCTGTAGCTGGGACATAATACATGATATGCACAACTTAAAGGAGGAGAGGGTTATTTGGCTGAAGGGGTAATGTGTTCAGTCTACTGTTGGCTGGGTCCAAGGCAGAAATGGCATGGAAGACAGCATGGCAAAGGAAAGCTGTTCACCTCATGGCAGTTAGGAAGTGGAGAGAGAGGAAATAAGGAGGAATAAGAGACAATGTACCTTCCAGGTCACAACTCTAGGGAACTATCCCCAACCAGTATCATCTTTTAATAGCACATTCAGCTATGGACTCATGAATGAATTAATCCCCTGATGAGTATTGCATTCCCATTATCCAGACACCTTCTGAAAGCCCCACCTATTACACACAAGACTTCTGGGGGACACTTTAGATCCAAAACTTATTATTCTGCCTTTGGTTTTCATAATGATTATGTCCATCTCATTATGCAAAATGCATTTAGTCCATTTCTAAAAGTTGCCAAGGTCTTGACAGTTCCAGCATAGTTGAAAAGTCTAAATCCAAAGTTTACTCGGAAACTCAAGGCAAACTCTTAGCTATGAGCCCTTATAAGGATCAAAAAGAAAGTTTAATACTTCCAACATACAATAACATAGAGTAAACATTCCTATCCAAAAAGGAGGAGTAGGGGCTAGAAAGGAATTGGACGAAAGCAAGACCAAAACCCACCAATGTAAATACTAAATTCTGTACTTCCATGTCCAGTACCCAGGGCAGGCTGTGGTGAGATATGAACTCCGAAGGGCTTGGGTAATCCTGCCCCTATGGCCTTGCTGGTTGCAGGCCACATGGCCTCTGATAGGCTGGCTCTTCTCACTATGGTTTTCCTCAGCAGATGTTCCACAATTCTGGCAGCTCCAGTTTCCTAGGGATTCCACTGCTTCTGCTTCATTATCACAATGTCAAGCATGACCCTCCCAGGGGCTTCTGGCAGGGAGTGTGACCCTGTCAAACATTTTTGACTAGCCTCCCAGGTCTTCTGAAATCTAGGTAGAAGTCCCCATGATCTTGTAACTGTTTTCTTTCACTCTCCTTTTTTTTTCTTTTTTCTGGCTTGCCTGCTTTCATCCCTCCCTCCCTCCCTCTCTCCCTCCCTCCCTCCCTCTCTCCCTCCCTCCCTCCCTCTCTCCCTCCCTCCCTTACTTCCAGAGGTTAGGAGAAGAAAATTAGCTCCTGGATTTCTGGGGGGTGGGGTCCTAGGAGGCCACCATGTGGGTCCCTCAATCCAGAACTTTTTATGATAAGTGGAGCACAGGAGTTCCTCAATTGTTCAGTGGCCACCTATCACAGGCATTTCTGTGGATTTCAAATGACCAATTGGAACTCAGGCTTTCTAACTTAGTCAATCGGCATGTAGGGTTTAATGGAAACTGGGGTATTAAAGAAAAACTAGATATTCTCCATTATAAATTCCTCAAATCTCAGGAGCTTACTTAGTAAGAAGTTCACTCTTGGTCCAGAGTCCTAGCTTATTACCTATTCTTACTGTAATTCTCATCAATGGGGCTGATCACT
Organism: Heterocephalus glaber; assembly: GCF_053883595.1. Lineage (NCBI taxonomy): Eukaryota > Metazoa > Chordata > Mammalia > Rodentia > Bathyergidae > Heterocephalus > Heterocephalus glaber. The sequence continues at coordinate 4,587,552 of NW_028258191.1, forward strand.
CAATTTTATCATAGGCCCTTCCCAAGCTAGCTACCTATTTATACACTAACTAAACTGTCTTTTACAATTTCCTCCTCTGAAGAAGTATCTCTAACTCCTATTAGGGGAGAAGGGGGTGAATCCTAAATCTAGCTACTTCTTGCTAAAAGGAGTCAGTGTACACTTGATCTTAGCCAAAAGGCCGAGAAGTGATAAGGAGTCAGTGTAGATCCCAGTAGTCAGGGATTTTTCTCCAAAGAGCTAATCTAAGGGGTCCTTGATAGAAGTCATGTTCGGGTTCAGCAGTTTGGACTCTTTTCAGATGGTTGGTCTAGTGGTCCCTGGTAAAATGAATCTAACACATTTATCATTGGAGCTACTACATTAGCATTTACAGTGTGACAGAGCTCTAGGCAAGAAGAGACAAATTTAATAAGAGATTAAGAATACATGCTCAAAACATAAAAACCAGAATGAAAAGACAGATTGGGATGATTAAAGGAAGGAGCCAAGTCCAGCCATAGTTCTTAAGGGACTGGAATAGGAATTGTAACCAGCTAGGTCCTGGGGCTGCCTGCTCATGGTGGTTACGTATAAGTGTGATATATATATTTTACAGTTTTAATGTCTTCCTCCACCTATGTGAATTATTTATCCAAAGACAAGATTCATTTTTCAGTGTGTAAGATCCTTCAGTTTTGGTCATAAGATCCAAACCTCTGTGGTTTTGAAGGACTATTTGAGCTAAGAAATTTAGACTCTTGCTGTCCCTCTATAGCTGGTACCATGGCTTTCCAGCCTTGTTGAACCATAAAAGTTGTAAGCTGCAAGTGTACTCTTGCATTCCATATGCCTGAAAAACCAGCATCATATGGATGATGCTAAGGTTTGCCAACAGTTTGAGCAGTAGTCTGGCCCCTTTGATGCATGGCTGGAGTGGTCTCTTAATGCCTGGATGGTTGGGGAAGTACTTCCCTGGGTAGTCTTGAAAAAGCAAGGTATCCTTGGGCTCTCTTCTGAAAGGAAAGTTTTTCAAAGTAGTTTACTCTTTTACACCGCTGAGCCAAAAATGCATGGAGTTATTGAGATGCCCTCAAGGCATCCTTCCTATTATCCTGATGTAAAGTACTTGGTTTCTTTTTAATGCTAATTTTTCAGCAACCATGTTGTTCTTGGCCTCAACTTTACAAGGGCATCCTTTCAGACAGAGAAGCAAAATTTTCACATCTTTTGACTCTGCTTTTTGCTCCTGATTTTAACTATAGGTGTGGCTAAAAGCAGATAACAATAACCTCATTACATCATGAATGTTGAATTGTCTTGAAACTTACTGTGTTGCATTAATTAACTTGTGTTGTGGTGGTTCATAATGGGACGCTTCCCCCAAAATTTCACAAGCTCAAAGGTGTGGGTTTTGAAAGGTGACTGGATTATGGGAACAGTATAGCTGACTTGCTGTGAGGCAAGTATAGTCAGAAGAAGCTGGTCACTGTGGGTGGGTGTGACTGGGAAGGGCATATCTCTCTTCCTGGCTCCTTCTTTGACCTCTCTGCCTCTTGGGTGCCCTGAGGTGCACCACTTTCCTCTGTCAAGGCTCTCTTACCATGCCATTCTGCCTTGGAGCCAGCTGCTATAGACTAAAACCTCTACAAACTGTGAGCCAAAATAAACCTCTCCTTCTTTAAGTTGTGAGTATTGGGTATTTTGTCCCAGGAAAGACAAAAGTAACTAAGACAGTCTACCACCTTTAAATTCATCCTCATATAAAGTTTTAGGACATGCCTAAAATATAGACAGGTTCACTGTCAGAATGTAACACGCATGAGTTCCAGTCCAGTTTCCATGAGCCTTTGTTCTCAACTGAAACTTATGAGAAATTATTTATTCTCACATTCTTATCAGCACTCCAGTCTTCTGAACCCTGATTACAACTGCCCATTAAGCTCTGCCTAAAGCATGCTAGGGCTTCTGTAGGCTGCATCCACAAACCTTTTCAAAATCCTTCTGCAAACCAATTCCAAAGGCTTCTGAACTACATGGTCAGGTATAGTCACTGCAACTCCACTGCTGGTACCAGTTTTCTGTATTAGTCACTTTTCCATTGCTGAGATGTAATACACAACACCACAACTTAAAGGAGGAGAGAAAGGTTTATTTTGGTTCATGATTTTAATGAGTTTAATTCATTGTATTCTGGATCAAAGGCTGAAATGGCATTGAAGCAGGGCATGACGGAGGGCTTCACACCTTATAGAAACCAGAAAGGAGGAAAAAAGGGGAAGGAGAAGAGCTGGGGACAAGAATACACCCTTCCAGCCTTCACCCTCAGTGGTGTATCTCCAACCAGGCCCCACCTTTTAACAGTACATGAACTCATTAATGGATTGATTCTCTGATGAAAACAGCGCCCCTACAATCCAATCACTTTCCAAAAGCCCCACTTCTGACACAAGAGATTTTTCATTTGTTCTGTGAGACAGGGTTTCCCTATGTAGCCCAGGCTGGCCTTGAACTTGTGGCAATCTTCCTGCCTCAGCCTCCCAAGTGTTGGAATTACAGGTGTGCATCACCCTGCCTGGCTACAAGAGACTTTTTGGAGACACTTTAGATATAAACCACAACATACGTAGACAGAAAATTGTCCATTTTTTAATTTAAACCATCATCCATATTTATGACACATCTATCTTATTAGTGTAGAATTTTTAGAAATTCTACATATTCTAACGTAGTATGATCTAGAAAGTTTTATGGTCTATTATTGGAAATATAGTATTTATAATGTATGATAAATGACAGTAGATGTGATATTTATAAAGCTCATCTTTTCAACAGTAAATACAGAACATTTCTGGTTTATTCCCATAACACATCAAAATGAACAAAGATTATTACTGTGTAAGGTTATTATGTGGTGACTAAATATTTACTTCTAACTGTGATGCGATGTTATCACCAAATAAGCACTATTATACCCTGAAATGGCTGGAATCTACCAAAATCATGAGTGAAAATAAAATAAAAATAAATAACATCTTACCAAAGATATTCTCTCTCTTCTCTGAAAACTTTGAATATTGAAGCCTATTTTTTAAAAGGCCTCGCTTTCTTGTGGTATTTTAAATGATTTCATTTTAAAAATGTATTTTATTGGTATGTTTGTAATACACGATTACATTCCTTGTGGAGACCTGGTCATATATATAACAAATCTTATTTCTTTTTTTATTCCCTTCCCCTCCCCTCTGTCTCTTTTCCTTCATCTGACTTTTCATTTTTCACTAAAGTCTCTTCTTACCAAAGTTAAAATTCAATTTTGTAGCCATATCAACACATAATTCTTTTAAAAATTAGGTAAAGACTAGGACTACATATAGCTAAACTATGTGTTTATTCCAGCATGTAACTCAAAGAAAAGATGCAAGGCTTTCTTACAGTACAGAAGGCTATTTACAATTGTTTAAAAATAAAATTACTTTTCCCTTAGTTCCCCACTAGCAGAGTTGCTTAAAAAAAAAAACTCAGAAGAATACTTGCAGAAAGTAATAATGACTGCCCAACGTTCCAACTTCAAGTGACTGTCTTTTTAAAACTTAACTATCAAATTCTTCAAATGTCTTGAACTCACCTTTCCTAAACTCAAGTTTTTTAATCCAATCTTCTTCTCTGAAAACTATGGCACTCTGAAAAGAGAGATTGAAGATGATATCAGAAAATGGACAGACATCCCCTGCTCCTGGGTAGGAAGGATTAATATAGTGAAAATGGCCATACTTCCAAAACTGCTATATAGATTCAATGCAATTCCAATTGAGATCCCAGCAGCGTACTTCATGGACCTTGAGAAGACAATCCAAAAATTCATTTGGAACAAGAAGAGACTCAGAATAGCAAAAGCAATTCTAGGTAACAGAGACATGGCAGGGGGTATCACAATCCCCAACCTGCAACTCTACTACAAAGCTACTGTGATAAAAACAGCATGGTGCTGGCAAAGAAACAGACCTGAGGACCAGTGGAACAGATTAGAAGGTGCAGAAACAACGCCAGACACATTCAGCCATCTCATCTTCGATAAAGGAGCCAAACACCCTCACTGGAGGAAAGATAGCCTCTTTAATAAATGGTGCTGGAAAAAGTGGCTTTCAACTTGCCAAAGATTAAAACTAGACCTATATCTCTCACCGTGCACTAAACTAAAATCAAAATGGCTTAAAGATCTAAATATTAAAATAGAAACTCTGAACCAGTTGGAACAGAGGTTAGGTAGAACCCTTGAAGACAGCGGTGTAGGAAAAGATTTTATGAACAAAACCTCAGTTGCCCGTGAACTAGCACAAACAATCAACAAATGGGATCTCTTCTTATTAAAAGGCTTCTGCACAGCAAGAGAAACCACCAACAATGTGAAGAGACAACCCACAATGTGGGATAAAATCTTCACCTGCTCTTCCTCAGACAAAGGTCTACTATCTCGAATCTATAAAGAACTTAAAAAGATCAGACCTCCCAAATTTAAAGACCCAATCCAAAAATGGGCATCTGAAATGAACAGACATTTCTCAGACAAAGAAGTAGAAATAGAAAATAAATACATGAAAAAATGTTGAACTTCACTGGTCATTCGAGAGATGCAAATGAAAACAACGCTGAGATTCCACTTCACTCCAGAAAGAATGGCTGCTATCATGAAATCAACCAATAACAAATGTTGGCAGGGCTGTGGGGAAAGAGGAACCCTGCTCCACTGCTGGTAGGAGTGTAGACCGGTGCAAGCACTGTGGAAACCAGTATGGAGATACCTCAAAGAACTAGGACTGGAAGTCCCATTTGACCCTGCTATTCCACTGCTGGGGATCTTCCCCAAAGAATTAAAAGAATCATACCACAGTGATATATGTGCACCCATGTTCACAGCAGCACAGTTTGTGATAGCTAAAACTTGGAAACAGCCCAAATGGCCATCAACTGGAGACTGGATAAAGAAAATGTGATTTTTTAATAAAATGGAGTACTACTCAGCCATAAAAAATGAGAAATTAGAGACATTTATAGCTAAATGGATGCACACTGAGGTGATACTCTTAAGTGAAGTAAATAGGACACACATATATAAATACAGAATAGTTTCCCTGCTGTGAGAAACTGAAAGTGTAAATAAGGACTAATGTATAATAGGTAATGTGAAATAGGAAGAAAAGGGGCAAAGGGGAAGGAAGTGGGAGGGCTAGAGGAAAGGATAGAAGGGAATGGGATTAATATGAGAAAATGGAAAAATAGGAACAAAATCTTTGTAAATAGGGAGGAATGGAGGGGTTGAAGGGAGGGCTGGGCAAGGGTGAAAAATAAGAACCAAGAGAGATTATGTATAGGTGCAAATTTCCAATGATGAATGTCATTATATTGTATACCTAAAATGTACCAATGATTAGAATGAATACTTGATAATGTAAAATAGGAAGAAAAAGTCCAAAGGGGTAGGGGTAGTGGGAGGGGCAGGGGAAAGGAAAGAAGGGAAAGGAAAAATGCTGAGAAATGGAAAAAATGGAAATAAAGTGTTTGTAAATAGGGAAGGGTGGAGGGCATGAAGGGAGGGCTAGGAATGGGGAAAAAATAAGAACCAAGATGCATTATGTAAAGGTACAATTCCCAATAAGAAATGTAATTGTGTTGTATACCTGCAATGTACCAATAAAAGAATTTAATAAAAAAAACTTATCAAATTCTTCAAATGTCTTGAACTCACTCACCTTTCCTAAACTCAAGTTTTTTAAGCCAATCTTTCTCAATTTCTTATCTTTCATAATAATTGTATACTTTCAGATCTTTCGTTTTTATTTTATACTAGAAATTTTCATTCTGTTCAAGACTTTTTTTCCCCAAATTTACCACTATTACCCTTTGGAAACAATGAATCATAGACCTTTTCATACTGGCAAGAGCTCATCATTTTGATTTATTTTCCTTTACATATGAGAATGAAGCTAATGATCCAACAATCATTAATTAGTAGACCATTAACTGGAATTGTGTTTTTAGTAGAAGAAGATGGATTTTCATTAAAAATCCATATTTTCTCCTGAGTTCCTCGAAAAGTCAAACAACATGTGTGAATTGTGTGGCTTAAATTGGTGTGTACCAGTTCACCATAAAGAGCCCAACAATTGAAAGAAATAAAGCAAACATTTTCTCAAGAAAAAATATTATTTTAAGTATTCAATGAGTATATTATTTAAGATTTAGCATACCATAGATATTCAATAAATTATGCTTACCTTATCATATTACACTGCATTGTCATGGTTTAGCTTGCTTGTCTTAAACAACTTGAGAATGAGGACTGTATCTTCTGTGTCTGTAACTTTTGATCAACTACTGCACCTGGCACATATGTATGGGAATTAAGTGGAATGAATGTACCTGTCAAAGCAGCTTTTCAATGGGAATTTCAATGAACCAATACCCAGGGATATGTTGATGCATTATAGGCTAGTTACTAGATCTGACTCATACTACTAAAGAGAAAAAAGTCACTTTACTATTCCCAATAAAGCTATTTAAAAAAATCCCTACAAGGTAGGAGTTCAGAGAACCAAAAATGGCTCTCATATTAAATTTGAGAAGATAATAAAGCCATCTGATGTAATAAGCAGACCTCAACTTGAAATTCTGTGCCCCTCTTTCCCACTCTAAGTTATAATTTCTTAATGTAAAGATCACACAGTTTAGGGAAGCATTAGCAAACTCTTGAAAATCTTGAATTTCTGGAATTAATCTAGCACATAATAGCCTAACTTCCTAAAGTGTTCTTTTTCTCCATCTGCTGGTTGTTGATATGGTGTAATCTCATACTAAGATTACTGAAACACAGAAAGAATGAATTTATCTTTTTTAAATATGTCACAGTAAAATTCAGGCTTCATATTCTGGTGTGATACAGCTATTGTCTTGCTAAAAAAATATTAGTGAGGAAAACAAAAGTAGGTCAATACTGATGTGGAATCCTTTCTATTGTAAATAAAAGCTCCAAGATTTAATTCTGTAAAATAGTTTTTTGTGATGACATATGTCCACTTTCTCATAGAAATTATATAAATAGTCATTAAAAGGGCAAGGACATCATTAGCAGGTTTTACTCAATACATTTTGAACATAGACTATAACATTCTTGGTGGAATTTTACAGAGCTAAGATACAGCAGAAAACAAAAACAATTCGTTTTCTGAAATGCTTATATACTTACTTTTCCTTAAAAAACAATTACATTTTCCATGGGAAAAATATTAAATTTTCCATTGTTTCTAAAACAATCTTTTATCTCTCTTAGAATCCATAACATTAAAAACAGTATGCTGGCTGTGGTGACATATGCCTGTAACCTCAGCAATGTGGGAGGCTGAGGGAGGCAGGGAGGATTATGAGTTCCAGGCCAGCTTGGGCAAACCCTATCTCAAAACATAAAAAGGATGGGTATGTAGCTAAGTGACAGAATGCTTGTCTACCATGCACAAGGCCCTGGGTTCAATCATTAGTACAAAAGGAAAAAAAAGGGTAATGATAGATCACTTACACAGAAGCTTCAAATACTTTTGAAAGCCTGCTTTAGATACACCAATATATTCCCAATACTTGGTTCTTAGTTTATTCCTTTTACCTATGCTTTTGCTTTTGGTTTAGATTTATATTTAAAAATTATGACATATCTGAATTATAGTGATGTCTTTTTCTCCTTATTCTCTATTAAATGGTAAATATCCTGAAGAATTAAATTATAGTACAATTTAGCCCTCTGGATTTTACTTTGGCTTACCAATTCTCATTGTCAAAGCAAGCAAGAGAAAAGTATGATACCACATCAGGGAATAAAGACTAGAGAGCTTATAAGGACAAACAAGACAGAATTTTTCCTGTGAGAAAGGTAAGAGAAGTAAAACATGGTGTAAATATATATTATATAATTAATATAAAACTGTGATATACTAGAACATTTAAAATAGAACTTTTAAAATAACTCATTTTAAAAATAAATACATATTATGGTAATTTATGACACAAAACAAGTACCAGAACCAGGCAATTTCTTGTACTAATAAGTTCCTTTAAAAACCATGATTTTGGGCCAGGGATGTAGCTCAGTGGTACAGTGCCTGCCTGGGAAGCACAAGGCCCCGAGTTCAATTCCCGGTACAACAAAATAAAACAAAACAAAAAACTCCACGTTTTTCAATTTAATACATTTATTAGGTCATAGATTTATCACCTTTATAAAGTGGTGACAATGTTTAGGAGGAGAGGAAAAATATTCTCTTACGCTTAAGTCAATTAAGTAAAGTTGGGGACTAAGAATGAGTAATTGTGTGGTAGGTGGGGTGGAGCTTGAGAAGCCAAGAGAGGTAGTTTTATGTGGTTTTTGGATAGTTGTCTAAAGTACATTCTCTAAGTGCATTCTCTTAAAATATTAATATACTGAATTCATATGGTAAATTTAACATGGCTCACAAATACACTGTAAAATAATTCTTAGGGGAAGGAGAATACTAGACACTATTATAATGTTGCTTCATAAGTTTACTAACAGGAACAAAAAGGGATAAATTTTAAATTTTGGCCTTCTAATATACTTGTTCTTTTATTATATACAGTACCTGAAACAATTTGGCCCATTATACTGAAATGGGCTGATTCTCCGTGCACATATTTAAGTTCAAAAAAAAGTGTAACAGTTTTCTATCTTGGTATAAAATTAAACTTATAGGAAAGTTTCCAGAATAGGATGAAAACCTCATTAACCCTTTATGCAGATTCCTCAGTGTTTACATTTTGCCCCACTTGCTTTTGCTCATCTATCTCTCTCTGAAATCTCTGAGAGTAAATTGGAGCAATGTGCCAATTTACCTCTAAATAAATACTACATTTCAGTGTGTATTTCCTTAGAACATGGGGTTTTTTTACATTACCAAAATAAAATTTTTACTATTGTGACCATAATGCCATTCGTAGCATTTTATGGATTGCTCTTTAAATCCCTGGACCAGAATCCAATTTATTATCACACATTACATCTAGTTGTCAAGTCTCTTAAGTTGCCTTTAAATTGGAATCTTTATTCAGTCTTCCTTTGTCTACACTGATGTTAACATTTTTGAAGAATGCAAAATTGTTTTGCTGACTGTGATACTTTTCAAGTTTGTCTGATGCTTCCTCATAAATGAATTTAGAGATACAGTTTGAGGGGAATACTTTAGAGGCAATGCTATGTCTTTTTCAGTGCATGATATCAGGAGGCACATGAAATGTCAATTTAATCCAACGTTATTTAACTTTATCAACTTTTACCAATTTTATTTAACGTTGATCAATTTGCTAATGTGATAATCTTTGGTTTCTCCATTGTCAAAATACTAGGTTTTTTTTAAATAACAACTGAGTAATTTGTGGAAAACTATTTTGAAACTACTTAATATAAAATTTTACTCACTGATATGAGTATCTATTTATGGTTTTCTAACTCCATTATCCCTTGTAGTAGTTGTAATTCTAAGGTAAAGATTTTTTTTGTTCTCTTTACCTGTTCATGTATATTGTATGAAGTAATGAATTATTTTATTCAGGGTATTATAATTCATTATTATCACTACTTTGTTTTGATGCTCATATTGTTCCAGATTTCACCAGAAGGGGTTATCTTTGAAATGACTCCTGCCATTTTTGCCAGTAAATTTTCAGTAAATATTTTTGCCAGTAAATTTTCATTGAAAACAAAAAATAATCTAAATTCTACTTGACCTGAAAAGAAATAAAACTTCTTTCTCTTGAGACAAGGTCTCACTATACAGTTCAGGTTGCCCTCAAACTCACTAAGTAGCCCAGGCTGGTCTCAAACTCACAGCGATCCTCCTGGTTCAGCCTCCTGAGTTCTGGGATTACAGGCATGCATCACCATGTCTGGCCTCCATTATTTATTTTTTTTAATAGCAGAAAGTTACTAAAATGAATATTCTGAAGAATAATTACACTGTTGATTTTAAAGTAAGTGACCAAAAAAAACATTTCTTATTTTGGACAAATTGTTTCTTCTTAGTAATTATTTTCTTAGAGTTGTAGGACAGTATTCAGTTTTCTAAAGCTCAGAATAATGTAACACATGAATTTAGTGTATTTTACTTAGAAATCATAAAAATTAACACTATATAATAGTTTTAAAATATTTAAATATTCTGAAATCATAAATGTCTTATTTTTAATTAATTCAGATTAAATGTGTAGTTGTTATGAAATAAAGCTGAAACCTAAGACTTTTTTTTCTACAAGCATTTTATTGGAGTTCTTTGGTTCTCTCTCCTCTCTCTCTCCTTCCCTCCCTCCCTCCCAACCTCCCTCCCTCTCTTTTTTGTGTCTCTCTTGAAAAGCTATATATAGATAATTTAAAATCAGTGAACTATATCTTTTCAGAATAAGAAGGAAATCTGAAATATATTCAGTCCTATATTTCCCAAACTATGCTCTGAGGATTATTTAATATATGTGGTACAGATATAGGGTAACTCAGAAACCTTTAAAATTATATTCATCTTCTGGAAATTCATAATGCAAATTAACACTGAATAAAGAAACATGCTCAACTTCAACTCAGATTTTCCTAAATTTGAACACAGAACTTACAAAATTTTAAAAGTTTATTAGTAATATCTAGTTGTGAAAAAAATATTTCTCTCATTTTTTAAAAGAGAACTATCTATATAATATTTTAGAGATAGCTGACAGCAGATCCAGAACAGAAAATGCAGTGTTCTGGCCACTAATAGTTGTATGTGTCTTCATACAACACATTGCTTCCACATTAATGTAAGACCACATTAGGACTTTTTCAGCGGGAATCCTGTTTACCAAGAATTAGTAAGAGTAGAATATATTGTGAAACATGCATGATACTTTTATTAACATCTAGTGATTCCTGTCTAAGTTATGGAATCAGGTACATGCCTTCAAAAATAAGCACAGTTGTGCTCACTTCGGCAGCACATACACTAAAAATAAGCACAGTTGGGGCCGGGGATTTAGCTCAGTGGTTTCGCCGCCTTCTGCGCAAGCGCAAGGACCTGAGTTCGATACCCAGTACCAAAAAAAAAAAAAAAAAAAAAGGCACAGTTAGCTCCCAATGTCTTATTAGATGATACAGCCCTTCTTGCATCATCGTCTGGATCCTGCACAAAGTTGCAACAGCTACATATTGGATAAGTTCAGTCATTCACTGAACATATACTCTATTTTAATTAGTAACCTCTCTTGGTGGGGAAAAAAATGCCTGGTATATACAGCTTAAAGGAGAAAAGGTTTATACTGGCTCATGGTTTCAGAGGTTTCCGTCCATTGTTAGCTTGCTCCAAAGCAGAAAGAGTATGATGGAAGGGCATGATGGAAGAAAGCTGCTCAGTTCATGGCATCAGGAAAGCAGAGAGCATGGAAGGAGCCAGAAATAAAGGGGCCAAGGACTAGATACAGTTCCCAAGGTCAGAAACCTACGACAGGGTCGGGGATTTAGCTTAGTGGTTCTACTGCCTACCTTGAAAGTTCATGGTCCCGAGTTTGATCCCTGGTACCAAACAAAAACAAAAACAAAAACAAAAACAGTTCTTACTTTTTGGGCCGGGGATTTAGCTCAGTGGTTCAGCTAGCTGCCTGCTTCGCAAGTGCAAGGTTCCAAGTTCGATCCCAGGTAGCAAAAAAAAAAAAAAGAAACCTATGACACACTCAGAAGTGAACTTTACTAATCTCCACGTTGTCTCTCAAACCACTCAAGTTGACAAGTTTAACTGTCTTACTACCTCTTAAAAATGGCTTTGCAACAGCTCTTGATATTGAAACACTATTGTAACAATTTCTAAAACTGGCCACGTTGTTCAAAAACATGGGATTTCATGTATTGTAAGACAGTGATGATCCAACAAGGGAAATGCTAGGTTTATAGGTTTCTTTGGGGGTGGGGCCTACTGAGAAGATTTTACATTAAGAACACTGTGAGTTCTGAAGAGAGAAACATGAAGAAGCATGTCTGTGACTGTGGGTGAGTGAGTGCAAATTCTAATTCCTCAAATTTACTTAGCAACTGATATTTTTTCTCCCTACCCTCTTGACACACTTTTTTTTCCTTCTTCTTCTTCTTCTTCTTCTTTTTTTGGTATTGCGGATCTAGCTAAATCCCCGGCCCTCATGACACATCTTTTAGAAGACTATTCTATGAAACACCAATTTGAGAAACAATGATGTAGAAGAAATGAAGAATAAATTTGATCAGAAGCTAGAGACAAATCAGAGCTAGATTTACTGTTCAATTATAGGAAGTACCCTGCCCCAGTAAGTCTCCTATGCTCACACCTTAAAAAGGTGTTAACATGCCCTGCCCCATGTTCTGCTTTGAGTTCTGGTTCTGGGCCACTCCCCTGCATTTGAAAAATTATTTATCTGTTGCTTCCTTATGCTTCTGCTGAGCTTCTGCCTCACACGGTTGCACTGCTTACTTATTTCTGTCTCTCCTTGTGCTCAGAGTTGATTCCAGGCATGAATTTTTATCTTGTAACCTTCTCAGTACTGATTCTGGTCATCTGTCCTGGTACTCTGTGGTTCTCTTTGGCTATACAAAGAAATCTATGAATTAGTTTGGGAAGCTGATCTTTCTATAAATGAGAGAGATAAAACTAACTACAAAGATGATCTTTAGCATGTGTGTGCTTAAATTTTCTCAGCTGAGAAAAGGATGTAACCTGTCATTTCTTCTATTTTATAATTTTCTACTATATATAAAGAAGAACCAAATTGGATTCTCAGTATAATCCACTAGCTGAATATAGTTTACTTGTGCAGATGCCTCAACCTATTCCGTGCTTTCCTTTCAGGGTTTTGTTTTTATGCAGTAATATTAAGCGAAGAAACAGCTTTACACACTGGGAGAAATGGCTTCCTGAATGTAAAGGCTGATTTTCTTTGAACAGATGGATTCTGAAATACGATGGAATTCACGTATCTTGATGAACATAATTTTATAATGCAGACTCCAGGTATTTTATTTTTAATAATTTAACAGAGTTCTCTCCAAATTAACAAGTAAGAATAATTAATTGTGTCTCATTGGGGTTAGATTTCTAAATTCACTAATGACTGTAATTGTAAATACATGGTAAGTACTGGGAGGGAAAACCTATAATGAGTGAAATCTAGCTTGATCTCAAATTAAAATGTGAACACTGAATATTGCATTTTGATTATAATCTAAAACTTGATAAAAGACTGCGAACAATATTTTAATGCCAGCATGAAAAATGATTGTATAGGCTCTCAGAGACCTTTTTAAATACCAGCAATATTGAACTTTGTGCACCTTGTAATTCTAGCATGTGGAACCTTAATGTTCCTGAGCTTTCACAGTAAATATCAGCAATGCAGCACATTCTACCTTGATTTTCAATATCTAGGTCACATGGACTACTTTGAATACTGTGAATAAGAAAAAAAAAAGGCAGGAAGATTTCTGTAGAGCCACCAAGAAATCACAACATTCAAATTATGAAAAAAATCTCAGTATAATATGACTTTTAATATAACTCCTAATAAAACAAAAGTGCTCTAAAAATGAACTTCTCATCTAGTATGTAAACTAAAGCCTTTGAGGGGTGTTATTTACGTAATAAAATGTCTTTTGTTTTCAATGCTCGCTTCGATGTGCGTGTGTGTGTGTGTGCACGCATGTGCACACACTGAGCAGTCAGGCACAGGCAGGGACATATAATGAAAATAAATGGGTTGTTAATCGAAAGGCGTATCAATTTTGGGAAAAATTCTATAATTGCAGTAATCAGAAATTACAGTTTCCATTTACAATAAGGGCAAATGGATATGATAATAATGATTTCTAAAATTTTAATTATAATCACATGAAAGAAACAGGATTTATAATATATTTTAATTATGAAAAATGCACACTGTGCTTACAATTTTAGTTGTGATCATATAGTTACAGAGATTTGGAGACTGAAATGTTTTTAACTATAATTTTATTATTTTGCTTGAGATATAACAAATGAATTTGGTTATGGGTTTAAAATTTCTCTTTGCCTTTTCTGTAAGTATGTATATAAAGGATAAGAACAGTAAATATGTTTCTAAGAAAATCAAGAGTCTCAAGTAATCACTAGCAACAATGTCAACACATAATTTTTATACATGTATAATTCTTTTAAGGGAGATAGAAATGAAAAGCATAGTTTTCTTAATCTATTTGAAAATATTAAAGAACATCACACATATGCTAGCACAATTAGTATGAAGAACACCAGAAAATCACTTAAATGACTAGGATTTGGGGAGACAGAACTTTTCATAAAACATTTATGCATATAATAAAAAAGATCTAAAGTTAGCTATAATAAATTTATATTTTCAATGGCAATGAAGCTTTTAATTTCATATAAAAGGAGCTGATTAAGATGTAAGTAATCAGAAAAAAATACCTTTTTACATGTAATACCCCATTAGTTGGTAGCAGTCCTCTTTTAAAACACCAAAACTCTCATATATGTACCTAGGTAGGGAGATTTTGCTTATCTACTTTTGCAGGTATTCCAGAGAAGGTTTTTGTTTGTTTGCTTGTTTTGTTTTTTTAAAATGAGATAATACAAAGAATCATGTAAAAAAAAGATGAACATCATATAGTATTTTATTTAACTTTGATTATCACTACTATACTATGTGATAATATTTTCTCAATGCTATTAACTAAGTACAAATAAAAGACTATAAACTTCTGAAAGTCCAAGTCTGCATTAACCTTTTTATTTTACTAGTCTATGCAAAATAGCAGTTACATTCAAGAATGAGAGAGGCGTTGGGATCAAATGATGGATGGAAAGCCCTGCTAGAGTAGATGCAGATTAGATTATTGTTGAAGAAATTCAGTTCAGTTTTGGTCTGGGGATAACTATATTTGCTTTCTGTTTGTCTGGTTTTTTGAAACAGTGTCTTGGTATGTATATGTAATTCAGGCTGACCTTGAACTTGCAGCAATCCTTCTGTCTCAGCCTCCTGACTTACATTTTGCTGTTAATAGGAAACAGTATTTAACTTGTTCCTAGATGACTGCATTACTATACTGTAAATATGAATTTACTTCTTTATATCTAAGAATATACTGTTTATATCATTGTTGTATTAGTTTTATCACTTATATTTTTTGTTATAAGCATCACATAATTACATGCAAGAAAATATAGTATGTTAGCTTATGTTGCCATATTTCAAAATGAACCTATAGTGATCTTTGCAAAATGCCATTTGATCTGATCATTTTTCTACTTACAAACTTTCAATGACTTCTGTTAAAGACAGTATGTAGAACATTTTTAATTTTTAGGGCCCGCTAAAATGACAATACAGAAATGAAAAATAAATACCACAACAGATGGCAGATAGGCCGTCAACAGATGAGAGATCTGAACAAATTAAGGTAAGCAGGAAAACAGTAAGAGGTGAACTGCTCAAGTGGGCCCTGGAAGCCTTGGCCTACATTAACCAGGCCTGATCAATCTGTAGAACCAGAGAGGTTCAGGGTCTCAGAGATGTCTGGTAAGAGGTCAGCAGTAACAGTGAGAGAGAAGGACTCAAAATGGATAGAATAACTGCATGTTCATTAAGGGAAAAGCATCATTATCCATTCTGTGAAGAAAAAAAATCAAAGCATTCCTCATGGAAGAAATCAAAGAATAGCTTTAGGGTAAAGCATTAAGGGGACTCTCCACTGTCTGAAATAGTTCCCAAGCTCTAGGATCCTAAAGCTGCCTTTGAATTTTAGAAAAGGGTGATTTGTAAACTAGAGTCCTAGACAAGAGTTAATTAAGATGGCAGGCAGTTAAATGGGCAGCAATTGCTTCTCCTCAGAATGTTCTTTAAAGGTGAACCCACATGATGATTAAACTTGATTTTCCATATACTCTTCCTTAGGAAGTTGATCAGATATATGCCTCATTAAAGAAAGATGTAAAATATAAAAGAAAAAAAATGTAGGCTGCGATAGATTCAGTTAGAAGAGCAGGAAAGAGATGCCCCAGGACGACAGCTGTGCACTCAAAGGAAGAGCAGTTTGTAGGGAAAAGAAAAAAGTGATTTTCATATAATGGAGAGTTGGAAAGAACTTGGACTAGAGCAGTTTCTGGGAAAAAGAGATTCTACCAAAATGTTTGATACAATGGAGAGAACTGAAAAGCTGCATGAGCAAGGAAATATAACCAAAAAAAGAATACTTGTCACTATAATGAATCATTAATTAAAATAATACTGTGTCAGCTGGGTATATGGCACCCTTTTAGCTATTGAGAATGTGGTAATGATGGGGAAACAATAAACAACAAAAAATAAAATTAGACTATTCTAATTATTTCAGTTTTCTTGAAGCCTACAGAACAGTAGAGGGAATGTGACGATAGCTTAAAAAATTAAGTTAAAATAAATTATATGTAATAGGTATGAATAAAAACACAAGCGAAGTAGAGCAAGAATACTGGGTACAGAAGTTCCTTTTTAGAATAAGATGGCCAGGGAAGCCCTGTTTATCAGTTGCCTCTTGGGTCAAGAATTTGAAAAAGGGAAGGATCAAGTGACATGGCCATCTGGTGAATTTATGATGGAGGGAATGATAAATGCAAATGCTCTTTCCCAAAAATGATGTAGATGCCTCTTTACATGATAAAAATTGATGTAAATGGCATCCATACTTGAAATACAAAAATAAAAACTAAGACGAGTTAAGGAGAATGTGGGTGTGCTAATAGCCTCATCTGACAAAGGAGACAATCACAAAGCGATACATGTAGTTAACGGGACAAAAATGATATGACTTTATTATCCACAGTTACCACAGGCAAAATACAGAGGCACTGCCTACCTCCCTCGCCACACCTCAGTCACTCTCCCCTGCACTCCCCGCTGGCCTCCTTTGAATTTTCCAAGCAAGGCAACCCTTGGAACCTTCTCTGTACGGTGTCCTTTCTATCTGAAATGTTCTTGGTCCAGTTGTCCCCCTCTCAATGAGGCACATCTGGTATGATGCTGAGGGCTCACAAAATGTTTAGGAGCTATGAAAATGCTTTCATTTCTTGAAAATAAGAAAAAAAAACCCCAACATATGTTAAAGAAAATGTTTTAATATGTAACATTAACATTCATTTTTATAGCACAGTAGTAAATTTTTATGTTGGAAAGGGCCCATGAAAGCAAGTGTTTGGAGCCAATGAAAGTCATAATGCAGCACTTGCTTATCACAGTCCCAAAGGTTCTTTATCTTATAAAATACTACTCACCCCTCAATTTTCAGCTAAAATGCTTTCTTGAGGAATGTCTTACCTAATTCTCCCAGACTCAATGAATACCCCTAATATTTGTTCTCCTACCACCTTGTACTAGGACCACAAAATAAGTAAAATTGTGTAAGTTTGTGTTTAATAAAAAGCAGCAGCTGTATTTACCTTATGTACTACTATACCTTAAACATGAACTACAATGGCTTGTATGGAATAATGGAGACACTGAAGGATTGAGAATTTTCCACTATGATTCTCCTATGTCCTTGTATATATGGTTGTTCCTCCCATTCCCTTCTTGTACATCACTTTAGCTCCTACAGGTCCCTCTCCTTTTCTTGATAAAAATCCACATGGTTCCAAATCCACAGAAACAATTCCTCCCTCTTGCAAGAATCATCCCTGACCAACTCTTCTTAAAACTGAACTTTGGTTGACCCTTTCTATTAAAGCCCTTATATATTTCATCTTCCTCCAAATTATACTATATCTTTGGAGTCTTTTCATGTCCAGCATTTTTGAATAAAGGCTCATAATGCTCTGCCTGATTTTCTTCCCACAATGGGCATTCTCTGAGGTTACAGAATAAACACCTGCTTCATGCATTATAGGCTTGTTGCCTTAGAAAAATTAAGACTTTTTGAGATCCAGGGGTATAGCTCACTCAGCAGTATGCATGATACTCTGGAAACACACACACACACACACACACACAAAATTAAAAAATAAAAAGATGTATTTGACAGTAGCCTTGCAAATCTAAACATACTAAGCAACAGTTAACAAGAGTGGTAAATAATCTTAGTAAGAATTTAAATCTAAACAAATGCAATTACTTCTATTTGTGCCACCTGAAGGGGATGTTTTCTTTGTGCCAACAGCCCCAAGAAAAACATCTGACACATAGCAGGCCTCCAATAAACATTTCTATGATAAAATGAACTAATATTATTTCAAACTAGTGAGATTCAACTAGGAAAAAGGAAAGAGAGGGTAGTTTAAAAAATCAATGCTCTGTACTCTTGCTTTATTTTTAGTTATTTAATTTATAATAAAAAAATTTAAAATAAGATTTATGTTTCATCAAGGAAAATAGGTGAATTGATGTTAATGGCTTAAGAAATGCTTTGGGAAAGAAGTATTTTAAATTCTAGGGAAGACAGGCAGGTCTGTGCACTCCCTACCGAGGTCCTGAGTCTTGTGGAAGACGTCGAATCACCCCGCTGCAGACAGGGAGGTCTGCCCACGCCCTACCGAGGTCCTGAGTCACACAGAACATGCCGAAACACTCTGCTGCAGACAGGCAGCCACCTGGTTCCACATTACAAAGACGCAGAGGACATGAGACCACCAGACCAAGGTACTGAGTCCTGCTGGTCCCGGCCCAGAGACAGGGGCTTCTGAGCTGCCGCCCCACTGCTCCTGGTCCAGAGGAAGGGGCTTCCCGGTCACCATCCCTCCCGCTGCTCCCAGCCCAGAGGAAAGGGCTTTTGGGCCACCTTCTGTCCTGCTGCTCCTGGCCCAAGGGAAGGGCCTTCCGGGCCACCATCCCTCCCACCGATCCCGGGCCAGAGGTAGGGGCTTCTGAGCCACCATCCCACTGCTCCTGGTCCAGAGGAAGGGGCTTCCTGGCCATCATCCCTCCCGCGGCTCCCAGCCCAGAGGAAAGGGCTTTTGGGTCACCATCCCTACCTCTGCTCCTGGCCCCTGTCCCACCTTTCCCAGCTCAGAGGAGGTAATCCGTGCAGGCACTAACAGCCCCCCACCCAATTGAAATGAGAAAACATGTAAATAAGTCTCAAAACCAGACTTCTAGATCACCTACA
Organism: Heterocephalus glaber; assembly: GCF_053883595.1. Lineage (NCBI taxonomy): Eukaryota > Metazoa > Chordata > Mammalia > Rodentia > Bathyergidae > Heterocephalus > Heterocephalus glaber. Next base: position 4,606,702 of record NW_028258191.1, read on the forward strand.
GCAACCCCAAAGGAAAATGAGTTGGAACACTCTGATACTCAACCACCTGGACCCACTGAACTGGCAACAAAAGGGGATCTGGAAAAAATGAAATCAGAAATAATTTCTCAGATAACAGGAGAAATTGTGCCCCTAGTGCAAGACATGATTAATAAATCTAGAGAGGAGCTCAGGAACATGATGGAATCCAAACATAAGAAACAAATGGAATCCATAAAACAGGTGCAAATGGATTTCCAGGACATGAAAAACTCCATTGAAAGTCTACACAGAAGAATGAGCCAATGTGAGGACACAATTTCAGATACAGAAGACAAGGTTGCAATTAGTGACCAGGAAAAGAAAAATTGCTTCAAAATTATAAGGGAACATGAGAAATCAATCCAGCAGCTGCTAGATGATGCAAAAAAGAATAACATAAGACTGATTGGGCTCAATGAAGAAACAGGAGAGAGTGGAGATGACATAAAAAATCTCTTCACAGAAATAATGGCAGAAAACTTCCCAAGCAGGGGAAAAGAGCTTGACATACAGATAAGTGAGGCATATAGGACTCCAAATAGCCTTGATCAAAAAAAATCTATACATAGGCATATAACTGTTAAGATTCCAGAAATACAACAGAAGAACAAAGTTCTCCAAGCAGTCAGAGAAAAGAAACACATCACATACAAAGGAAAACCGATCAGAATCATAGCAGACTTCTCAACATAAACCATCAAGGCAAGAAGAGCTTGGAGTGACATATTCCAAGCCCTAAAAGAAAACAGCCTCCAACCCAGATTGATGTACCCTGCAAAACTATCTTTCAAAATGGATGGAGAAATAAGATACTTTCATGACAAAGAGCACCTTAGGAACTTCATGAATACCAAACCAGCACTCCAAAGACTTTTACACAATATCCTAGGAACAGACATTGAGGATCACAACCCCAGGAAGCAAAGCAGAATGAACCCATCTGGCATGACAAGAAATTAAATGTAAAGGGGGAGAACCCAAGAAAAAGAAAAAGTCATGGCAATGACAAGTCAATATGTTTCAGTTATAACCATCAATGTTAATGGTCTCAATTCACCAATCAAAAGAAAGAGACTGGCAGAATGGGTCAAGAAGCAAAATCCAACAATATACTGCATACAAGAAACACACTTAATTCAAAAGGAAACTCATAGACTGAAAGTTAAAGGGTGGAAAACAATACTCCATGTGACAGGAACCCGAGAAAAAGCAAGAGTAGCTATCCTCTTTCAGATCAAGTAGATTTCAAACCAACACTGATTAAGAGAGATGAAGAAGGACACTACATCCTTGTAAAGGGAACAATCCCAGAGGAAGAGATGACAATCATAAATATCTATGCACCAAACACTAGTGTGCCCAACTATATAAAACAAATACTAATGGACATGAAAAGTCATATATGCACTAATACAATTGTAGTGGGGGACCTCAACACCCCACTGTCACAAATAGATAGATCAACTAGAAAAAAATAAGTAATGAAATACTAGAACTCAATCAAACTCTTGAACAAATGAACTTAACAGATGTTTACAGAGTCTTCCACCCCACAAAATCAGAATACACATTCTTCTCAGCTGCACATGGGTCATTCTCCAAAATAGACCACATACTCACACATAGAACATGTTTAAGTAAGTGCAAAGGAATTGAAGTTATCCCCTGTATATTATCAGACCATAGTGCGATGAAATTGGAGATCCATAGCAAAAGAAACTCAAAAAATTTCATACACACGTGGAAATTGAATAACACACTTCTGAATAACCAATGGGTCACAGAGGAAATTAAGAAATCAGACAGTTTCTTCAATTAAATGACAATGACAATACAACATATCAGAATCTATGGGACACAATGAAAGCAGTCTTATGAGGGAAATTCATAGCAGTGAATACGCATTTTAGGAAAACAAAATGAGCCCAGCTAAACAACCTGATGCTGAACCTCAAACTTCTAGTAAAAGAAGAGCAGGAAAACCCCAGGGCTCATACAAGGGAGGAAATTATAAAGATCAGAGGAGAAATCAACGCAATAGAGACTAAGAGAACGATAACAAAAAATCAATGAAGCCAAGAGTTGGTTCTTTGAAAGAATCAACAAAATTGACAAACCTTTAGTCAACCTTGTCAGAAAAAGGGAAAAAAAGGCCCAAATCCATGCAATTAGGAATGAAAAGGGTGAAATTACAACAGACCCAGCAGAAATCCAGAGGATCATCAATACCTACTTCCAGAGCCTATATGCCAATAAGATGGACCACACAGAAGAAATGGACAGATTCCTAGATACATATGAATTACCAAAGTTGAACAAAGAAGACCTAAAAATTCTGAACAACCCAATATCAACCAATGAAATTGAAATTGTAATTAAAAACTTATCAACTAAGAAAAGCCCAGGCCCTGATGGCTTCACTGCTGAATTCTACCAGACATTTAGAGAGGAACTGCTGCCATTACTGTTTAAACTCTTCAATGAAATTGAAAGGGAAGCAATACTTCCAAATTCATTCCTGGAAGCAAGCATCACCTTGATCCCAAAAGCAGAGAAAGACCCAACTGAAAAAGAGAACTATAGGCCAATCTCACTAATGAATGTAGATGCAAAAATCTTTAATAATATAATGGCAAACAGAATGCAGAAGATCATCAAGAAGATCATACACCCTGATCAAGTGGGATTCATCCCAGGGATGCAGGGATGGTTCAATATACAAAAATCAATCAATGTAATACACTATATCAATAGAGCCAAGGACAAAAACCATATGATTATCTCCATAGACTCAGAAAAAGTATTTGACAAAATCCAACATGCATTTATGATAAAAACCCTACAAAAAATTGGAATAGATGGTCTCTACCTCAAACTGATAGAAGCCATCTATGAAAAACCAACAGCCAATATCATACTAAATGGTCAAAAACTGAAATCCTTCATACTAAAATCAGGAACAAGCCAAGGATGTCCACTATCACCACTCTTGTTCAATATAGTTTTGGAAACATTAGCCAAGGCAATTAGACAAGAGAAAGAAATAAAAGGAGTAAAGATAGGTAATAAAGAAGTCAAATTGTCATTATTTGCAGATGACATGATACTCTATATAGAAGATCCCAAGAACTCCACCAAAAGTCTTCTAGACTTAATAACCAAATTCAGTCAAGTAGCTGGTTCCAAGGTCAACACACAAAAATCAATAGGTTTCCTCTACACCAATGACAGACTCACTGAGAGAGAAATAGGGCAAATAATTCCTTTCACAATAGCATCCAAAAAACTGAAATCCCTAGGAATCAATCTAATGAAAGAAATCAAAGACCTCTTCTCTGAAAACTATGGCACTCTGAAAAGAGAGATTGAAGATGATATCAGAAAATGGACAGACATCCCCTGCTCCTGGGGAGGAAGGATTAATAGAGTGAAAATGGCCATACTTCCAAAACTGCTATATAGATTTAATGCAATTCCAATTGAGATCCCCGCAGCATACTTCATAGACCTTGAGAAAACAATCCAAAAATTCATTTGGAACAAGAAGAGACTCAGAATAGCAAAAGCAATTCTAGGTAACAGAGACATGGCAGGGGGTATCACAATCCCCAACCTGCAACTCTACTACAAAGCTACTGTGATAAAAACAGCATGGTACTGGCAAAGAAACAGACTTGAGGACCAGTGGAACAGATTAGAAGATGCAGAAACAACTCCAGACACACTCAGCCATCTCATCTTCAATAAAGGAGTCAAACACCCTCACTGGAGGAAAGATAGCCTCTTTAATAAATGGTGCTGGAAAAATTGGGCTTCAACTTGCCAAAGATTAAAACTAGACCTGTATCTCTCACCATCCACTAAACTAAAATCGAAATGGATTAAAGATCTAAATATTAAAATAGAAACGCTGAACCAGTTGGAACAGAGGTTAGGTAGAACCCTTGAAGACATCGGTGTAGGAAAAGATTTTATGAACAAAACCTCAGTTGCCCATCAACTAGCACAAATAATCAACAAATGGGATCTCTTCTTATTAAAAGGCTTCTGCACAGCAAGAGAAACCACCAGCAGAGTGAAGAGACAACCCACAATGTGGGAAAAACTCTTCACCTACTCTTCCTCAGACAAAGATCTACTATCTCGAATCTATAAAGAACTTAAAAAGATCAGACCTCCCAAATTTAAAGACCCAATCCAAAAATGGGCATCTGAAATGAACAGACATTTCTCAGACAAAAAAGTAGAAATAGCAAATAAATACTTTAAAAAGTGTTCAACATCACTGGTCATTCGAGAGATGTAAATGAAAACAATGATGAGATTCCACTTCACTCCAGAAAGAATGGCTGATATCATGAAATCAACCAATAACAAATTCTGGCAGGGCTGTGGGGAAAGAGGAACCCTGCTCCACTGCTGGTGGGAGTGTAGACTGATGCTACCACTGTGGAAATCAGTATGGAGATAACCTCAAAGTACTATGTCTGGAAGTCCCATTTGACCCTGCTATTTCACTGCTGGGGATCTTCCCCCAAGAATTAAAAGAATCATACCACAGTGATATATGTGTACCCATGTTCATAGCAGCACAGTTTGTGATAGCTACAACTTGGAAACAGCCCAAATGCCCATCAACTGGAGACTGGTTAAAGAAAATGTGGGGTTTTTTAATAAAATGGAGTACTATTCAGCCATAAAAAATGAGAAATTAGAGACATTTATAGCTAAGTGGATGCACACTGAGGCAATACTCTTAAGTGAAATAAATAGGACACACATGAATAAATTCCAAATAGTTTCTCTGGTGTGAGAAACTGAAAGTGTAAATAAGGACTAAATGTAAAATAGGTAATGTGAAATAGGAAGAAAAGGGGTAAAGGGGAAGGAAGTGGGAGGGCTAGAGGAAAGGATAGAAGGGAATGGGATTAATATGAGAAAATGGAAAAATAGGAACAAAATCTTTGTAAATAGGGAGGAATGGAGGGGTTGAAGGGAGGGCTGGGCAAGGGTGAAAAACAAGAACCAAGAGAGACTATGTAAAGGTGTAAATTTCCAATGATGATTGTCATTATACTGTATACCTAAAATGTACCAATGATTAGAATGAATAATCGATAATGTAAAATAGGAAGAAAAGGTCCAAAGGGGTAGGGGTAGTGGGAGGGGCAGGGGAAAGGAAAGAAGGGAAAGGAAAAACGATGAGGAATGGAAAAAATGGAAACAAAGTCTTTGTAAATAGGGAAGGGTGGAGGGGGTGAATGGAGGGCTAGGAATGGGGAAAAAATAAGAACCAAGATGCATTATGTAAAGGTACAATTCCCAGTAAGAAATGTAATTGTGTTGTACACCTACAATGTACCAATAAAAGAGTTTAATATAAATTCTAGGGGTTTTTGTTGTTGTTTTTTTTGTTTTTTTTGGAGACAGGGTCTCACTATGTAGCTCTGGCTGGCCTCATACTCAAAGCAATTCTTCCTGTCTCTGCCTCCAGAGTGCTGAGATAAGAGGTGTAAATCACCATGTCCTGCTTAAATTCTTTTTACATTCTCAGGTCAGTTTTCTGATCCTAGATTTACTACATGCTATTTAATCTATTTATCTCTTATTGCCTTAGCTTCTTCATTTATAAAATTCAGATGATAATAGTTATGAGTTAGAATAGGATCAGAATAGTTTTGGCATATTGTAAATTCTATTTAAAGCTTAGTTATTCTTCTTTATATTATTAGATGATTACTACTATACTACATTTTCTTACTAACATCATTATTCTATAAACTGGATGAGTTAAGGAAGTATTTTAGTTTGTGAATTTCCTCCCTTTTACCACTTGGCATTTAACTATTTCCCTGTTTTCAAAAGGGTGCATAATTCCCACAACTTTAAGGCACAAAGTGTTCATTAAAGAAAGAAAACAGCTATAAAAACAAACTGAAAACGAGGTTTCAATAACTGAAAATACATAATGAAACCGAAACTCAAGAGTTCAGGGCTTTCAAAATATGCATGCTAATCAATTCATAATTTTATCAGATCAGCCTAGAAGAATATTTTTAGCAAGGGTAGTACACATAGTAAGTTTCTCAACTATATATTTCCCATGAAAATCCAATAAAAATGAGAGATGAAATTTATTGTTTTAAAAACTCTTACCTTCCTCGAATAGAAGTTTAATATAGTTGAAAACAATTTTCAATAGTGATTACTTTCCTGGAGTTACAATTTTTTATATATAATTCTTTCTGTAAATACATGAAAAAATATATATATATGCCAAAACAGTAAAAATAAAATAAAGTAACAGGAAATGAAAAAATCTATGAAGGCCTTTTGTTTTGGAAGCATTTAATTTACCATTACAGCTTGACTGCCAAGATGACCCTTGGGATAAAGTGAAAGATTCAAGTTTGATTCCTTCTGGTATTTCAAACAACAGCTCACAATCCAGGGCCATTTTTTGAAGGTAAATGACTGGCTAGAAACACTAATGTCCCCAGGCTTTGCCTGGGGCCTATAATCTCACCTAATCATTACTCAGGATCTGCTAGAAGGGCCTCAAGCTAAAAATGCAATTGCTATTTAGAATTAAACTTGCAAATTCATTTTTGAACATCCTTTCCTCTGCTTTCATGACTTCATATTTTGTTTAAATCATGTGTACCTTTAGATACCAACTGTAGCAAACCATAAGACCTACAGCAATGGTCAATCTGTTTTGAATGTTGGCTTTCATTACTCAGTTATAAAAAAGATATTCTAATAACAATAATGCCTAGGGACTATACTGTACATGCAACTAGATATATAAAAATCTTAAAGAGCATATGAAACACAGTGATAATGGAGGAGAGTTCAATACATTTAGAAGTTTGTAATATAGTTTTCGTGATCCAGTTATCATTTGAAAAGCCAAAATAATTTTGATAAGTGCCAAAATGAATCTAGGCATGCAAGTCTCTGAAAAACGGGGATAAGCTAAAGGCAAATCTTCTAATAACTGCTTGCTCAGTTGACAGTAAAATACAATTTTTTATTGATTATCACATATAAGAATCTGGAGAAAGTACATGTAGAGTTTTACTCAAAAGACCTGGGAAAGTCCATCTTAGTATAGTACAGTTACCTCACTCACAATGTAGAATAGTACCTTAAAAAAATAAAATTCACATAACACTATAAAAAAAGAGTTATAGTTTCTAATAAGGCAAGTTTAGTAAAAAAGGAAACAGGCTTTTTGTGCAGGTGAAACATTTTGCTTTTAATATAAGAGATAAGTAACACATTTTCACTCACAACTTATAATTAAATTCATGTAAGGGTAATTTAAAAATAGTATCATTAATCTTAGCTAATGCTGATGTTTGATATATTATAAACATGTTACAGTTTAAGTGATTTCAGCCAGGCAAACTGGCAGAAGTAAAACATGGGTGAGATACAATTATATCTAGATTCAGTGTATGCATTGACATCTTAACAGATGAAATGATATAATGTCTAAGATTTCCTTCAAAATAATATAGGAAGTATAAATTAAACAAAATTAGTTATGAGTTCTTAATTATTAATGCCAAACTCAGGTACATGGGGGTTCATTACTAACCTTATGTGGAAAGATAAAGCACACAAAATAAAAACAAAACATTCAAACAAAATATGAAACAACAAAGCCCATCTTCCTTTGTTTCCTTTAGATTAGTCAGGGTGAGACTTTTGATCACAGGCTAGGCAGAATCAATGCCCCTCCTCAGTCTAAAGCAGTCATAAGAAGATGGACCCTCAGCCTTTCCACATCCCTTAAGAATAAGGGATAAATGTCTGGTGTGTGGGAATAAGGTAGGATAGAATAAATAAAAATATGTAGAAAGGAGACAAGGAAAATCGTAAGTAAAAAACTGTACTTTTAAGAAGACTGTATCGTAAGGTAGCATTTTCAAAAGTGTGCAATAGGATGTCAACAGATATTTGTGTGTGCATGTATGTATATGATCTAAATTTAGTGTTAAATATAAATTTATGCATTGGTATTTAAAATGTTTCTCCTTTAAAATTTTTCTCCTTTGCTTGTTTTCTTTTAAAATCATGTTCATTTTTCAGAGCAGTTTTAGGTTCATGGCAAAATTGATGGAAAGTAGTTTCCCATCTTCTCGTTCCTTCCAAACAGGATCCCAAAGACAGATGTTATTTATAAGAAAGGATTCTTTTGGTCCAGTAAGTTTGATTTCTAAGATCTTGGTATACTACAGAGGTAGGAAATTAGGGTGTGGCCAGCTGGCTGGGGAAGTGGGTATGACCTGTCAATCAAAGAGATCCAGGAAACAGGCAGCCAAGCCCTGCACCTGGGACCAATCAGAAAGTGTTATCTCTAATTCTTCTCTTGAGAACTCAAGCGGGTCTTTGATAGGGTGACCTCAATCTGACATCAGTCTGAGGAGTGGGAGATATAAAAGATGGCTGCCAGTGGTTTTCCAGTCAGTAGCTCACAGTGGTTTGCTTTCACCCTAGAGAGTGCATTTCTTTTCCTACTTTTAATTGCCCCACACTAGCTCTATATAGCATGTTTCTTTTCCTACCTTTAATAAATGTAAAACTCACTACCTTTTGTGTTTGCCTTGACCAATTCTTTGTTCAGGACAGAAAGAACCTAGAAATCACCTCTTGAAGGAGTCCCCAGTACGCCAGAACCCGGTCACACTATTATACCCTTATAATATACATCTCAAAGATGATGAATAATAGTATTTCCTTGTTATATGCCATACCCTTTTCATCAGGAAGCATACTTAAGAATTAAGGTTTTACAATGTTTACTTTTGGAAAGTGTTTTTAAAAATTCTCAGAACAAAGATGTATGTATGAGGATGCTCTATGAAGTCATGTTTATCATAGGGAAAACTTATAAACATCTAATATATTCAATAGGAAAGCAGTTACATAATATATGCTATAATCAAGGTAGAATATTATATAACCATTAAAAATAGTGATTTGGATGATATTTACTGATATGAAAAATGCCACAATATATTGCCAAGTTAAGGAAGCAGAGCAGCCAAAAAGCATTTATATGCTATTGTTTCTATCCATAAGTAATATAATCATATAGAGGCATGTATTATAATCAATATACCTACTAATAAATTAATGAAAGAATACCAGAAAGTATGAAAAGCAGTATTTCAAGGTGATAGGGTTACTGTATTTTTTTCTTTCTTTCTTTCCAGTGAAAATGTATAAATTTTAGAGTAGAAATTTGTTTTTCTATATGACATGTTTAGGTACCTTAAATACTTGAAAACATGTGGTACTTTAAATTATTGATATCGGATACCTTCCAGATTTGATTAAGTCCACAGGCAAGAAAACTATAATCATATGAAAAATCTGTGGAGAGAAAACCCAGTTCCTACCTTCTGCAGAGAAAATAATGAAAACATAACAAGTGTCGTGAGATCCAGCAGCGTAATGGAGGCAGTAAATCTCCAGACACTCTATGACTTTACAAGTCTCAATAAGGGAATACCTCTTCTCTCTGTAACAGAAATAACATGGGCACCACATTTATTTAAAGACTAACTTTCAAATTTGATATTATTTGATAATGTTAGTTGGTTTTTAAAAAAAATTTCTATGTCTTTGCCATAGAACCAGAGAAGCTGGACATGATGATGCTTGTCTATAAAGCCAGCACTTGCAAAGCTGAGGCAGAATGATCATTGTGAGTTCCAGGCCAGCCTGGCCTACATAGTAAGTTCAATGCCAGCCTAGACTAATGGCGAGACCGTTTCAAAAAAATAAAAACAAAAACAAAAAACACCAACAATATAAAAACTCAAAAACAACAGAACAAGAATATCTTCCTCCTTCAGAATATTATCACTGACTACTATAGTAGTATTTTACTCTTCATTTTCATGTTTGTTAACAGATTTAATAATTTAAAGTGGCAATATAATTTTTATATATTTACTATCTGCCATACAGTATTCTTCATCTTGTGGTGTAACTTTTTTGTCCTTTTAACATCTTTTTCTTTCTTTTGGTTTTGTGAGACAGGGTCTTGTTATATAGTTCAGACTGGCCTTGAACCAGTGCCATTTTCCTATTCCCCAACCCCTCCATCTCTACAAGTATTAAGATTTATTAATCTTAAAAAAAAAAGATTTATTAATCTTTAGACACTCAGGTGATTCTGTTATTATTGAATTCTTTTCTATTGTTAAAGGTGATATAGTTGATATATTGCATAGGTATGTACTATACATCAATATTTGGTTTCTTTGTGTCAATTAACATATATATATATATATATTTCTCTTTCATCTATTGAGAGTGGGTCTTGTCATGTAGTTCAGGTTGGCCTTCAATTCACTATGTAGTCCATACTGGCCTTGAGTTTTCAGCAATCCTCATGCTTCAGGCTCCCAAATGATGGAATTATAGATGAATGCCACCATAACTGCCTATTATTATTTTTTTAAACAGGACACCAAAGAAAGCTTTATTTAAACAGAGCCTGTGCTGTAGTATAGGGATTCAGTACACTGGAAGGAACCCTCCTAGATGAACCTACTTCTCTGTATATATTATAATTACAGTTCTCTTTTCTATTATTAAGACTGGTACAATATTAGCTTTAATAGCTTCTTATTGGATGTCAATATCTTGTTTTTCTTTAACTCTATCTATTATTGCTGATGATTTTGTTGCTACTGCAAGGGTGGCATAATTGCTGCTATTAACTGGGTTTTACTTAATGCCAATACCTAGTTTGTCTTCATGTCACTAACAATGCTGTGGTTCACTTGTGGTGAACTGGGTTCTATGTCAATTATATTCGTCCTCCTCTCCCCAAATTAATGCAGGTGGTCAGAACTTGAGACAGAAGCAAAGGCCTATAGGTAGCCATGTGCCGAGTGTATCACTGCAAAGCAGATGCTAACTAAAGAGATCTCCAAATTAGTAACAAAGCCTTTCCATTATAATCAAACTACATCCCTCAGTACAAAAAAAATTCAATATAAACATGAGAAAAAAAGGCCACAAAATGCCTTTGAAAACTCCAAACTTGCTCAAAGATGATCCACGAAGCACTGATGGGAAAGAAATTGAAAGCCAAGCAGCTGAACCATAAAAAATGATAAAAAGAGAACATAATCCCCCCCCCAAAAGAGATGGATACGCTACTCTGCAAGCTCAAAGACGATTTATGTATAATGGACTTAATAAACAAAACAATCAGTGAGTTTACTGAAGACACTAATAATAAGCTAGTTGAACTAAACCTAATGATTCAAAACATAAATTACTGGTTTAGCAAAGAATTAGAGTTCACGAAAAGGAGCTAAACAGAAATTCAGGAGGTTAAAAATTCTACTGAAAGCATGGGGAGCAGAAGTGACCAGTGTGAAGACAGAGTGTCAGATCTAGAAGACAGGGATGATACAGGTGATTTTATACTCAGAGGTACCTTAAAAACAATAGGAAAATATGAAAAATGGATCCAACAGCTGCTAAATGAGGCAAAGTTTAATCAATGATTAACTGGAATTGGTGAAAAATCAGAAGATAGCACAAATGGCATAAAAAAAACCCTGTTTACAGAAATGACAGAAAATATTCTAAATATGGGAAAAGAATTTAACATACAAAAAAGTGAGACACATAGAACCCAAAATAGCCATGACTTCCCTATAAGACATGATAGTCAAAATTCCAGAGGTTCAACACAAGGACAGAATCTTAAAAGCTGGTAGAGAAAAGCAAGAAATCACTTATAAAGATAAGCCCATTAGAACTACAGCAGATTCCTCAATAAAGCTTTTTAAAAAATTATAATTATAAATTTTTTTTTGGCTTTTTTTGAGACAGAGTCTAGCTATGTAGTTCAGGCTGGCCTTGAACTTCCAAGGAGCCTCCTTCCTCAGCCTACTGAGTGGTGAGATTACAGGCATGTACCACTACACTTGGCTATACAAACTATAAAAGACAGGACAACTCCAAGTGTTTCAAGCCCTAGAACAAAATAACTTTCCAACTCAGATTGCTATATCCTGCAAAACTATCTTTTACAGTTGATGGAGAAATAAGAATTTTCCATGAAAATTAGCATCTTAAGAAACAGATGAACCAAGATACTCATGTAATGGTACAAGATCCCAATGATGAATGTAACTGTATTGTATACCTAAAATGTACCAATAAACTTAATGGGGGAAAAAAAAGAAACAGATGACTAAATATCAAAGGATGCAAAAGAGTATTTCATGCAATGAAAACCTGGAAAAAAGCAGGAGTCGCAATCTTAATTTCAGACAATGTGGATTTCAAGCCAAGACTGATCAGAAGAGACAAAGAAGGTCACTACATATTGTTTAAGGAAGTGATTCAAAGGAAGAGATAAAAATTATAAATATATATGCTTCAAATACTGGCACAACTAACATCAGAAAACAAATAATAATGGACATGAACAATCAGATAAACACCAGTTGTAATGGGGGACCTCAAAACCCACTGTTACAAGTGGACAGATCAACTAGACAAAAAGAAAAAAAACAACAAAAAAAGTCAGAGTTGCATCAAACCTTTGAACAAAGGGACCTAATAGATATCTACAGAATGTTTCACCCAACAAGAACAGTATACACATTTTTCTCAGCAGCAAAGGGATTTTCTCCAAAATAGAACACATACTTAAGCATGCTTAAGTGAACTGAAAAGAACTGAAATTATCCTGTGTATGAGATTATAGTGCAATAATACTAGAAATTAATGGCAAAAGAAACTACATGAACTATGCAAACACCTGGAAATTAAACAATAATCAACGGGTCACAGATGGATAAAGAAGAAATTAGACAGTTCCTATAATCAAATGATAATTCCAGTACAACATACTGTAACTTATGGGATACAATGAAAGCAGTTCTAGGAGGGAAGTTTATAACACTGAATGCCCACATCAGAAAAACAGAGCAAGCTCAAGTAAATAATCTAGTGATTCATCTCAAGGTCCTAGAAAAACAAGAACAATCCAAATCTAAAGCTATTTATTACAAGGAAGGTAATCATGCCATATATATATATTTATATCAATATATATATAAAGATCTCCAAGGTGATAAATAACTGCAACCACAAAACAAGAACAGATTCATTTACAAAAAGAAGTGCAAGTCACAAGTTACAGATTGAGAGCATGAACACAGAGAAGAAAGAATAATAAAAAGATTGGCATAGTAGGCCCAACATACAAATAACAAAGAGAGAACAGAGAAAACAGGAAAAATAATTGATGAAAAATTTTTTGAACTAAAAAACATAAATTTCTAGACTAAAATGGCTCACTGAAGCTGAGTATGGTGGCACACACCTATAATTCTAGAACTCTGGGAAGCTGAGGTGGGAGAATTGCAAGACCAAGCCCAACTTGGGCAACCTAGCATGTTAGGGAGACCCTCTCTCAAAGAATAAAATAGGCTGGAGATGTAGCTCAGTGTGAAGGCCCTGGATAAAATCCCCAGTATTATCAGAAGAAAAGAAAGAAAGAAAGGGAAGGGAAGGGAAAGGAAGGGAGGAAAGAAAGAAAGGGGGGGGGAGAGGGAGAGAAAGAAAGAAAAGAAAGAGCAGAGAGAGAGAGAGAGGGAGAGAGAGAAGAGACTCCCTGATACTTAAATAGATGAATGAAAAGAGATCTGTAACAAAGCATATCCTAATAAAATATCAAAACTCTGAGGCAGGAAATACTAAAAGCTTCCAGAAAGAAAAAAATAGATAAAACAAAAATTAAGAGTATTTTTCAATTTTTCAACATTGGAAGTTAAAAGACAATGGAGGGATGCATAAAAGTTTTAGAGAAAATTCTTCACAGAACTAGAACAACAATCCTAAAAATTATATGGAACCTGAAGAGACTCAGAATAGCCAACCTTGAGCAAAAACAGCAAAGCAGAAGGCATTAGAATTCTGGATTTCAAGTTACCCTACAAAGCTATAGTTGGGCTGAGGGTTTAGCTCAGTGGTTATACCACCTGCTTTGCAAGTGCAAGGTCCCGAGTTCGATCCCCAGTATAAAAAAAAAAACCCCAAAAAACCCCCAAAACACAAAACAATACAAAGCTATAGTGATAAAAACAGCCTGGAAATGGCACAAAAATAGATACGTTGAGTAACAGGACAAAGAATGTAGAAACACCCTCAATCACATTCGGCCACTTGATTTTTTTATAAAGGGCCCAAAACATAAAGATACCCTTTTTTTACAAATGATGTTGGAACAAATGGTTATCCATGTGAAGGATGAATGTAGATTAACATCTTCCACTTTGTTCTAAAAGCAAATCAAATTGAATCAAAGATCTAGATATTAAATAGGAGCACTGCATCTGTTAGGGGATAAAAACAGGTAAAACTCTTGAAAACATTGGTGTAGGCAAGGACTTTCTGAACAGAACACCAATTGCACAAGAAATAACATCAAGAATCAACAAACAGGATCATAACAAATTAAAAAGGTTCTGCACAGCAGAGGAAACAACCAACAGTGTGAAGAGACAACATACAGAATGGGAAAATATTTTTGGTAGCTACATCTTGGACAGAGGACTAATATCTAGTACATATGAAGAATTCAAAAAATTATTTCTTGGATAGATGATTAATATCTAGAACATATAATACTGGCACAAAATATAATATATAATACTGGATCAATGGAACAGAATAGAGTATACAAAAACAACTGAACACACATTCAACTATCTCATCTTTGACAAAGTGGCCAAAAACATATAAGAGGAAAGAAAGATAGCTTCTTTACCAAATGGTGCTGGGAATACTGGCTATCCACATGTAGAAGATTGAACCTAGACCCATATCTTTTAGCATGTACAAAAAAATAAAAATGAATTAAAGATCTAAATACTAGAACAGAAACAACCTGCTGGAAGATAAAAGTAGGAAAAGCATAGCCATATACATAGGCTTAGGCAAAGACTTCTGAACAGAACCCCAACTGCACAAAAAACAATACGAAGAATTAACAAATGGGATTATGTCAAATTAAAAAACTTTTGCACAACAAAGAGAACAACCATCAGAGTGAAGAGATAACCCACAGAATCGGAAAATATTTTTGGTAGCTACTTCTTGTACAGAGGACTAATATCTAGTACATACGAAGAATTAAAAAAATTAGGCCCACTCAAAAGACCACATTAAAAAATGTGCAATTGAAATAGACACTTCTCAAAAGAAGTACAAATGGTCAGTAAGTACATGAAAAAAATGTTCAGCATCTTTGTCATTAGAGAAATGCAAATTAAAACAACACTGACATTTCATCTTACTCCAGTAAAAACGGCTATGATCATGGACTCAAAAACAAATGCTGGCAAGGTTGTAGGAAAAAAACCTCTCTACATTGCTGGTGAAAATGTAAACCAATACTGCCACTGGAAATGATCATTTACACGCCATCATAATATCAATCACATGTCAGTAACATAATGTAGTAGACATTTATAAATCCCTAAGTGTGGTGCATTTGAAAAACAGGCATTGTAAGATTCAAATCTCAGCTATCACTGTATAATTTGGGACAAGATTTTTTGACTATAATAATGCATATTAATTGTACAAATTAATGGATTTTATTTCCATACATGCATATATTGTGATTTGATTACATCCACCCTCCCCTTCTATCCCTTTTTTGCCTTCACTTTTCTTCCTCTGCCCAGTGGAACAAGATATTACACATGTTTTTGCTTAAGTTTCCTTAAAGTACTCATTTTATAAGGACCTTGTGAGTGTTAAATGATACATGCTGGATGCTGAGCAAAATGCCTGAGACATAGTAAGTATTTAATATAGTATATGCTGACTATTTTAACTTAGTATTCCAAAATTCCTAACTATTGATTTCCAGGATCACTTACTTTGAATTTGCAGAGTAAGTTTACTACACATCTTTCGACCCCTACAAAACATCATTTTCCACAAATGTCTTGTTCAACGATCCCACAGAGGTCAGACTCAAAACATTTATGTCTGATTCTACTTCAAAATGTAGGTTAGAAATAAATGTCATACCAGGAACTACTTCTCTCTCTCTTTTTTTAACCAATGCTGCTTATATTTTCCTTTAACACAATCTAGAACAGGATTTGTAATTAAAAGACCTAGATTTGGGTAGGTCACTTAGCCTCTGAGTATCCATTTTGTCCTCTGGAAAGTGGAGCTGATAATACTCGCTGAAATGGATATTTGTTTTTTTCCTACATGCTACTTTTGGGAACAATATACAGAGTTGTCTTTGGACAGCTCCTGCCTCTCTCTCTGATCATAGTAATAGGTCCAGGGATAGGTACTTAAACAAATCAGGGTCAGTACCTGCAAAACTGTGGGGGCTACCAAGCATGGAGCTGAAATGGAGCCAATCCAGAACAAAAGAGCCTCAAATTAGTCTATCTGAATACCATTCCATCCTATGAACCAACAGGTCCTCTTTGACCTAAATCAGTGAGGAGCACGTAGCTGGAAAGGCACATGCAGTGGTTGAGTTAGAAAAGAGTTCGTCCTTACAACCAGAGGAGTCTTAACTCTTAACCTAACTTACAGGTATTATCTCAAATGTTTTTAGTATCAACTGACATCCTAAATATAAAAACATCTGGTAAACTTAAGAGGCTCATGAAGGGGCTGTTATTTAAATGCCTCACTGCTGAGTGTTTTGAACCACTGCTGGTACATGCATGACTGTTCCATGGATGACTATATCATTTGTATCACCAGTGTACAAGCTGCTTGAAGGTACAGTCGTGCATGTACAATCTAGTGGTTCAAGCCAGTGGGAACGTGTTAAAGCAGTATGCAAATGTTTACTGTCATTATAGTTTTTAATAGCACAAGCAACTTCTTCACAAAGAAAACTATCTTTTAATAGTTATAACTAATTTCTATACAAATCAAAGTACCCTCTTTAAAAGTCTGGGGGTATTACATATTTGTTTTGGCTTGTGTCTAGATGCTTCCCTCCCCAAAGCCTCATGCAGTCACAGGTGGGGCTTTTCAGAGGTGATTGGATCTAGAATGTGTGATGCTGGGGTTAAGTGTATGATGCTAGGATTAAGGGTGTGTGATTACTAAATTAGTCCACTGATTGGTTTGGGATAGTTCTGGGTGTGGATAATGGGAAGGTCACCCTGGGTGTGAATGCTACCCGCTCTGAGGGCATGTAGACTGGAGAGAATGTAAGGGACAGAAAGAGGGCTGCTGTGGTGGCTTGTTGCTTTCCTACTTTGCTGCTTTCTGCCTGCCCTGCTTTCCCATGAACTGTTTCTCCTCTGCAATGCTCCTCTGCCATGCCACCCTACCTTGGAGCCAGCTAACTATCAACTAAAACTTCTACAAACTGTAAGCTAAAATAAACCTTTCCTCCTTTAACTTTGGGGGCTGGCTGTTTTGTCTCAGCAATGAAAAAAGTAACTAAAACAATTTTATTTGTAAAAATATATTTTGTGTAAAAATGTAAGATTATGCAAGTGTGCAAGTCATTTTAGGTTATGTATCTGATAATAGCTCATTTGGCTTCTTGATCCATTAAATATAAAGTGTTGGACTAGTTCCCCCAAATCTCTGTTTTTTACCCTTTGATATTTATGCTCCATAAATCTGCTTGTAACCTTTTGAATATATGTATTGTATACTAATTACTTTCAAGTGAATTTTATCAGGCTTAATTAGTAAAGTCTGGAGCGGTACACTTGTTTATTTATCAGTAAAACACTATTTAAAGGGAAATGGCAAAAACTTAACCTGTCCATATAAAACCTGATGCTATAAACTTACAAAATAAAATACTTTGCAGTCAGAATAAAAATGGGACTTTAATGAATATTCTAAATAAGCTTACAGACTTTGTCTTCTTAAGTAGATCCCTCTCTTTATGTCCATAGGATTAATTTGATGTTAATTCTTTTCTTTCTGGCTAAAGGAGTGGTAAACTTCGCTCAACATAACTCCTATTTCATTTCTCTGAAGCTGAATAAGTGTAGCTGAAATAAATGTTGTTTTACAGCATTTGCTCCATCTGTTATATCCTGTTTCCAAATTAGGCTCCTGTAGTTAAGGGATCAGATAATGAGGTAATGAGGTTGATTTTCGATTTTACCCTCTATCGTCACTACCTGACAACAGCAATGGACACAGCTATGTGAAAATCATCACAACATGAATGTGCACATTTTGTCATGATGAGAAATTTAGCTATCATGGCATTTAATTTTCTTTCCATTTTAGTTTAGGCTTTTTTTTTTTTTTTTGAGACAGGATCTTGTTATGTAGTTGAGGCTGACCTTGAACTTAGTATGTAGCTCAGGCCAACCTCGAATTTGTGGCAATCCTCCTGCCTCAGCCTCCTTAGTGCTGGGCTTTATAAGCATGTGCCACTATGCTCACTTATCATGGCATTTTAACAAAAGAAATAATGGAACAAAGATGATATTCTCTAATTAAAAATAAGTTATAGCATCAGGGTCATTGGTAAAAGTTTAACGCCATGGGCCGAGGATTTAGCTCAGTGGTTCCAGCACCTGCTTCACAAGAACAAGGTCCAGAGTTCGATCCCCAGTACAAAAAAAAAAAAAGTTTAATGCCAATTCACAATACCATTAGACTGATTATAAGTCAAGGAAAATAATAAAATTTTCCAGAGTTGTAAACTGAGACTATGAAGAGAGTGATTTCATTTTTTTATTTTTTGCTTTTTGAGACAGGGTCTTGCTATATAGTTCAGCCTGGCCCTGAACTCACTATGTAGTCCAGGCTGGCCTCAAACTCAAGGTGATCTTCTTGCCTCAGCCTCCCAAGTACTAGGACTACAAACATGCATCACCATGCCAAACTAAGAGTGATATTTTAATAAATATACTTTTAATCAGTTTCTTTCAAAATGGTTGTCTTTGAAGACCATAAACCAAGCTCAAAAATGCAGGAATTATTCAAAATATTTTTTGAATTTCTTTTTTTGTAATTGATCTTACTAGTAGCTTTTGTTTTTTCTGACAGAAAAAGGTATATATATAGCTTTGACTCACAAAATTAACTTTAGATGACAGTTAGTTGCTTTCAGAATTCTTATGCAATTTATGTGTATTATTCAATAGTGTGAAACAAGAGGACTTCCATAAATATTTTGTGAAAAGGCAGTACCCATGAAATAAGTTGCAGGTAACAAAGTACTCCTCAAAAGCATCATAATAATCCAGTTATGTAAGTTTTGTATGCTGTCTCCTTCCCTACAATTAATTCTTAAATGAGGAAAAAAACCAAGAGTCACAACTATAAAATTGTAAACTGTGAGGTCAAATTTCAAAAAAATGAACAACTTTGAGAAAATAATTTAGATTTCCAAACATTTGAGCATACATTAAGACCCTAAAGTAGCGCTAGGCACAACAGGATACAGAAAAGTGAATGATATACAGGTTAGGTCTTCAAGGAACTTAAGTGGAGGAGTAAGTTATATGCACTGACTGCTAACATCATTCTACTTTAGACTTGAACATAATAAATGAAGCTAAAAGCTTGCATTAGCTAATTTACATTCAAGCAACTTTAGTCCATATTTTCATAGCTCACAAAAAACAAACAAGGAATAGTCTAATTCCTATGGGAGGTTGTAGGAAGCTTCAGAAAAGAAGAAAAAGATGAAACAAAAAAGGTTAAAAAAAGCATGAAAGTAAAAAAAAAAAGTGCTACAGATGCCTTAAAATAGTCATATTCCAGGTTTTTGTGACTGATTGATAGATGTATTACAAGTACAGTGAAGAGTAGTGGGAGAAACACGTAGACAATTTAGTAGAGGTTTGAGTGAGTCTACTTTCCTAGGATCATGCAACTGAGGGACCAATATAGGTCCCACAAAAATAGCCCTAGGAAACTTATGTACATGATTAAACACAATTTAAATACCTATGATTATTTGGAATAATGTAGACCAGCATTTACCAAATGATTTTGTGTGGAACAATACACTCTTAGAAAAATGCAATGCATTTTTGCAAAACTCAGTTCAGTCCAGTATATTTCCATAAATTATGCTGACCATAGTGCTCTTCTGTTATAAAATTCCCATTAACATCTCAGTTTGGGGCTAGTGATGTAGCTTGGTGGAAGTTCACTTGTTTAGCACATGTGAGGCCTTGAGTTTAATCCCCAGTACAGCAAAACAAAACTAAACAAAATGAAATCTCACTTTGGAAAATTTATTATAGCATTCCTATAATTAAAATGTAAAGTATGGTATATTTTCCTTTTTTTTTTTGGTACCAGGGATCGAACTCACGTCCTTGCTCTTTCACAGCAGGTGGCAAAACCACTGAGCTAAATCCCCAGCCCATGTAAAATATGATTATACTTCAACTTGAGTCACTGTATGGGTCTATTTCAAGAATTGCAAGGTAATATTATTGCTTTGAAAAATTCCCAAATGTTCATTAATTTGGTAGCAAACAGAAAATATAAGATAGCATTAGAATACTCAGAAATTTTCAACACAAAACTATTTTCACATTATATAACCAAATCTACTCTATATACTGCTCTGGATGTTAAACTCTTCTTTAAAATTTCTGTGTGCAAGATTTAGTCTTGCAAATATAAAAATATAGCCTATACATTGTCAGGAAAAGTCAGTCTGGAAGGATTTGCATTTTAACGTGGAGAAAGGTAAGGAGAAAGGACAAAAGCAAAGACGTGTGGTGTACAGTACAAGACATCTTCAGAAGGTGCTGTACATACTGAGAATGTGGTAAATAACTGGACAGTAAATTATTTATTAGAAGATTAATGCAGGGAGACAGCAAATCATAAAATGGGAAGGTTGGATTGGAGCTAGATAATTGTGGGTCTTAAATACGAAGCAAAGTTACATAAATTCTGTTCTGCATGTCTGGGCTCTACAAACAGTCTATGTGTATCTCAGTCAGCAACAGAAAACTTGATCAAATGAAGTATCTCCCTGAACGATCAATTTTATTTAAAAATTTGAAGAATTCAATTTAAGTAATTTAAGTGATACCTACCTTAAAACATTACTTTTATATTAAACAGATATATTTTGGAGTGGGAAGTAAATCTTTTGTAAATTTTTAAAGTGTCACACAAAAGTTCAAAGAAATTTTGTGCTTGCAGTGAGAAGTTATGAATGAACTTTTCATCAACTATACTATAAGCTCTTACTGGCTGCTTGTTTTACAACCTTTGCTGACAGTGGATTATGTACACCAATGAAGGGAACATGAGCAAGGTAGTAAGAGGATTAAAGTGATGATTTACTTATATTAATCTAACAGCAGGATGCAGGTTGGTCTAGAAAATGGAGATTAGACAAAAATTACCTGTAAAATTAGGTACCTGTAATTATCTGTAAATTAGGTAAATTATTATTGAAATAGTCCATTTGACCAAATTTCAGTTAGGCTCCTCTGAATCTTTTTTCTGTCTAGGTTCTAATCTTGGGCTCTGTCTTTAGACTAATTACTTTGCCTCTTTGGCCCAGTTTTAGCAATTATCCTGATGGATCAGTTTAGTGAAAATCCTGTTATCTTTCCATCACGGGGACAAAATATCTTACATAAACAATTCAGAGGTGAAAAGATTTACTTTGGCTCAAGGTTTCAGTTCATGGCAGCCTGGTTTCATTGCTTTGGGTCTGTGATGAATCAGAATATCGTGGTGAAGGGTATAGCAGAGGAAAGCTGCTTACCTCATGGCAGCCAAGAAGCAGAGAGGGAAAGTGAGCCAGAAAGGAAGGAGCTGGGGGATAAGATACAATCTTCAGAGTTTCACCTACATGATCCTCTTCCTTCAGCTAGGCCCCACCACCTTACAAGGTTACATCACCTTCTGATAATGCCATCAAATCATGATTGCACCAATGGATTAATGTTCTGATAAGATTAGAATTATCATAATCCAATCATCTTCAGCTGAATCCATAAGACTTTTGGGAGAGGGAGAATTTGTTTAAATCATAACATCCTATATGCGAGATATCTGATCAAATTCCTCAGAGTGCTATCATCCTCCTGTTTGCCTTCTTCAGTAATCCTACCAAGTTGGTTTAGACAGAATCTCCCTTACTCTTAGGGAAACGGTAGTGACTGTACATATGCTGACATTCTCAACCCATCTCTGGCTCTGGTTATAAATCCCTCATCTTTGTTGGAGTCAGAATTGAGCCCATCTCCCTCCTACAATGTAAAACCTCCCTCCAATGGTGTGACTTCTATAATAGTCCCCCCACATTTATGACATTGTAATTCCGATTTTATTCCCCCTGGCTTTTTGTGAGGTCAAATGATCCTGCTTCTAAGGGAACTTTTTAGGCTACTGAAACTTCTCTCCTCAAAGTTCTGATGACTATCTTCTCTGTTACCTCTGCTCATTTCTTTTTTTTTTTTTTCTTGTTGGCATAATTTTGCTAAGGATAATGTAGAACCACACACACACACACACACCCAAACACACACATGCACACACACACACCCAAACACGCACACACACACACCCAAACACGCACACAGGCACACACACACACCCAAACATGCACACATGAACACACATACACACACACCCCAAACACGCACACACACACATACCCAAACACACACACATGCACACACACACACACGAGTTGACAGCAAGCTTTGTTTAACGTGTAGTGAAATTTTCCTCAGCAGTTCAAACATAGTTGTTAAAAACAAACAGAACAGGGCCAGAGATTTAGCTCAGTGGTTCTGTTGCCTGCCTTGCAGGCACAGGACCGGAGTTCGATCCCCGGTACCAAAAAAAAAAAAAACCAACAAACTGACCAGATGAAAATTTATGACTAGACTTTTCAACAATAATCATGTTTTATGTCTGTATAAAAAGTTTCTAACTTTCTTTGCTATTTTGAAACATTAAGCTAAATAATAGGGATCTATCGAGTATCTATTAAATTTCTAAGTAAGATAACTATTACAACTATTACTAAATATAATATTAAGTTTATGTAGTTTAGTTATCTTGTTTTCCTATGGTGTAGAAAAGCTAAAGATATTTGAGTTTGTAAAGAAATGTTCTTTCTGCCACATAAAAAAGCAGTACAAGAAAGCACATGCCTGTATGAAGTGTGAGAAAATGTTAATAAAATTGCTAGTCTAGATACACAGAATGCCAATGTGACAGACAATTCACAATTTTAGACTTAGTTATCTTTATAAAAGAAAGGTTGCTGATAGTTAACAACCATAACCATTGCATGTACAATAAAAACTGTAACAAATAATAAAGTAAAGGGAAACAAATTTGAATGCATAGTAGGCCAGGAAAGTAAGATGCATTTTTAAGAAGGAAAAGTATAAAAGGTATAAAGAATGTGCTTTTATCGAGGGAAAAAGGGAGTAATTTTATACTAAAGTAACATGGCTGGTTGTTCCAGACTGAAAAAGAGGAAGAGTGGAGGAAAAGCTGAATGGATATAAAAAAGACTTAAAAAGTTTACATGAAAGAAATTTTATGTGTAGTCAAATTGCTGAAATTGGATGGATTTGTTTAAAAGGTGTTTTTGTCTTTTTTGGTACCAGAGACTGAACTCGGGACCTTTCCCTTGTGAGGCAGGAGGTGGAACCACTGAGCTAAATCCCTGGCCCTTAAAAGCTGTTCTTTTTAAAAGGCTCAATAACATGCTGATACACAGCTAGAATTGATTTTTTTTTTCTACTAAAAGCAAAAAAGTTTTCAAGGTTTTATCATATCTTTAATTATACATGCTGATCGATATTGGGGTTATGTTCTGATAAACCTGTTGTAAGTTGAAGTAGTATTCAGTAAAAAAAAATGCATTCAATACACCAGACCAACCAAATTTCATAGTTTAGCCTCGTTTACCTCAAATGTGCTCAGAATACTTACATTAGTCTACAACTGGAAAAAGCTGACTAACACAAATCCTATTTTATAACAAAGTGTTAAATATATCGTGTAATTCATAGAATATTATACCCATGTAAAAAACACAATGATTGTATGGGTATGCACATTATCACAGAGTCAAAATACAGCAAGTTGGATAATCATAAGCCAGGGAACATGTGTATTTAAAAAACAAATCTTTTCAATATTAAAAGATCTAAGGCTTTTAAAAATACATTAATTTATTCATTTAATAAATATTTAAAATACATTTTAATTTTAATTACCACATAATTATTGCATGTCATTTATGGAGTACAATGTGATATTTCAATACACACACACACACACACACACACACACATATATATACACGACGTATAATGATCAGATCAGTAAAATTGGCATATTTATAATCTTAGACATTTACCATTTCTTTGTGTTGGAAACATTCAAAATCTTCTCCACTACATATTTAGAAATACTCAATTATTTGCTATCAACCACAATTATCCTACTGTACTAAAGAACATTTGGAGTTTTTCCTTCTATCCAACCTCACCTCTTTCCCATTAACCATACTCTATCTCTTCTCATCCACTATATCTTTCCCAGGTTCTAGTAAACAATGATTCTATTCTCTATTTCTTTGAGATCAAGTTCCACATATAAGTGAGCACATGCAGTAATTGTTTTTTGTGCCTAACCTTACTTAACTGAATGTCCTCCAAATTTGGCCATATAGCCACAAATAACAGAACTTGTTTTTTATGGCTGGAAAATACGAGCCACATTTTTTAATCCATCTGTCAGTGAACACCTAGGTTGATCCCACATTTTGGCTATTGTGAATAGTGTTGCAATGAATACGTGTGTCGTAGATGTTTCACTGACATACTGATTTCATTTCCTTTAGATATACAGCCACTAGGGGGATTGCTGTATCATACTGCAGTTCTATTTCTAGTTTTCTGAGGAGACTGTACAGTTTTCCATAATGGTTACATTAATTCACATTTTGATCAGTAGTGTAAGGGTTCTTTTTTTCTCTATATCTTTGCCAGTGCTGGTTATCTTTTGTCTTTTTGATAGTGGTGGCTATTTTCATTAGAATGAGGTGATACCTGACTGTTTTTGATTTGCATTCCCTGATGATTACTAATGTTATAGTTTGTGTCTAGATATCCCTCTAAAGCCTCATGTGGTCATAGGCTGAATCTGAGCGTATGATGCTGGGATTAAGGGTGTGTGATTACTAAACCATTATACAGGAGTGATTGATTTAGCACCGCCCTCATCCCCATAGTCTGTTAAAGCCCTTGTTGTTTTTGCTACTTTGTATGTGCCATGTTGTTTTTCCTGTGCAATGCCTGTTTGCCATCCCTATCTTAGAGCAGTCTACTAAAACCTCTGCAACTGAAACCCCTACAAACTGTAAGCCGAATAAACCCCTTCCCCTCTAACTTTGGGTGTCAGGTATTTTGTCTCAGCAACGAGAGAAAAGTAATTAACACAAGTAATGAGCATTTTTTTTTTTATATTAGTGATGTTGGCCACATCTTCTTTTGAGAAAAGTCTATTTGTTTTATTAGCCCATTTAAAAATTATTATTTGCTGTTGTGTTTGAGTTCTTTATATTCTGGATAATAATTCTTTTTCAAATGAATAGTTCAAAATATTCTTTCCTATAAGCTCTTTTCTCTCTTTTGATTGTTTCTTTTGCTGTACAACTACTTAGCTTTATATAATCCTATTTGTTAATTTCTGCCCTTTGTTTAGTTTGTGCTTTTGAGTTCTCCTAAAAATAAAACCCCCGCCTGGGATTTAGCTCAGTAGCACCATGCCTGCCTCACAAAAATAAAATCCCTGTCTAGTTCAGTGTCATGATGCATTTCCCCTGTTTTGCTCTGGCAGTTTCATGTCTTACGTGTAGTTTCAGGTCTTACATGTAAGTCTTTGGTCCATTTTGAGTTGGTTTTTGCATATGGTCAGAGAGAGAGATCTAGTTTCTTCTACATATGGATATAGTCTTCTCAGCATCATTTGTTGAAAACACTTCCTTTCTTCAAAATTGCCCTTTGTCTGTAAATACGTGGATTTGTATCTGGATTTTCTATTCCATTTTATTGATGTATATGACTGTTTTTATGTTAATATCATGTTTTGATTATTATAGCTTTGCAGTACATTTTGAAGTCAGGTATTATAATACCACCACCATTATGTTTGCTTAGGATTACTTGAACTATTAAGGGTCTTTTGTAGTTTCATACAAATTTTAGCAGTTTCATACAAATAGTCTACATCTGTGAAGAATGTCATTGGTATTTTGATAGAAACTGCATTTAGGGGCCGAGGATTTAGCTCAGTGGTTCCGCCACCTGCCTTGCAAGCGCAAGGACCCGAGTTCGATCCCCCATACCAAAAGAAAAAAAAAAAACACCTGCATTTAATCTATAGATTGTTTTGGGTAGTATGGACATTTTAACAATAGTACTTTTTTCAATTCATGAACATAGGATTTTTTTCCATCTGTTAGTGTCTTCTTCAATTTCTTTCATCAGTGTTCTGTAATTTTCACTGTATGGATCATTCACTTCCTTGGTTAAATTTATTCCTAGATATTTGAGTTTTGTGGCTACTGGGAATGAGATTGCTTTCTAGATTTCCTTTTCAGAGTTCAATACTGGTATATTAAAGAAACTGCTAATTTTTGCATGTCGATTCTGTATCCTACTCCTTAGTGAATTAGTCATCAGTTATAACTTTAGGTTTTTCTGTATATAAAATCATGCTGTTTGCAAACAGGGATAATTTTACCTCCTTTCTTATTTGGATGTTCTTTAGTTAAAAATAAATTTTTGAACACTATTGAAAATATACTTTCACACTATTGTAAGGTTAAAAAATTCTAAATTGGACCATTATAAGTTGGGGACTGTTTATGCTTAAGAAAACTTAAGTCTTCTCACTATGTAAAGAACTATGAATTTTCTTTTAAAATACATAGCTGTGCAAACTTTCATATCTTTTAAATTTTTGTCACTTTGATTAAATGGTTAAGTATTATTTCATAGTGACCTGTGGCCCTATATACATATACTCAAGTGTTTAACCTTTTGACATTTTGACAGACTTCTCCAAATCAAATCCTATAAGTTTTTTTGCATTAATTAGATGTTACTAATTAGATGTTACAGTAATTATTTGATATGTTAAATTACATGGAAACTATTAAATGAAAAATTGATGATTTAGCTTTATTTATATTTGAATGGGCATATGTTACTAAGGTAAAGTATTACAGAAATTGTATAAAATTCTTAGAAATGTGTTGATAAGGAATTGTCCAGTTATTATATTTGTTTTATGTCACAGAAACAACCAAATGTCTTGTCAAATAAACTTGTATTAGATGTTCAGAAGCCAATCCACTAAACTGCCAATATAAAATCAAGCAGAACAAGATTTATATATGTAGGACAGAGTGAATTGATGTGCATGCAATTTTTGTTCAAAATACTGCTGGTTAATTATTGTGTTGTTTTCCAGATTTAAGGAAACTTTTCCCTAATTTTTTGTAAGCTAACTATACCTTATACAAGTTGGTAGATTATACTTTTGTAAGCAAGATGAAACATTTTTGTCTTTGCCTATTACCTCCAAAGTATGGATACTCTTACTGGGTAGTGTTATTTTCATGGCAATACAGTTGTTTGTATAAGTTCACTATGAATCTGTTTTTCTTATAGTAAGACAGAAGTGGAACTACTGATCATACCACCAAGGCTTTGAATGGAATAGCACATGTGAGAATTATATGCATGGAATCAGATATGACCAGATATGAATCCAATGTTTACAAAGTCTTCATGGGATACCAGCTTTGTACCTGGCTTACAGTTTTCCTAGTCTTACAATTGAGTAAAGATGTCCATTTCTGGCAAACCCAGGAAATGCAGCACACCTTGGGACTCTTGAGAAGAGAGGAATTCATTCAAATCTGTAGGTATTACAAGTGGTCACCTGTACATCTGGCAAAATCTTATGGCAAATTCTTCACTTGGCTCAGAAGTAGTCTACCTAGTCTCCAGAGGCTTTAAAAGTTTAATCTGAGATTCCTTATGAAAAGTTCTAGCATAGCAAATTAAAAAAATACCTATGTGGTCTATTACCATTCTTTCTATACCTATAGAAATGCGTAAGCCAAACCTAGTAAGACCAGACTTACTGTGTAAACAAAAATCAAAAAGAGAGGTGATTCTGGAAAGAAATTTTATTTCAGCAGAACAGGATGATCTACTTACTATTAGATTCTAGATCTGTTCACTGTCTTTGAGGTTTTGTTTCATATCTGTAAGCTGGATGGGACCTGGATTGGATCCTTAGTGTACTCTCCTCCAATATTTGACTACAACTCTACAAACTAACATTTCTAATTTTACTCCCAACCTCCTGACTTGATATCACTGAAAACTAAAACTTCCATTTTCTAAAAGCTCGGTAAGCTAACTCTGGACAATTTTGTATGAACTTCCAAGAAATAAACATAACAGATTAAATTAGTTAATATATGTAAAGCACGTGGAACGCTGCATACTATTTAAGTGTTAGCTGCCATTGCTATTATTATTATCTACATGGCCTTCATCTTTCCTGGGACTTCAAGCTCCCAGGTATCAGGGAAATCTACAGCATGAATGTATAACTGTGGAAAATCCCCAAATACAAAAAAAAAAAAAAAAGTTGGCTGAGAGATTGGTCAGAGCATTAAAAATATTATAGGTTAAATTAGTTTATCAACCTTAGGCTTTGAGATCATTGCCATTCTGTTGCTCTTTCATTACTTTAAAAACATTTCTTTGGAGTTTGACAATTTCTTTTTAAAATGACTGCATTAAATGTTCTCGGCACCAAATAAAATTAAATTTATTTGATAAAAGTAAATATTTTTGTTACAAATAATTATTGATAATTAAAAAATAAGGGAGAAAAATTTATCCAACTCTAACCAGAATGAGTAAATCCAAATGATCAAGATGTATTATGTATATTATAGTATATAACAATGGTAGATTTTATTAGGTTGAGCCACATGAAATTGTCGATATTCAGTTATTTTTGACTCACAAAAATGACAATGACAATTTCATATGTATTGAGCCAATATTTCCTTAAATGTACTTTAGACAAATAATGCATACATTCATTTTTCTTAATAAAATTTTGTACTTTTTTCTTCGATAATAATAACACAGAAATAATGTAGTAGATAAGGTCAACAAAAGGAAATACAATCATTCACATGAAATAACACTCTGGAACATAGGAAAGCCCTGCTTGTTCTTGCCTTTAACCTCTCAGTCGTCCTGTTGATCCCTGCTGTACTGTTCAGGTGAGTAGACTGGTCTGATGGGCCACACAGACTTCTTACCATCTATGCGTGTAGTAGACATCAAGTGTTATACTTGTTTAGACCATTTATTTTTTTTAAAGTGTGCATGGTCATAGGTCCTTCTCCAAAATAGACCACATGCTAGCTCATAGCACATGTCTAAGTCAATGTAAAAGAATTGAAATTACCCCCTGTATATTATCAGACCATAGTGCAATAAAATTGGAGATCAATAACATGAGAAACTGCAAAACTCTCACAAACACCTGGAAATTGAATAACACCTACCTGAACAACGAATGAGTCACAGAGGAAATTAAAGAAGAAATCAGACAATTCCTTCAATTAAATGACAATGACAATACAACATATCAGAATCTATGGGACACAATGAAAGCAGTCTTATGAGGGAAATTCATAGCAGTGAATACTCACACATTAGGAAAACAGAGCGAGCCCAATTAAACAACCTGATGCTGAACCTCAAGCTTCTAGAAACAGAAGAGCAGGACAAACCCAAAACTCATACAAGAAAAGAAATTATAAAGATCTGAGTAGAACAATGAAATGGAGACTAAGAGAATGATACAAAAAATTAATCAAAGAGTTGGTTTTTTGAAAGAACAAAGAAAATTGATAAACCTTTAGCCAACCTTATCAAAAAAAGGAAAGAAAAGACTCAAATCCATGCAATTAAGAACAAAAAAGGGGAAGTCACAACAGAACCAGCAGAAATCCAGAGTATCATCAATACCTACTTCGAGAACCTGTACTCTAATAAAATGGAAAACACAGAAGAAATGGACAGATTCCTAGATACATAGGAATTGCTAAAGTTAAATGAAGAAGATATAGAAATTCTAAACACCCCAACTACAATGAATGAAATTGAAAATGTAATACAAAATTTACCAACAAAGAAAAGCCCAGGTCCTGATGGCTTCATTGCTGAATTCTACAAGACATTTAAAGAAGAACTAATGCCATTACTCTTTAAACTCATCAAGGAAATTGAAAGGGAAGCAAGGTTTTCAAACTCATTCCTAGAAGCAAGTGTGACTTTGATTCCAAAACCAGGGAAAGACCCAACCCAAAAAGAGAACTACAGGACAATCTACCTAATGAACACAGATGCAAAAATCCTCAACAAGATACTGGCAAACAGAATACAGAGGGTCATCAAGAAGATCATACACCCTGACCAAGTCGGATTTATCCTGGGGATGCAAGGATGGTTCAACATTTGTAAATCAATAAATGTAATGCACTATATTAACAGAGTCAAGGACAAAAACCATATGATCATCTCAATAGATGCAGAAAAGGCATTCGACAAAATACAACACCCATTCATGATAAAAACGCTACAGAAAACTGGAATAGAAGGTCTTTATACTTAACCTGATTAAGGCTATCTATGAGAAACCAACAGCCAACATCATGCTAAATGGTCAAAAACTGAAAACTTTCACACTAAAATCAGGAACAAGACAAGGATGCCCACTATCACCACTCCTGTTCAATATAGTTCTGGAAACATTACCCACAGCAATTAGAAAAGAGAAAGAAATAAAAGGAATAAAGATAGGAAAGGAAGAAGCTAAACTCTCATTATTTGCTGATGATATGATACTTTACATAGAAGACCCAAAAAATTCTACCAAAAGACTTCTAGACTTAATTGACAGATTCAGTAGAGTAGCTGGATACAAGGTCAACACTCAAAAAACAATAGCCTTCTTATACACAAATAGCAAACTCACTGAGAGAGAAATTAGGGAAACAATTCCTTTTACAATAGCATCCAAAAAAAATGAAATATCTAGGAATCAATCTAACAAAGGAAGCAAAAGACCTCTACACTGAAAACTACAGCACCCTGAAAAAGGAGATTGAGGAGGATATAAGAAAATGGAAAGACATCCCTTGTTCATGGGTAGGAAGAATCAATATAGTGAAAATGGCCATACTTACAAGACTGCTATATAGATTTAATGAAATGCTGATTGAAATTCCAACAATATATTTCACAGAACTAGAGAAAACAATTCAAAAATTCATTTGGAAACAGAAGAGATCTAGAACAGCAAAAACAATTCTGGCCAAAAGAGACATGGCTGGGGGTATCACAATCCCCAACTTGAAGCTATACTACAAAGCTACTGTGATAAAAACAGCATGGTACTGGCAAAGAAACAGACCCGAGGATCAGTGGAACAGATTAGAAGATGCAGAAACAACTTCAGACATACTCAGCCACCTCATCTTTGACAAAGGAGCCAACCACCCTCACTGGAGGAAAGATAGCCTATTTAATAAATGGTGTTGGAAAAACTGGATTTCAACCTGCCAGAGATTAAAACTAGGCCCATACCTATCACCATGCACTAAACTAAGATCAAAATGGATTAAAGATCTAAATATTAAGACAGAAACACTAAACTTGCTGGAAGATAAGTTAGGTAGAACTCTTGAAGATACTGGCATAGGAAAAGACTTTATGAACAAAACCTCAGTAGCATGGGAACTAGCAGAAAGAACCAACAACTGGGATTTCATCATATTAAAAAGCTTCTGCACTGCAAGAGAAACCACCAACAGAGCTAACAGATGACCTACAATGTGGGAAAAAATTTTTAGCAGCTGTAACTCAGACAAAGGGCTACTATCTAGAATATATACAGAACAGAAAAAAATCAGACCCCCCCAAATTCAATGACCCAATTCAAAAATGGGCATCTGAAATGAACAGACATTTCTCAGACAAAGAAGTAAAAGCAGCAAATAAACATATGAAAAAATGTTCAACATCACTGGTAATTCGAGAGATGCAGATGAAAACAACACTGAGATTCCAACTCACCCCAGAAAGAGTGGCTGCTATCAAGAAATCAACCAGTAACGAATGCTGGCAGGGGTGTGGAGAGAAAGGAACCCTTCTCCATTGTTGGTGGGAGTCCAGACTGGTGCTACCACTATGGAAATCAGTGTGGAGATACCTCAAAGAACTAGGGCTAGAGGTCCCATTTGACCTAGCTATTCCCCTGCTGGGTACCTTCTCAAAAGAATTAAAAGAATTATACCACAGAGATATATGTGCACCCATGTTCATAGCAGCACAGTTTGTAATAGCTGAAGCTTGGAAACAGGCCAAGTGCCCATCAACTGGAAACTGGATAAAGAAGATGTGGGTTTTTTATAAAATGGAGTACTACTCAGCCATAAAGAATGAGAAACTAGAGTCACTTATAGCTAAATGGATGTGTATTGAAGCCATACTCTTAATTGAAGTAAATAGGACACACATGTGTAAATACCGAATAGTTTCTCTAATGTGAGAAACTGAGAGTGTAAATAAGAACTAAAAGGATTAATAACTAATAATTGATACTCTGAAATAGGAAAACGTCCAAAGGGGTAGGGGTGGTGGGAAGAGATGGGGAAAGGAAAGAATGGAAAGGAAAAATTATGAGAAAAGAAAAATAAAGGAAACGAAGTCTATGTAAATAGGGAAGGGTGGAGGGGTGAAGGGCGCACAGGTAATGAGGAAAAAATAGGAACCAAGATACATCATGTACAGGTACAAGCACCCAATGATAAATGTAAACGTATTGTATACCTAAAATGTACCAATAAAAGAATTTAAGCAAAAATAAATAAATAAATAAATAGATAAATAAATAAATAAAGGTGTGCATGGAAAAACTTTCTGGCAGGGTAACCTTATTCTTTAAAAATAAAGGCCTTTTACTATATTAATGATTAAAAGATGAAATTGTTTGATTTACTACTCAATGCCTTTTGAAATAATTTGTGGGATTTGATAAAATTTAGAAGGTTGTGCTTAGTAAAATCAGTAGCAGATCTAGTTATTTGGCTAGCCACTTGCAGTCTGGCTGTCTGCAGTCATTATTTTCCTCTCTGACACAACTTAAAATAAAAATAATATCTTCAGAATTTTATTTGTAATAGGCCCTCAAAAATGACATAACATATAGTATATAGGATACATCATACATATATTTTAATATTCCTTTCTTCTTAAAAAAGAATAAAATGAAAATAATCTACCATTTAAAACAAAAATGTTTAAATATCTTTACAGCAAGATAATTCAAGCTGTTATATATCTATATAAAATCAAATGGACATAATAAAAATTTAAGTCTCTATTAGCAACAGCTGTTAATAATAGTAAGAAACACTGTGAAAGTATTGTTCTGCCTTGTTCTGTGTCTCAAAGGTTAAAAGGCCGTCCAGTGGGAAGGTAAAGTCTTCATTCTGGATTGTTCTAAAAGGAAAAATTTATGATTTTTTAAAAGGATTTGGCCAGGAAGCAGTGATCAGCTTGGAATAATACAGAGTCTTTTATCACTATGAGCAAATCTCAAATTCAAGTAAAATCACTAATTTTCCCAAGTCTATTCTTCATGCTACACTAATTTTTTTTCAAAATATGAATCCAAGCATAGTATCTGCGAGCTATAAAGGCTCAGCAGCTTTATATTATTCTTGAACTTGCACATAAAAATGTCTTCATATGGTGATGTAGAACTAGCATGATCCACTTACTTAATTCCTATCCATTGACATATATATAGTAATATATACATTATATATGTTATATACAATATATTAATATATTATATATATTACTATATATATATATATATATATATATATATATATATATAGTACCCGGGGTTGAACTCAGGACCTTGCACTTGTGAGGCAGGCAGTGGAACCACTGAGCTAAATCCCTGGCCCTCCGTTGACATATTTTACCAGTTAGTTCACTCTTACTCTAGACATACAATATTGTTTCTTCAGTCCCGTGTACTATGTTTCTTTCAACTACTCATGCCCCTGTTAGGCCTACTGTGCAGAATGCTCTTTCCTTCCCTCCTGACTTGGTTAATCCATATTTTCCTGGCAATTAAGATCAAACATTAGAATTTATTGCTCTATTGGCTTCTGAATAAAGTATTGGGGGGGCACGCCAAGGTGACAGTTACACCAGCTGTTCTTGTATCTTAGTTATGAGTGACAGGCTCCAATACACTGCAATTCTGGCTGAAAATAAACTTATTTAAGAATAGGAAACACCTTACTGAAGACTCCAGAAGACCCTGGGACCTGTGTCGTAGGCTACCCAATCCAGAAAAAGAGGCTGCCACAGACGTGCTACCGTAAGGAAGTTACAAGAAGGATGCTGCCCGATAGCTTTTTTTTTTTTTTACAAACTGGGAAACCAGAAGTAGCTGTTGCTGTTACTTCAGAAATGAAGACTTGTAGAAATGGAGTCTGCAGTCCCTGTGTTTTCATATTTCTAATTTTTGATTCGATGTTTGTGGATGGTGTGACTGATTGGCACAGTTTTGTTTGTATGCTCATGCTTAATGTGTAAGGGAAGCTGAGAAAGTCAGTAGTCAGTATTTGGAGCCATTAGGGTGGGAATTATCTCTGATTCAGGAGGCAGGGTACTCCTTAGGCACAGAAAGAAGGTTCTGATACTAATTATTCAAGAATAACAACAAACTTCCATAAGATTATGAAAAAAGAATTGAGAAAAAAATTTTCAGAAAAGGTTATTTTATTTGAGCCTAGTTTCTTCTTTTTCTTTGGTTAAAAAAGATTAACTTCTGAAAAGATTTTGTCAGGTGAAGTGAGTGCAAGGGGTAGAACATTACAGAAAGATAAAAGACGGTGTCAATAGTACTGAGGTAGCCTTAGAATCAACCAAGGAGGTTTAAAACAAAAACAAAAAAATCTTCAACCTGGTGTGGTGATGCATACTTGTAATCCCACCTACTTGAAGCCTGAGGCAGGAAGATCACAGATTTGAGTCCAGCCTGGGCAATTTAAAGACAGTTTGTCTTAAAATAAAATGTAAAAAGGTCTGGCCATGTAACTTAGTAGTAGAGTGTTGCCTACCGTGAGCAAAGCCCTGGGTTCAATCCCCAGTACCGCAAAACCAAACCAAAACAAAACAAAATGGAACACCCAAAAACCAAAATAAAAATCCTCAAATAAAAAGTACTGATTCATAAGAACCAAGATAGATTATGTAAAGGTACAAATTTCCAATGATGAATGTCAATATATTGTATACCTAAAATGTACCAATAAAATTTTTTTTAAAAAGTACTGATTCACTAAGGGTAGACTTGGGTCTATGCCATGTTATGTTATTATTAGGCTATTCTGGATATACTACGTTAAGAATTTGTCAAAGAAAAAGCATAGACATGTGGCATAAATGCTGTTTGGAGAAAGTAGTTAATTGTTGGTTCAGGTGGGGCATGGAGAAGATGAGAGATGAGACAAGAAAGAAAAGTGCATTTATGAAAGGTTACCAATGACTTTCTAAAGAGTCTGAAGTTTATTCTACAGGCTGCTAGGCATTTTTGGAAATGAAAATGATATAACATAGAAGCCTATTAACCCTACATGTGGGTAAAATACAATATAACTCTTCAGTGACTACAATAGGAAACGGGTGGATATCCATTATTAAATAAAACAGAAAAAATATCACCAAGGTAATGGAACAAAACCGAGTCTTTTACATATTTTGTATAATGGTGCCTAAAGTCTCAATCAAGCAGTAGTTCCAGAATGTCTGTTCCTCCATTTTTCTTGGATAAATAAGAATGAACAGTCAATGGAGACTGGGAGGGGAGGGGTTGCAATAGCAAAGTAGAACTCTTATAGTTCTAACATAGTTTACATAGAGTTCTTCAAAAAGAGGACAAGGCAAAGCTCACGTTTTGCCAGCAAAGATCTGGGAAGAAAATGGCTGATAGAGAAGGAAAAAGGGGCTGGCTTGGCCTGGCTTATCTTGGGTTAACTAAGGGAGCATCTCTCAGAGAAAGGGCATATTTTCTGCATCTTTTTATTATCACGTTGGGTTTGGAGACAGTAGCATAGGAGCAGCCGAGAATGGTTGTGACTCAGAATTGTTTTTTCCCTTTACATGAGTATGACATACAAAATATTAGGCATACAGACAGGTAAACTTAGGTTGCATCTATTTATAAATGTTGGGTCTAAATCTACACATATATTATTGATATTTGAGAATGCTGGAATTCACTGACATGTATTATACAAAGTGGTTAATGGTATGATTGATTTCTAGAGCTGTAGCTAATATATTGATAAGTTATAAATCACTTAATAATAAAAGTCCTTCTGAGAAAATCAGAGAGGTACGTAGGATGTTGTCCAAAAGTTAATAGCTCAGATTTACTTCTGGAGCAGATAAGGAGTGAGTGAGAAGCTCCTCAGTAAAATAATTACAACTGGAAAAAACTATAAAAACAAAATCACTTAAAAATTCTAGAATTTATCTTAGTTACAGAGCAAGTGAAGAGACATTCATGCAAAACACTGACTAGCTTTTGGAGAGAACAATGAGGGTTTGTGGTGCTTCAGGTACATTAACCTATTCCTCCTTCAACCAGCACTTGCCAGCTCAGTAAGACAGAGACTCCACTTCACACAGGTGTGGCCAAGAATGTAATGGCTTCTTCTTTTCCATCCTCCTAGCCAAGGGCTAAACTAAATCTCAATTAATGGCCAACCATTAACATTTCTCAAGATCTCAGCTACCTGTTGCAGAGGTTAAATTCTAAGCAAGTTCCTCGGAGAAGCTAGGGATTCCCTTCCTGTAAGGAGCCCTGTCCTGGAGAGTAGGTTTACTCCGGGTGATGTAGCTGAGAAAACACTGGGGCCAAAATCATTCTTGCCAAAGCTCACACTTAAGACATTAGTTTCTGCTGGAAAAGGCAAATTAAAATTAGAGATGATAAAGCTCCAAAGTTCTCTCAACAAAACTGGCATTATTTAGGAAACAGTGTGAGAAAGCACAGCCCCAAGGTGCACTTGAAACAATGAAGAATTCGCTGGTAAGCAAGTAAGGGGAGGCCAGCATCTTCAGGAGAGAAACAAGGTGTGTGTGGCGGGAGGGGGCGGCAGTAATTTACCAGCAATAACCAAGGAAAGAGAGATAAGAAGAGGTCTCCGGAAGTGAGAACAAAGTTAACAGCATGGACTAAAAAACTAATCCTGCAATGGGGCTAGAATTTAATTAGAACAAACTTGAGAAATAGTTCCAGGGAGCATTCCTGAAAACAACAGAGCTTTCTACCAGCACTTAGTGGAACTTAACACATGGATATGGCCAATGGAGGAATTAGGTATAACAGGGACAAGTGAGAAGGAGAAAGTAACCATCAAATGTGTCATCTAGTTGGTCAAGCAGTTGATTAAAATCAAGATACTAAACAAATCTCATGGGAAAGAACCAGTATCCAAAACTGCTACAAAATGCCATTTAAAAGGCCTAGTTTTCAACAAAATATTCTAAGATATTTAAAGATACACACACAAGGAGATCCATGCACAGACACATCATAGTAAAAATATTCAAGACAGGAAATCTGGAATATAGTAAGAAAACAAGGATTCATCACACACAAAACAACACCAGTAACACCAGCACCTGACATTTCATCAGAATCTATGACGACTAGAATGTAGTGGAATGATACACACTATGGACAGAAAAAGAAAAAAACACCAAAAAATTGTCAACCCACACTTTTATGTCCAGCAAAATTATCTTACATATGTATTTTAAAAAAATTAACAAATGGCTTTAAAAAAACAAAAAAAAATTATCTTACATAAATTCAGATGAAATAAATCTCTTCCCAGATAGCTGGGCCTAGTGGTACAAGCCTGTAATACCAGCACTCAGGAAGGTCAGAGAAGAGGATTCCTGCAAGTTTAAGGCCAGTGTGGGCTACACAGTGCGTTCAAAGCCAGCCTGAATTACACAGTGAGACCCTGTTTCAACCCACACACAGACATACACACACACAGACACACAATGTTCCCAGATAAAAAACTATGAGTTTGTTGTTAACAATCTACATTACAAGAATACTAAAGAAAGTTCTTCAGGATTTCAGTGGGTGATTTGACTTGAAACAGAACATGAAGAACACCAGTAAAGGTAGTTATAACAGACAGTATGAATGCATATTTCTTCTCTTACCTGATTTAAAAAGGAACTGTAGAAAATAAAGTTGCAGAATAAAATGTTGTTGGACCTATAACATATAGGAATATATTTGACAATAGCAACATAAAGGAGCACAGAGTAAGCATTTGATGAAATGTAGTACTTCATGTTAAAAATAATAAAATAGAAATAAAAGGGTACTTTCATAATCTTTAAAGGCATCTATGAAAAATCCTTAGCTCACCTCATACTTTACGGTAAACATATAAGTGCTTGGCCCCAAGACCAGGAACAAGACAAAAGATTTACACTCTGCCACTTCTATTTGACATTGTCCTGGTGGCTCTAGCCAGAGAAATAAGAAAAAAATATGAAGTAAAAGGCATCCAGACTGGGAAGGAAGAAATAAAACTATTCTATCTCAGATGACATGTTTTTGTATATAGAAAATCCAAAGGAATTGTATTAAGAAATTATCAGCAGGATTGCAGGATACAAGAAATAGGATCAAGATATGAAAATTAGGCATATTTTCTAAGCTCACAATGAATCTCTGACAGGAAATAAACAATCCCATTTAAAACAGTATCAAAAGAATAAAATATTCAGTAATAAATTAAATAGGTTATACTATAAAAATTATGAAATAAAATTAAAAGAAATTGAAGGCTTAAATAAGTTTAAAGACATTTCATGGTCATGGTTAATATAGTTAAGATTGTAATATGTCCCAAATGACCTACAGATTTAATGCAATCTCTGTCAAAATCCTTGCAAACTACTTTGCAGAAATTGGGTAACTGATCACAAAAGTCACATGGAAATTAAACGAACTGACTCAGAAGAGCAAGAAAAAAAAGTGTTTAAAAAATAAGAATATTGGAATAGTGGAAAAATCACATTTTCTTACTTCAAACTTAAAGGTATAATAATCAAGGTGAGAAAAATTAACATGTAGATCAATGTAATGGAATTGAAAATTCAGAAACATTCACATTCATGGTCAATTAATTTTCAACAAGGGTGCCAAGACAATTCAATGAAGAAAGAACAATCTCTTTAAGTGCTATGACAACTGTATAACCACATTAAACAGAAGTTGGGTCTGTTTCTCTCACCATGCCTCAAAAGGATGATACAATTAAATGTACAATTTATTTTTTGGCACTGGGGATTGAACTCAGGACCTTGTGCTTGCAAGGCAGGCATGGTGCCACTGAGCTAAATCCCTGGTCCTAAATGTACAATTTACAGTATAAAAATCTCAGAAGAAAATATAGGAGCAAATCTTCATGATCTTTGGATATACAAAGTCTTCTTAGTCATAACACTAAAATCACAAGTGATAAAAGAAAAAAGCAGATAAATGTACATTACCAAAATTAAAACTTTTGTACTTCAAAGAATACCATTAAGAACATGAACCCCACAGAATGGGAGAATGTATTTGCAAATCAAATACATGAAATGAGCTTATACTTATAATATAAAGAGCTCATGAAACTCAGTAAGAGGAAGACAAATAATTCAATTAAAAATGGGCAAAGTATCTAAATGGCTATTTCTCAAAGAGGATATAACAAATGATTGATAAACACATAAAAAGATTCTCAGCATCATTTGATATTAGAGAAATACATATCAACACCACAATGAGGTTCTATTCTGCACTTACTAGGATGGTTAAAATAAGACAGATAATAAAAAAATACTGACAAAAATGTACAGAAAATAAAACATTCATACATTCCTAGGAGGACTGTAAAATGGTACAGTCTCTTTTGTAAATAGTCTGAGAGTTCCTCAAATGTTAAATAAAGAGTTACTATACGAGTCAATGTGTTAGTCAGCTTTGTGTTGCTGTGACAAAATACCTGAGATAATCAACTTAAAGGATCTAAGATTTGTCTCACTGTTTCAGAGATTGTAGTCTCTGGTTGCTTGGCCCTATCAGCTTGGGCCTGTGATGGCACAGTACTTCATGGTGGATGCAGAAGGTGGAGATGGCCCCTGGGAGCCAGGAAGTAAAGAAGAGTAAAAGGAAATGAGGGTCTCAATACTCCTTCAAGGAAAAGACCCTAATGACCTAACTTCCTTCCAACAGGCCTAATCTTCAAAGGGGGACACCATGTCCCAGTAGTGCCACAGGCTAGCAGGCAAACTTTTAGCACATGGGCCTTTGCTGGACATTTAACGTCCAATCAAAACACTTGGTAATTCCATGCCTAGTTACATACCGAAGTGTAATGAAATATATGTTCACACAAAAATGTGTACACAAATATTCACACCGTAATTATACAGAATAATTAAAAAATCAGATGTGGTATTATCCATAAATAGAATTTATTTGGTAATAAAAATGAATGCTAAAATATTGATGAATATTAAAAAACGTTGTGCTATGTGAAAGAAACAACTCATAAAAGACTACAAGTTGTATGACTGCATTTATAAGAAATATCCATAATGGGCAAATCTATAGAAATAAGGGCGCATGCCTTGCAAGCGCAGGGTCCTGAGTTCGATCCCCGGTACAAAAAAAAGAAATAAAAAATTAGTGGTTGTACAGATGGAGCAAGAGAGTAGGGTACAATTTAGAAGGAAATTAACCATTATTGCCACTGGGTCCAGATTATTTTTGGGGGTGATGGGAATGTTTCAAAATACATTATGGTAGCGATTGTCTAACTGTGTAAATATAATAAAATCCACTGAATCGTACCATTTACTGCAGTTCCAAGGATTGAATCCAGGGCCTCACACATGCTAGGCAAGCACTTCAGCAGTGAGCTACATCCTTAGCATGTTTTTAAATCTTACTTTGTTCAGGGTGGACTGCAACTTTCAATCTGTCTAACTCAGCCTATGAAGTACTTGAGATTATAGGTATATGCCACTGCATCTTGTAGTCATAGACTTAAAAAGGGTGAACTAGATTATATATCAACAAAGTAGGTGCATACATTTAAAAAAAGTTATGGCTCAAGTATCCAGTATGTATAAGGTATGCTAAGTCCTGGTTCAACAATGCCTGAACTAGGATTCTGATACAATTAGGGTTTCAGAAAATGAAGTTTTGTGCCAGAGGGGGTTGAGCCACCCACTTTAGTGACATTAAACAACATATGACAGATCATCTCAAGTGAAATAAAGCTTTATTTTGGTACTTTTAAAAACACAGGTAAAGAGTCAGCATAGATTAGGTCAAAGGGATGAGGGACCATTCTGGCTGGTCACAAAAGACTGAAATGAAAAGCAAATAAAGGACAGGGCAGGAGTCTGGGTTTGCCACACTGAAAATGGATGGGCATTTGAATGGCTTACTTTTGATAAGTGAAGAGAAGTTCTGTTAATGGATGAAAAGAAGACTAATGATATCTGTTGAGGTCTGCTTCATCTGGAAAGAGAGTCACGGCAGTGTGACTGTAAATTTGGCCAGGTTCCTATTATTTTAAACTAGCTCTGGTTCTTTTTTCTTATTCTGAATTTGCCAAAACCTGTCAGAAGGTAGGTATTTCTCTCTCTCTCTCTCTCTCTCTCTCTCTCTCTCTTTTTTTTCTTTGGTACTGGAGATCGAATTCAGGACCTTGTACTTGTGAGGCAGGCGGCGGCACCACTGATCTAAATCCCCAGCCCCTGTTATCTTATTTTTAAGAGGTATGTCTTTCCCAACAGAATGATTTCACTATTCATTACTTCTTGGTATTTCATTAAAAAATAATATGTGATTTTTATAAAATAAATGAGTGTAAGACTACTGATAACATGCTATTTTGGTATAGATCTAGAAAGTCCCCTCAAAGCTTCCTGTGTTCAGAGCTGAGGCTTCTGGAAGATGACTGCATCATGGGGGCCCAATGCTCACTGTGCTGTTAGGAGGCAAGGACCGGTTGGAACAGGTGAGCCACTGGGTGAGATACGGAAAGGTGTACCTCCCTCCAAGGCTGTGCCTTCTTTCTCCCTATGCCTCCTGGCTGCCAAGGGATGAGCAGCTGTCCTCTGTCCAGGCCCTTCCACAATGTCCTTTTTGCTTTGAATCTGAATTATTGTGCACTGAATCTTCTATAAAGCATGAGCCAAAACAAACATCTCCTCCTTTTTTGTGGCTAATGAGTATTTTGTCCCAGCGACGGGAAAGTGACCCACATACATGCCTACCAACCCAAATCAAATAACTGCTAAACTTGGTATTTTTTGTGTATCTTTTTTCAGAATTTTTGCACAAAATGTTCTTTGCAAAGCAGTGATAATACTACATCATACACATTTTAACAAGAAAATCCATATTTAAACAAATTCTTTGTAAATATTATGTTATTGCACAGTAATTTGCTTATCATTCACTATTAAATTTTTCCTAAATTTAATTATAATGTTGCATAGTTGCCTTTGGATGGTGGTTTTTCTGTATTTCCTCAGCACAGATTTTTAGAAATTGAGTCAGAGGACAAAATCTTTTTTTTAAAATTAATTTTATTGGTACATTTTAGGTATCAGAGGACAAAATCTTTATATTTTTAATATTCTTTCTAAGAATTATATCAACTTATACCCACCAGCAGTGTAGAAAAATATGTTTTTGCACATTTTTGCAAGTAAGTATGTTTTACACACATGAGTATTATAGTCTTATAAAGTCTTTAAAATATGAATCTGAAATTCTAACCTATATTGGAAGAACACACTGCATGTTTAGTAATAGGGGAAATGGCTAACCTTTATTATTAAGGCTTTGCTTAGTTTCATGAGATAAATGTACTATGCATTAATAGTAGTTAAATTAATTTTTCAAAAAGCACATGTTTGTATCAGTTTGAATTAAATAAACAATTTTGTATATATCTCCTATTAACAAGGCACTGTAGCAAATGTTAGAAAAGTATGACAGATTATAATGAGTTTACACTTTGGTTGGAAGAAATAAGAACAAAAGTCATTCAGTAACAATATGAGATTCTGTTTTGTTTTGTTTTTTGATACAAGGTATTGCTACATAGTTCAGGCTGGCCTTGAACTCACTATGTAGCTTATGTTGGCCTAGAACTTGTGGCAATACCCCTGCCTCTGTCTCCTGACTATAGGCGTGTGCCTCCATGCCCAGAAGACAACACAAGATGTAAATAAAACAGTTTCAGAAACTAGCAGAAGAGTTATTTATGGTCAGTACAAAAGAATTTGTCAAGACATAATATACAAAATAAAGCTTCCAGAAGTTCAGAGGAGCAAAACAACTTCAGACTAGGATGAAATTTATTTCCTAACTAAAGACCCTACTAAATATATAGAAACCCTAGAGAGGTCTCTGAATAACATCATGAAAATTTTGTTCCTTAGTGTTTATCATCATTTGACTGTTAGATACCATTATTTAGTAACCCCCATTTCTAATTACTAATTTTTCTTTTTATTATTTGCATCTCAATATTCACTCCTAATAAATTATGCTATAAAAATTATACGAAATTCATTCTTGGGTTGATTGGTTAATCATGTGCATGGTTCATCAAACCTATTATCAGGGCTTTCTTTTCTCTGGTATGTGCTTGTGCTTGATATACCTATTATGACATAGTGGGGATTCAGGTAGCACTAGATTCTTTTGTGTCCTATCTACCACATAGAAAAGTATCTTTCTTGGATAAAATAATATTATACATACTAAATAAATGTCACTATCAACACTGGAGGCTCACTTCGGTGAATGCTATGAATTTCTATCTTACTACTTTGGAGAAACCACTTTTCTTAAATGTATGAAGTTTATACATACATATATACACACATACTTGTTTAGCAATTTAAAAAATGTCATGGTTACTGAATATAAGTAAAATAAGAAAGGCTTTATAACAAACTTGAAAAGGCTCCAAACCTAACACCCTAAAAGTCACAGTTCCTATATTCAGAACACTAAAAACAAGACAGGGAGAGTTTTATTATCTGAATATGCATTATTTAATCAAAAGCTCTCACAGTATAAAATATCAATTATTACATATATATTACTCACTAATTGGTTCCTACTTAAATAG
The DNA here is from genome assembly GCF_053883595.1 of Heterocephalus glaber. Classification (NCBI taxonomy): domain Eukaryota; kingdom Metazoa; phylum Chordata; class Mammalia; order Rodentia; family Bathyergidae; genus Heterocephalus; species Heterocephalus glaber. Next base: position 4,651,151 of record NW_028258191.1, read on the forward strand.
CCTTCCCTGCTCAGTACTAAAGACCCTATTCTTATCCTCATAATCAAAGTTTTGCTGGTGAGTTTTCTCCTAAGCATCAAACAGTTTAAATATATCTGTTTTGGGGGGATGCAATTATGGAAAATAATAATATGAACAATAATATAAGTTGACTCAACGTCAGTATCAGGAAAGATGAAGACGGAAAGTGATATTTGAATACTACTTAAATCATGCAGAAAGTCAGTAAGATCAGTTAAAAGATAAACTACAGAAAACTAGAAAAGATAATTCAACAGATGTTCAATGGAGGATAATGTGAATATCAAAGGATTTGGAGAGATCCTTATAAAAACTGACAAACTCTCTGACTACTTTTGTCAAAAAAAAAAAGAACCTCTTAAAAGTCATGCTAAAACTTAAACATTATGGCAAGGATGTCACATTGTATTATTATTATTAACTTTGTTAAAAATTACAAAGGAGAAAATAAAAATGTCATTCATTCTTTATTGATTTTCATTATTCCTACATCTAAAATTATAAGCTACAATTAAATAGGAAATGGCTCAATAATTTTCATAATAAAGTTCCGCTAAATCTTCCCTCCCCATTTCCATGTCCCCACTATTTATCATAAATCTTTGGTTCCTATTTCACTTAGTAGATTCCTTGCTCTGGTATCAATTATTCTTAGATAAAAACAAAATAAAAAACCAGTCATGAACAAATTTTGATTCTTAGAAATGGGCACATCCAGATTTAGTGACTTATTTTTTTAAACACAAATGCAATTCTTTATTAAATGTGCTCACAAGCAAAGCAACTACAGTTCTGGTAGTGTTAACCAGGAAAGAAAAGCCCATCATCTTCAATCTCTGTTTATACCATGATAGATTACAATGCAGAGAATGTGGGGAGTAGGGTCAGCAAGTGAGCAAATGACCAAAGCTCACCTAAATAAACAGAATCTGCATAGTCTGGAAGATTGAAATCAATGTCATACAGTGAGTTCATCAGCTCAGGAATTAAAATACAGAAGAAATATGATCATAACTCTGATTAACCTTGCTGCAACATTTCTCACTGACCAAAAGTTTTTAGAGATATATATTAAAATTGAAATGACAAGTATAAGAAATGATCAACATGTTGGTAGAAAAAAGCAAGAATCATTCAGAAAGTGATAAAAAAATCATTGATTTGTCAAGATGGTAAAATATGTTCATTTATAAAAAAGGAAAAAAGTTTTATGTTAAGATGTCCAATTACAAAATCAAGTGGCATATTTCATGTTTGTAAAAAGAATACTTTAATCGTAACTATAAAATTTTTAAACAAAAATTGTCACTTAATATAATGTGTGTACATGAAAAGACTGGTAATAAAAACCAGTGTTTGCTGATGTCAAAATTTATTAAAACTTTAAATTATGACATATTATGAAGAATAGGAAAAAATGTATAAAATTATGAGCTGGATGTGGTGGGGCATCCCTGTAATCCTAGCATGAAGGAGGCGGGGGCAAGAGGATCACCATAAGTTCGAGGCTAGCCTGAGCTACAATACTGAGTTCAAGGCCAGTCTGAACTAAAATTCAGAGTGCATGCTCCAGTCAACCTCTGTGATGTAAAGACATGGGGAACTGTGACCAGACAATCTTATGCAAGAGAAGTTAGAGATACAGATTTTCACATAGTATTTCCCAATTTCAGAAGATTATGCGAGGCAATTATATCAGTCTACCAGCTGAATCTGGCCCACAGGCCACTGTTTTGCAAATCTGCTGTTTTGGTTATTTAGATATAGTTGATTTACATTTATATTAAAGACACAAAATGTTTTCAAACTATTTAGTCCAATTTCTCTCATGTCCATCCCATTAACACCATTCTTTCTTTTAGTAAATTTACATATGGAAATTCAAAATTGTAAGATCTTCTTACTCAGATTTTATTCCATATGTTTTGACATTAGGTAGACAGCAGAATAGAAACAAGTCACACTTGTGCTAGAATACGGGATCTTTTAATAAAGAACATTACTCACTCAAAGATATACAACTCTAATGCTTTCCTTCAGTTATCTCTTCATATTCAGAATGACAGAGTGCTATAAAGTAAGCCATTTATTTGTTGTAGAAGCAGATGGGGAAAGTAGCTGCTTTAGAATGTGATTAAAATATGAGGCCTCTGTTTAGTATTTATTTTTCTTTTTAAGCTTCAGATTTTAGGCTTAAGCAACTTTAATCAAGGGAAGGAGGACCAGACAGCTGCTGTAGCCTTAGTCCACTGCTTATGTTTCTGTACTCAGAATGCTGTAAAAACAAAGCACAGCAAATAAATCATCAACTCCGATCTTTTGCCATGGCTATGAAGAAAAATTTACTCATACTTTGTTGGCGTAAATGCAGTGTAGGTTTACAATATTTAAGGAGGGTAGTTAACCAATATCTATCAAAATTCAAAATTAATTTACTATTTTATATACTGATTTTGGTGATAGTTACACAAATCTATGCACATATTATAATTTACAGAATGATGCATCTGAAGAAAGAAAACATCAGTTTTATTATATGGAACAAAAAAATAAAACGTGAGCCTAATGTGTATATCAGAATTGTAGCCAGTTTCAGGTTAATAATCCCAGTAGTTTAAAGGTAGGTAGTGTGCACAATTTCCACTCATTATCTTGTAATTTTATAATCACCCCACTGAGACAGGGCTGTCTTCACTTTTTACAGAGGACACTGGGGCTCTGTGAGAGAGGAACTGAGTTATCTAAAGTCACACACCAAGAGACCGATGAAGTTCAGATCAATTATGGGTCTGATGGCACAATGCCCCTACAAATTCTACCCCTGATGTCCTTACTGTCTATTGTAATACTAGGGAAGCTTCAAAAAATGCATTTACTCAGTAATCCGTCTTTGGAAATCTATGCTGCACATGCATGTACAAAACAAAAATATTGAAAGTTGCACCAGTGTTTAAATCAGCAAAAGACTGAAAACACCTTAAATGTTCTTCTACAGGAGGCTGCACAAATGAACTATGCCATATACGTCCAATGGAATATCATGCAGCTCTAAAAAGAATGAAAATGCTCTCTATATATTGATATTTAAAACAACAGCAACAACAAAAGTCCACTCAAAAGTCCAATATAAATTGGTTAAAAAAGAGCCAAGTGCAAAACATTACATGTATAATGCGCTATGATTTGTGTAAGAAGGCAGAGGAATACATATATTGTTATGTTGTTTTTGTGTTTAAAGGATACAAAAGAAATTAGTAATAGCAGTGATCTGAAATGGGGGTGGTGGTGACTGGGGTAGACAGAAACGGGGGGAAAGCAAGATACTGAGTGTTTACTCTTTACTACGATTTTGACTTCTTAACCAAATGTGAAAGAGTAAGAAAGAAAGGGGTTAAAAGGCACCTGAGTAGGGTTCTAAGTTTGTGCTAACCTTTTACTTGGTTATCAGTAGCAGCAATTTTACGATAACCTTTGACTTGTTCTAGAAGAACAAAGCATGTTCCACTTAGAAAAGTTTCTGCTATACTAGAATATGAAGGAGGAACAAAAAACTGTCTTGAAGGAGACAACCTATGTACATATTATAATCTATATAATGATGTGTCCAAAGAAAGAAACAGTCAGTTTTACTATATGGTTAAAAAAATAACACCCTGACCAAGTCGGATTTATCCCAGGGATGCAAGGATGGTTCAACATTTGTAAATCAATAAATGTAATACACTATATTAACAGAGTCAAGGACAAAAACCATATGATCATCTCAATAGATGCAGAAAAGGCATTTGACAAAATACAACACCCATTCATGATAAAAACGCTACAGAAAACTGGAATAGAAGGTCTTTATACTTAACCTGATTAAGGCTATCTATGAGAAACCAACAGCCAACATCATGCTAAATGGTCAAAAACTGAAAACTTTCACACTAAAATCAGGAACAAGACAAGGATGCCCACTATCACTACTCCTGTTCAATATAGTTCTGGAAACATTAGCCACAGCAATTAGAAAAGAGAAAGAAATAAAAGGAATAAAGATAGGAAAGGAAGAAGTTAAACTCTCATTATTTGCTGATGATATGATACTTTACATAGAAGACCCAAAAAATTCTACCAAAAGACTTCTAGACTTAATTGACAGATTCAGTAGAGTAGCTGGATACAAGGTCAACACTCAAAAAACAATAGCCTTCTTATACACAAGTAGCAAACTCACTGAGAGAGAAATTAGGGAAACAATTCCTTTTACAATAGCATCCAAAAAAAATGAAATATCTAGGAATCAATCTAACAAAGGAAGCAAAAGACCTCTACACTGAAAACTACAGCACCCTGAAAAAGGAGATTGAGGAGGATAGAAGAAAATGGAAAGACATCCCTTGTTCATGGGTAGGAAGAATCAATATAGTGAAAATGGCCATACTTACAAGACTACTATATAGATTTAATGAAATGCTGATTGAAATTCCAACAATATATTTCACAGAACTAGAGAAAACAATTCAAAAATTCATTTGGAAACAGAAGAGATCTAGAACAGCAAAAACAATTCTGGCCAAAAGAGACATGGCTGGGGGTATCACAATCCCCAACTTGAAGCTATACTACAAAGCTACTGTGATAAAAACAGCATGGTACTGGCAAAGAAACAGACCCGAGGATCAGTGGAACAGATTAGAAGATGCAGAAACAACTTCAGACATACTCAGCCACCTCATCTTTGACAAAGGAGCCAACCACCCTCACTGGAGGAAAGATAGCCTATTTAATAAATGGTGTTGGAAAAACTGGATTTCAACCTGCCAGAGATTAAAACTAGACCCATACCTATCACCATGCACTAAACTAAGATTGAAGTGGATTAAAGATCTAAATATTAAGACAGAAACACTAAACTTGCTGGAAGATAAGTTAGGTAGAACTCTTGAAGATACTGGCATAGGAAAAGATTTTATGAACAAATCCTCAGTAGCACGGGAACCAGCAGAAAGAACCAACAACTGGGATTTCATCATATTAAAAAGCTTCTGCACTGCAAGAGAAACCACCAACAGAGCTAACAGATGACCTACAATGTGGGAAAAATTTTTTAGCAGCTGTACCTCAGACAAAGGGCTACTATCTAGAATATATACAGAACAGAAAAAAATCAGACCCCCCCAAATTCAAAGACCCAATTCAAAAATGGGCATCTGAAATGAACAGACATTTCTCAGACAAAGAAGTAGAAGCAGCAAATAAATATATGAAAAAATGTTCAACATCACTGGTAATTCGAGAGATGCAGATGAAAACAACACTGAGATTCCAACTCACCCCAGAAAGAGTGGCTGCTATCAAGAAATCAACCAGTAACAAATGCTGGCAGGGGTGTGGAGAAAAAGGAACCCTTCTCCATTGTTGGTGGGAGTCCAGACTGGTGCTACCACTATGGAAACAGTGTGGAGATACCTCAAGGAACTAGGGCTAGAGGTCCCATTTGACCCAGCTATTCCCCTGCTGGGTATCTTCCCAAAAGAATTAAAAGAATCATACCACAGTGATATATGTGCACCCATGTTTATAGCAGCATAGTTTGTAATAGCTAAAGCTTGGAAACAGGCCAAGTGCCCATCAACTGGAAACTGGATAAAGAAGATGTGTTTTTTTAATAAAATGGAGTACTACTCAGCCATAAAGAATGAGAAACAAGAGTCATTTATAGCTAAATGGATGCATATTGAGGCCATACTCTTAAGTGAAGTAAATAGGACACACATGTGTAAATACCGAATAGCTTCTCTAGTGTGAGAAACTGAGAGTGTAAATAAGGACTAAAAGGATTAATAACTAATAACTGATACTTTGAAATAGGAAAAGGTCCAAAGGGGTAGGGGTGGTGGGAAGAGATGGGGAAAGGAAAGAATGGAAAGGAAAAATTATGAGAAAAGAAAAAAAAAAAGGAAACGAAGTATGTAAATAGGCAAGGGTGGAGGGGTGAAGGGTGCACAGGTAATGGGAAAAAATAAGAACCAAGATACATCAGGTACAGGTACAAGCACCCAATGCTAAATGTAAATGTATTGTAAACCTAAAATGTACCAATAAAAGAATTTAAGCAAAAAAAAAGTACCAATAAAGGAATTTAAGCAAAAAAATAAAAAAATTAAACAAATTAAAAGCAAGTGAACCTAACATGTGTATCAAAGTCATGACCATTTGCAGGTTTACACATTAACATATGTCTTGTAACTTAAAATAGAACCCTCAACTAAGGATAAACAACTTAGCTCTTAGAGTTGGTCAGCCTAATCCACTAGAGGTATATAATCATTTTATTGAATAGTGAAGGAAAATGCCTACTCAACTTACTTCAGAACTAAAATTAAGTTTCCTTTTTTTCTGCTTCAAAATTTCTAAAAAGTAAATATTGTAATTGTCTCCTGTGGCTGAGAGAGCAAAGGATAATACAGTACTATACTCTAATGCTGAATTGGTAAATGTAAGTAAATGTTTGATAATGTGTATCTACTTTTCTCTCATTCCCTAAGAATCATTTTTCATGGAATGCTCACTGAGACTTTTCTTTAGTAGAAAAAGTGTAGCATGGATCCAATGAAGTTCCCTCATGGTTACCTGCTTTCCGTATAAGCTCTGTGCTCCTGCTGTAAGGAGGACAGGCAATCATTCTTACACAGCTAGTGAGTCACAGTTTATAGATTGCATTCTCTGACTTGTTTCTTTACTCTTTATAAGCACTCTACTATGCGGATATTATCTTTTGGTTTATAAATGAAGAAACTGACATTCAGAGAGGTGAGATAACTGAATGAGATCCCATTTCCAGAGATTGGCAGAAGTCAGATTGGAATGCAGATGTTCTCATTCTGTTGCAAGTGAGTTTTTTTTTTTCTTAGTTGAGTTTGTCTTCTTTTTTTTTTTTTTTCTTAAACTCTTTTATTGGTCCATTGTAGGTATACAACACATTTACATTTCTCATTGGGAATTTGTACCTTTACATAATGCATCTTGGTTCTTATTTTTTCCCCTTTCCTAGCCCTCCCTTCACCCCCTCCACCCTTCCCTATTTACAAAGACTTTATTTCCATTTTTTCCATTTCTCAGCATTTTTCCTTTCCCTTCTTTCCTTTCCCCTGCCCCTCCCACTACCCCTACCCCTTTGGACCTTTTCTTCCTATTTTACACTATCAATTATTCATTCTAATCATTGGTACATTTTAGGTATACAATATAATGACATTCATCATTGGAAATTTGCACCTTTACATAGTCTCTCTTGGTTCTTATTTTCACCCTTGCCCAGCCCTCCCTTCAACCCCTCCAGTCCTCCCTATTTACAAAGATTTTGTTCCTATCTTTCCAATTTCTCATATTAATTCCATTCCCTTCTGGAAAGTAAGTGAGTTTTTTAAAATTTCTGGGCAGCTTTATATAACTATCAATGTCTGACATAAATATACTGGTGACTAAAATAGAAATGACTAAAGATCCTTTTATCTGAGGAGAGAGTTAAATCTTAAAAGTCAGTCTGTAAGTGAAATAATATTCAGTAGTCAAAATTACATTAGAAGGTCCAATATCACACATAAAGTATAGAATGTACTGTGTGTGCATGAATGTTTGTGTGGTTAACAACCCCAATATTTCAAAGTACAAACTAATATATCACATATAGTAGGGTATTTATCTAAAATACAGTTCAATTTATAATTTAAACATTTACCTTATAACTCTATTGTTCAAATAATGGCTAACAGTCACTAAAAGCTCATGATGGATCATGTACTAGGCTAATGTTTTATATATTACCTCATGTAATCCTTTAAAGATGTTTATAACATAGATACAGCACCACACATACAAATAAGGAAATAAAGGCTTTGAAAGGTAGAGTCGTACAGGAAGTGTCAATACCATGATTTTAACCTATTTGAGTCTAGAAGTCATGCACCAGAATATGAATTGAGTTCATGTTCTTGTTCTGATGTGCTGTATCTGTGCATTAAACAAAACAGTATAATGAATCTTATATATGCCAAAGATGATGGGTTTGATAAAGATTCAGTTTCTAATTTCTAAATTCTGAGGTTAAAAACTATACTGATAGGAATTCTGAAAATCTCTCCATATACTTTTTTTTTTTGGTACTGGGGATTGAACTCGGGTCCTTGCGCTTGCCCAGCAGGTGGCTAAACCACTGAGCTAAATCCCCGGCCCTCTCCATATATCTCATCAGTTTGGTCTTTCTGGAGAACCTTGAATAAAACAAAAAAACATCATTTAAAAACTAACAATCTATCAGGATTTTAAATCAAGCAAAATTTAATAGGTATAGCAAAATACAGGAAGAGAAAGATATTTAAAAATTGTTAGAAGTTGATTTTAGGGCTGAGTATTTAGCTCAGTGGCGCTGCCACCTGCCTTGCAAGCGCAAGGTCCTGAGTTGGATCACCAGTATCAAAAAAAAAAAAAAAAAATTTAAGTATTCTCACAACAAAAACATGATATGTAAAGTAATACATATGTTAATTAGGTTGACTTAGCCATTTCACAATGTATAAATATTTCAAAACATTGCATTGTACACCATAAATATGCAAAATTTTTGTCAATGCAGTAATAAAATATAGCAAGACTGGCAGTATTGATAGCATACTTACAGAAATATAAGCAAGGTATTATATTCAAGAAAATGAATTTTAAATTGATTAAAAAGCATAGCTCTACAGTGAATATATAGTTTATGGAAATTTTAGACTTCAACTAACATAGCATCAAGATATGAAACAAAAGCTCTTGGAAATTTAAGGAGAGTATGAAAAGATGGAAGCATTTTTTTTGGGAAATAATTTCTCTTAAATAGTCATTTATAAATCAAGCACTCTAAAGTAAATTAATTAACCAATATAATAAATGCACATAACTTTGTATATAACAGAGAACATAACTGTCTAAAAAGTCCATGGAATGTTTACCAAAATTGAATATATTCCATACTACGAAGAAAACTTCACTGACCTCTGAAATAGACTAGCCACAAATCACAGGGCAATAAAACTAGAAACTACCAACTAAAGACAAAGAGAATAAATATAGCTAGTTAGAGACTACAAATCATTCTCCAAAAAAGAAATCAAACTATGAATTACAGATTCTATATTTTAAAAAGACAAGCAAAACTCTTAAGGTGGGTTTCTGTTATAAGATGATAGGTTCAGTTCATTCCTATCTCCTCTCTTTTGAGATCTCATTAAAACAACAATAAAGAAATCAATTTTTAAAGGAAAAACAAACAATAAGGAAAAGAGGTATCAGGTCACCTATCAATGCAAAAGGGAGTTAAACAATTTCAGAAAGAAGGAAATTAGAAGTAGCAGTGAGAAATAAAGCAGTCATATGAAGGGGATGGCAAGTGAGAAGGGGGCAGTATGATGAAGGAACCTTAAAAAGGTAGGGAAATCAGAGAAATAAAAAAAACACATGAATTTAGTAGAGATCTATGGGACTGAAAGCAGGAGGTAAATGAAAATTAGAAGACAAAGTTGTAGATTTCCCAAAAATTTATCATTGCAGAATGTCAGCAGTCAACTTCCATCTCCACCTCAAGCAAAAAACTGGATATTTCTTCTCTAAAGAAACTGAACACACTGGTCGGAACCAGAGTGTCTGGAATGACAGGCAATGTTTCCCAACAGAGATATAAGCATTTTGGTATTTAGAGCTTGTAAAACATAATGGCTATCTTCACGTGTACTTCATTTAGGGCAAGCCAGAAAATATACTAGCCTGGTGACACACGCAGAGCCCAAAGCTTTTCTAATATTCTATTTAAAAGCAGACAGGAGCCAGTGCTCCTCAGATAATTGAGTTGCATCTGTCACAATAAAGAGAGAAAGAAAGAATAAATGGGAACAAAATCCAATATTCAGAAAAGAGAATATTTACAAACTATAAAACTAACTTTGAAAAACGTCTAACACATAGTACATGAAATAGGGTATCTTCAAGAAGAAATAAATATAAAGTAAGAAAGAGCTCTTGGAAATTAAATATGTGATTACCCAATGCAATAGGTCATTTGGAAAATAAAGGTGATAAAAATCTTAGATTAAGATACAACTAATAAGAGCCCCAGAATGAGAAAAAGTCAGGAAATGAAGAGGCAAATATAATCACAGAAATCATAGAAGGTGATTTTTTGAGATAAAAATTATATGATTGATTGTCCCTGTACGCCAAGAACAAGAGGGTAGGAAACAAAAACAGGGAAACAAAAAACCACAACTAGATATATCTCTATAAAATCCTGGACCACCAGATAAGGAATTCTTACAGACTTTCAGAAAGAAAAAACGTCATGTAACACTAAGAAAAGAACAATGTCTTAAAAATTGTAAGGAAAATGATTCTGAATTCAGATATCCAGCAAAACCAGTTCTCAAATATGAAAGCAAAATAAAGATACTTTCTGACATACAAGGATTTAAAAAGTTTGCCTCTTATGTATTCTTTCCTGTAAACATAAGATTATTTCAGCTTGATCATCTACTGCAAGAATAGAAGAAACCGAGAAAGCAGAAGACTAGGAGATCTAAGAAATAGCAGTTGTCATTCAGAGGAGTTGATTATATACTCACATGTCTCAGTGTCAGATTAAAATATAGCAGAAAGAGGTAGTTAAAAAAAGGAAAGATGAGTGATGCAAGAAAGAATATTGAGCAAAATTCCCTGTGAAATTCATGGTTAATCTAAGTAGTGATGTACATTAACAAAAGAAAATTTATTAATGATCTATAATGGTAGCAGGTATAGAGAAATGTGAGAGAAAATTCAAACACCTTGAAGTTTTCAGTTTACTAAATTGGAGGATCAAAGTATTAATTACTGGGCTGGGGATTTAGCTCAGTGGTTTCACCGCCTGCTGCGCAAGTGCAAGGACCCGAGTTAGATCCCCGGTACCAAAAAAAGGAAAGCATTAATTACCTCCAGTTATTAGAAAATAGAAGCTTCTGTGTGCCTGGGGTGGTGGGGAGAGAATCACTTTGGGAAACAAAAATTTCCAAATCACCAGAAGAGGAACCAAGGTAAAGATCAGTTCATCAAAACAGTAAAGAGACGAACAAATAATGCAAGAAAGTAATAAGCAGAAAATTCAATAATCAGGGCACAGGAAACAGTGTAAATATATCAGTAGTCAAAAGACATATTAATGAATTTTATTCCTTCATTAAAGGACAAAAACTATCTGGCTTAAAAACAATCCACCATGCTAGTTTAAAAAGGCACACTTGATTCAGTCACGGGGCCCTTACTCTGCTGGGCTGTCAAAATAAGAACAAGATATGTCATGTACAGGTACAAATCCCCAAGGTGAATGTGATACCAAAAATTTACCAATAAACTTAATGAATATAAAAAGGTACACTTAATATAATGAAGAACTGCTGAAGATCAAAGAAAGAAAAAGATAAACCCATGAAAAAATGCTAACAAAAGAAATTAAATATCAGAAATAAACAAAATTTACTAAATAAAACAGGAATATTTAAATAAAGTAAAAATTTAAAAAGAATATATAATGATGTTTGAGCTTTAGACATCTAATAAATATTCTCTACACACATACATGCAAATCTATATATTCACATACATACACAGTTAACATTATATGCACACATACACACAAATGCTGTTTAATAACAAAGAAGAAATAGTTGTATCTTAAGCCATGGCTGAAAACTAAAACACAGCTCTCATAAATCAATAATCAAGCAGTTAAAAATCTATGACATGAACACTCAGCTTCATCATAAGATATAACATATTATTTTTAGATGCCAATGAAAGTGATTATACAACAGGTCAAAAAAAAAACTTCAGTAAGTTCCTCAAAGAAATTACACAGACTGTATTATTTGAACTAAGAGATAAAACTAAACCCACAGCAAAGGAATAGCTAAAATCATATTCTCTTAGAATTTAAGCATTTCTCTAAATAATACCTGTATTAAAGAGGAAATAAAAAATAAGACTTAAATACAAGATTTTAAAAAGTCAATGAATATTACGTATTATTTATCAATAGCATACATATTTAGTAAAAATATATATGAGCAAACTAATTTCAGGATAATAATTACTTCTGGAGAAGGAGGGTAGGGGAAGGGATAGAGGTCAACTTTAGTTTTCTTAGTAAAACATTTCTTTTTAAGAAATGGAAGAGAAAGAATTAAATATGGCATGATTTCAGTGTATTTGAAATATTTCACAATGAAAAATAAAAAGAAAATTATAAATATAGTGGATGTTTCTTTTGGCTGACACTACACTGTGAGATTAATATACTAATTTGATTCTAATTTTCACAACTCTATTGAATAATCTACTTCTATCTATTTAAATATGAAAGGCTACCTGTATCATATTGTTAATTTACCTATACCTGGGTCTACTTCTGTCTTTTTCTATTCTTTTCTTTCTTTGTCTGTTATGATTTCAGTATCAGTGTTTTAATTATTTATGACAAAATTTTAAATGGAGAGATGTCAAAGCTTGTAGTTTTTCTCTTCATACCATTTATCACTTCTCAAATCAACCATAACCTTGGACTTCCTTGCATCTTTATTGTTCTGCAATAGCATTCAAAGAAATGTTAGATCTTGAATGATTCCTGATGAATTTTTTTTCATTCTTTGTTCTATCTCAACAGTCTCTAGAGTTTGACAGTCATTGAATAAGAATCAGTTCATCTTTATTTTTATCAACAAAATATAACAAAACAAAAATATCCCCGAAAAACTGATTATATTTATAGATTAATATAAAGAGAATTTGCATTTTACTATGTTTTAACAACATATATCTATTTGTTAATGTTTTTTAAATGTCCTGCAGCAAAGTTTTCTGTTTTTTTAGATAAATTATTCATGAAATTTATTTTATGTTTATTCTTAGAAATATTTAATTTGTTGTAATTAATGGTATCCTTTTTATTTAAAAAAATTGATTATTGGAAGACAGGTGAGTGGCTGATTTTGCAAGTTGATTTTTAATACAGCAAACTTGCTTCACCTCTTATTAAATGTAAAGACAACAGTAATATCTGCAAATAATGACAGTTCTATGTCTTCATAGGCATTATATATATTTCTCTTCTTTTACCTTTCCTTACATCATTTTGTAGAATTTGTAGTATAAAGTTGAAAAGTTGGAATGGTTACAGGCAACTTTTTTTTTCACAGTTTAAAATGGTATGTTTAGTCTTCATAACAGGTATTTTATTTTTTGATACCTTTTATTGTATTAAGAAAATTCCCTAATTTGCTTGGAGTATTTATGTCTCTCAATTATTTGGAGTTTTATTGAATGTTTTCAATGCATCTATTGAGATGACCATATGGTTTTCTCCTTTCATTTGTTCAATGTAGATTACATTGATAGATTGAACAAAAAAAGAAACATTGAACCATTTTTGAATTCCTACACGGTCAGGAGATATCAAGATACAGATATGGGTAAACCCACACATCTTAATTTACCTATTTTGTACTAGGATTTCTGCATCAGAGTTTTCATGTGAGACTAGTCTGTGATTTTTCTTTCTTGTATTTTCTTTGTTTGATTTGGATACTAAAATCAAAAGAATACTTTCCCTTTCTCCTTGAAACTCAAGGGGATCCTCCTGCCTCAGCCTCCTGACTGCTGGGATTATAAGCATGCGCCACCACACCTGGCTATGTAAGCACATTTCTTATTCTGGAAAATCTCAAAACAAATTGGAGTCTGGGGAAGTCTCTTTCCTAACTCCTTGGTACTTATGAGTCATACATTCATGCAAACTAATCCTTCTTCTTAGTACTGTGAATTCTGTGAGAGTGAAGCAAAGACAAAGAAAATCATTACAGATTACTTATGAAAGATGTAGTCAAATTGAGACATCAAACTGAACCAAGTGTCCAAGGTTTAGAACCTAGTAGCATAATAAACAATGTCCAGTGGAAACTATATAAATAGTAGTTCTCAAAGCAGATTTTTCCTGTGATATGATATGGGCAGGGCCTTTACCTTTTTTAAATTAAATTTTAAATTTTTTACCTGTTTTTTAAGCCTGTTCTCCAGTTTCTCTATGGTTCTGTGAGCTCTATGTTATTTCTAAAATATTTCTTTCCTACTATAGACAGAACTAGATTATATTGTTTAAAACCAAGAATCCTGATTGATACAATGCCTAGCAATTACCACCAATCACACTCCTGCATTTGAGAAATTGTCATTTTTTTCTAGGTAGTTCTAAAACTTACTAAAACAAGAATGAGATTTGAATTTAGACTATTCAGATTCGAGTACTATCTGTTATAATAAGATAACCCTGAACAACAGACCTAATCTCTGTCAGCTTTAACTTCTGTAAAATCTGCACTTTGAATTCAGGCATACCTCCACTACCGGATGTACTATTTGCCAATACTGGTCTTCATATCCACTGGGGTAGGAAATGCCTCTGAATAAATCCAAATGTTTTATTTGTTCAGTAAAATATATAGGTTACTGGAGTACTAGAGAAATTAGAAATAATACATACAAAGTAAAGCTGCCTTTTGGCTAGACTCATAATGTTATGTTCAGATAAAATTAAACAAAACAGTGGCATATATCCAAAAAGTGAAAAAAACCCTGAAATCATTTCTGAACTCACAAAGAAGCACTAATGAAGGACTCATTGTTAATGTGTATTAAAAGATCATAAAATTTCTTTTATTTTCTCCCTAAATCATGGAGCAGGGCAGCTGTCCTAGTATCTCATCTTACAGCCCCAAATCTTCCTTAGAACCTGTTTTCAAATTCCACCCAGTATGACTGTTTCCTCTAATACATTCCCTCCTCTAGTCTTTCTGCATTGATTATTTTTTGCCTCTAACCTAATATAAATCAACCTAGATTTCACAACTTGCAATTTCTCTCCTGTCCTAATGCATAAAAGAACACACACACAAACACATACACACACGCGCGCGCACACACACACACACACACACACAATCAGCCTGGAAACAGAGCAGGTCAATACCGAAAGATTCATGAACTTTTAAGTACTCATAATTTCTTAAGCCCCCTTATCCCTTGCCATGCAAGATGTCTCGTTTCTTTCTCTCCCTCTCTGCCACTCTCATGCACATACCATAACTGTATAGATTTGTACTGTGATATATTTTCATCTAAAACCTCACCTATCTCTTAAAAAATGCTTCGAAGTCCTGTATTTATGTTCTTACTCCTTTTCTCACTTTCTTGGCACAGCTATTTTTCCTGAAAACAATTCACAAATGCAATAGCCTTTTGGACATTTTCCTTTGGATGTCTTTAGGGTAAAGAGAATGAATAAATAATCAATTTTCCACCTAAGTCTTTCCTGCAGTCTTTTTCCTTCATCTCAACTATCAACTTCTCATTTGCTTACTCAAAGAAAAAGCCTTGTTGATTCCTGACCTCCATGTTTGCTTCACGTTCAATGTCCTCTCCTCACTGTGCTGCTGACAACTCAAGAATCAAGATGAAAAGGTCTTTAAAATGTAATAGAAATTATGTAAAATGTATGATTTGAATAAATTTACCACTTAACATTCTATTCTAATAGAGAACTTTAAAAATTGTTCAATTAAAAGAAATTGCTGCAATTCATCATTATATTTTTCTGCCAATAAAACATTTAAAAAGAGCAAATCTTATATTTTGTGAAGTTTCGTACTAATGTTGAAATCTGAATCATATATCAATTGAGGTTTGGTCATGCCACTCCTGGCCCAGAGGAAGGGGCTTCTGAGCCACTGTCCTGCCTCTCCTGGCCCAGAGGTAGGGGCTTCTGGACAATGGTCCATCCTGCTGTTCCTGGGGCAGAAGAAGGGGGTTTGAGTGGCTGTTCCACTGCTCCCAGCTCAGAGGAGGTGAACTGCGGGTGCCAATAACACCCCCAACCCACCAGGATAAAAAGAGAAGACATGTAAATAAGTTTCAAAACCAGACTTCCAGATCACCTACAGCAACCCCAAAGGGAAATGAGATGGAACACTCTGATACTCAATCACCTGGACACATTAAACTGGCAACAAAAAAAGATCTGGAAAAAATGAAATCAGAAATAATTTCTCAGATAACAGCAGAGATTGTGCTCATAGTGCAAGACATGATCAATAAATCTAGAGAGGAGCTGAGGAACATGATGGAATCCCAACATAGGAAACAAATGGAATCCATAAAACACATGCAAATAGATTTCCAAGAGATAAAAAAACTCCACTGAAAGTCTACACAGTAGAATGAGCCAATGTGCAGACAGAATTTCAGATACAGAAGACAAGATTGCAATTAGTGACCAGGAAAAGAAAAATTGCTTCAAAATTGTAAGGGACCATGAGAAATCAATCCAGTAGTGGCTAGAGGATGTAAAGAAGAATAACATAACACTGATTGAGGGCCAGGAATTTAGCTTAGTGTTGCCACCACCTGCCCCACAAGCACAAGAACCAGAGTTCGATCCCCCACCACCACCAAAAAAAGACTGATGGGACTCAATGAAGAAAGAGGAGAGAGTGCAAATGACATAAAAAAAACTATTCACAGAAGTAATGGCAGAAAACTCCCCAAGCAGGGGGAAAGAACTTGACATACAGATAAGTAAGGCATATAGGATTCCAACTAGCCTTGATCAAAAAAAAGCTATGCATAGGCATATAATTGTTAAGATTCCAGAAATCCAACAGAAGAACAAAATTCTACAAGCAGTTAGTGAAAAGAAACAAATCACATACAAAGGAAAGCCCATCAGAATCACAGCAGATTGCTCAACACAAATTGTCAAGGCAAGAGGAGGTTGGAGTGATGTATTTCAAGCCCTAAAGGAAAACAGCCTCCAACCCAGATTAATGTATCCTGCAAAACGCTCTTTCAAAATTGATGGAGTAATAAGATACTTTCATGACAAAAAGTACCTTAGGAACTTCATGAATAACAAAAAAGCACTCCAAAAAATTTTAGACAATATCCTAGGAACAGACAATGAGGATTACAACCCCAGAAAGCCAGGCAGAATGAACCCATCTGGCATGACAAGAAATTAAATGTAAAGGGGGAGAACCCAACAAAAAGAAAAAGTCATGACAATAATAACTCAATACGTTTCACTTATAAGCATCAATATTAATGGTTTCAATTTACCAATGAAAAGAAATAGACAGGCAGAATGGGTCAAGAAGCAAAATCCAACAATATGCTGCATATAAGAAACACACTTAATTCAAAATGAACCTCATAGACTGAAAGTTAAAGGGGGGAAAACAATACTCTATGCGATGGGAAGCCCCCAAAAAGCAGGAGTAGCTATCCTCTTTGCAGATCAAGTAGATTTAAAACCAACACTGACTAAGAGAGACGCAGAAGGACACTACATCCTTGTAAAGGGAAGAATCCAAGAGGAAGACATGACAATCATAAATATCTATGCACAAAACACTAGTGTGCCCAACTATACAAAACAAATACGAACAGACATGAAAAGTCATATATGCACTAATACAATAGTAGTGGGGGACCTCAATACCCCACTGTCACAAATAGATAGATCAACTAGACAAAAAACAAACAATGAAATACTACAACTCAGTCAAACTCTTGAACAAATGAACTTAACAGATATTTACAGAGTATTTCACCCCACAAAATCAGAATACACATTCTTTTCAGCAGCACACAGGTCGTTCTCCAAAACAGACCACATACTCGCTCATACAACATATTTAAGTAAGTGCAAAGGAATTGACGTTATCCCCTGTATATTATCAGTCCATAGTGCGATGAAACTGGAGATCAACAGCAAAAGAAACTGCAAAAATTTCATAAACACATGGATATTGAAGAACATACTTCTGAATAACCAATGGGTCACAGAGGAAATTAAAGAAGAAATCAGACAGTTCCTTCAACTAGATGACAATGCCAATGAAACATATCAGAATCTATGAGACACAATGAAAGCAGTCTTATGAGGGAAATTCATAGCTGTGAAAACTCACATTAGGAAAACAGAGAGAGCCCAATTAAACAACCTGATGCGGCACCTCAAGCTTCTAGAAAAAGAAGAGCAGGACAAACCCAAAGCTCATACAAGGGAGGAAATTATAAAGATCAGAGGAGAAATCAATGCAATGGAGACTAAGAGAATGATACAAAAAAAAATCAACGAAGCATAGAGTTGGTTCTTTGAAAGAATCAACAAAATGGAAATCCTTAGCCAACTTTATCAGAAAAAGGAAAGAAAAGGCCCAAATCCATGCAATTAGGAATGAAAAGGATGAAATTACAAGCAGAAATCTAGAGGATCATCAATACCTACTTCAAGAACCTATATGCCAATAAGATGGAAAACACAGAAGAAAAGGACAGATTCCTACATACGTATGAATCACCAAAGTTAAACGAAGATATAAAAATTCTAAACAACCCAATATCAACTAATGAAATTGAAAACGTAATTAAAAACTTACCAACTAAAAAAAGGCCAGGTCCTAATGGCTTCACTGCTGAATTCTACAAGACATTTAGAGAGGAACTACTGCCACTACTGTTTAAACTCTTCATTGAAATTGAAAGGGAAACAATACTCCTGAATTCATTCCTGGAATCAAGCATCACCTTGATCCCCAAAGAAGAGAAAGACCCAAGTGAAAAAGAGAACTATAGGTCAATCTCACTAATGAACATAGATGCAAAAATCCTTAATAAGATACTGGAAAATAGAATGCAGAAGATCATCAAGAAGATCATATACTCTGACCAAGTGGGATTTATCCCAGGGATGCAGGGATGGTTCAACATATGAAAATCAATCAATGTAATACACTATATCAATAGAGCCAAGGACAAAAACCATATGATCATCTCAATAGATGCAGAAAAAGCATTTGACAAAATCCAACATGCATTTATGATAAAAACCCTAGAAAAAATTGGAACAGATAGTCTCTACCTCAAATTGATAAAAGCCATTTATGAAAAACCAACAGCCAGTATTATATTAAATGGTCAAAAACTGAAATCCTTCACATTAAAATCAGGAACAAGCCAAGGATGTCCACTATCACCACTCTTGTTCAATATAGTTTTGGAAACATTAGCCAAGGCAATTAGACAAGAGAAAGAAATAAAAGGAATAAAGATAGGAAATGAAGAAGTCACACTGTCGTTATTCGCAGATGATATGATACTGTATATAGAAGACCCCAAGAACTCCACCAAAAGTCTTCTAGACTTAATAACCAAATTAAGTAAAGCAGCTGGATGCAAGGTCAACACACAAAAATCAATAGCTTTCCTCTACACGAACAACAAACTCACCGAGAGAGAAACAGGGCCAATAATTCCTTTCACAATAGCATCCAAAAAACTGAAATACCTAGGAATTAACCTAATGAAAGAAATCAAAGACCTCTTCTCTGAAAACTATTGCACTCTGAAAAGAGAGATTGAAGATGATATCAGAAAATGGACAGACATCCCCTGTTCCTGGGTAGGAAGGATCAATATAGTGAAAATGGCCATACTTCCAAAACTGCTATATACATTCAATGCAATTCCAATTCAAATCCCAGCAGCATACTTCATGGACCTTGAGAAAACAATTCAAAAATTCATTTGGAACAAGAGACTCAGAATAGCAGAAGTAATTCTAAATAACAGAGACATGGCAGGGGGTATCACAATGCCCAACTTGCAACTATACTACAAAGCTACTGTGATTAAAAACAGCATGGTACTGGCTAAGAAACAGACATGAGGAGCAGAGGAACAGAGTAGAAGATGCAGAAACAACTCCAGACACACTCAGCCACCTCATCTTTGACAAAGGAGCCAAACACCCTCGCTGGAGGAAAGATAGCCTCTTTAATAAATGGTACTGGAAAAATTGGCTTTCAACTTGCCAAAGATTAAAACTAGACCTATATCTCTCACCATGCACTAAACTAAAATCAAAATGGATTAAACATCTAAATATTAAAATAGAAACGCTTAACCTGCTGGAACAGAGGTTGGGTAACACTCTTGAAGACACTGGTGTAGGAAAAGATTTTATGAACAAAACCTTACTTGCCCGTGAACTAGCACAAACAGTCAACAACTGGGATCTCTTCTTATTAAAAGGCTTCTGCACAGCAAGAGAAACCACCAGCAGTGTGAAGAGACAACCCACAATGTGGGAAAAAAATCTTCACCTGGCTGTTCCTTAGCTAAGGTCTACTATCTCAAATCTATAAAGAAGTTAAAACGATCAGGCCTCCCAAATTTAAAGACTCAATCTGAAAATGGGCATCTGAAATGAACAGACATTTCTCAGTCGAAGTAGAAATAGCAAATAAGCATGAAAAAATGTTCAACATCACTGGTCATTCGAGAGATGCAAAGGAAAACAAAGCTGAGATTCCACTTCACTCCAGAAAGAATGGCTGCTACCATGAAATCAACCAATAACAAATGCCCGGAGGGCTGTGGGGAAAGAGGAACCATGGTCCACTGCTGGTGGGAGTGTAGACTGGTGCAAGCACTGTGGAAATCAGTATGGAGATACCTCAAAGAACTAGGACTGGAAGTCCCATTTGAGCCAGCTATTCCCCTGCTGGGGATCTTCCCCAAAGAATTAAAAGAATCATACCACAGTGCTATATGTGCACTCATGTTCATAGCAGCACAATTTGTAATAGCTAAAACTTGAAAACAGCCCAGATGCCCATCAACTGGAGACTGGATAAAGAAAATGTGGTTTTTTTATAAAATGGAGTACTACTCAGCCATAAAAAATGAGAAATTAGAGACATTTATAGCTAAATGGATGCACATTGAGGCAATACGCTAAAGTGAAATAAATAGGGCATACATGTGTAAATACTGAATAGTTTCTCTAGTGTGAGAAACTGAAAGTGTAAATAAGGACTAAACGGTATAATAGACAATGTGAAATAAGAAAAGCACAAAGGGGATGGGGAAGTGGGAGGGGTAGGGGAAAGGAGAGAAGGGAATGGAATTAATATGAGAAAATGAAAAAAAGGAAACAAAAGACTTTGTAAATAGGGAGGGATGGAGGGGTTGAAGGGAGGGCAGGGGAAGGGGGAAAAATAAGAACCAAGAGAGATTATGTAAAGCTGCAAAAATCCAATGATGAATGTTATTATATTGTGTACCTAAAATGTACCAATGATTAGAATGAATAATCAATAATGTGAAATAGGAAGAAAAGGTCCAAAGGGGTAGGGGATGTGGGAGGGGCAGGGGAAAGGAAAGAAGGGAAAGGAAAATTATGAGAAATGGAAAAAATGGAAACAAAGTCTTTGTAAATAGGGAAGGGTGGAGTAGGTGAAGGGAGGGCTAGGAATGGGGAAAAAATAAGAACCAAGATGAATCACATAAAGGTACAAGTTCCCAGTGAGAAATGTAAATGTGTTGTATACCTAAAATGTACTAGTAAAAGAATTTAAATTGAGGTTTATCATCTATACTTTACAGTTGAGCAAAAAGGTCAAGTATATTTATCCATGTTCCTGTGCTGATAAGAACTTAACTTGATAGAAAGTTCCACATAGTTAATTTTCTTGAGCTCTCCCCAAAATAGTTCTACCTTGGAACACTGTATTCAAGTGCTACAAAAATACACATTTTTCTCTACTTCATAAGGATCATTTTCTAGGATATATCATATATTAGGCCATAAAAAAATCGTAACTAATTTAAGGAGATTTATACAGATCACCATTAAATATGTGTTCTAGCCACAGCAGTATAAAATGAGAAAACAATTGTAGAAAGAACTTTAGATACTTTACAGATACAAGGAAATGAAAACCTTAAATACATACTGGGAAAAATCACAAAATTAAGATAGAAATGAAATATTTTTTTCAAATTAAATTTTTAAATTTTTATTTTAATAGTACATATTTTCAGCACATGCAGTTTACAGTCCCCTTAATGCATGGTTACATACACATATTATAGCTTGTTTCTTTTTTGTAAAATCCCCTTTCTTTCCCTCCCCCCTCCTCCTCCAGTTTCTATATCCCAATGTTTATGCTTGTTGATATTATTAATCTTAGCTCATGTCATGGAATACAATGTTTACATTAATTCAGGTTCTTGGGTTCCTGTACATGGCATATCTTTATTCTTATTTCCCCTTCCCCTCCTCCTCACCCTTTGCCCTTGTTTCCTTGCTCCTCTCCTTATTGCATGAGATCCCTCCTCTTGTCCCCTCCATTCCATCTTTTTTTATTTTCTATTCTCTTTGTTTGAACTAGGCCTCACTCAAATGACAGACAACATATGGTAGTGGTGGCAAACCTATGGCATGCATGATGCAGTAGGCTGTTATCAGTGAAAGCTTTAAAAGGTTCACCATCACTGTCATAAGGTATTTTAAGCTTGTGTGTCTGGTGTATTTCACTCAACATTATATTTTCTAGGTATATCCATTTTCCTACAAATATTTCACATTTGTCACTTTATAGCTGAGTACTATTCCACTGTATACAGACACCATCATTTCTTTATCCAATCATCTGTCGATGGATAGGCTGCTTCCACGATTTAGCTATTATGAATTGTGCTGCTATAGACATTGGCATGCAGGTCTTAAGTTCTTTGGGGAAGATACCTAGCTGTAGGATACTTGGACCATATGGAATTTCTAATTTTAGTTCCTTGAGAAATCTCTATACTGATTTCTATAATGGTTGGAGTAATTAACATTCCTACCAACAATGAAGGAGGTTTGGTTTTGTTTTGATTTTTTTACCACAACCATGCCAGCATTTGCTAATGTTTGATTTTTTTAATTAAATTCTTTTATTGGAACATTTTAGGTACACAACACAATTACATTTCTCATTGGGAATTGTACCTTTACATAATGCATCTTGGTTCTTATTTTTTCCCCATTCCTAGCCCTCCCTTCACCCCTCCACCTTTCCCTATATACAAAGACTTTATTTCCATTTTTTCCATTTCTTAGCATTTTTTCTTTCCCCTGCCCCTCCCACTACCCCTACCCCTTTGGACCTTTTCTTCCTATTTTGCATTATTGATTATTCATTCTAATCATTGATACATTTTAGGTATACAATATAATGACATTCATCATTGGAAATTTGCACCTTTACATAATCTCTCTTGGTTCTTATTTTTCACCCTTGCCCAGCCCTCCCTTCAACCCCTCCATTCCTCCCTATTTACAAAGATTTTGTTCCTATTTTTCCATTTTCTCATATTAATCCCATTCCCTTCTATCCTTTCCCCTAGCCCTCCCACTTCCTTCCCCTTTGCCCCTTTTCTTCCTATTTCACATAACCTATTATACATTTAGTCCTTATTTATACTTTCATTTTAAAAACTGAACTGTGCTGCTATGAACATGGGTGCACATATATCACTGTGGTATGATTCTTTTAATTCTTTGGGGAAGATCCCCAGCAATGGAATAGCGGGGTCAAATGGGACTTCAGTCCTAGTTCTTTGAGGTATCTCCATACTGATTTCTACAGTAGTTGCACCAGTCTACACTCCCACCAGCAGTGGAGCAGGGTTGCTCTTTCCCTACAGCCCTGCCATCATTTGTTATTGGTTGATTTCATGATAGCAGCCATTCTTTCTGGAGTGAAGTGGAATCTCAGAGCTGTTTTCATTTGTATCTCTCGAATGACCAATGATGTGGAACCTTTTTTCATGTATTTATTTGCTATTTCTACTTCTTTGTGTGAGAAATGTCTGTTCATTTCAGATGTCCATTTTCAGATTGAGTCTTTAAATTTGGGAGGTCTGATCTTTTTAAGTTCTTTAAGGATTCGAGATAGTAGACCTTTGTCTGAGGAAGAGCAGGTGAAGAATTTTTCCCACATTTTGGGTTGTCTCTTCACACTGTTGGTGGTTTCTCTTGCTGTGCAGAAGCCTTTTAATAAGAAGAGATCCCACTTGTTGATTGCTTGTGCTAGTTCACGGGCAACTGAGGTTTTGTTCATAAAACCTTTTCCTACACCGATGTCTTCAAGGGTTCTACCTAAACTCTGTTCCAACTGGTTCAGAGTTTCTATTTTAATATTGAGATCTTTAATCCATTTTGATTTTAGTTTAGTGCATGGTGAGAGACATAGGTCTAGTTTTAATCTTCAGCAAGTTGAAGCCCAAGTTTTCCAGCACCATTTATTAAAGAGGCTATCTTTCCTCCAGCGAGGGTGTTTGGCTCCTTTGTCAAAGATGAGGTGGCTGAGGGTGTCTGCAGTTGTTTCTGCATCTTCTAATCTGTTCCACTGGTCCTCAAGTCTGTTTCTTTGCCAGTACCATGCTGTTTTTATCACAGTAGATTTGTAGTACAGTTGCAGGTTGGGGATTGTGATACCCCCTGCCATGTCTCTGTTACCTAGAATTGCATTTGATAGTCTGGCTTTCTTCTTGTTCAAATGAATTTTTGGATTATTTTCTCAAGGTCCATGAAGTATGCTGCTGGGATCTCAATTGGAAATGCATTGAATCTATATAGCAGTTTTGGAAGTATGGCCATTTTCACTATATTGATCCTTCCTCCCCAGGAGCAGGGGATGTCTGTCCATTTTCTGTTATCATCTTCAATCTCTCTTTTCAGAGTGCCATAGTTTTCAGAAAAGAAGTCTTTGATTTCTTTCATTAGATTGATACCTAGGTATTTCAGTTTTTTGGATGCTATTGTGAAAGGAATTATTTGCCCTATTTCTCTCTCGGTGAGTTTGTTGTTTGTGTAGAGGAAAGCTACTGATATTTGTGTGTTGACCTTGCAACTAGCTACTTGACTGAATTTTGGTTATTAAGTCTAGAAGACTTTTGGTGGAGTTCTTGGGGTCTTCTATATAGAGTATCATGTCATGTGCAAATAATGACAGTTTGACTTCTTTGTTTCCTATTTTTATTCCTTTTATTTCTTTCTGTTGTCTAATTGCTGTGGCTAATGTTTCCAGAACTATATTGCACAAGAGTGGTGAGAGTGGACATCCTTGTCTTGTTCTTTGTTTCATTGGTTGATATTGGGTTGTTCAGAATTTTTAGGTCTTCTTTGTTCAACTTTGGTAATTCATATGTATCTAGGAATCTGTCCATTTCTTCTGCGTTGTCCATCTTATTGGCGTATAGGTTCTGGAAGTGGGTATTGATGATCCTCTGGATTTCTGCTGGGTCTGTTGTCATTTCACCCTTTTCATTCCTAATTGCATGGATTTGGGCCTTTTCTTTCCTTTTTCTGACAAGGTTGACTAAAAGTTTATCAATTTTGTTGATTCTTTCAAAGAACCAACACTTGGCTTCATTGATCTTTTGTATCATTCTCTTAGTCTCCATTGCATTGATTACTCTGATTTTTAGACTTTCCTTCCTTGTATCAGCTCTGGGGTTGTCCTGCTCTTCTTTTCCTAGAAGCTTGAGGAGCCGCATCAGGTTGTTTAATTGGGCTCCTTCTGTTTTCCTAATATGCGTATTCACTGCTACGAATTTCCCTCATAAGACTGCTTTCATTGTGTCCCATAGATTCCAATATGTTGTACTATCACTGTCATTTAATTGAAGGAACTGTCTGATTTCTTAATTTCCTCTGTTACCCATTGGTTATTTAGAAGTGTGTTGTTCAATTTCCATGTGCTTATGAAATTTTTTGAGTTTCTTTTGCTATGGATCTCCAATTCCATCCCACTATGGTCTGATAATATACAGGGGATAACTTCAATTCCTTTGCACTTACTTAAGTTCTATGTGCAAGTATGTGGTCTGTTTTGGAGAATGACCCATGTGCAGCTGAGAAGAATGTGTATTTTGATTTTGTGGGGTGGAACACTCTGTAAACATCTGTTAAGTTCATTTGTTCAAGAGTTCAATTGAGTTGTAGTATGTCATTGCTTGTTTTTTGTCTAGTTGATCTATCTATTTGTCACAGTGGGGTGTTGAGGTCCCCCACTACAAGTGTATTAGTGCACATATGACTTTTCATGTCCATTAGTATTTGTTTTACATAGTTGGGTGCACTCGTGTTTGGTGCATAGATATTTATGATTGCCATCTCTTCCTCTCAGATTGTTCCCTTTACAAGGATGTAGTGTCCTTCTTCATCTCTCTTAATCAGTGTTGGTTTGAAATCTACTTGATCTGCCAAGAGGAAAGCTACTCCTGCCTTTTTTTGGGTTCCTGTTGCATGGAGTATTGTTTTCCACCCTTTAACTTTCAGTCTATGAGCTTCCTTTTGAATTAACTGTGTTTCTTGTATGCAGCATATTGTTGGATTTTGCTTCTCAACCCATTCTGCCTGTCTATTTCTTTTGATTAGTGAATTGAGACCATTAACATTGATGGTTATAATTGAAATGTATTGACTTGTCATTGCCATGACTTTTTCTTTTTGTTGGGTTCTCCCCCTTTACATTTAATTTCTTGTCATGCCAGATGGGTTCATTCTGTTTTGCTTCCTGGGGTTGTGATCCTCAATGTCTGTTCCTAGGATATTGTGTAAAAGTCTTTGGAGTGCTGGTTTGGTATTCACGAAGTTCCTAAGGTGCTCTTTGTCATGAAAGTATCTTATTTCTCCATCCATTTTGAAAGATAATTTTGTAGGGTACATCAATCTGGGGTGGAGGCTGTTTTCTTTTAGGGCTTGGAATATGTCACTCCAAGCTCTTCTTGCCTTGATGGTTTATGTTGAGAAGTCTGCTGTGATTCTGATGGGCTTTCCTTTGTATGTGATTTGTTTCTTTTCTCTAACTGCTTGGAGAACTTTGTTCTTCTGGTGAGTTTCTGGAATCATAACAATTATATGCCTATGTGTAGATTTTTTTTGATCAAGGCTATTTGGAGTCCTATATTCCTCACTTATCTGCATGTCAAGCTCTTTTCCCCTGCTTGGGAAGTTTTCTGCCATTATTTCTGTGAAGAGATTTTTTATATCATCTCCACTCTCTCCTGTTTCTTCACTGACTCCGATCAGTCTTATGTTATTGTTCTTTGCATCATCTAGCAGCTGCTGGATTGATTTCTCATGTTCCCTTATAATTTTGAAGCAATTTTTCTTTTCCTGGTCACTAATTGCAATCTTATCTTCTATATCTGAAATTCTGTCCTCACATTGGCTCATTCTGCTGTGTAGACTTTCAGTGGAGTTTGTTATCTCCTGGAAATCTATTTGCATCTGTTTTATGGATTCTATTTGTTTCCTATGTTGGGATTTCATCATGTTCCTCAGCTCCTCTCTAGAGTTATTAGTCATGTCTTGCACTAGGAGCACAATTTCTCCTGTTATCTGAGAAATTATTCCTGATTTCGTTTTTTCCAGATCCCCTTTTGTTGCCAGTTCAGTGGGTCCAGGTGGTTGAGTATCAGAGTGTTCCATCCCATTTCCCTTTGGGGTTGCTGTAGGTGATCTGGAAGTCTGGTTTTGAGACTCATTTATGTGTTTTCTCATTTCGACTGGAGGGAGGTGGCTGTTGGTGCCTGCACGGATTACCTCCTCTGAGCTGGGAGAGTTGGGACAGGGGCCAGGAGCAGTGGTATGGATGGTGGCCCAAAAGCCCTTTCCTCTGGGCTGGGAGCAGTGGGACGGATGGTGGCCGGGAAGCCCCTTCGTCTGGACCAGGAACAGTGGGACAGAGGCTCAGAAGCCCCTACCTCTGGGCCGGGAGCAGTAGGACTCAGTACAGTGGTCTGGTGGTCCGGTGTCCTCTGCGTGTTTGTATTGTGGAACCAGGTGGCTATACAGAGGAGCTGTGTGTGGGGGGGCGTGTCCAGTGGATTGTTGCCAGGGTGCAGGCTGATTCGGCATGTTCCACGTGACTCGTGACCTCGGTAGGACGTGCGCAGACCTGCCTGTCTGCAGCGGGCTGATTTGGCGTGTTCCGTGAGACTCCTATTGTTTAATTTTTTAATGATTCCCATTCTTTCTAGAGTAAGATGGAATCTTAGGGTTGTTTTAATTTGCATTTGTTTAACGGTGAGAGATGTTGAACATTTTTTCATACATTTGTTGACCATTTGTATTTCTTTCTCTATGGAGTGTCTGTTCATTTCTCTTCCACATTTCTTGACTGAGTCTTTAATTTTAGGTGATTTCATTTTTTTTTGAGTTCTTTTTATAGTCTAGATATTAGTACTCCATCTGAGGAGTTGCTGTTAAAAATTTTCCCCATTCTGTAGATTGTCTCTTCACTCTACTGATTGATTCTTCTGATGTACAGAAGCTTTTTAGTCTGATATAATCCTATTTGTTGATTCTTGCTCTTATTTCTTGTAAATTCAGGTTCTGTTTAGACAATCCTTTCCTACACCTATGTCTACAAGTGTTTATCCTATTTTATTTTCTAGTAGGTTTAGTATTTCTAATTTTTTTTATATACCAGGGATGGAACTCAGGACCTTGTGCTTGCAAGGCAGGCACGGGCGCCACTGAGCCAAATCCCCAGCCCTAGTGTTTCTATTTTAATGTTTAGATCTTGGATTCATTCTTTTTATCTGTCTATCTATCTATCTATCTATCTATCTATCTATCATTTATTTGATTTCTTGACACAGGGTCTCGCTATGTAGTTCAGGCTGGCTTTGAACTTACTATCTATCCTGGGCTGGTCTTGAACTTGAGGCAATCCTCCTGGCTCAGCCTCCAGAATGTTGGGATTACAGGTGTGCACCACCATGTCCAGTGATTTTAATTTATATATGGTGAGGGATAAAGGGTCCAGTTTCAATCTTTTGCAAACAGATAACCAGTTTTCCCAGCATCAATTGTTGAATAGGCTATCTTTCCTCCAACATATGCTTTTTGCTGCTTTGTAAA
Organism: Heterocephalus glaber; assembly: GCF_053883595.1. Lineage (NCBI taxonomy): Eukaryota > Metazoa > Chordata > Mammalia > Rodentia > Bathyergidae > Heterocephalus > Heterocephalus glaber. The sequence continues at coordinate 4,680,039 of NW_028258191.1, forward strand.
AAAATCAAACAACTGAATGTGTCAGGGGAAGTTTTTGTATCCTGTTCTATTGATCTACATATCTGTTTTCTAGTACCATGCCATTTTTATAACTATAGCTTTGTGGTATAGCTTGAAGTCAAGTGTTGCTGTGCCTCCTGCTTTGCTCTTATTGCCCAAAATTGCTTTTGCTATTCTGGGTCTCTTCTGGTTCCATATGAATTTAAGGATTGTTTTCTCTAGTTCTGTAAAGTATGCAGTTGTTATATTGACTGGGACTGCACTGAATCCATGTAACAGTTTTGGGAGTATGGCCATTTGACAATATTGGTTTGGTCTATTCAGGAGCAGGGGATATCTTTCCATTGTTGGATGTCCTCTTCAATCTCATTTTTCAGAATACTGTAGTTTTCTTCATAGAGGCCTTTCACTTATTTCCTTGGTTAGGTTAATTCCTAAGTATTTCATTTTTCTTTAAGGTACTATGAATGGTATTATTTTCATAATCTCCTCATTGAGTCCATTATTGGTGTACACAAATGCTAATAATTCTTTTGCACTGATCTTGCATACTGCTACACTACTGAAATTGATTATTAATTCTAAGATTTTTTTTGGTGGAGTTCTTTGGGTGTTTTATTCAGAGTATCATATCATCTGCAAATAATGATAATTTGAATGTATACTAGATAATGTGAAACAGGAAGAAAAGGTCTAAAGGGGAAGAAGTGGGAGGAGTAGGGGAAAGGAAAGAAGGGAAAGGAAAAAATGGAAACAAAGTCTTTGTAAATAGGAAGGGGTGGAAGGGGTGAAGGGAGGGCAGGGGAATGGGGAAAAATAAGAACCAAGATATATCATGTAAAGGTACAAATTCCCAATGATGAATGTCATCATATTATATACCTAAAATGTACCAAAAAACCTAATAAAAAAAAGGAAAAAAAGAGGAATATAACAAAAGAAAGAAAATGATAATTTGAGTCTTTCCTTTTCTGTATGTATCCATTTTATTTCTTTCTTTTACTTAATTGCTCTAATATTTCAAGTACTATGTTGAATAGGAGTGGTGATAGTGGACATCCTTGTCTTATTCCTGATTTTACTGATATGCTTTTAGTTTTCCCCCATTTAGTATGATGCTGGCTGTTGGCTTGTCATAAATAGTTTTTATCATATTCAGGTATTGTCCTTCTGTACCTGCATTCTTTAGAGTTTTTGTCATGAAGAAGTGTTGAATTTTTTCAAAAGGCTTTTCTGCACCTATTGATATAACCTTATGATTTTTGACCTTGTTTCTGTTTATGTGATGTATTATATTTATTGACGTGCATGTTGAACCATCCATACATTTTTGGGATGAAACCTACTTGATCATGATATATTATCTTTTTGATGATGTGTTGCATTCTATTTGCTAATACAGTAGTACCTCAGTTTGCAAATGTTTTTGTTTGTGAACAATTTGGTTCAAAAACAGAAGCATTTGGAAAAATTTTATTTTTGTTTCCAAACTCTACATTGGGTGGTGAATATGACCATGGCCACATCATTCCTACAGAAACACAAATGTGGCCATCTTTTCCATAATTGTAGAACAAATTAAGTTCATGAAGCAAGGTACCACAGTATATCATTGAAGATTTTTGCATCTATGTTCATTAAGGAGATAGGTTTATAGTTTTCTTTTTTACTTGGGTCTTTATCCGGTTTGGGGATCAGGGTGATACTGGCTTCCATAAATGAATTTGGGAGCACTCCATCCCTTTGAATTTCTTTGAAGAGCTTGAGCAGAATTGGTGATACAACATCCTTAAAGGTTTTGTAGAATTCAGCATCAAGTCCTGAGATTTTTTTAACTTGGTAGATTCTTTATTACTGTGTTAATTTCATTGCTTGCTATTGGGTTAAGTATATTTGTATCTTCTTCAGTTAGTTTTGTTAATTTCTATGTGTTTAGGAATCTATCCATTTCAAGCAAATTTCAAATTTGCTAATATGCTGGAATGTAATTTTTCAAAGCAGTTACCATCTTCTGAATTTCAACAGTGTCTGTGGTGTGCTGCACCCTTTTCACTTCTGTCTTGATGTGAGTCTTTTCTTTCTTTCTCTGGGTAAGTCTGGCTAATGGTTTATCTATTCTTTTATTCTTTCAAAGAACTGACGCTTTGTTTCATTGATTTTTTTTTTTTTTTTTTTTTTTTGGTACTGAGGATCAAACTCGGGACCTTGCACTTGTGAGGCAGGTGGCAGAACCACTGAGCTAAATCCCCAGCCCCTGATTCACTGATTTTTTTGACCATATTTTAAGACTCAATTTTATTAATTTCCATTCTCATCTTTATAATTTCCCTCCTTAATTTTGGTTAGAGGCTGGACTGTTGTTTCTCAAGTATCTTAAGATTTCTCATATGGTTATTTATTAAGGCTCGGTCTGTTTTCCTCATGTAATTTCAATTCTTTTGTATGTAAGCAGGGTTTGGGAACTAGTATGCAATTTATTTTGGAAAAACTATCATGTACTGCTGAAAAGAATGTATAGTCTGTTGTAGAGGGGCAGAATACTCCATAAATATCTATTAAATCTATATGTTCAAGTTTGTGGTTCAGCTCTGATATTTCTTTATTGATTTTTTGTTTAGTTGATCTATCTCTTTGCAAAAGCAGGGTGTTAAAGTTTCCTGCTATGATTGTGTTAGTGTTTATTTGATCTTTTAATTTCAGGAGTTTTGTTTTATGAAGATAGGTGCTGCAGTATTTAGTGCATATATACTTTGCAATGTTATCTCTTCTTGTTGGATTGTTCCCCAGACTAGTACATAGTGACCTTCTTTGTCTCTTCTAAATAGTTTTGGTTTGTACTCAGCCACCTCATCTTTGACAAAGGAGCCAACCACCCTCATTGGAGGAAAGATAGCCTATTTAATAAATGGTGTTGGAAAAACTGGATTTCAACCTGCCAGAGATTAAAACTAGACCCATATCTATCACCATGCACTAAACTAAGATCGAAGTGGATTAAAGATCTAAATATTAAGACAGAAACACTAAACTTGCTGGGAGATAAGTTAGGTAGAACTCTTGAAGATATTGGCATAGGAAAAGACTTTATGAACAAAACTTCAATAGCATGGGAACTAGCAGAAAGAATCAACAACTGGGATCTCATCTTATTAAAAAGCTTCTGCACTGCAAGAGAAACCACCAACAGAGCTAACAGACAACCTACAAGGTGGGAAAAATTTTTTAGCAGCTGTAACTCAGACAAAGGGCTACTATCTAAAATATATAAAGAACTGAAAAAAATCAGACCCCCCAAATTCAAAGACCCAATTCAAAAATGGGCATCTGAAATGAACAGACATTTCTCAGACAAAGAAGTAAAAGCAGCAAATAAATATATGAAAAAATGTTCAACATCACTGGTAATTCGAGAGATGCAGATGAAAACAACACTGAGATTCCAACTCACCCCGGAAAGAGTGGCTGCTATCAAGAAATCAGCCAATAACAAATGCTGGTGGGGCTGTGGGGAGAAAGGAACCCTTCTCCATTGTTGGTGGGAGTCCAGACTGGTGCGACCACTATGGAAATCAGTGTGGAGATACCTCAAAGAAGTAGGGCTCGATGTCCCATTTGATCCAGCTATTCCCCTGCTGGGTATCTTCCCCAAAGAATTAAAATAATCATACCACAGTGATATATGTGCACCCGTGTTCATAGCAGCAAGATCTGTAATAGCTAAAGCTTGGAAACAGGCCAAGTGCCCATCAACTGGAAACTGGATAAAGACGATGTGGTTTTTTTCTAAAATGGAGTACTACTCAGCCATAAAGAATGAGAAACTAGAGTCATTTATAGCTAAATGGATGCATACTGAGGCCATACTCTTAAGTGAAATAAATAGGACACACATGTGTAAATACCGAATAGTTTCTCTAGTGTGAGAAACTGAAAGTGTAAATAAGGATTAAAAGGATTAATAATGAATAATTGATACTTTGAAATAGGAAAAGGTCCAAAGGGGTAGGGGTGGTGGGAGGGGAAGGGGAAAGGAAAGAAGGGGAAGGAAAAATTATGAGAAAAAAAAAAAAAGGAAATGAAGTGTATGTAAATAGGGAAGGGTGGAGGGGGTGAAGGGTGCACAGGTAATGGGGGGAAATGAAAACCAAGATACATCATGTACAGGTACAAGCACCCAAAGATAAATGTAAACATACTGTATACCTAAAATGTACCAATGAAAGAATTTAAGGAAAAAAAATACACAGTTTTGGTTTGAAGTTTATCGTGTCTGATATTAAGAGTTGCTACCTCTGATTGTTTTGGGAGTCCATGAAATATTGTTTTCCATCTTTAAATTTTTAGTCTATGAATATCTTTTTGGAGTAGATGAGTTTCTTGAATGCAACAGACTGTTAGATTCTGTTTTTTGATCCAGTCTGTCAATCTGTGTGTTTTGATTTGAGAGTTGAGACCATTAATGTTGAGAGATGTTACTGAGATGTACTGATTATCTACTATCATTTTCTTCTTTGTCAGTGAATCTTGTGTTTTTCTTTTCTTGATTTTTTTTATGGCTCTTTATCCATTGTCCTCACTAGCTTCCTTTGTGTTTTAACTGTGTCAGCCCTATTATTTCAGTAGAGAATATTAAGTATTTTCTTGAGAGCTGGTTTAATACTCATACATCTTTTGAGCTGGTCTTTTCCATGGAAATACTTTATTTCTCCATCTATTTTGAAGGCGGCTTTGCTGGATGAGTTAATCTGGGTTGGAATTTATTTTCTCTAAGGGCTTGAAATACTTCACTCCAAGGTCTTCTGGGCTTTAGGGTTTGTGTTGAGAAGTTCAATGTGACTAACTAGTTTATCTTTATATGTGATTTTTTTTGTTTTTGTCTGATTGCTTTTAAAATTCTGTTTTTTGGTTTTTGCTGGATATCAGGTAATTTAATAAAGACATTCCTTGGTGAGTTTCTTTTTTCATCATAATTGTTTGGTGTTCTATAAGTATATCTTGTATTTTCAATTCTTTTCTCATACAGTGGTACCTCACTTCATGAACACTTCTGTTTATGAACAATTTCACAAACAGAGAAATGTTTGGTAAAATTTTGCTTGTTTTCAAACTCTGCATTGGGTGACAGACATGACCACGGCCAATTTTTCTACATGAACCTGAATGTGGCCATCTTTTCCAGAACTGAGGAACAAATTAAGTTCATGAACCTAGGTACCACTATTTTAGGGAAATTTATTTCTATGATTTATGTAAACATGTTAGTAAATCCATCTGTTGTTATCTTCTAGTTTTTCTCTTACTCCAAAAGACTTAGATTGGTCTTCTTGTCATCTAGTAGCTGCTGGATAATTTTCTCACATACTCTTATTTTATTTGTGGCTTCTTTGAGCACTTCGTCATAATTCAATAGTGTCCTCAATTTCAGACACTGTCTTCATATAATTTATGAATTTGATACAGGTTTTTAATTTAAGGTATTTCTGTGTGACATTTTTTTCAAGGATTCCTTAGTCCTTCTTGAATCTGTCATTCAAGATTTGAGCCGTTTTCATTAGTTCTAACATCTTTTTAACTATTTTCTTAAAATTCACCTTGGCCTATTGAGTAAAATTGCTGTGAACTTTTGGTTCATTCCTTCTTTAAACTTTTTTAGCTTCTTCATCCCTTCTAAAAACGTTTAATAGAGTTCTGTTCCCTGGTTTGTTTTTTTTCTTCCTTTGTGAGCCCTTACTCTGCCTTAGAAGAATTGGAAGAACTAGGGCATCTTCTGTTGCCTTGTTTCCCCATGCTCCTATGTCTGTCTTTCTGTAGGTCTGCCTGTATCTATCCATCTATCTATCTATCTATGATTTTTATATAGCCCCCTTTTCTCTCCTGTCCCTATGTTTTGCTGAAAGAATTACTTCTGGTTATACAGATTCAATCACAACACTTCTATATGAAAGTCCTTGTAGTTAATCCTCCCCCCCTTTGTCTATCCTTTATGCATCCAATAACTGCTTATTATTTATGGTTTTTCTGCAACGGGGTAGCTGAAGTGGAGGGAGGAGAATTGAGGTGCTTGGATGGGGAGTGTTAAACACTAATGGGGAGGATTTTAATAGGGAAGACTGTGACAGATGAGCAGAAAAGTTTGATGTGGTATCTGATTTTATTGGAGTACTTTCAGTTGATTTGAAAAGTTAGAACTGAGAGTTCTTGGAGCATATTTGTGGGGACAAGGGCAAGATATGGGAGAAAGGAACTTTACTTGGTGATTGAGGAAAGCTATGTGGTTTTCAGAACCTGCTGATATGGAGGATGATATGCTAGGTAATATACGGAAGAGCCAATGGCTTAGAATGGGGAGGATCGAGGGCTAATACAAGGAATATAGGAGTGATTGTGAGGGAGCTAAGTATTGAAAATTAAGAGCTTGGGAAGAGGGGTTTATGTGTTTGGAAAAAATAAAGAAATATGTTAATAATATTGCTTCAGGGGTTTGAAGTGAAGAAATTAGATAGGGAGCTGAGATGTGGGAGAGAATCTAAGCACCTATTAGATCAGACCCAGTGAAAGTAAAAATACATAAAGTAAAAAAACTAATAAACACAAGAAACTGTAAAAGAATATGACATAATCCCACAGTAGTATATCATTAAAGAAACATACACACCTGCCTCGCAAACACAAGGTCCTGAGTTCGATCCCCAGTGCAGAAAAGAAAAAAAAGAAACATACAAAAACTTTAAACTATAAGATATATAATGGGAATGCAGGTTAAATATTCCAAGGGGATGCTGCATATGTGACTCCCAGTTAGCTTCTTTGCTAGAGCGTCTGAGTACTCACACACTAATAATTCCTCTAATCCTTCCACTGCAATACTGAAGCTAACTCAGACTCCATCCAGGACTTCTTTCTGACAGGTGGCAGGCATTCTTGCAGAGTTTGATCCAGTCTGAGCTCTTGGGTTAGGAACTCCTGCTGTCCCACACAGAGACAAATGGAAACTGGGAGAGACTGGAGTGATTACAGTCTTAGGGCAAGCACACTGACTGAACAAACCCAGTAAGAAAAGTGGGACAGGATTCAGCATTCACACACAAAAACATGAGTGTGGAAACAAAATAAGACTTAGTAGTGCCTCATGATCCTTCCCCATATCTAGTAGATTCCAATACTCCACACCCTGGAAGGAAACCACTTATTCAAAAACACAAGGGAAATTTTTAGACCAATTTTTCTTTTATTCACTGTTTTTTAAATTGATATGTTTGGTTTTTCTTCTTTTCTTTCTCTGTTTCTTTTTTTTTTTTTTTACTTTGCTGCTTTTTTCTTGTTTGTTAGCTTCTGTTACTATTATCTAATTCTATTAACTTTCTTGTACTACTGAATAGGATTGTTTATGTCACTTTTCTCTCATCTTCCTTTTATTTTTCAAATTTTACTTTTATTTTTGCATCCTCCCTCAATCTTTATTAGTATTACTATTAAGCTTTATTAACCTTTAGATATTTAGTTGACTATGCTATTATTGAAATCTTTTCTATGATTAATGCTGGTAGAGTTGTTGCATTTAGTAGAGTTGTACTGTATATCAGTACTGGCTTCTTTTTGGCTCTCTATTATAATTATAGATCTTTTCTGTTCATAAAAGTGGTGGAGTGGTAGCTTTCTCTAGTTTTATGGTATGTAACATTGAGTTTGATTATTTTTGTTGCTGATTTTGTTGCTATTGCAAAGGTGGTACGTTGTTACTTTTTAATTGGGTTTTACCATATGCCAATATCTGATTTGTCTTTGTGTTATCAACAATACTGTGGTTTGGGGCCGGGGATTTAGCTCAGTGGCATTGTGCCTGCTTTGCAAGCTCAAGGTCCTGAGTTCGATCCCTGGTACTGAAACAATTTAGCTCAGTGGTTTGCCACCTGCCTTGCAAGCACAAGGTCCCGAGTTCGATTCCTGGTCCCAAACAAACAAACAAACAAAACCCAATACTGTGGTTCATTTCCAAAGATTAGGTGCTGGGGCCAATTACACTGTACCCACCTATCCCAAATTAATGAAAGTGGACAGATACGGGACAGAGGAAAAGTCCTAAAAGTAGCCAAGCTCAGAGTGCACAATTGAATAGCAGTCACTAACTAAAGAAATATCCATACCAGTTAAAAAGTCTCTCCCCTGTAATCAACCCACAAATATCACTAAGAGAAAGTAAGAAAGAAAGAAAGAGAAAGAAAGACAGAAAGATGAGAAACAAGGCAACAAAATGCCTACAAAACCTCCCAAATCTTTCAAAGGTGATCACTGGAGCATCAATAGGGTGGAAATTAAAAGAAAAACAGTTAAGTTACACATATTGATAAAAGAGGGGGGAAAAAGCAGATCCATAAGGAGCTTGGTGAGCTCAAGACAATATAGCTAAACAGATAATGGACTTAATAATAATAAAAAAATTACTGAGCTTACAGAAGAAGACACTAATAAAAAGGAGCTAGCCCAAACAAAACAAGAACAACCAAGTTAGTATAGTTAGAGCTCATGAAAAGTTACAAAACAGAAATCCAGGAGATATAAAATACTATTGAAGTTATGGGTAGCAGAAGCAATAATGTGAGGTCTGATGTCAGAACACAAAGACAGGCGTGATGCAGATGATCATAGATATAGAGATACCTTAAAAACAATAAGAGAACATGGAAAATGGATCCAACAGCTGTTAGATAATGGAAAGAAGACTAATTTAAGATTAATTAGAATTATTGAAAATTAGAAGAAAGCACAAATGGTATAAAAAACCTATTTGTAAACATAATAGAAAACTTTTGAAACATAGATAAAGAATTTAGCATACGATAAGCAAGGTATATAGAACCTCAAATGGCCATGGTCAGAAGAGGACTTCATGACATATCATAGTCAAAATTATAGAGGTCCCAAACAAAGATAGAATGTTAGAGAATAGCAACAAATCACTTATAAAGGTAAGCCCATTAGAATTACAGCAGACTTCTCAATACAAGTCTTAAATTAAAAGTCTTAAAAGTCTTATTACATGCAACAAGAGCCCCCAAACAAGCAGGAGTAGCTGTCCTACATTCAGAGAAAGTGAACTTCAAGCCAAAACTGATCAGAAGAAGCAAAGAAAGTCACTACATATTAAAGGAACTGATCAGAAGAAGCAAAGAAAGTCACTACATATTAAAGGAACAATTCAAAAGGAAAAGAAAAGAAGTATAAATATATATGCATCAAACACCAGTCCCCCAAGTTCATAAAACAAACACTAGTGGATATAAAAGATGACAAAGGAGAACAATTACACATAAATTGAAGAAATGTGAACTAACTTTCCAAGCCCAGTGTTTAGCCTGGTTATGATCCATGGCATCATACAAAGAAATTTACATTCAGATGACATCGACTACCTGAATTTGAAGCACACGTGTCACGTCAACCACCTGTGAATACCTATAAAGGGCTGGAATGTAAATCCAGGACTATTATAAATGAACTACAACTCAATTTTTTTATTAGTACATTTTTGTAGGACATAATGTTTATATTCCTTGTGTGGAGTTGGTACATGTACATAATGCATCTTAATTCCTTCTCATCCCCTTTCCCTCCCCTCTCCATCTCTTGATCCCTTTCCCATTTAGAAAGACTTATCTTTCTACTTCCTATTATCTATCTTTTATTTTGTACTTTATAATTTGAGTTTCTCATATAAGACAAGCCATGAGATATTTAAGCTTGTGTGTCTGATTTATTTCACTCAACTTTATGGTATTCAGTTTCCTACAAATGACTCAAATTTATTTTTACAGCAGAACAGTACACTGTTGTGTATAAACGTAAACTTCTTAAAGCAAAGATTTTTGTCTTTCACCACTATATCTCCAATGCCTACCACAATGGCTGGCAAATAGCAGATACTCAGTAAATATCTGATAACTGGATAAACAAATGAGTAAAAGAGTAAATAATAATTTCTAAGTACTTAGCTGAGTTTTCAGTTTTCAAAGACAAAATACTCAAATACACAGTTAAAAATAAAATCTTTATAATTCAACACATTTTTCTTTATTTTTAAAAAATCAAATAATGTAGATTGAATGAGGTACTATGCATTTCCGGTCAAGTATAAAAATTCTGTTTATACATATGCAAAGTCAATGTTAAGGTTTAACTATTAGTGTTTCATAAGGAGGTATTTTCATTTCACCTATTCTTCCTTAGTAAAACAACAGAAATAGGAATTGTAACCTTATTATTATTCTTGTTTTCCGAGTCAGGGTCTTGCTGTACGGGCCTTGAACTCACTATGTAGTCCAGTCTGTCCTGGAACTGGTGAACACTCCTGAGTGCTGGGACTATAGGCATGCATGCAGCTTGTAATCATGTTTTCTAACATAAATTATTATAGCAGATGAAGAAATGGGAGTTCAGAAACGTAAGATTATAAAAATGATAGAGCCTAGATAAAATTCAGTGTAATTCTAAAATAGCAGATTTATCCACAAAGACAGTTAATATTAAAAAGAATCACACTACATCTAGCCTAGCTTTCAATCCCAGGCATGAAAGAATATTCACCTAGTCCTTCCAAATTTATTTATGTTCCAGGGACTATGGTAGGCTCTCTTAAAGATCACTTGTAATTTTGAAATATAATTAAAAAGTGCCATGTAAAAATATTCTTCTCTGGAATGTATTGAAAACTATACTCTGAAAGTTTCCCTATCTTGTACATACCCATGTGTGATACATGTGCTTTTGCTCTATTAAACTACACATTTCTTTGAGGCGGGTAGTACAAGATTCACCTCTTTGGATCCCCTAAAAATGCTTCACCTAGTGCTTTGCTATTAACAAGTTCTTAATAAACATTGCTAAAAAATAATAGTATGCATAAATTAAACTAATTTTCCTAAGCTGAAGGAACATTTAAATAAAAAATTTATTGTCAAGCCTTCTAACAATTAGAATTTAAGAATTCACATAAATGCCCCAAAAGTGAGCTTTCTGATTTAAAAATTTTATTTTATTGGTAAGTTTAAATAAAATTGTTAAATTTTTATGAAAATAAAAATAAAACCTATAAATTTCATGTTCTATATAAACAGGCTTTGCTTGCTTTTCATATATTATAACCTTAGGTGATATGGTCTCCTACAATTCATGTTAGGTTACATGACTGCAAAAGGATAAAAGATTCCATTTTAAAAAGTATAAATAAAAAAACAATAAAAAGTATAAATAATCCCTTTTTTGTAGAGTGCTGGAACTACAGGCATGCATGCACCATCATGCCCAGCTTGTAATCATGATTTCTAACCTAAATTAAACTATTATAGCAGATGAAGAGATAGGAATTCAGAAATCTGATTACAGAAATACATGAACTATTGATTCTGTTAAAATTTTACATAAAAAGAAATCAAGTCCTGATAGGAATTATTTTATTTCCTCATCTGACTTTCTATTTTGCTGCTCAGTTAGATAAAAATAAAATCTATCTGAAAGGACAGGACAGAATTTAATCTCAGATGTTACTGAGTTTTTCTTTTCTTTTGGATGGAAAAGAGATCCGGCAATTTATGGTATGCATGAGATATCAGAATCTGGTCCTAAGTTTACATGATTGATGAGTTTCTATTTGAACAGGTGCAAATGTGAATAACAACTATAATAATGCTTACCAGAGAGAGAGAGAGTTAATGCAACCTCAACCAATTTTCCCTTCTATCTTCAGCATTAAATTGCTTCCACTATAGCAAAATGATTTTGATACTACACACAATATCCTATGTATTGTTTAAATATGACACAAAACACAGATACATACATTGCTAACATAATTTTAGTAGATAGGTCAGACACTGATGTCAACTATTCCTAAAAAAAGCCCTTTCAATAACTAATTTTGGAAATTACACGGTAGCCCAAATCACAACTCACTCATTTCTGAGTCACAAGGAAACTGATAATAAAATAGCTCATTACATAGTGAGTGTTTTTTTATAACCTTCTATCAACCCTATACAAAAATGCCTTTTATTTTACTGAGCCTGAGCATTCTCACAGAACATTCCATCTGGCTTTAAAACCATAAATTTCTTAGACTCCTTCTTTGATACAAACAAACTAAAAATTTACAAGAGTATGTCTTCTGGCTGGCTTTTAAGTGCAGCCCAGAAAGAAAAGAACGTTGCTCCAAACACTGGCCTTGTAACCTTCTGTTATGGTTTAGATCTAAAATGCTCCCCCCAACCCAAAGTCTCATGTATACAGAGGTGGGGCTTCTGAAAAAAGACTGAATCAGGAGGGTGCTATCCTCATCAGTGGTTGAAGTCACTGATGAGTAGTAACTTAATGTGCTATCAGAAGGTGGGGCTGGGCCAGGAATTTGGCTCAGTGGTGCTGCTGCCTGCCTCGAGAATGCAAGGTCCTGAGTTCAATCCCTAGCACCAAAAAAAAAAAAAAAGAATGTAGAGCTTAGCTGCAGGTAGGTCACCATGCACATGACCTGGAAGGGTGTGTTCTTATCTCTGGCTTCTCCCTAACTCTCTGCTTCTTGGCTGCCACAAGATGAGCAGCCTTCCTCCACCATGCCCTTTCACCATGATATTTCTGCCTTGGAGCCTGTGGATCATGTACTGGATCCTCTGAACCAAATTAAACCTCTCCTTTAAGTTGCGGGTATTGAGTACAGTGTTGTGCCATGGCAATAAGAAAGCTGACTAATACAGCCTCACTGGGGTGAATCTTTGTTTTGCTGTTCTTTTTCTGAATTACAATTAAGTAGTTTCTCCTTATATGAGATAATATTGAAATTGGATACTCTGGGAAGCATAAACCTATCTCACAGAATTAATTAATCTGTACCAAGGATACCTAGAATTAGATCTTGGATAAATCATCCTATACAGTAACACATTATCTTCCAACTTCATTGACGACAGTAATAAAAGGTAGTAGCATTTGTAAGTGTTAACTAAGTTCTGGACACATGCTTTACATATATTTTCACATTTAACTTGCAAGAGCAACTCTTCGAGGTGCATGTGTTCATTTCTATTTTATATATGGTGACACTGATAATCTTTGAGGTAACACAGTAATAAACACAGTAACACAGTAATAAACAATAAAGTCAGGAATCACACCTATGTCTAAGTGACTACACTGATCAAAAATGAAATAATACATATGAATGTGAAATAATGAATGAAGCAAACAGGTAAATATGAAAGTAAGCAGGCACAGAAATTCAAATTCTGGTGATCACAGAGTAAGGTGGATCAAATTAACTCCCCCACTGATATCAATTAAAAGCTTTGGAAAAATACTAAAACATATATGCAAAAAGAACTATCTGAAGATACACCACAGTGACCAAAAATAGGCAGAAATGGGAAGAGAATATCACTGGCCAAAATCTACATTTATATACTTTTTTCTTGGGATAAAAAATTGTAAGAGTAGCTAAAACTGAGGTTGAAAGCTACAGTCTTGCTGGACTGAGGTGTCAGACACCAGAATTCAGGACTGACAGAACAGCTGAAAACTGAAGGTAGACAGGAGATGCCACAATGGAAAAAAAGCAGAGGGAGAGTTATGAAATTTGCGTATAAACTCTCACACAGGCTGGACCCTGCACTGTATATATGCATGGGTGAAGACTAAGGGATTTTTGTTCAAAATAACAGGTGCAAAGCTAAAATAGGGATTTCTACTGCTGCCCTTTACAAGAGAAGAGAGATTAGAGTTTGAATCCCATCAAATAAAAGCAGCCTGGTCAAACTTCAGGCTTTCAACAGAAATCCTTGAAGGACCACATTTTAGGAATAAAGATTATATCCCTGTAATAAGGGAATGCAGCCTAGGATTAAAGGTAAAATCAAAACAGATCTGTTTTAACAAAACATAAAACTAAGTCTTCATTAGGTAAAGGAAAACTGCCAGTGGTTTCACTACTAGAAAAAAAAGTCAATACTCAACAGTGGAAGTCTCCAAAGTATATTATCTATATCTAGTATATTATTTATTATCCAGTACATAATAAACTTCCTAGAAGTATGAAGAAACAGGTAAACATGACTCGAAGATTACAAAAAGTTTAAAAAATGGCCAATAGAAGTCTCTGAGATGACCTATATAAATACTTTAAAGCCGCTATAAACAGGACCATACAGCAAAATATCACAATAAATGCATAAATAAAGAATTTCAGCAGAAATAGAAATAAAAAATCAAGTACACTTAAAAATGTACTATGTAATATGGTATAATTTATGTACTAAGATATATAGTATATTTTATGCTATGTATAGTTTATCATAGTTGTTATGTATATTTTATCAAAATAAATCTTTTCAAACAAAACAAAGGGAAATTATAGAAATGAAAAGTATACTATCAAAATGAAAATTTCACTGGACAGGCTTAACAGCATATCGAGGATGGCAGACAGATTAGATAGAAATTTCTAAATAATGGGAAAATGTTAAGGAAAAGGAAAAGGGCCTCAGTGACCCACAAAATCATGGGTCAACATTAATGGTCTACCATATACATATGTGAAGTTCTAGAAGGAGGAGAGGGAGAGAAAACAGGAAGGGAGAAATATAGCAAAATTCCTCATTTTAGGATAAAAAATTTCAACTTTGGATCCAAGAAGTTTAGTCAACATCAAGTAAGAAATACTTAAACCAATAAAAAGGAATCAAAAAGTAGTCAGAAAAAAGACACAACTTTGTCATAGGTTCATATACTTCATATACATTTAGGAATTCAATTGTGCATACAGTTTTATTTCCCTTTTTTTTTCTTTTTTAGAACTTTATCATTTGCAAATATCCATTTTATTTCCCTTACTGAGAGCTTTGAGAATTGCAATGTTATGAATTCTATGATGGGGAAAACATTTGTGGCTCAAAAGGTAAAAATGATTATTTAATATTGTCCTGTATATATTAGCTAATTACATAAGAGAAAGTAGATGATGTAGACATTAGAAGGAAGAAGCAATTTTATCCTTATTTCCATAATGATAAGAATGTATACTTAATAAAGCCATGAAAATCAGTGGAAAGACTAACAGAGGAGGAAATGAAGAAGGAAGAAAAAAATGAGAATTATTTAGAAAGGTGGCTAGCTATAAAATTGGTATATAGAAACTGATGGATCTCCTACATATAAGCTGTCTAATTACAAAATAAAAACTAGAAACAAATCAACTTAATATGAAAAATACAAAGATTAACTATGAATGAACAAAACCAGATACATAAGACATGTACATTGTTTTTAGGATAGATATAAATCAATATTCTATGAATGATAGTTCTGCTTAAGTTCATCTATTATTTCTATAAGATTCCAATCACAGTACAAACAGGCTTTTTTTGAGATGCTGAACATGAAAAATGATACTAAAGTGAGGAGGACCAGAGGAGAACTAAGGCCTAACTGGCCTCCTCTGTGAGCACAAAGGAGAAAGGCTGCTCTCAGGGGTGATTGCACATTAGGGAAAAGTTAAGAGAGCTGAAGTTAACCTGTTTCCTAAGGAATGTACAAATGGTTATGGAAACCAGGTGGATCTTGTGTTACCTCCATTGCTTGTGCCTGTGCCGTGTTTGGCTGAATAAAAGCACGGTGAGCCAAAGGGTTGGTGCTCCTCTGCCTGCTGGAGGTAAGAGCCTCCTGGCTGCCCACCTGTTAAGCTGACTCAGAGTCTCTTTGTCATTCATCCTCACTGCCGCCCAGTCAGGGAGGAGCAAAGTAGGGTGTCTAGATCCTGGAGCAAGGCCAGGCAGGAGAGCAAGCTACTGGTGGCCCCCAGTATGGGGCTTGGGACCCAGAGGAGTCACCTACAGTTGGCACCTGGAACAGAGGCCTGAGACTGGGGTTGACTACACTGAAGTACCAAAGTCCATCTGCTAAAAAGTAAGTTACAATCTGCTAAAAAGAAAGTTACAATTTAGAAATGTTTTGAGAAATGGAAGAATTAGAAGAGCAAAGGGTTGACCAGCCCTTTTAGATTTTAAACATTTTAAAGATGTAGAAATTAGAGCATTTAGTTCTAGAGAATAAATAGACAAGCAGAAAATATATATTGGAGAAACTGTGAAATACACATCAGCATACACAGCATTTTTTTTTTTTGGTACGACAATCGAACTCAAGACCTTGCGCTTGAGGGGAAGGCACGGTGTCACTAAGCTAAATCCCCAGCCCTACATAGCATTTTAATATGTGATAAAGATTGTATCTTTAACTAGTGAAGAAAGGACAGATTATTCAGTAAGAGCTGCCAGAATACTTCCAGGATTCCAAATAATTTAAAGTTTTAAACATAAAAAAATGAAGCCATCAGGTTGGAGAAAAAATGGTGTAATATATTTTATATCTTGGATATAAGCTCCATAAATCATATAAAAACACTGATAATTTTACTAAACCAAAATGTAAAATATCAGTATGGGAAAAATGAACATAAATGAAGCTCATAGGCAAATTAAACCATAGAAAAATATTAGAAACACACAAAAAAAGGCATTTTTCATTATTATATAATGAGCTCTTAGAAATCAATAATTAAAGACAAATGGTAGAAAGGCCACTAGCAAAAAGCAATGGGTCAGCTGCCTTCATATAAAAAAGTATACGCAAGTGTGTATTTGTGTGTCATACACTTGCACTTGTATGTGGATAGACTTCTTTTTTTTTAAATATTGGAATAGGGCTGGGGATTTAGCTCAGTGGTTTTGCTGCCTGCTGTGCAAGTGCAAGGACCCGAGTTCGATCCCCAGTACCAAAAAAATATATATATATTGGAATAGCCATGTTTGTTTATTTATTGTTTGTTTGTTTTTGATACTGAGGATTGAACTCAGGACCTTGCACTTGCAAGGCAAGCGGCAGAACCACTGAGCTAAATCCCTGGCCGTGGATAGACTTCTGATGAAAGGTGAAAGTTAATCAAGGCCCTCTATGGGAACTGGAAACAATGATCAGACAAATTTTGCTTTTTATACTGCCTTTTTCCATGTTGTTTCTTTCAAAAATCAAGAGTACGCACTGCTTTTATAATTCAAAAGTAAAACCTAACCCAAACATAACACTGAAGGGACACACCAGTAATATGCTGTTTGGACCAATGCCTGTTCATTTCTGTGGTTTCTTCTCATTTCTCTCACAGTATTACAGTTGAATTCTATTGAGAGTTAAGACATTTTAAAAAATGCACTGATTTACTAAAAATCCAATAAAACAAAAAGTAGTAAAACTAATATGGGAAATAAAGCAAATAAAGGTAGCTCAATTTTACTTAGGAACTTATTCTACTGTTCTTAAATTGCTTTGAAAACATACAGGGGAAAAAGGACATATGTATTGCTATTTTCATTTTGATTCTTTGAAGTCAGAATGAGTTTAAGAATTGCTCTTAAAAAAAAAAAAGGATTCCTTGCTCTTGTTGCTCTTGCTACCTTGTGCTCACCATGTTGTTTCTCTTCTGCGATGTCTGTCATCTCTGTCTTGGAGACAGCTGACTATGGACTGAAACTTCTGTGAACTGTAAGCCAAATAAACCCCTTTCCCTCTAAAAATAAATAAATAAATAAAATTCCTTTCTCTTCGCTTCCTTGGGGACTCTGGAATCCATGGACTCCTGTCCTCCAAGGCTTATGACACTGACCTCTTACAAAGATACTGCTTTTCTACCCACAGCAGTTTTTCTTCCAGAAAACTGGACTCTCTCCTCTAAGGTGGCATCAAAACCAATGCAGGGAGGTATGGGAAGGAAAAGGGACAAAAAAGAATTAAGACGTGTTATGTACATGTACAAACTCCCCATAATAAATGCAATTGTTACATAACGCAAATGCACTAATAAATATACATAATTTTAAAAAGAATGTTAAAAAGAGCAATTGTGTTCAGTAAAGAAGCCATCAGGCAAGGAAGAACTATCGTAATTAGGATTTCAGTCTTACACTTTAATAGTAATTATACAGTATGTTGCACAGTGATACCTCAGTTCATGAACTTAATTTGTTCTATTTTGGAAAAGATGTCCACATTTGTGTTTTTGTGGGATAGATGGCCATTGTCATGTTTGTCACCTGATGCAGAGTTTGCAAACAAAAACAAAATTTTTCCAAATGCTTTGGTTCCAAACCAAATTGTTTGCAACCAAAAGCATTCATGAAACAAGGTACCATGTATAACTGCATAGGGTTTCTTCTCTGACCCCTAGGATGAAGAAGACACTTTGTCCAGTGATCACTCGACAAATTCCCTTCCAAAGAGTTAAATCTACTGGAATTCCTATAACATACATTTCAATTTTAAACGGTAATGGAAATACCCAACAGATGTATACAAACACAGGATTATATAACTGCCTCCATGATATAATGTTGTACAGGTTATCAAACTTACTATATTCTGTTTTTCATATCCATACATGAGCACATAAAAGTTTCAAAATATCTAAATGAATAAATACATAAAAAAGCAATGACGGTCAATGATAAGGCATAGCATATTCGAATTGAAAGGTAGGTTTCTAGTCCATAAGCACACTCAGCTACCTTATCAAAGGAACCAAATACCTTCACTGGAAGAAAGACAGCCTCTTTAATAAATGTTGCTGGGAAAACTGGTTGCCAAAGATTGACCCTAGACCCATATCTCTCACCACACACTAAACTAAATAGAAATGGATCAAAGATCTAAATAAAAAAAAACAATCTGAAGAAATATAGAATAGGTAAAACTCTTGAAGACATAGGTGTAGGCAAAGACTTTATGAATAAAACCCGATTGCATAGAAAATACTACAAAGAATCAACAACTAGGGTTATGTCAAATTAAAATGCTTTTACACAGTAAAAGAAACCAACAGAATGAAGAGACAACCCACAGAATGGGAAAAATTTTTACTAGTTACTCCTCAGACAAAGGACTAACATCTAAAATATATAAAGAACTTTAAAATATTTATACCCAAATTTAAAGACTGTGTTAGCTGCTTTTCTCGTTGTTGAGACAAAATACCTGACATCCAAAGTTAAAGGGGAAGAGGTTTATTTAGCTTACAGTCTGTAGAGGTTTCAGTCCATAATCAGCTGGCTCTGAGGCTGGGATGGCAAACAAGCATTGCAGAGGAGAAACAACATGTGCACACAAGGCAGCAAAGGTCACAAGAGAACCTTGAGAGAGTCTCCCTGCCCCCTTAATCTTATTTAGACTACTTAGGGCGGTAGCACTCACACCCTTAATCCTAGTGCCCTTGGGCCTAGTGTTGCATCAAGAATGGATTCCTGCTTCACAGATGATAGATCAAGCCTATGGTCACATGAGACTTTGGGGGGACATCTAGACCCCAACCCTAACAAAGACCCTATCCAAAAATGGGCATCTGAAATGAACAGACACTTCTCAGATAAATACAAACAGCAAATAAAGGCTGGGGATTTAGCTGAGTGGTTTCGCTGCTTGGTGCGTAAGCACAAGGACCCAAGTTCGATCCCCAGCACCAAAAAAAAAACCAACAAACCAAAAAACAGCAAATAAATACATGAAAAAATGTTCAACCTCACTGTTCATTCAAGAGATGCAAATTAAAACAAGGCTGAGATTCCATCTCCAGAAAGAATGAAGAAATTAACTGATAACAAATACTGGCAAGGCTGTGGGAAAAAGGAACCTTTCTCTGTTGTTAGTGGGAGTGTAAATTGGTAGAACCACTGTAGAAATCAGTATAGGGATGGGGATTTAGCTGAGTGGTGCCGATGCCTGCCTCAAAAGCACAAGGTCCTGAGTTCGATCCCCAGTACTGAAAAAAGAATAGAAATCAGTATGGAGATTCCACAAAAAACTAAAACTAGAAGTTCCATTTGACATAGCTGTGCCCCTTCTAGGAACCTTCCTGAAAGAGTTAAAAGCATCATACCACAGTCTTACCCATGTTTATAACAGCATCATTTGTGATAGCTAAATTTTGGAAACAGCCCATATGTCCATCAAGAGATGAAAGGATAAATAAAATGTGGTATTTATATATAATGAAGTACTACTCTGCCACAAAGAAGGATAAACATGAGTCATTTTTGGATAAATGGATATACCTCCTCGCAACCATTATGTTAAGTGAAATAAATCAGACACACAAGTTTAAAAACTGCATTGTTTTTCTTGTATGAGAAACCCAAAGGGTAAATAAGGAGCAAAGCAAAGGATAGATATTGGAAAACAGTAAGGACATGTTTAAATGAGAAGGAATAAGGGACAGGGAGGGGAAAAGAAAGGAAGACAAAAGAGATTTTTAAAAAACCAAAAGGGAAGGGAAAAAATGGAAACAAAGTTTTTGTAAACAGGGAAAATGAAGGGTTGAAAGGAAGGGAATGGGAAAAAAAGAATTAAGACATATTATGCACAGATACAAATCCCATATGATGAATGTGATCATTATATATGACAAATATGTACTATTAAAAATTTTAAAAGTTAAGTATTTACTCATAGAGCATGTCTTGTCTTAAAGCAGTTTCCTCATGAAACTTCACGATGAAAACAAGAAAATTCTGTTTTAGAAATTCATGTTTCTTCCTTGTTTTCACTTAAAAAAAAATAAAATGCTGTTATGGTTTGAGTTCTGTTCTCCCAAAAGCCATGTTGAAGCCTTAATCCCCAGTAGCTATGAAAGTGACCTGCTTTGGAAGCATAGAAACAAACTGAGATTAGGGTGGGCCCTAATCCAATGTGGATGTGTCTTCCTAAGAGGAGAAGAGCCACAGACACTCAGCGAGAATGACATGCAATGAGGACAGAGCCTGAAGTGATTGACAACACCAGGAGCTAAGTGAAAGACGTGAACAGTTCTCCCCTCCAGATGTCAGAGAATATGGTCTTGCTGACAATTTAGACTTCTAACTTTCAAGACTGTGAGAGATTCATTTCCATTCTTTTAAGTCACCATGTTTATGATAACTTGTTACAGCAAGCTAGGAAACTAATACAGAGAACAAAACTGCCTGTTTCCTTTAAATTTTAGTGAAAATATCTAATCAGTTCATCAAACTAAATACAGATCTTATTAATGTATACTTAGAAGATGTTACTTGAAGACGATTTCTTCAAATCACTCTGTCTTATTAATGGAACGTTTCTCCAATATTGGTTAATAAAAGTTAAAATTTTAGTGAATATGTAAGCCCTAAAATTTCTTATAAAATTTAGAATGTCCTTAGTTTTTATAAGACTTAGAATCTACTGGTTTTTAATGGTGATTTCTGGATGAATTGCATTTCTCCATTTTTAAACATGAACTTCAAAGTTGTTGGGACCAATCAATTTGAACAAAATTTACTACCAGTGGAATAGTCAGACATATGAGGTAAAACAAATCTGGCATGAATATTCATGCCAGATTATCAACAAATTCATCATTCTTTAGATGATGTGAACTTACTATGAAGAAACTTGTTTTTAATCATTTGGCAAAAGCACAGTAATAATACCTAAAAGTCAAAGTACTTTACTTATATCAGTTTAATCCTCAAAATTACAATATTATTAGTAGTCAAATTTTAAAGATATACAAACTGGAAATCAAAGAATCAATTTGCCCAAGGTCACACAGCTAGTGAATGACACAGTTGTAGTTAATCAGTTGGTCTTAATCTGTTCTATGAATTTCTGTTCTGGATACCTGGCTTATAAATCATACCTGCTCAGTTCTAATTGCCTTTCTTACTCCTCAAAAGTTTTATTACTATCACTTGCAAATAACCCTGAACTAAAGGAAATAAATGAAACAGGACCTTGTATTAGAAATATAAATATTGTGGCTTATTAATGACTAGTCATAAATAGAATTAAATTAATAAAAGAGCACAAGATTAGGATCTTAATGTGAAAGAAGTAGAAATTAAAGTTATCTGACACAGATGTGCTGTGGTTTTAAAAAAAATAAGATATGCTATGTGAAGAAGTCAGCAAGGAAATGTTAGGAAAGTAAATTTGATACTATGTTGAAGAAATTTGATAATTTGGAGAAGCATAATATATGCTAACTAGTTCTAGTAATTGGAAAGTGGTCAAATTTTAGTAGTTTTAAAAATTGTTAAAGTTGTGTGTAGTGCTGCATGCGTGTAATCCCAGCCATCTGGGAAGCTGAGGCAGTAGGATTGCAAGATCCAGCCCAGCCTAGGCAATTTAGTAAGACTGTCTCAAAAAAAAAAAAAAAAAAAAGGCCGGGGGTGAGGATGAGGGGGAGCTGGGACTGTAGCTTGTGAAAAGGCATTGGGTTCAATCCCCTGTACTACAAAACAGAACAGTTAAATGGTTATTATCAAACTAAGAAAATATTTAAATAATGTTTAAAAGTGTAATTCTGAGGAAAGAAGTTTTAGAAAGTTACTTAATAAAAATCACATAAAAGGTAAACAATTTCCTGCTCCTGAGAGACCTGTTACATTACATTGGATTGCTGAGGGATGCAGTGGAGTCTACTTCCTTGAAGATCTTTACAAATAGAGGACATAGATTATCAGCAGTTCAGAAAGGTTAGGTGTGTCTGCTGAAAGGCAGCCAGCCAGTGGATAATAAAGCCCAGTGACTGCATAATACGTCTGGTGTAACTGTGAGCTAAGGGCAACATAGCTGCTTTTTCTTTGAGGATCATAACTTGCTGTCCAAAATGTTGCAGAATAAATTAAATGTAATTAGACAAAATTTTCTCCAACAGGAAAGCAAGAATTAATTTTGATTCTAGATACTGAAAAATAACTCTGAAGCTACACACTGGGCTTTTTAAACATTTATAGTCTCCTTTACTTACAGAAAGCATTCCTCTAGGTACAATTTAAAAAGCAGTCATGATTACTGAGTGATCTTAGGCTTGAGTTGAATTAATACTAAGTAAAAAATTCTGAGCACATCTACCATTTCTGTGCATGTATAAAATCCTTTTAAAAATTCAATTTTAGTTTGCTCTACTTATATTTTTCAGAGCTTATATTTTACTTTGTTTTGCTGTACTTATGTCTATTTCATGAATGTGGCAAAGATGACAGATTTCTTCTTATTCTTTTTAAATATGGCCAATTTCTTTCTAAGCAAACTTTCAGTTTAAAGGGTAATGTTAATTCATTTAAATTTTGAAGATGTAACTGTGGTCCATAATCCTTGCCCAACTACTCTTCCAGAAGCAATAGTAGCTGCCATGAAACTAAGTAAAAATTCAATGAAAAAGTGTTCCAAAATCTTGGGAAGGCACCCTTTCTTATCCTTAACAATGTAGAGGCCAGGGAATTAGCTCAGTGTTTCTGCTGCCTGCTTCCTAAGTGCAAGGTCTCCAGTACCAAAAACAAAACAAAACAACCTTGTATTTTATGACACTCCTGTATTAAAAGGTTTCATTGAAAAAATCCGGAAAAAATGCTGGAATTAATGAAATAACAAAAAACAGCGCAGATAATACTAAATAAATGGAAAATAATTTATTCTCCAGATCTATTTACTA
Source organism: Heterocephalus glaber (assembly GCF_053883595.1). NCBI lineage: Eukaryota > Metazoa > Chordata > Mammalia > Rodentia > Bathyergidae > Heterocephalus > Heterocephalus glaber. The sequence continues at coordinate 4,703,563 of NW_028258191.1, forward strand.
TTTTGCAGTGATATGATCATATCGTTTATAATAGACCATATATATGATATATATATAGATAGATACATTTTCAACTACAGGTGTTTAGTTTCTGTTACTTAAATCCTAATTTTGTATTAAGGATTTAATGTTGCCTTATTCCGTATAATAATTCCAGGCAAGGGCAAAGTATCTTAATGTAATTTCTGACATGCAACAGTGCTAAAAAGAAAAGAAAGATAGAAATAGTTATGCCTATGTAAATCTCTGTTAAAAAGATTTTACACATTAAAACCCAAGATCATTCTACTTGTTTCTACATACCAATAAGAGAAAGCTTGGCAAAGATATTTCATTACTTGCCTCCAAAAAATGGTTGACATCCTCTGTGGCCATTTGCCAAGGTGGTCATTTCTCTGTGTTTGATGGAATTACAGAAGGGTGAGGGTTGTGCGGACTGATGAAGAAAAGTATTCTTGGTTTCTGGTATTTATTTACCTGGTCCTGTTAAAAAGGAAACGGATAAATTTACCAGTTTTGAACTGATAGCCAGTTATTCTGTGTTATTTTAGATTCCTATTTAAGAAAAATTTGAGATTTTTATGAAGTCTCATTTAGAGTCACACAAGTCTAGATGTGACGGCTTACTAAATTTATGATAACAGGTTTAAAAAAAAAAAACCCCAGCTGTACGAATCACCCAATTCAATTTCTATATTTTGCACTATAGGAAACTGAAATCCAGAGATTAAGCAACTCACCCAATATTATAGTGAGTTCATGGCAGACTCAGCCTGAGAAACCAGTTATTATTCCAAGTTTTGGGATCTTTCCTCTACCTGTCTCTCAACAGATAGAAGAGAAGCATCTTTGAGAAGAGAGTGGAAAGACTGGGAAGAGCATTAAAATAATGAAGCTAATTTCTGAGCCCTAAGCCTAGAGAGTTTTAGAAAAAGAAAAAAAAACACAGTAACACAATACTTAGAATGCTAGTATTCAGCAAAACACTTGCTTAATGGATAATTAAGATGTTGTTTTATTAAAAAATATTTTTATGACTGGTCACCATTAAATTTCTGAATTTCATACAGACTAACAATCACTTATTTTTTTCTAATTCTTTCTAGTGATCTATTATCATTTCTAGCAATGATCTATTATCCACATAGCAGAAGAGTGATACTTTAGTATTCACAGAGCAACAAAGTGATGCTCTATACAAGGAAACTGGGCTTAAAATCCTTCAAACATTTATGACACAATCAAAAGATTTATCTTTGCTTGAACTGTCTGAGATCCCAATTCCTTGCTGGCAGCCTATCCGAGCACTCCTCCTTTTGCTTGGGATTTCACAGCCTTAACAGCCATTATGTTCTTCCTCAAACATGGTAAACATCCTCTTGGTTTAGATGTTTGAGCTTAGTCTTCCCTCAGACAGGAACACGTCCCCAGTTAGCCACATCTGTTCCCAGTCACTAACACTCCTTTTCCTTGAGTGGCTAAAAGCTCCCGGAGACTTCTCTCACCATTCTTCCTAAATAACTTCCTCCTCCAACATTTATTCTCCTCCCCACTGGCCCTCATCTCTATATTAATAGGTGCTTCATTACCATTCATAGTATTTGTAATTCCTACAGATTATGTAGTTCCACAGTCTCTTTCAGGGCCAGAATGTTTTAGGATTTTTTGTTTTTCTTTTGAAGGTTATACAGTTCACATACTGTAATTATTTAACATCTTCCCCATCCCTATCCAAGAAGCCTGGGATGATATATATATATATATATATATATATTTCTTTTTTTTTTTTTTTTTGTACCAGAGATTGAACTTGGGTCCTTGCACTTGCAAGGTAGGCAGTGGAACCACTGAGCTAAATCCCTGGCCCAGGGACGCTATATTAAAACCAAATATATTACTATCCCTGTAGCTAACATATATTTTCATTCTAAGTAGGATTTTAAAAATGATTGTAAGCAGCCTTATGGACTGTAAGTAACCCAAAGATTAGGTCTAGGTTTTACCACGATATAAGCAGCAAAATTTCGGTTTTCAGAGTTTTTTATTTTGGAAATGTAAATAAGGGATTATGGAACACAATATATAATAATTTGATGATTGCCTATCTACTCCATAGAATGTATACTTAAAAGAACAGAAATCTTTCTTTTGTTCTCTAGGCCAATCTTAACAATAATATTAGTTTAAATGGATGAATGAAGACTTTTGTAGGGATCAGTTTTTACATTTTTAACAAATCCTATTATATAGATATCTTTTTGTTCTTAAATAATTGGAGAAAAACTGTTGAAAAACGTCTTAAAAGCTTCTTACAATTCTTTTTTATAGTTCACTGGAAGGCAGAAGGACAGGAAAAAATGATAAAGAGTATTTAAATAAAACTATAGAAAACAATACTGGGGCTGTGTGATAGAGTGGGAAGAGTTCTTAAGTATAATTCTAGAGAACTAGGTTTGTGTCTTTGCATTGCCTCTATTCCATTACTTCTCTATCATGCATCTATCCATCCTCCATTCAAATTCTCTTTTTAACTTAGACATCTCACCATTTTGGCTTAATTCATTACCTATAAAATGAGAGAGTAGAATTCTTTGATGATCTGTAGCAGTTCTAACAGTTAGATGACTGTGGGCAATGACCAATCTGCCTACTCAGAGGTTGGCTAATCAGTCTGAAAGGTGATATAATCTTGTTCATTGCATCTATAATTAAAACAATAGAGACTTTTTAATAAAACCTATGCATGTTTGATTCCAATGGAATGACATATTTGCTAAATGTTTATGTTACAGCTAAACAATACTGAATTTTTGTGGGTTTTACATAAAAGTATGCCTAAAATAACATTTATTGAGCATTTGCAGTGTGCCAGAAACTATTTAGGCATTTACATATATTAATGGCACTTCTATTTGGTACTAGTATTACCTGCTGTGTCTGTGGTAGGTTTGGTTACTCTTCTTTTCCCCAATGCCTCATTAGAAAGTGTACCCCTCTCCAGGCTTTAACTTTGTGTTGGCCATCTGACTTCCTTTGGCCAACAGAATAATAGCAGATAGCATGGGGGAAAAAACCCTGAGATATAGTTGTATAGTTGAGCTTGTTCCCTGGCAATTTTGCTTTTTTGTTCCGAGAAAAAAATGTCTCAGGTATTTTTTGGTCCAAGGAAGATGATAGGTATTAGTATAAACCTAGACCTATCATCCTGAAACCAAGTTCAGCTGTATCCACCCCAGATTAGACCTATCCCAGCTTATAGGAAAATACCCGAGCAAGAACAAAGATTTATTGTTGTATGCTAGTGAGATTTTTTAGTTGTTTGTTTTGTAGTAACTCCCTTCATTTTTACAGACAATGGAAATGAATGGCAGAGATTAGGTAGCCAACACAGAACTGCAAATGAAGTCCATGTAAGTCTGGCTTGAAAGCCCATATGTTCAACTCTTCTATTACTGAACACTGACAGTACACTGCACTTGGTATATTATATGATACTAAACAGTTTATTAGTATGCCTTTGGTTGATATTAAATTTTGTAAGTAAAGCTCATGTAGTTTTCAATGGACAAAGTTGCCTTGCAGTTTGGAATAAAATTTTTATCTTGAGAAATTAATAAGTATTAAAAAAGCACAGTGTTTTCTGGAGTTAGATTTATAGGTCTACATAATAAAATATATCTTGGGGATGCTGCCCAGCTCAACTGAGTAACAGTGGCCTTCAATACTGACTGCTCTGTTATGGTTCCACTCCTAGCCCGAGTTTATCAATTCAGGCATGAATATATGATCCAAGATGTCAGGTTTCTCTTCTAGTGTTTTCAAATTTAGACCCAATATCTGGGAGCCTCCATCAATGGGTCCATTCTGGAGAAGGTCGATTCTTCCCCACTTGTCATGTATCCATAAGATACTCCAGTAGTTTCCCAGAAAGTGCTCTTTTTGTATAAGCTTATAAAAACTCATTCTTCTTGGTGCAACCAAAGAAAGTTTATCAAAATAGGCTTATAAACCTGGTATTTCTGTTATAATTTAAAAGTGCAGAGAAAAGATTTCATAGAGATCAAATAAGGGTTGCGTTTATTTTATTTTATATACTACAAAAGTAATTTTTGCACCTTAGAGTTATTTATGATACATTCTCTTGATACTAGTTAATTTTTTTTCTATTTTTTAAAAAATACAGTCCATAGACTTTCAAGGTTCTGAGAAGAGAACTACTATTTTAGTAAAATTAAATAAAGTAGATTTCATTTGAAATCCTGTTTTATTTTATGTATTTAAAACATTTTATTTATAATGGTCTTTCTATATTCCTTTCAATATGCAAGTCAAGTGAATATATGGAATTATTTCTATCATTGATTTGCTCAGAAACTATTTATGAGAGTTAAACAAAATCCAACTGTTTTGGAAGCTAGGATATAGCAAGGACAATAGAGAGAAATGCTGTGCTTCATTGAGTAGTGATAAGAAAGAATATGTATAATATAATAAGACAATTTCAAAGTATTACTCGTAATAAACCAGGTACTTCTATTACAGTGAAACAGTTACATAAAATATGAGAATAATGAAGGCAAAATGCTTGGGGAAAATTTATGTGCAATCTTAGCCTATATGTAGACTTCAAAGGTGATATGTCAACAAATGCATGGCCTTAACCTGTGTGTAGACTTCAAAAACAATATATGAATGTATATATGGAGCCTGGTCAGACACAAAATGTGAAAGCAATGATAAAGTGCAACCAACTAGCAAAATTAAACCCATCTGTAAGAATCATAGAAACTTATGTACACAACAAACACTAAAAGTGTTAAAGAAGATATTGTTAAATAGAAGATACAATTTTGTGGGTGATCACAATAAACTACATATTTTCAATTAAAAAATAAAGTGCCACCACCACCACAATGACAGTAAAGGTAAAAGTCAATTGTAATCTTACCAATAATTTTACATCCTCACAATGCCAATAAAGGTAAAGGTCAATTGTAACCTTACCAATAATTTTACATCTACTATTATAATCATATAACCTCTTAATATTCCTTCACAGTGAGCAGGTGAGGAAATGGGAGCATCAGAGGTTTGAGAAAGGACAATTTTGACTAGTGGCAGAACCAGGCTACACCGGGTGTTCTTTATCTCCTAATTTTACTCCTATTATATTACATTATATCATCAAAACAATGACAAGTAGTTTCAACAACAGGCCGTGTTGAAATATCTTTTTTTTTTGAAATGTCTTTTTTATTTACTTCTGTGAACTATTTGTGAAGTAGGAGAGGAGGTACATTCCTGGGTCACAGAAGGTATTTGTAACAAATTAAACATGTTATTAGTTATAAGCTGAGATCACGAAAAAACCTTGGGATGGTGTGACAGACATGGTTCAGGAGGAATTCAAGAATACACTGCTAAAGCATATTTTTCTCAACCAGTAGATTTAACCACCTAGAACAGGAGTTGGCAAACTTCAGCCCACAGAAACAAATTCAGTCTGCCACCTGTTTTTTGCATAATATGTGAGCCAAGGATGATTTTCACAACATTAAATGGCTCAAAAAATACCAAGGAAGAAAAATATTTTGTGACACTTAAAAATTATATACAATGCAAATTTCAGTATCTATAAATAAAGTTGGAACACAGCCACAATTATGTGCTTATGTATTGCCTATGACTCTCTGATAGATGTAAAATAAGTTGCTGACAGGCATAAATAAGCTTCTGTATTATAATCTAGAACACTATTTCTCAGTTTCTCCTAGCTAGAACAGAAAGGAGAGACGAACAAGAGGAATTTACAAAGTAGAATCTTGTGGGTATTGTGATCAATCAGATGAAGGAATTGAGAATTAAAATCACTGTCAGTGAAGATGGCTTTTATTTAGAGATATATAGAGAAAAAAGGGACTAGTGAATGTTTATTGAGAAAAAAATAATGAACTGAAAAATTTCCACTACAGAAGCTCATAGATTAAGGGTGAAAGGATAAAAATAGAAGACCCCATGCAGTTGGAGCCTGAAATCAAGCAAGAATGACTATCTTCTGACTTCAAGCCAAAACTGGTCTGAAGAGACAAAGATGGCCACTGGTAAAGTAATAATTCAACAGGAAGAAATAACATTATAAATACCTATGCATTGAATGGTGTTACAGCCACCTTCATATAAAAACTACTAGACAGAAAACGACAGACATCAATACAATCACAGCAGGGACATTAACACTCAACTCTCAGACAGGTCAACCAGTCAAAAAATTAACAAACAAATATCACAGGTGAACAAATGAACTTAACCTATCTACAAAGATTTCATCCAACAACAACAGAACACACATTTTTTTCAACAGCATACTAATTTTTCCAAAATATGCCATATCTGAGATAAGGTATGCATCAAGACATAGAAAAGAATTGAAATAATCCCCTGCACACTATGAGATCATAGTGTAATGATGTTAGAAATCAACAGCAAAGAAATCAAAGAAATTACACAAACACACTGAGCTTAAACATTACTGAATAATCGATGGATCACAGAAGAAATCAAGGAGTAAATAAAGTTCCTAGAATCAAATGACCATGGAAGAAAAACATTTCAAAAAATTTGGACACAATGAAAGCACTTTTAAGAGGGAAGTTTATGGCTGTGAATACATACATTAAAAGACTGGAGCAATTCTAAATAAATAACCTAATGATACATCTCAAGTTCCTAGAAAAACAAACAATCCAAATCTGAAATTAATAGAAAGAAAGAAAGTATAAAGATCAGAGCAGAAAAAAATGAAAACTAAAAAACAGTATAAAAAATATAAAGTAGATGGTGGGAGTGTAGACTAGTCCAACTACTGGGGAAATCAGTATGGTGATTCCTCAGAAAACTAGGATTAGAGGTCCCATTTGGCCCAGCATATTTTCCCCTTCTGCATATTTTCCCCCCAAAATTAAAAGCATCATATCACAGTGATACATGCACATCTATGTGTATAATGGCACAGTTTGTAATAGCTAAATCTTAAAAACAGCCTAAATGCCTATCGACTGATGAGTGCATAAAAAAGATGTGGGTTTTTTTTTATACAATGGAGTACTACTCAGACATAAAGAGGGATAAACTTGAGACATTTATAGCTAAATGGATATTCCTTGAGAGTATACTCTTAAGTGAAATTAATCGGACACACATGTAAATATCCCATTGTCTCTCTGGTGTGAGAAAATGAAAGTGTAAATAAGGCCCAAAATGTATAATAGATATTGTGAAATAGGAAGACACTGTTCGAAAGAAAAGGGTACTAGGGCTGGGAGATGGGGAAAGGCAGGAAGGGAAAAGAAAAAAAAATGAGAAAAGAAGGGAAAAAAAATGGAAACAAAAGCTTTTGTAAATAAGGAGGGGAAGAAGGGGTTGAAGGGAGGGAGAGGAATGAGGAAAAAGAGGAATCAAGACAGACCATGTACAGGTATAAGTTCCCTATGATGAATGTGATCATTATGTATATCTAAATGGCACCAATAAAATTATTATTTTTTAAAGTAGGAAGAATATTCAGAGAAAGACAGTTTCTAAGAAGGACAAAAGGAGGTCCTGAAAATAGGTTGCCCACTCACCCCACTTCCCAAAGGTGTTTTATGGGGCAAAGCCATGAGGTGAGCTCAATAAAATTAATTTTAAAAATATAAAGTATCAGTGAATCAAAGAGTTGGGTCTGAAAGGATATGCAATTAGAAATGAAAAAGTCAAAGTCACAATTGACATCACTGAAATACAAATTATAAAAAACTACTTTGAAAACTTATAGTCCAATAAATTGGAGAATGTAAACAAAATGGAAAACTTCCTAGACATATATGAATTACCAAAATTGAACAAAGAAGATAAAAAAATTTGAAAAGACTATTAGCTGGTAACAAAATAGAGGCAGGACCCGATATATTCACTGAGAACTCAAGCAAAACTTCAAGGAAGATCTTACACCAATACTCTTCAATAAAACTGAAAGGGAAACAGTACTGGCCGAAAGGGAATTTCTAGGCAGACAGATGTATTTCTAATAAAAAATAACTAAATTGGACAACTGTGAGTTAACTGTGTCATTAAGCAACTACAGGTTAACTAGGTAACTATGCTCTTTGTAAAACGTACCTGAGTAGCCATGACAACTTCTGTAATTTGTCACCAAAGGAGCATAAGGAACTCAGAAAGTCCTGCTAGAACTCTTTGCTCTGGCCCCCTTCCACTGCTCTGCTTTGTACAAACTCTGCTTGCTATACTCCCAGGGAAACGCCAATAAAATTAAGTCTTATAGATGTAAAAAATGTCAAATTAACTAACCAACCAAAGACTGGCAAATACTCTGCTTCTGCTTCTGTACTTCATGCTTGCAACCCTATAAAACTGCCAGCCTGCTGATATTGTGGGCCTGATCTCTTTGGTGAAAGATCCCACTCAGGTCAGGCAGTGTAAATAAAGCTGTTTACTGCCTCCAAACCTCTGGGTGCTGTCTGTTTCCTGGTTCTGGTATTCCGCAACATTGCCAAACTCATTTCTGGAAACTACGATTACCCTGGTAGCAAACCCAGACATGGACTTAAAAAAAAAAAAAAAATACCAGTTTAGGCCAATCTCGTTGAAGAACACAGATGCAAAAGTTCTTAAAAAAAATATTGTCAAATAGAATGCAACAAATAATTAAAAGATCATACATCATGACCAAGTTGACTTCATCCCAGGGATGCAAGCGTGCTTTAACATTTGTGAAGTGATAGATGTAATGTATCACATAAACATAAGCAAGGAAAAAAATCACACGATCACCTCAATAGATACAAAAAAGTCTGTGACAAAGTCTAACATCCATTCATGATAAAAACTCCAAGGAAATAGGTATAGAATGGCCTTACCTCAAAGTGATAAAAGCAATTTATGACAATCCCACTGTCAACATCACATTAAAGGTGGAAAAACTGAAACTGAACCTTTTCCTCTAAAATTAGGAACAAGATATGAGTGTTCACTGTCACCTCTCTGTTCAATATTGTACTTGAAATTTCAACCACAGCAATCAGTTGAGAGAAAGAAATGAAAGGAATACATAGAGGAAAGGAAGTCAAACTATCCATATACCCTGACAACATAATCATCCATATAGAAGGCCCAAAAATCTCCATCAAAACACTTCTAGAACTAATAAATTCACCAAAGTAGCAGAATACAAAATAAACAAACAAATTGTGTTACTGTACACCAACAAGGAACCCACTGAGAACAAAATTAGAAAAACAATATCCTGCACAATAGCTTGGAAAAAAATTAAACACTTAAGAATAAATCTGGCCAAATGGAAGACCTTTATAATGAACACTACAGTACTGTGAAAAAATGATATTGGAGAGAACACCAGAAAACAGACTCCCTATTCCTGCACAGCCAAAACCGATGTTGTCAAAATGGCCATTCTTTCAAAACTTGATATATAGACAGTGTAATTCCAATGAAAATACCAACAGCATTCTTCACAGAGCTAGAAGAAATAATCCTCAAATTCACATGGAACCAAAGAAACCCAGAATGGTAAAACCAATCCTGGGCAACAGGAGCAACACAGCAACCATTATAGTGCAAACATGTACCAATATAAAATAAAAATAATGTATTACATACTTTGCTCTCCCTACCTTTGAACATATTTATCTCATTATTCTTGTCACTTTTGGAAGCAGTTGGAGAAGTCCTCTTTGGTGAGTGTTTTCACTGGGTGTGATAAAAAGAAAAACCCACCGTGAGTGCTGCTGCTGTGTCATCAAATGGAAAGGCAGGCTGGTAAAAATATTACAGTGTCTTCATCTTATTCAACAAATATGGCACTGTATGACTTCTGAGTTTTCCCCAAAGTCAAAAATGACTATGAAAGATAAATATCATAAGTAGACTGAACATTGAGGTAGCTAGGGCAGCACAGCTAAATATATTCAAGAAAGAGGACTTCAGCATTGTTTCAGGAAATGGTAAGGATGATAGTATTAGTGTGCTCAAAGAGTAGGATTAATGGTAATGTGTTTTTTAGTGTAACACATTCTAAAAATCTGAACAGTGTGTTTTTTGATCACACTTTATATATGAAATCCATGGTGTTAAAACGTAGACTAAATGTTGCTAAGGGTGAGAGTAGAGGGGAAAGGAGTAGGGAAGGGTATAGGTTTCTTCTTGGGATAACATGTATTATAGAATTGGATAGTGTTGAACAATAAACATCACTGTGATACTAAACTGTACTGATCATATAAGTTAAAGTTGTAAATTTCCTGTCATATGGATTATATCTTGAAGTTGTCACTGAATTCCTCTTTAAATATAAATTCACAGGATTGCTTTTGCTCCTCTGAGTCTCTTCTTATTCATGTGAACTTTAGGATTTTTCTCTTGTTCTGTGAGGAATGTTATTGGCATTTTGACTGAAATTGCATTACATTTGTATATCACTTTTGGACATTTTGACAATATTGGTTCTTGGCATCCAGGAACAGGGTTTACCTTTTGCAGAGTTCTATAGTTGCAGAGTCTTTCACTTCCTTATTTAGACTGATTCCTAAGTACTTAATTTTTGTTGATGCTACCAAGAATGGTATTGTTTTCCTAATTCCTTTCTCCATGAGTTAATTATTGGGGTATAGGAACACTACTGTTTTTTTGCGTGTTGATTTTGTATCCTGCCACATTGTTGAATTTAGTTATTGATTTTATCATTCTTTTGGTGAAAATTTTAGGGTGTTTTATGTAAAGGATCATGTCATCTGCAAATAATGATAATTTGATTTCTTCCTGTAATTATCCATTTTATCTCTTTCACCTGCCTAATTGCTCTGGCTGATGTTTCAAGTACTTTATTGAACAAGAGTGGTGATAGTGGACATCCTTGTCTTATTTCTTCGATTTTTGGCTTCTTCCCATTAAAAATAATGTTGATCATTGGTTTATTATAAATGGCTTTTATCAGATTGAGATATGGTCATTTTCATCAGGATTTTTACCATGAATGGGTGCTGGAGTTTTTGAAAAGCTTCGTCTGTATCTATTAATATGATCTTGTAAGTTTTGTCCTTGCTTCTGTTTATTTGGTACATTACATTTATTGATCTGTAAAACCTACTTGATCATGATATATGATCCTGTTGATGATTTGTTGCACTCTATTTGTTAATGTCTTATTGAGGATTTCTGCATTTATGTTCATTAAAGAGACTGACCTGTAGTTTTCTTTTTAAGTTGGGTCGTTGTCTGCTTTGGTGATGCTGGCTTCTCCTAGTAGTGATCCTGAGTTTTTCCTATTGGGTACAATTTTTTATTACTGCCTCAATTCCGCTACTTCTTATTGGCTTGTTCAGAATTTTTATGTCTTCTGGACTCAATTTTCGAAATTTGTATGTGTCTAGGAATTTTTCCACTTCTTCAAGATTTTCCAATTTTTTGGAGCACAAATTTTCATAGTAGTTACAAAAATCTTCTGGATTTTGGCATTTTCTGTTGTGATTTTGTCTTTTTCATTTCTAACTGCATTAATGAGGATCTTTTCTCTCCTTCTTTTGGTAAATTTTGCTGAGAATTTACATATTTTGTTTATTCTTTCAAAGAACTACCTGTTCGATTCTTTTCATTTTTTTTAGTCTCAACTTTGTTAATTTCTACAGATTTGAGGGCTTTTTTCTAGGCTCTCTATTGTTTTACTGGTCTATGCTTCTGTTTAATCACCTGCACCGAGATATCCTGCTGTTTTGATTACAATAGCTTTGTTTGTGTGTGTGTGTGTGTGTGTGTGTGCGTGTGTCCTGAGGACTAAAACCAGAGCCTTCATACTAAGCTACATCTACAGAACTTTTTTAATGTTTTTATTTTAAGACAGGGTCTTGCTAAATTGTGAAGTTGTTCAGGCTGGGCTCAAAATTTCAATTCTCTTGCCTTGGCCTCCCAGAGTGCTGAGATTACAGTAATGTGCCACCACACCCAGCTTTATTTTGATCAGGTAGCCTGAAATCTCCTGTTTTATTGTTTCTATCTCAGAGTCTATGTAAAATAATTCAATAGGTCTGAGTTTTAGAAATTAAGATCTATTACACAATATACTGTGAACAAATAGTGTTTGTTAGGGTCCTGAAAGTCCACATCAAAATTTCAGTTGAAAGTGGAAAGCCATGAAAAACTAATGCCCTCCTTCAATAGGCAATAGTTTTAATTTTATGTTTGTGTTACAGAGTCTTAGTTTGTTCAGGCTGCTATAATAAAACACTTCAAACTACGTAATTTTTATGCAGTAGAAATTCGTTGCTGACAGTATGGAGTGTCCAGAATCAAGGCACCAGTAGATTCAATGCTCGATGAGAATCTGCTCCTCAGAAATGATGTTTCCTACTTGTGCTGCCTGAGAAAGGGCCAAGTACCCTTGGGCTCTATATGAGGGTATTTAGGCCATCATAAAGGTCTCTGCCCTCATCATTTAATTACTTTATAAAAGTCAATTTCTCAATACTATTGTATTTGGGATTAGATTTCAACATAAGAATTTTTGGGGGAAACGAACATTTAGACCATAGCATTAATATGTGAAACAAACAAAAAATCCCAAACAGAAACCTGTGTTTGTGTGTACATTTGTATAACAATGGCTATATGTATCAAATTCAACGAGACGGACATTTTTGAGTTGATATAATGATCTGGAATATGTAATTTAAAAACTCCATATACTTAGTAGAATCAAATGAAAAAGTTACAATATATTATGCAATGTTACTGAAAAGTAACAGCAAAGGGTAAACACACTTTGGAATTTGAAAAAATTCTGTATAAAATATAAAGATGACTAATAAATCCCATTCAGAACTGGAGACCCTTGATTAAAATTTAATTTGCTTCAAATAAATGTCCTTTAGTATAATTTATAAAACACAAGTACTTGTTACAATATTAATTTTTGTTTGTTTGTTTTTTGGCACTGGGAATCAAACTCATGACCTTGCACTTGGGAGGCTGGTGCAGTGTCACTGAGCTAAATCTCCGGCCCCGACAATATTAAGTTTTAATTCGTGGAAATATTTTCTTTGTCATTAAAAGTTTAGTTTTAAATTTTCTAAGCAAAATAAGTAATGAAAAGAGAAAAGTTAAGGAATACATCATCCATATAAGTAAACAGTCAAGGAATTGGTTTTTGATTTTTTTGGTACCGGGGATCGAACTCGGGTCCTTGTGCTTAAAGGCAAGCAGTGGAACCACTGAGCTAAATCCCTGGCCCAACAGTCAAGGAATTTGAAAGCAATTGACATAGTCAAATAATGTTTATATGTAATTTTGGAATAAAGAAAAAAGAATAGCAGATAGCTAAATATGTCAAACAGAATTATGTAGCAAGATAATAGAATTGTTTCCAGTCACATATTTTACTTAAAACAAATGAGGTATCTTATCATTTGCCTGTAATCCCAGCACTTTGGGAGGCTAAGGCAGGAAGATAAATTCAAATACAGTCAGGGCAGGTTAGTGAGATCCTGTCTCAAAATTAAAAAAAAAAAAAGGCTGAGGATGTGAGTCAGTGCAAAGGCCCTGGGCTCAATCCTCATTACTGGGGGGGGGGGGCTTTTCATGTAACTGTAAGCCCATTAAAGTAAGTATATAGGTGCACAAAAACAAAGTACACGGTCTCTTCTATATTGCATGTACACAAACTACATAAAATCAATGTGGTATAGAGTAAGAAAGCTCTTTTAAAAATAATTCTCAATTGTAGAATATTTTCAAATTACTATATGCAGGAACTAAAATATATTTGGCTACTATAACGTGAAAATAAGCAGATTTGAACAATCAGCGAGAACAACTGAAGTATACCTCACACACAGTCTCACCGAATCATCCTTCCATTTTGCACAGGCTTCCCTTGCTTTTTCCACTTTCTCAATGCTCTTCATAGTTTAAGACTTGGAGTAAGCCCCCACATTTTCATAAAATGCCATCCTATGCATTTTGGTTCACAGTAATCTGAACCTTCTTGGGACTGTGGTTAAGCACACTACTTTACAACACTTAAGAGAGCAAAAAGCAAACTAGTTTTCCTCTATCACAGAAATGAATGGTTTCTTATTTATTTTTAAACTCTTATTATTTGATTAAAGTACTTTGTGTTAGTAGTAAAATTCAAAAAGCACATAAGGATATAAAGCAAAAACAAAAGTGCCATCTTTTCTCTCCACAGATAAACGTCATCAACAATTTCTTGTCTCTTTCTACAAATGTTACACACCTGTCTTAGAAACGCCAGTGACCAAACCTAGTAATTTGGAGTTTTTCAGATTTTAGAAAGATAGTCCACTGAATTTACTATATACTAACACCAGCCAATGGTATATAGGCAGCAACTTATAATTAATACTTATGTAGTGAATATTTAGCTGATAGATTGCTTTAAATTCATTTTTTATTTGATGAAAAAATGAAACATTTTCATAACCAAATAATAAGAGTAACAATAGTTATTACACTGTAAATCATTATGCTCAAAGTAGTTACTAAGAGCTGCATGTGATGGTGTACACCTATAATCTCTGGACTCCAGAGGATGAGGCAGGAGAACATCTTTAAATTGGAGGCCAGCCTAGGCTACATAGTAAGTTCAAAGCCAGCTTGAACTACATAGTAAGATCCTGTCTCAACCCGCGGCCCCCCCCCAAAAAACCCTCAAAAAGTAGTACTCAGTGCAAGACATAAACCAAAAAGATTCTTACAAAAAAGAAACATAGATAATAACCCAAACTTTCTTTTCAAGAAGCTAAGATAAATTTTAGTATAAATAAAACAAATTAGCAAATATATATACATATTTGTTTGTTTACTTTTTTTTGAGACAGAGTCTAGCTGTGTAGTTCCGGCTGGCCTTGAACTCATGGAGATCCTCAGGATCTCAAGTGCTAGGATTAAGGTGTGTGTCACCACACCCAGCTGTTTTTAAAACAATGGAATATGTAATTTGGGGAAGTATCTAAACCTCTCCCTAATTCCTACTTATCTCTCTTCTATTTTGACTTTTATTTGTATATACAGTGTTTCTCCTATAAGAGTAAGCATATGATATGAGTTTGTTAATCTGACATATTTCTATTAACATTATGTTCTCTAGTTGCATCCATTTACCTACAAATGCCTTAAGTTTATCTTTATAGCAGTGTAGTAATCTACTGTGTATAAATAGCATGTTTTCCTTATCCATTC
Organism: Heterocephalus glaber; assembly: GCF_053883595.1. Taxonomy (NCBI): domain Eukaryota; kingdom Metazoa; phylum Chordata; class Mammalia; order Rodentia; family Bathyergidae; genus Heterocephalus; species Heterocephalus glaber. Next base: position 4,718,830 of record NW_028258191.1, read on the forward strand.
ATCTGTTGATGGGCATATATGCTATTTCCAAGATTTAGCTATTATAAATTGGGTATGCATGTATCCCTGTAATGTGATGACTTTAACTCTCTTGGAAAAATACCTAGAAGAAGGATAGCTGGGTCAAATACTTTTAGTTTTGTGAGGAATTGCCTCACTAATTTCCATAGTGGTTGTATTTGTTTACATACCACCAACAAAGTAGTGGAGTTGCTTTTTCCCCATGTCCCCATCAGCATGTTATTATTAGACTTTTTGGTGAGAGAGCCATTCCTTCTGGAGTAGGATGGTATCTTAAATGTAGTTTTTTTCCCTCATTAAATTTATTGGTACATTTTAGGTATACAGTACAGTTACATTCATCATTGGGATCTTGTACCTTTACATAATCTCTCTTGGTTCTTATTTTTTCTCCATTCCCTTGCCCTCCCTTCAACCCCTCCACACCTCTGGATTTACAAAAACTTTGTTTCCATTCTTTCCTCTTTTCATACTTTTTCCTTTCCCCTACCCCTCCCACTTTCCCAACCCTTTTAGACCTTTTCTTCCTTTTTCACATTATCAATTATTCATTTTGATCCTTATTTACACTTTAAATTTCTCACACCAGAGAAACTACTTAGTATTTACACATGTGTGTCCTATTTATTTCACTTCTTAAGTGTAGTTTTAGTTTGCATTCCTGGGATGGCCAGTGATGATGAGCATTTATTTATTTTTTATTTTTTTTGGTACCAGGGCTCAAAATCAGGACCTCTGGCTTGCCAGGCAGGCACTATGCCCTAAGCTAAATACCCAGCCCAAGCATTTTTAATGTATTTAGTGGCCATTTGTACTTCATCTGAGAAGTATCTATTCATTTCAGTTGCCCATTTATATATATTGGTTTTTGTTTTATTTGAGACAGTCTTGTTTTGTAATTCAGGGTGGCCTTGAACTTACAGCAATCCTCTTGTCTCAGCCTTCCAAGTGCTGGGATTACAGGTATGTGCCACCATGCCCAGCTATATATATATATTCTTTTTTTTCCCCCAGCTATATATATTGTTGATGTTATTCTTCTGTCCATGGGATAGCTGGGAAAAACATTTCCCATTCTATAGAATCTCTTCATTCTGTTGTTTGTTTCCTTTGCTGTACAGAGCTTTTCAATTTGATAGGATCCCATTTGTTGATTCTTGGTATTATTTCTTGGGCCATTGGGGTTCTGTTCAGAAAGTACTTGCCTATGCCTATGTCTTCTAGAATTGTAGCTATTTTATCTTCCAGTATATTAAGTGTTTCTGTTTTAATAGTTACACCTTTGATCCATTTTGACTTTAGTTTAGTATATGGTGAGATATACAGGTCTAGACTCAATCTTCTGCATATGGATATCCAATTTTCCCAGCATCATTTTTAAAAGAGGCTATCCTACAGTGTGTTTTTGGCTCCTTTGTCAAGGATCAAGTAGCTGTATGTGCCCAAGGTTTCTGGTGGTTTTGTTCACTGATTCACGTGCTTGTTCTTGTGCCAATACCATGTTGTTATAATCATTGCAGCTTTATAGTATAACTTCAATTCTGGGATTGTGATGCCACCTGCTTTGCTTTTATTGCCCAGGATTGCTTTTGCCAGTCTGGTTCTCTTCTGATTCCATAGAAAACTTAGGATTGTTGTCTCTAACTCTGTGAGAAATGAAATTGGCATTTTGATTGGGATTACATTAAATCTGTTTATCAGTTCTAGAAATACAGCTGTTTTGATTATGTTGTTTCTGGCTGTTTTGCAACAGGGTGTATTTTCTTCATTTTCTGATGTTCTCCTTGATTTCCTTTTTCAGTCTGGTGTAATTTTCTTTTCTTTTCTTTTCTTTTGGGGAGGGGGCTGGGAATTGAACCTGGGACCTTGTGCTTGCAAGGCAGGCGGCGGAACCACTGAGCTAAATCCCCAGTCCTGGTGTAATTTTCATTATAGAGATATTTCATTTGCTCAGGTTAATACCTACGCATTTATTTTTCTTTATGGTATTGTGAATGATACTGGTTTCAATTGGTTTTTCAATGGATTCATTATTAGTGTATAGGAAGGCTATTGATTTTTGTGTGTTTATTTTGTATCCTAGAACACTGCTGAATTTGGTTCTCAATTCTAGGAGTCTTTTGGTGGAGATTTTTGGATGCTGTAAGGATCATGTCATCTGCAAATAATATTTTAACTTTTTCCCTTTATATATATATATATATATATCCCTTTTATTTGCTTCTCTTAGCTGATGTCACTGGCTAATGTTTCAAGGACTATGTTGAACAGGAGTGGTGAAAATGGATAGCCTTGTCTTGTTCCTGATTTTAAAGGGAAGCCTTTCAGCTATTCCGCATTTAATATGATGTTGGCAGTAAGTTGGCCGTTGCTGGCTTTTATGATGTTATGATAAAGATCCTTCTATACCTATTTTCTTCAAATTTTTTAAAATCATGAATATATGTTAGATATTGTCAAAGGCTTTTTCTTCATCTATTGAGATAATTATGTGATTTTTGTCCTTGCTTTTGTTAATGTGATGATATACGTTTATTGATTTGCACGTGTTGAATCAATTCTTGCATCCTTGGGATGAAACGGCTTGGTCATGGTATACGATCTTTTTGATGGTTTGTCACATTTGGTTTGCCAGTATCTTCTTAAAGATTTTTGCATCTATGTTCACAGAAAAATTGGCCTATAGTTTTCTTATACTCTTGGACATTTGAGTGGTTTTGGAATCAGGATAATGGTACCTTGTGAGAATGATTTTGGAAGTACAGTAAACCTTAGTTTGCAAGAATTATTCATTTCACTGATAATCCAAAGTACTTATATATCAAAGCAGTGAGTGAGAGAATCAATTGTGATTACATGACATTTGGCACGATGTACTTTTTGTGTTGCAAGACATCACTCATTTATCAAGTTAAAACTTGTTAGAAACACTAGTAGACCAGGTTAACTGGCAATCCAAGTTTGACTATACTTTTCTCTCACTGTCATTAAAATGTTTCAGGAGTACCGAAGTTCTTGTAGAATTTGGCTGTGAATCCATCAGGTTCTGTGTTTCACTTAGCTGATAGTTTTTTAAATTACTGCTTCAATTTCATTGCCTGTTATTGAATTATTCAAGATTTTTACGTTTTCTTTGTTTGGTTTTGGCATATGTATCAAAGAATCTCCCCATTCTAAGTTCTCCAATTGTGTGCCATATTTGTTTGTGAAGTTGTTGCTAGTAATTTTTCTGGATTTTGCCAGTGCCTGTTGTTATTTCACTTTTTAAATTTCTAATTGTTTTAATTTATATCTTTTCTTTCCTTTTTTTGGTAAGATTTGGGTAAGGGTTTCTGTATTTATTCTTTCAAAGAACCAGCTCTTCAATTTATGGATTCCTTATATTTTCTTTTCTTGCTTTTTTAGTCTCTATTGCATTCAGATGCATCTCATTCAGATGTATACTTTAGTATTGATTATGGCTCATTCAATGTTTACATCTTTTATATATGTTTGATTGGTCCTTTGACATTTTTAAATTTTAATTTCCAACATTTTTTTCTTTTCTGTTATCTTCTTTTACTAGCTTTGTTTACTAGATGTTCAATTTGCCTGATTATCCATCTGACTCTTCTGATATTGCATGAGTGTTTCATAGTTTGATAAAGTTGTCATATACTAAAATTTTAAAGCTTTTTAGGTACATAAGTGCTTAGAAATACATGTAATTCGTATAAGTAATGTTATATATTAGGACACATTTAAAAATTAGTAGTGTGCTTAATTTCATAAACTGCATACAATCTAGGTTTAATTTTAAAAAATTAAATAAGTACACAGCAATGAACTACAATGTTAAAAGTCATCATTACATACCTGTCATCTCAATTTATAATTGAGATCTATCTATCTTATATTTGTCAGCAGCCAATATAATAAAAACAAGGATGGTCTGTCCAGAATCACAGGATGCTTGTACATTTACTACCTAGAATGGAAGTATAAAAGCCAAGTTCTGCTATAGCTTTGAAAAAACACACCTAAGTTTTATATAAAACTTAGCATATCAGCATAGATGCATCCCCTTCCTAAAAATTATTCAAATGGGAACATTATCTCTCTATAATGTCTTTAGCTCTTTTATTTTATTTTATTTTTTATACCAGGGATCGAACTCGGGTTCTTGCGCTTGCACAGCAGTCGGCGAAACCACTAAGCTAAATCCCCGGCTAGCTCTTTTATTTTATAAAGATACCTTTCCAGTAGTATCTAACAGATCTCTCTCTTCAGATTTGTAAGGCCTAAATAATGTAGGAAAAAGCCCCATAACCACAGTGATTGGTCTCACTTTTAAATTCATGAAGAACTCAAGTAGACACTTCATGCTCCCAGGCATTCACAGTACACTTCCCATGTGGATTGAATTTCTCATTTTCCCAGATAAAGTTTTCACTCCTCCTTCTCCTTGAGTATGTTCCCTTATACTCCTTGTTCAGTCTCTTAAGCATCTAGTTGGCTTAACTTCAAATTACATTCAAAGTACAACTACTTCTCATTGCTTCTGCCATTTTCTCTGGTCTATGGAAACATTATCTCCAAATTATCTCATAGTATTTACCCTTGCTCCCCACCAGTCTGTTATACTGTTTAAGTCTTTTAAAATTTAAGTCAGATCTTGTCATTCTTTTGCTAAAACAAACAAGCCAAGAAGGAAACAAACAGAACCCTCTGATGGACATAATTTTTCTGACCCCCTCTGTTACCATTAGCTTTCTTATTCTTATCAAGCCACAATGGTCCTTACCCTTTTGATAATCATCTGCATGCCTCAGGAAACTAATACAGTAAACAATATGGGTTAGAGCACTAAAGCCTAAGGTCAAAATTATTTTGGTATACATAAAAATTATCTATAGGAATATATTAATCTTGTCCCACACATTTTAGTGATTTTTTTTTTTAAAGTTGTACTCAGTTGCTCATATTTTTGGTGGTGAGTTCAGGTACAGAATCATGTTGTTTATACCTAGGGGTTTAACTTCTTTCTTATTTTAAACTTACAAACTTTTCTTGCTGGTATACTTCAGTACAATGAATGTTATATGACAGTTGTGACAATGGTTATTTTTGCAATGTTCCTAACCTTTGTGTAAATGTTTTCAGTGTTTCCTTGTTTCTATCTTACCTCTCCCTACCCCTGTTCATGACTGATCTACTGTGAACTGAGAGGAGAATAAAATTTCCAAGTGAAGTCATGTTTGAATTTTCAGTTGCACCTGTGTTGTATTTGCTTTACAACCATGTCCTAATTTGAACTTAGAGATATTCATAACTGGCAAATCCTACATTTGGAGGTAACTGTTTCCATTACAAAGTGACATTTCATTAATGTTTATGTCCAATGAATTTTGATGGTCTGATATAAACATTTTGCTTGCCTTTCTAAAACATTTATTTAATTGTCTTGTTTAGTTGCATATGCCACAGAAACAAATTTTGTTCTGATAATCAGAAGTCTATTTTTAAAAAAATATCATTTAAATCATTTAAATAATTTTTCTCTCGAACAGTTCCCTTTATTACAAAATTCAGTGATATTTGTGACATGGATCATCTGACTAATAGAACTTCATTCTGTCATCTTTATATTGTAAAAAATATTTTATCACTAGTTCTGTTAACTTGGTTTTCATCAGGTGTGGTTTCTCTGTATCTTTGTTTTAGTAGTTATGTTTATAACTTTATGCAACTTTGTATTTATAAATTAACTCAGGTAATTTATATCTTTAACCTTTATTTCTGTATTCAATATCTAATAATTCACTTTTATTAGCAATTACAACAGCATATTTTTATTCTGTCCTCTTTTCATCATATTCCAATTTATTTATTACTCCTTTTCTTTGCATTGTTAAATGTGATTACACTTTATTATCAGTTTTAATTGACTTCATTTGAGTTCCAGTTATGAAAAATGAAAAAGTAAAAGTTAAAATTATAAAAAGAAGGGGCCGGGGATTTAGCTCAGTGGTTCCGCCGCCTGCTTCACAAACTCAAAGTCCTGAGTTCAATCCCCCGTACAAAAAAAAAACTATAAAAAGAAGGAATAAAAGGGAGAAAACATAGAGGTAGTGTAGGCTTTCTAACTTTAGGAACTTTTGTGCTAATATTTTGCTCTTTAGCTCTAATTTCCATATTTTAGTTTTTACTGTACAGTTAAATACCAGTTTTTGTATGGTAATTTTCTACTTATTTTCATCTGATTGGCCGTATTTAGTAGGAAATTTTTAAAGAAGAGCACACTTGAACAATATTCTTTGAGGCTATAACATCTGCAGTCTCTATATTTGAAGACAGTTTAAATTTAAAATATGAATTATTTTCCTTTCTACCAGATCCTGTAGTTAGTCTACTGCCAACGGGCACTAAACGTTACTGTTAATAAATTAGAGAAGCTGGATCCCCTCCCCTAATCAGTGACTTGACTATTCTTCCTTCTTGTTTAAAGTTCAGTAATTTCAAACCCTCATTTTAGATTAGAATGGCACTGTTGATTGGTGTCCAAAATTGGTCAATGTAGCTAAAATTGAGACACAGGTCATGCTTCTATCACAGTAAATGTATTACAGTGGTGAAGAGACCTGTAACATTTTGCTCAAGAATAATGAAAAATGTTTACTTTCAATATTACAAATGAATGTTTAAGGAATAATACAGAACCTAGATCATGTGCCACAATGCCAATAGTATGTACAATTCAAATTCTAGGCTCCTACAGTGTAAATTGCTGGAAGGAATTTGGATACAAGATAACAGGAGTTTTGATGTAGTCATTGTCCATAATTGCAGTGGAGATAAAAGAATTGGGGCATGGCAATTAATCCATGACTGGATTAAGCACCGGTTCTTTGAAAAGGGCTATATTGAAGACAAAGAACCTCATGAAAGTGACCTTGATGAGTACTGAAAAAATTATATGTGAAATTCCTTAAATAAAAATTTATTTAATTAAAAAAAATAAAGTCCAGTAATTTTATGAGGCCAGGTCTCCTACTGACAATTCTAGGTCAATTTTCCCTGGACCCTAGTATGCTCTTTTGATATGTAGATTTAAATTGTCTCCTACTTTATAAAAGTTTCTTTTAATTATATCTATAAATATTCATTCTCTTCTATTATTCTGGTTTTATTTAGTGTCTCTATTTCATATATACACAAACATTTCTCTATAATTCAAAACTCCTGGTATCTTATATCCAAGTTCCTTCCAGCAATTTACACTTGCACATCCTAATGTCATTGTGGCACATGATCTAAATTCTATATTATTCCTTAATCATTCACTTCTTCTTTTTTCAATCATTCATTTCTAATATTGAAAGTCAATATTTTTTGTCTTGTTTTATTCTTTCTTGTCATTTTAGTCCTTTAATTCCTTCGTGGTAGTCTGTTTTATGTTCCTTGCAGTTTCATCTCTGAAAGAGATACTTCTTTTCTAAGTTTGGTCAAGTCATAATATATCTTTTCTTACTGTTTTAGAATATCTTTTAAACAGTTTTGCCTTTTGGATTGTGCTTTTGCTAATACTTGATTAATTCCTTTATTTTCTCTCTTCTCCTCCCAACTCTCTTCTTTCCTTCCTTCATGGACAAAAACATACACCATATATTCCAAAAAACTAAGATTCAGATTTAATTATACCATTCTAAAATAGGTCAAAGTAGATCTTAGCTATAGGTTTACAGGATCCATATAAGAGTAAGTGAAGAGAGGCAGTCTTTGAGAAACATGTCTGTGGTAAGGGATCTTGCAAGGCTGATCCCAGAGAATGATGGCAACAATGTATATATCCTGAAGGCACCCTCAGCTGCTACAAAGTTTGCTTGCAATTACAGATATGGAAACAAATGTGCGTTGAGTAATCAGGTTTAGAAAAGCAGAAAAGTTAGGGCTATACAAAGAATTTACAGAATGACTTTTTTTCTTTTCCCACTGCTGTTATTAAACCCAGGCTACACTGCCTAGGCAAGGTTTGAGCTTGTGATCCTTCTCCCTCAGCCTCCCTGAGTGCTGGATCTACAGGAGTGTGTACCATGTCCAGCTCAGACATGCTATTTTATAGAAAGCATTTTGTATCTGTGAGAGCAGAGATTATATCCTTGTGAAAACTAGCAAAACTAGAACGAGTCTGTGGACTCTCCTTTACCTTGACCCTTCTTCCTAACACACACCTTAAAATCAGTAAGTGACCTGGTAAAACCATAACACTTAGTCATGAGTAATTAAAAGAAAGGAACTTGCACAAGCTTGAAAACCCAGATACTCTAAGATAAGAGAATGAAAAGGATAGTAAAATATAGACAACAATCACTAGAAAAATGTCACCAGGGTGAGAAGTGTACTTCATCAATACAGTACATGCTGTGCCTGTGTGAGACCATGGGTTCAATTCAGGGGGCAAGAAAGATTTCCACAGTGCAAAGGAGGGTTTGAATGCTGAATATTTTCATGTTTCTTAGTCATTTGAATTTCTTATTTAATAAACTGCATGTTCAGTTCTTTTATACAAACGGATAGTCTTTTCCACATTGAATTGTTACTATGTTTTACATACTAATAAAATCAGCATCTTGTCATATCTACCAAATATTAATTTTTAGGGTTTTCAAATGTCTTTTAATTTATCTTTTGGATTTTTCTAATTACCTACAAATTACTACAGTAAAAAATTATTAATCATTTTATGGATTTTAAAGAATTAACTTTTAAACAGATTGTTATTCATTATAAACATCTTTAAAAAATCAAACATGCGTTCCAAAGATGTTTTAACATTTGCAGATCAGGTCAACCCCATGTATAAAATTCAGCAATGACTGTTCTTCATAATTAAAATTTCCTAACATGATCTATATGACCTGTATATGTTTCCCTTGTTTGTCTGCAGCCTTGCTTCCAACTGCTTGTTTCTCTCTTTCTTCCTACCGTCACACTGACTTGGAGCTGTGTCTAAAATATCATGTTTTGCTGACCCACAGCCTTTTCATTTTGCTTCCAGAGCCAGTGTTCTCCTAGACATATAGCTCATCACTTTCATGAATCAAGAGATTTCTGCTTAAATGTAATTTCCTCAGAAAAGTCTTGCCTAAGCTTCTGATCTAAAACAGAACTCTCTCTCATCTCTTTCAGTTGCTAACTCACCATATATGACAGGTACGCATAATTGTCAACTAGACTGGCTTGTGAGTAGTCGAGGGAATTAGTAAATCACATTTCTAAGTGTGTCTGGGTAAGGTCATTTAAGTGTGACCTGGTGACTACATGTGGTCCTTTACCTTTTCTTCTCTGGCACTGTTCCCCTGCTCTGCTTCCTGGGCTGCTATGAATTCAGCCTCTATGCTCAATGACTAGGAAATGTATTCCCTGAAACCAGTAGCCAAATGAAACCCCTCATCCTTTAAGTTATGGCTGTTGAGTACCATGTGTCAGTGACAAGAAAGGTAACACAGTATGCTATACTTTCTTTTTTTTCAGAACATGCCATTTTCAAAATTACATTATGTAATTACCTGATTGTTCACTGTTTTGTCTTTGCAGTAAGGTGGTAAACTATATGAGAGCCTTATTGTTTGTGACAGCACCTAGAACAATTTCTGGCCAATAACTAGTACAGATATATTTTTAAATGAATGAGCAAATAAAACAATGATGTTTTTGGGCCAGGGATTTAGCTCAGTGGTTCTGCTGCCTGCTTCGCAAGTGCAAGGTCCCAATTTCGATCCCCGGTACCAAAAGTGAAAACAAAACAAAACAAAAAATGAAGGATGTTTTCAATGCTGAGGTTTTAAAAAGGCTTAGAACAGCTTTAAAAAATGCCTCCTTAGGTAAAAAGACAGCATACAGTGGCAAATTATTTAAATGAAAAAAGCTTCTTTAGAAGTTCTTGCTTTTAAAGTTTTCTCCAATGATTTGCCAAGTATTTTTAGAACTAATCAGTACATGTATAAACTCATATCTTCTGTAGTGAAATGAGATCACATTTCTGTTTGAAAACCATTTTAGTTTGACTTATATTTGCTTTAAATGTTTCATTCCATAAATAGTGAGATTTATATCCACAACTTTTTGAGAAGGTATCTGTATTCAATTACAAAACACCCTGCCTCAGTGTTTCCTACTTAGCTTCTAGTATAGGCAGATGGTAGGTATGTAGATTATATAATGCACTAGAAAATGTAAGTGCTATGGAAAACAAAATAAGTTAGAGAAGGGAGGCAATTTAAAATGTAATTTTTATTTTTTATTTCTTTTGCTGGTTTTGGGGAATGTTCTGAAGCCCTTGCACACTCTAGGCAAGTGTTCTACCACTGAGTTACCTCAGTTCTATTTGATTTGTTTTACTGGTTTTTTTTTAAGACACAAAGGCATGAAATTATACTGAACTATATTAATATAAAATATGTTACCAAAGCACGGCCCATTGTTTGACTTTGTTAAGTTCCCAATTATTCAGTTAAACACTATTCTGGGTGCTGCTGTGGCAAGCCTTTGATATTTGTTTTTTCTTCTTTTCTTTATTTTTATTTATTTCTTATATAATGTTTTTAAACTGATCAGGTTACAATATGATCAGTTGACTTGACTTAAGTAAAAGAGAGTATGTTTCATAATCTGCAGGAGCCTCATCCAATTAGCTGAAAGGCTTTAAGAAGTAGGATGAGATTTCCTTAAAGAAATTCTTTTTCGGCCGGGGATTTAGCTCAGTGGTTCCGCCGCCTGCCTTGCAAGCGCAAGGACCCAAGTTTGATCCCCGTTACCAAGAAATTCTTTTTCAAGATAGTAGCACCCATTACGTACTATTCATTTTAGTCCTTATTTACACTTTCAGTTTCTCACACCAGAGAAACTATTTGGTATTTATACATGTGTGTCCTATTTATTTCACTTAAGAGTATCGCCTCAATGTGCATCCACTTAGCTATAAATGTCTCTGATTTCTCATTTTTTATGGCTGAATGAGAAAATGGAAAAATAGGACCAAAATCTTTGTAAATAGGGAGGAATGGAGGGTTGAAGGGAGGGCTGGGCAAGGGTGAAAAATAAGAACCAAGAGAGACTATGTAAAGGTGTAAATTTCCAATGATGAATGTCACTATATTTTATACCTAAAATGTATGAATGATTAGAATGAATAATCGAAAATGCAAAATAAGAAGAAAAGGTCCAAAGGGGTAGGGGTAGTGGTAGGGGCAGGGGAAAGGAAAGAAGGGAAAGGAAAAATGCTGAGAAATGGAAAAAATGGAAATAAAGTCTTTGTAAATAGGGAAGGGTGGAGGGGGTGAAGGGAGGGCTAGGAATGGGGGGAAAACAAAGAACCAAGATGCATTATGTAAAGGTACAATTCCCAATGAGAAATGTAATTGTGTTGTATACCTACAATGAACCAATAAAAGAATTTAAGAAAAAAAAAATTCAAAAGATAGTAGCACCCAGTCCTTGTGCACAGATGCAGTGACTACCCTACAAATATACTTTCTAGCCACACAATTACAATTTGAAAAGTCAGTCTCTACAATCTCTGGGCATGGACACACACACACACACACACACACACTTCATCTAGAAAATCCTGATACAGTTCTATTATCAGTATTATCAGATTAGTGTTACTGCAGAAAGTCAAAATGTCTTATAATGGGGAGAAAGAGGTTAAAAAAAGACCGTGGAGTTTCAGTATTAAAGGAAAAAAAATCTTAAAATCTAGAAATTCTACATATAGCTATGCATTCCCTCAAAGTGAGATTATGATAATGTATATTTTCAAGCATAATGGCCTCACAAAACAGTTTTTGATGAAATATTCAGAAAGGAATACAGAAGGTATTCCTTATACATGAAGTAATGCTGATATAGCATCTTTGGAAAAATTGTTGTCTTTTACAATAACTAACAGAAAAGGAAAATAGGACATGTGATAAAGTAGATTACAGGAACATGATGGGGTAGGAGAAGGTGAAGGAGATAAATGGAATTTAGAATACACAAGAATCTTGAGAGATGTATAAAACAACTTTGTTTAGTACTCAAATATTTAAAAGAAATAAAATATGAGGAACACTATAGTATTTAAGATGATAGAAACACATTTAAATGTACAAAAATTATAAATGATTATTCACTATTTCATTTTTTTGTTAGTGTGTCTATGAACTTCACCTATAATCGATACTCTTTTTCTTTCTGTCAATGGAAATACCTTTAATTTTCTTCTGAAAATACTGTAAACAGTTACTATAATGTTCAAACTCTGGAGATAAAAGTAAAATCCCTTTAGTGCTAACTATATTTGGTATATACTGTAAAGGATATTAGAAAGGATAATTGCTAATATTTTCCCAACATTTACTTTCCTGCATTTGATGCCTTACTTTTTCATTTTATCAAAATACTTACACGTAGCCAGAAGTGCAGCAATAGTTCTAAGAGATCTAAGGAAGTTAATTTAGGGCATTATTAATCTGTTTCTAGTTAATACTTTGGTGATGCAGGATTTATAATGGTATGTGAATGTGGGAGTTTAACTGAAGCAAGAATAGGCAGCTCAGAGCTGGGCATGGTGGTGCAAACCTGTGAAAAGCACTTGGGAGGCTGAGGAAGGAGGATCACTAGGAGTTCTCCTGGGGTACATAGTGAGTTCAAAGCCAGCCTAAACTACAACACAGCAAAACTGTGTCTCAAAAACCAAAACCAAAACCAAACAAACAAACAAAAGACTGGGCAGATCAGAGCTCCCAGGACAGGGTTAGGACACTGAATCACTGGTCAGTCCAAAATGTGGTGGAGTGACCATTACATGTCTTAGTTGGCCATAAGCATCGAAATTGCCTAGGTTTTTCTTGACGCAAAGGAAACTGGGTCTGGGCTATATATATCTTCAGGTGGGTAGAGTGTTGATGGCAATACATGCTGCTGTCAATACTTCAAGAAAAGTGAGTGGAAGAAAAGGGAAAAGAAAAAACTGAATAGGCTAATAAGCATTAAAGATACATATAGTCAAAGACCTTGACTCATCAAAATCCTAAGAGGCACCTAGTTCTACATGAGTTTTATCACCCATTAAGTAAAGAATAAATTCCTATCCCATAAATTTATTCCAGAAAACAGAAAATAATTAGTGCTGTCTAATTTTTTAAGGCTAGTGCAATCTGAATTGTAAAACCAGGCAAAGAAAATGAAAAAACATTATAATGCATTTCATTAAAAATGTGGATTTCTAAATCCTCCAAAAAATATTTAACCCAACACAGTCATGCATTAAAAATAATACATCATAACTAAGTAATATATCATTATGTAAACTAGGAATGCATGAATAATTTAACATTAGAAATTCTACTCAAATAATTCACAACATTAATAAACCACTGGATAAATATGACTATAATAATATGTCCATAATAAAAAATTAAGGTTCAACAGGTATTTATGATAAGATAACATAGCAAACTAGAAACAGAGAAACCTTTCTTAATTTGGTAAACATTATGCATCTAAACCTTTAGTAAGTATTATATTTAACTGGGAATCTTGAGATGCATCTACTTTAAGACAGGGCATAAGAAGAGGATGCCCCATTTCCACTTTCACTACTCTTCTTTAACACAGCTCCAAAGAAATGAGCCAAAGGTTTAAGAAAGAAGAAAGAAGTTTACGTACAAGGATGGGAAGAGTAAAAAAAAGAAAAATGTCATTACTTGCAAATGATGACATATTCATCTTCTAGAAAAAATATTAGGAATAAGAGAGTATAGTATTTGATTCCTGGTACCAAAAAAAAAAAAAGAGAGAGTATAACAATGTTAAAATTCAGATCAACTTCAAAAAGATCATAGCATTTTTGTATGACAGAAATAGATATAAAAGTATTTTTAATTGTGTATTTGAAAGCTGGATGTCTATTTAAAAAGCACCACACATAATATTAAAAAGGTGCAGGAATAAAAATATATTTGTTTCAAATTTAAAAGACAAGAAATTAACATCTAGCATATTCAAAAAAAATATATAACACATCAATCAATTGTCAGGAACTCAAATGAAAAAAACTGACTAAAGAATATAAACATGCAGGCTGGGGATTTAGCTCAGTGGTGCTGTTGCCTGCCTCGAAAGCACGAGGTCCTGAGTTTGATCCCCAGTAACACACACACACACACACACACACACACACACAAAGAATATAAACAAGCAATTTCAGAAGAGGGAAGCAAAAAGGCCAACAACTAAATGAAGAGATACTCAGACTCATTTGTGATTAAAAAATCCAAATTTTCAAAATGAGCTATGTGATTATACATATTAGACTGAAAACATGAGAAAGTTAGATAATGAGAAGGGTTAGCATGGATGAAGAGGTTACTGGGACTACGGACTGAAGTTTCTGAAGGGACATCAGACAGGACTTGGTTAAATTAACTATAAACTTAATCCAGTTAACCAGCAATTCTATTTGGGTATATGTCCCAAAAAAAGCGTTGTAAAGTCCCATGATAGGATAAGTATGAGTGTGTTCATCACAGTGCTATTTGTGGTGAAAATCAAAAGCAATTTGGATTGTATTCACTGCGGAAAAATGGATAGTTAAAAAATGGTGGCTATCAACCATGGGATACTATACAGCAATTAGAAGGAATGTAAACATACCAACATAAATAAATGTTAAAATATAAATGTTAAACATGGTGGCGCATGCCTGTAATCCCAGCACTTGGGAGGGTGAAGCAGGATCCTCACCCTGAGTTCAAAGCCAGCCTGAGCTACAAAGTGAGTTCAAGACCAGCCTGAATTACATAGTGAGACTGTGACTCCAAAAACCAAAACAAAACAAAACAAAAAAACGCTAAAACACAAAATAGTAGGAAAAAGGATGAAAAGCATGACACAACACAATACCACAATATCATTTTTGTATATTTAGATTTTAGGGGCTTTCCAGGAAGATGATGGAGCAGAAAACAGCAGCAAATCAGCTTCTCTGAGATTTGGAATAAAAGTACTGGAATATAACTTGGGGAAGAAAAGAAGCAAGCAGGTGATACTTGGAACCCAAAAGGATCTGAAGGGACAATTGGAACCCACAAGGAAACTGAAGGGACAGACCTCAATGCAGAAAAAGAAGGTGGCAAATTGCAGCTTCACCCTGACTCCAGGTTCTTGGTGTGAGAGAGGAGGCTTGAATCTATAGAGGCACAGTGAAGGCAGGTGACTGCAGAGGCCTCCATGGAGAAATGCAGTAGAACAAAGCGTAAGATGCTGTGAACTGCAATAGTTGGTGAGTGACTCCAGTCCAAATGCCCCGTGGAAAGGTTCCTTGGCCAGATGCCATTTTAGGGAGGGGCCAACCCAACCTAGGATTTGGAGCAGCCATGGTTTGGATTCCTCTCAGGGTTCCCAGTGACTGGGTTAGGCAAAATGCCAAGAGAATCCAGGGACAGGAAGGCAAGGTCAGAGTGACAAAAGACACCCAGGGTGTTGTAAGCTAAACAAATCAGGCTGCAACTCCACAACCAGAAGCCAGAACCAGCCTAAACTTCTGTGGAGGTAAAAGCACCAAAATTTGCAGTTTGCCCTATTCCTACTACAGGCTTGCTGGGATTACCCAGCACAGTGCCCTAATCTTATTGCAGGCTTGCTGGGATAATCCAGGATGGATTTGGGCTCTGTCTACCCACTTTGTTTATCAGAAACAGTGGAGACACCCTGAATTGGATACTACCACAAAACTGCAGATCTCAGAAGATAACCAAAGGCTTGAAATCAGAGAGAAATCTCTTTTTTCTCTTTGTTTTTGTCCTTTTCTTGATTTTGTTTTTTGTAAATGTGAAGATTCCTTTTAAGTCTTTTTTGGTGTGTTTAGTTCTTGTTTTTGTGTTTTCCTTCTTTCTTTCCTTTCTGTCTTCTTCACCAGTTTCCCAAAGCTTGAGTGATCTTCCTTTGTCCTTCAGCCTTGCTTCTAATCTTTTTCTCTTCTTTATTTTTATGGGGTTTTTCCTCTTATGCCTTTTAAATGTTCTCTCTTGAAGGTAAAATTGCTCTATTGAGTGAATATTTATTGTATGTAATTTTCTAATTTGTTTTAGATTTATTATATAACTATAAATTTTATACCTATGGTAAAAGATGGCAAATTAACAGTTACCACAGCTTATCATTTTCTGGACTATGCTTGATGGTACTATTATTGCTGATTGTACTACTGCAGCCAAGGTGACATGGTTTAATCAAGTTGTTCTTCCTCGTATGGGAATACCGAGATGGTCTGGGGGTCATAAACAATAGTCCCACCAAACTTATTGCTAGGCCAAATAGACAGCAACTTCTCATTCCTAATAAATAGAAGAGGCAGGATCTTGGAACAGACTCAAAAGTCAAAAGCCAGCTTCACTTAGAACACATCTCTGAAAAGTATTCATTTTCTAAGGAGGTTTCAATACTAGTAATAAAGCTATATACCATGAGGAATTTACAAGAATCAACACAGAAAACAAATTTTAAAATATAGAAAATGAGAAGACACAGAAGCAAGATGCAACCCTAGATCCCCAGCTCACCCAAGGCAAATTCACGGGGCACTGAAGTGGAAGAAATTAGAAGTTATTTAGCTGAACTTTCTGAAATGGTAGCAGCAGAAGTAAGAAAGCAGATCAATGAGGCTCTAGAAAAAAATCAGAAATAATTATACAGATAACTAAAGAAATGGCCATAATGAGGACATGGTTAGTGAATCTAGAGTAGATACAGATTTAAAAAATAGAGGAGCTTAAGAAAGTGATGGAAACCAAGAATGCCCAACATAGGAAAGAACTGGATTCTATAAGCAGGTATCCTGGAGATTAAAAATTCTACTGAAACTATACACAGCAAAATAAATGAATGTGAAGATAGACTATCAGATCTAGAAGATGGCTTTGTGGTTAGTGATCATCAAATGAAAGATTTCTTAAAAATAACAAGGTACCATGAAAAATCAATCCAACAGCTGCTAGATGATGCAAAGAAAAATGACAAAAGATTGACTAGAATTGATAAAAATCAGATGATAGCACAAAGGAGATAAAACAACTCTTAAAAGAAGTAATGGCAGAAAACTTCTCAAGCATGGAAAATTTGATATACAGATACTGGAAATCTAATTAGCCTTGATCAGAAAAAAATTACACCAAAGCATATAATAGGCAAGTTTCCAGGAATCTAACATAAGAACAGAATATTAAAAGCTGCAACAGAAAAGAAATAAATCACCCGTAAAGGAAAGCCCATCAGAATCACATTAGACTTCTCAACACAAACGCTTATGTCAGGGAGCGCTTAGAGTGAAGTATTTCAAGCCCTAAAGGAAAACAATCTCCAACCAAGATTGATGTACCCCCAAAATTATCTTTCCAAATCAATGGAGAAATAAAATACTTCTATAATAAAGAACTGAAAGTGTAAATAAGGATCAAATTGTATATTAGATAATGTGAAATTGGAAGAAAAGGTCCAAAGGAGAAGGGGAAGTAGGGGTGAGGGTGGGAGAAAGGAAAGAAGGGAAAGGAATAAATATGAGAAAAGGAAAAACTGGGAACAAAGTCTTTGTAAATAGAGAGGGGTGGAGAGGTTGAAGGAAAGGGAGAGGAATGGGGAAAAAAATAAGAACCAAGATATATCTTGTAAAGGTACAAATTCCCAATGATGAATGTCACCATATCGTACACCTAAAATGTACCAATAAACTTAATGAATAAAAAAAAAACAACTGAAGAAATTCATGACCATTAAACCAGCACTACAAAAAGTTCTGAAGAATATTCTAGAAAAATACAATGGATACAACAATTCCATGAAACCCAATAGAATGCATCCACCAGGAAAGATAAGCAATTAAACAGAGAGGAAAGAAAGGAACTCAGCAACAGCAAAATAATATGACAAATATAAGTCAAACATCAGTTATAACCTTCCATGTAAATGGCCTCAATTCACCAATCAAAAGAAACAGATTGGTAGAATGGATCAAGAAACAAGATCCAGTAATATGCTGCATATAAGAAACACATTTAAAAAAAAAACACAAAAAAATCACACATTTAGCTCAAAAAGAAATTCATAGAGTGAAAGTCAAAGGATGGAAAACAATACTCCATGGGATAGGAACCTGGAAAAAAGCAGGGGTAGCTATGCTATTTGTAGACAAAGTGGATTTCAAGTCAAGACTAATCAGAAGAGAAAAAGAAAGTCATTATATACTTGTTAAGGGAATAATCCAAGAGGAATAAAGAGATAACAATCATTAACATATTTGCTCCAAATACTAGTGTACCCAACTATATTAAAGAAACATTAATGGACATGAAAAATCAAATAAGCACTAATATAATTCTAACAGGGGACCTCAATACCCCACTGTCACAAATAAATCAACTAGACAAAAAAAAAATCAACAAATATCAGTGCTGAACCAAAACTTTGAACAAATAGACTTAGTAGATATCTACAACATAATACACATTCTTCTCACCTGCACATGGTACTTTCTTCAGAATAGACTACATAATATCTCATAGAACATGCTTAAGTAAATATAAAGGAATTGAAATTATCCCGTGCATATTATCAGGTCCTAACGCAATAAAATTGGAAATCTATGGCAAAGGAAACCATGAAAACTACAAAAACACATGGGAATTAACACTGCCCTGAACAACCAATGGGTCACAGATTTAAATAAGTTAGACAGCTTTTAAAATTAAATGATAATGCCACTACAACATAGCAGAACTTATGGGATGTAATGAAAGCAGTCCTATAGGGGAAATTTATAGCAGTGCATTATCACATCAGAAAAACAGAGCAAGCTCAAATAAATAACCTAATATTGAACCTTAAGGTTCTAGGAAAAGAAAACAAAGTTCAACCAAAAGTGCATATAAGGGAGGAAATTATAAAGATCAGAGCAGAAATTAATTAAAGTGAAAATAAGAAAACAATACAAAGAATCAATGAATCAAAGAGTCGATTCTCTGAAAGATTAAATAAAATAGACAAGCCCTTAGCCAACTATATCAAAAAAAAGGAAAGAAAAGACTGAAATCCATGCAGTTATAAATGAAAAAGGTGAAATCACAATGGACCCTGAAGAAATCCAGAAGATCAGCAGTACCAATTGAAGAACCTGTACTCTTAATAAGATGGAAAACACAGAAGAAACAGACAGATTCCTAGATACATACAAATTACTACAATACATCCTGAAGATATAAAAATTCCAAATAATCAAATATAAGTCAATGAAAGTGAAGAAGTAATTTAATTACCAACGAAGAAAATCTTAGGTCCTGATGAATTCATTGCTAAATTCTACAAGAAATTAAGAGAAGATATAATGCCACTATTCCTGAAACTCTTTAATGAAATTGAAAGGGAAGCAATACTCCCAAATTCATTCCTGGAAGCAAGCATCACCTGATACCAAAAGCTGAGAAAGATTCAACAGAAAAAAACCCAAAAAACTACAGACCAATCTCCTTAATGAACATTGATGCAAAATCCTTAATAACATACTGGTAAGCAGAAGGCAGCAAATCATCAAGAAGATTATACACCACGACCAAGTAGGATTCATCCCAGAGATGCAGGGATGGTTCAGCATATTCAAATCAATAAATGTAATACACTGCATGAGCATATCAATAGATGCAGAAAAAGCATTTGACAAATGCCAACACTCATTCATGATAAAAAAAAAAACCTACAGAAAATTAGAACAGAATGTCTTTATCTCAATCTGATAAAATCCATCTATGACAAGTCAACACTCAACATCATACTAAATGGTCAAAAACTGAAAGCTTTCATTCTCAAATCAGGAACAAGACAAGGATATCCACTATCACCACTCCTATTCAATCTAGTTCTGGAAATATTAGCTAGAGGAATTAGACAAGAGAAAGAAATAAAAGGAATAAGGACAGGAAAGGAAGAAGTTAAATTATCATTGTTTGCAGATGGCATTATACTTTACATGGAAGACCCTAAAAACTCCACCGAAAGACTCCAAGATTTAATAACTAAATTCAGTAGCGCAGCAGGATACAAATTCACTGAAAAATCAATGGCATTTTTGTGAACAAATAACAAACTCACTGAGAGAGCAATTAGGGAAATAATACCTTTCAAAACAGCATCAAAAAAAAAGAGAAATACTTAGGAATCACTCTAACAAAGTAAGTAAAACACACCTTTTATTTGAAACTACAGTACTCTGAAAAAAGAGATCAAAGAGGATATCAGAAAATGGAGGACCAGGGATTTAGCTCAGTGGCACTGTGCCTGCCTTCGAAGCATAAGGGCCTGAGTTCAATCCTCGGTACTGGGGCAGGGGGAGGGGGAGAAAGAAAATGGAAAGATATCCCTTGTACTTTGTTTGTTTTGAGACAGGGTCTTGCTATGTTGTTCAGGCTGGCCTTGAACTCACTATGTAGCTCATGCTATCCTTGAATTCACAGTGATCCTCTAGCCTCTGCCTCCCAAGTGCTAGGATTATAGGCATGCATCACAATGCCTGGCTCTTGTTCTTGTATAGGTAGACAAAATGGTCATACTTCCAAAACTTTCATACAAATTTAATGCAATCTTGATCAAAGTACTCATAGTATATCTCACAGAACTAGAGAAAACATTCTTAAAATTTAATTGGATCCAGAAGAGACCTAGAATAGCAAAAGCAATCCTGGGCAACAAAGGCAGGGCAGGAGGCATCAAATTCCCAACTTGAAGGTATACTACAAAGAAATGGTGATAAAATAGCATGGAACTGGCTGAAAAATAGACTTGAAGATCAGTGGACCAGATTAGTAGATAAAGAAACAATTCCAAACAAATTCAGCCACCTTACCTTTGAGGCCAATCACCTTCACTGGAAGAAAGATAGCCTTTTTAATAAATGGTGCACGGAAAACTAGCTTTCCATGCGTTGACGCTTAAATATAGACCCATATCTTGCACCATGCACTCAAAAGAAATAAAATGGATCAAATATCTAAATATTAAAACAGAAACACTAAATCTACTGGAAGACAGGACAGGTGAAACTACTGAAGTCATAGGTGTAGGCAAAGACTTTATGATTAAAACCCTGTATAAAACCCTTTGTTGTACAAAGAATCAACTGGAGTCTCATCTTATTAAAAAGGTTTCATACAGATTTAATGCACAGCAAAGGTCTTTTGTTTTTCTTTTTTGGTACCGGGGATCGATCATGGGGCAGGTGGCAGAACCACTGAGCTAAATCCCCTGCCCAAGCAAAGGAAACCATCAACAGAGTGAAGAGACAACCCACAAACTGGGAAAACATTTTTTAACAGCTATTTTTCAGACAAAGGACTAATATCTAAAATATATGAAGAACTCAAAAATATCAGATCTCCCAAATTAAAGACCTAGTCCAAAAATGGGCATCTGAAATGAATGACACTTCTCAGATGAGGAAGCAGAAACAGCAAATAAATATATGAAAAAATGTTCAACATCATTGGTCATTCAAAAAATGCAAATTAAAACACCGCAGAGATTCCATCTCACTCCAGAAAAAATGGCTATCATGAAGAAAGCCACCAATAACAAATGTTGGTAGGGCTGTGGGGAAAAAAGCTACTTCTCCACTGTCATTGGGAGTGTAAGTTGGTACAAGCACTACAGAAATCACTATGGAGATTCTTCAAAAAAGTAAAACTAGAAGTTTCCTTTTACCCAGCTATTCTTCTTGTTATCTTCCTGAAAGAGGTAAAAATATCATACCACAGCAATATATGCACACCCATGTTACAGCAGCACAATGTGTAATAGAGCTAAATCTTGGAACCAACCTAGATGCCCATCCAGGGATGAATGGATAAAGAAAATGTGGGTTTCATATACAATGTCACACACTATGCTGCCATCAAGAAGGATAAACTTCTGATATTTTTTGGTAAATGCATGCATCATGAGATCATACTTTTAAGTGAAGTAAATCTGACAAACATGTTTAAATACTGCATTGTTTCTCTGGAGTGAGAAAGCATAAAGAAGGACCAAAGTAAATGACAGATATTAGGAAGTAGGAAGAAAATGTTCAAATGGGAAGGGGAGCAAGGGAAGGGCAGGTGGGAGGGAAAGAGTTGAAAAGGAAAAAACAGAATAGGTGGAAAAAATACAAACATTTTGTAAATAAAGAAGGCATGAAAGGTTGAAGAGGGGAGGGGAATGAGGAAAAAGAAGACTCAAGATATGTACAGGTGGGGTAGGGGTAGTGGGAGGGGCAGGGGAAAAGAAAAAAGGGAAGGGAAAAATGATGAGAAATGGAAAAAATGGAAATAAAGTCTTTGTAAATAGGGAAGGGTGGAGGGGGTGAAGGGAGGGCTAGGAATGGGGAAAAAATAAGAACCAAGATGCATTATGTCAAGGTACAATTCCCAAAGAGAAATGTAATTGTGTTGTATACCTACAATGGACCAATCAAAGAATTTCATAAAAAAAAAAAGATATGTACAGGTACAAATTCCCTATGCTCAGTGTGATTAGTATGCATATCAAAAGAGTAGTGATAAAATTAATTTTTAAAAAGTGGGTGATTGCCAATAGAAAAAAAAAATTTCAGGTCTATTAATGGGGGAGAGGTGAGATAAAAGATAGCTAAAACAAACTCAACCATGAGATGGTAAGTGTTGAAAATGAGAGACAGGCACATGAGAGTTCATAAAATGATCCCTCTCCCCCTTTTTTTGTGATTTTGAGACAGGGTCTCGTTATATAGTTCAGGCTAACCTTGAATTCACTCTGTAGTCTAAACTGTCCTTGAACTCCCGACTACCCTCTTGCCTCAGCTTCCCAAGTGCTAGGATTACAGATACGTGCTATCACACTCGGCTTTCTTTTTATTTAGGTGACATATAAAAAAATAAATACATATATGCATAATACTTATGTGAAAATACAAAAAAGAATAATCAATAGATATTATTATAGAATATCATATAAGAGCGGTTTCCTATGGGTCAAAATGAGGAGAATGGGAGTAGAAAATATATCAACAACTAAAATAAGTGCTTTTCATGGAGGAATGATGACAGTGTGCTATGAACGGAGAACTATATTATCTCTCTGTGCAAAAGGTCAGTTACAAAAACTTTTTTTATCAGAAGGATATGATTTAGACTGTGGTGATGAAGGAACTATAAAAATAATTATCTAATCTTTATATTTCAGAAAACAAATACCTATTTCAAGCAACCAACTTTTCATATATAACTACGAAAATGAATTAGAACTAAATATCATTTATCTTTTAAGAGAAATCCTTTCTAACAGTAATATTCATCACAAAATCCTAAGGAAATCACTAAGCTGTTAACCATAAAGGAGAAAAATAAATTCTACATACTTCTAATTTAAATGAATAAAGAAAATGAGAACAAAGGAAATAAAAGTACTCTACGAGAGGCTGTAAACTATTTTACTTTGTTCACACAGCAGCAAAAGTAGATTTTTTTTCCCAGGCAAAATTTTACGCTGCTATTGAAAAATTCATCCTTTCCAAGTAAAAAGTTTTGATTTCTTTTAGGAAAAAACTAAGATTTGATTTTATGGTCTCCATTCCTACTTGGCAAGAATCCTCTGGCAAGCAGACCACATTCTCTGTAGACTTTCATTGTCCCCACTTGACAAACTGTATTATTTCAAACATCCTTTTATCCTCAAACTTCACTTGTAATTTATCAAAATATAATTAGAAATTTATATTCACAGAAGAATGTAAGCAATCAAGGGAGGGACGAACAAGGGAAAGGACAGGTGAGGTCAGGGGAAACCCTTGAAAAGTCATGAAATAATGAGGTCTGGTATTTAAAGGTAATAATCCTACAGGCATATAAAACTATGCTAGGTTTTGTGGAGTAAAGTCTTAACATGCAAAAAAGAAACAGTGTAGTAAATGATATGAATTATGTTTTCAAGTAATATTATAGTAAGTCGTGCTTAGAAGTTTAATGGCGTTACTTCCTCATTCTTCTTAATTGCTTAGTCCCTTCTATAATAATGTATCATTTTTTAATCAACTGTTACAAAAGAACAATATTCTCTTGTCAAGATGGTATTAAGGTATAAAAGTTTGTGTCTGACTATCAAGGAATGTGCTCAAGAGGTCACTTAGGAACTGTGTTGAAAAGTAAGCAAATATAGCAAGTGTATTTATAATAAGGCAAACCTAATCATTGAAATAAAATTATTTATGAGGCTATAGTTTAATTTACCTTGAGTGTCTAATTTCTAAAGATCTTGTCTGTAAACCACAAGCCTTCAATATATCCTTCACACATGTAGAAATTGTCGTTTCCAATGTTCATCTAAAAGAGAAACACAGAAAATATGAATTTGAAGCTTATACATACTTTTTGATTTAACTATAATAGAAAATCTTGAACTTATGACTTATGAAAGTGTACATTATAGAACAGTGATAATGAATCTTTTAGAGTTTTCAGTAATTAAAAAAAGCCTGCTATGGCACCACTGTTATAGAACACACTTTGTATAAATAAAAAGCGGTAATTTTGAGATTGTCCATTTGGCAGAATCAGAAAGTTCTACCGAACTGAGGTTTCAAATCTACCTCATAAAGATGAGCATTTTTTATTGTGCTGTTATTTGACTTTCTATGAAAAATTCTAATAAATAATTTTGAAAACATTGATTCTGATGTCCTATGTGAACACAGCCTTATCCTAGAAAATATTTCTCTTGTTCAGTATTATCATATTATATTCTTGATTACATTTGAATTGACAAAAGAGCCAAAAAATCACAGAAATCAACAAGTTCAATGTTATACTGTCATTAAAAAAAGTAGAAATTCTATCCCCCATATCACTTAAAAAGTCTGAATCAGTACTTTACATCAACTTAGGAAAAGTTATTAGAGTAGCCCTTTTAAAAGAAAATGAGAAAATGCCTTCTGATTCCCTGATAATGCAGTTTGGGAAACAGGATTTGGATGCTAGAGTGCCATGATTTTAGTATATGGTTTTGAATATTATGGATTCTCAAGGCAAACATAAACGCTATTTTGGATTAGCCAATGTCACTCTTCCAATGTCATTGTTCCATTGTTCAAAGGAACAATATCATTTTTCCTTTGGTCATTTGTGTCAATTCCTGTTTCCTAGTTCAACCTGTACTTTAAAAACACTTTAGATACTTTCTAAAAAATTACGACTTAGTTGTTCTTTAGATAATTCTGATTTTATTATCATGAAATAGACCCAGGACCTAGGTATTTTTAAGGATCAGTATCTTTTCTTCCACTTGAGAAACAATTTATCATCAACTATTTGGCTCTTTCTACATATTAATAATAAGACATTAACTTCCAAAAGACAGTGTCTACAGATGTCTATAAGAAATACTAGGGGCCAGGGATTTAACTCAGTGGTGCCGCACCTGCCTGGCAAGCACAAGGTCCTGAGTTTGTTTCCTGGTAATGAAAAAAAGTTTACTAAAAAAAAAGAAATACTGAAATATGTATTTGCTAATCTGACTAATAAACATATAAAATAACTTCAAAGATTTCATGACACATATAAACATATACACAAACATACTTCAGTAAACATATATTTTAGATTATATGGATCCAACCATGATGAAATGGGTAGTTGCAGGGAATCTCAAACTATAATGCATTTAATGACTGAATGTTTTAAAATGTAGAATCCCAAGAGCCATGCTCAGATTCTGATTCAGAAGAACTAGGTTAAAGTCACAGATTGGCTAGTTTTTATAGTCGTCCTAGGCAACTATAAAGCAGCTCTACCATTCCTGTTAAAGAAGTGCTCTGAGCTTTTATGAACACTGCCTATTACTAGACTGTCATCATAGCATTTACAAAAAATAATTTTTGAGTTTTTTCTAAAACTATATTTTTAATCTGAAAGGATAATCCCCAAACCTGCTGGTTTAGGATTAAATTTTGAACACAACAGGAATTCAACAACAGTGTAGATAAACTAAGATAATGTTTATGGATTATATACTGCATACACTTTGGTATTCTCCTAAGAAAACTGTGTAGGCAGGCAAACAATAAAATATTTGTTACAAAAAGAAAAATTAGTTTATATTCTATAATAAAAACTTTAATTAAAACCTCATATATAACCAATGTGTTAGAATTTAAAATTTTTAAAGTTAACTCAGTGTGGTTGTTACTCTTTGATAGCAATATTTTCTCTGCTTAAATACAAAATCAAAATTTAATTTTAAAAAAGTCTTGAATTATTTCCCTTCAGGACAGATAGGCTGTTAACATTTTACTCTTGAAAATTCTTATAAACAGATTCAGAAATAGTTTGCAACAAAAATAATGTATTCATATACACATAACTGTGAAGATTCCTTCTGAAAAAGAAAACTGTAACAAACACAGGTAGTATCAATGATTTTGCTATATACATAACAGTGATAGAGACCTCAGTAACTACTAGATCTAAAAGATAACTATTCTTTAGGTTTTATCATCCTTGCTTAGTTTGGAAGTGCTACTAATAAAGTTTTCTTTATACACAAATGCACTGCAAATGAGCTCAGATTTTCGGTAAAAGTCAATCTATTGTTTATGATTAATGTTTTTTCCATGCCTATTTTATTTTATTTTATTTTTTATTATTATTATTTTTTAATAAGTGATTTTTTTTTTTTTGGTACCAGGGATCGAACTTGTGTCCTTGCGCTTGCACAGCAGGCGGCGAAACCACTGAGCTAAATCCCCAACCCCTCCATGCCTATTTTAATATGAACCAATGACTGAAAAATCACACACAATGCTATATATCAAAATAATTCAAGAGATCATATTACTCTTTAATGATTAAAAATACAGTTTCTGAATAACATTTTCAAGTATTACCAATGCTTGTCATAACTGGTAAATCTACTTGCTTTTCAATTCAGAAATACTAGCTAACAAGTATTGAGTTCTAAATTCTAAATAGTATTGCTAATTTAATCTTCCTAAAGATCCTAAAAAGTGTTACCACTTACATTTTAAGAAAGCTGAGGATCAGAGAGATTAACATGATTTGTGTTCCGTTCCATAGTTAATTACTGTAAGAACTGCATTTCAAGTCAAGCAGTCAACAATTAGGTATGGTATTTCATGAAGGCCCCACACAGTAAAATTATTTTCCAACTGCTCTGGAAGCCTCACTAAAATGTTTTTGCCTCAATTTCTGTTTTATACCCCCCATCCTCTTACACCATTTTTCAGGTTTCCCATCTGCAAAGGAAATACCAACTTCTCTTCTTCCTCACAAAAAAACTGACTTGTAGGTTCCATTTAGCAATACCCATATTCTAGTCTCTGTGCAATTTAAATAATAATTCTGTAATAGAAATGGTTTATTTTAAAACCTTAGTCTTGCTTCTGAATATAATGTTCTATATGCCTAATCATATGATCCATTGTTTGGTTTAATAGATATACATTTGTGGTTTTAGCATATTTTCAATTATCTTACAAAAATTATGCCTTCCTAAAATACATTACTGTACTCTCAATTTTAAAATGTGGTAAAATGTAAAGGAAGAAATCATGTTTTCTAATTTCCCTGAGTTACCAGACTGCATTTAAACAAACTTTCATAGGTGATTGTTTTCACAGCTTAGTATGTACGCAACTTTTAGAGCCCTCAAAATTCCATTTATTCTGATCTGATAAGTGACTTAAAAAATTGTAATTCACATATTTCATATATGGTTGAATGGAAACAGATCATAGCAATAAATAATAAAAACTAAAATCTCATAGTCTTTTATTTCAACAAAAATCAAAGAATTAAAAATACTTTAGCTTATGTTTGCTTTTTAAAAAGAGCCTGAATTTCTTCAGCATAACAAGAACTCTAATTATGGAATCCATGAAGGTGTTTTCTTAACTTTTTATAACAGAATAAGTTTAACTTGAGCATAATTCAAATCATTGCTTACTACCAGTTAAGACCATTAGTACGTTTATTTCAAATCACTCTTTCAATGGACTCTTAAGTTACTTTTAATGGCAAAAATACAACTATTATATTTTTGTGCCAAGGAGCAGAAGAGTCCCTCACTGAGTATGCTCAAATCACTTTAAAAACAAAGACTTAAAGATTATTCTAAATCCTGTCTACCAAATAAGCCTTGCTGTTAGTCCTCTTCAACTTGTCTAGATGGTCTGGCTGCAGTAAGATGCTATATTTAAAGTACAAAGAAATTAAAGCTCTGTGAGAGTTGGTAACATCAGGGTGTTCAAAGTAACAGTAAATAAAATATTTTCATTAGAGAAAACAAATATGCAATATATTTTTTCTCTTCGCACCAGAATTTTCTAAAATGGTTATCAAATCTGGACATAGTAGCTCTTCAGCTGGAATAAACAATTTGCTCCTATAGTCCACCTTTATTCTATCCATAATCTAGGGAATACTATTGATTTTTGTGTATAATCATATGAAACACAACTCTGAGGTTTTTCAGAGAGAAAGTAAAATGCTTTGTCAAATATAGAAGCAAGAACATGCATATTAACATTCTACCAAGCCCAGGCATAAACCCATGCCACTAATCCTAGCACTCAAGAGGTAGAGGCAGGATTGCCCCATGTTCAAGGCCAGCCTGGGCTACAAAGAAAGACCAGTGAATGGGCTAGTAGCTCATTTGTTCCTTTAATTCTACATAGCCTTTTCCTGATCTCAAAAATAAGGTGCTTGAAAATCATTACGAATTGAGAACTAAACATTGAGAAAATGGACGTAATTGCTAAGGAAAGAAAAGGATTGGGATACTGAGATCACATGAACATTAAAGTCAATGTTAATAAGTTTATAATCACTTAAACAAAAATTTCAAAAAAGCGCTAAGTAAATATAGGATCAGTGACAATTTATACATCTTTAGTAATCATTTCTACTTATTCTTTCATGCTCACTA
Organism: Heterocephalus glaber; assembly: GCF_053883595.1. NCBI lineage: Eukaryota > Metazoa > Chordata > Mammalia > Rodentia > Bathyergidae > Heterocephalus > Heterocephalus glaber. Next base: position 4,747,870 of record NW_028258191.1, read on the forward strand.
GAATCTTTTAAGAAGTTCCTCGGTGCCAGTGTCATAGAAATACTTATAAAGCTATTTTATTTCAGGAAATAATGTTCTATCCTTTCTGCCATCCATCCATCCTTGTATCCATCCATCTATCCATCCATCCATCCATCTATCAATCACCTATCTGGGGGCTCACTGTCTGCTTCAATCCAAATACTGGTACCCTTAGAAGTATATAACCAGGATTATGTTATGCTGTTTTCTTCAATGTTCTAAGTTTCGCATATCCTACCTCACTGGTACCAATGAAGTGCAATTTGACATCCCAGATTTAGTTTCCCATAGAAGCAGCCTGTCTCAACGAGGCAAACAACTCTGCCAGAAGAAAGATATCATCTTTAATAAGGTGCTAGAAAATTAGCTTTCCACATGTTAAAGATTAAAATGAGATCCATATCTTTCATCATGTACTAAACTAAAATCAAAATGGATCAAAGATCTGAATATTAAATCAGAAACACAAATCTGCCAGAAGACAAAATAGGTAGAACTCTTGAAGTCATTTGTGTAGGCAAAGACTCTATGAAGAAAACTCCGATCCCACAAGAAATATCACAAAGAATCAACAACTGGGATCTTATTAAAAACCTTCTGCACAGCAAAAGAAACACCAAAACAGTGAAGAGACCACCCACAGTGTGGGAAAAAAAATTTTTGCCAGCTGTTTCTCAAAGGACTAATATCTATAATATATAAAGAAAAAATATCAGACCCCCAAGTTAGAAGACCCAGTCCAAAAATGGGCACCTGAAATGAATAGATGAAGAAGTAGAAATGGCACATAAATATATGAAAAAAATGTTCAACATCACTGGTTATTCAAGAAATACCAATTAAAACAACATTGAGGTTCCATCTCATTCCAGGAAGGATGGCTATCATGAAGAAATCAACCAATAACAAATTCTGGTAAGGCAAAGCTGTGGGGAAAAAGGAACCCTTTGTCACTGTTGATGGGAGTGTAACTTGGTACAACCACTGTGGAAAGTATGGAGATTCCTCAAGAAACTAAAACTAGAGGTTCCATTTGACCCTGCTATTCCTCTTCTTGGTATCTTCCTGAGTCAAAAACATCATAGCACAGTGATATATTAGCACAATTTATAAAAGCTAAATCTTGGAAACAGCCTAGATGCCTATCAACAGATGAAAGGATAAAGAAAATGTAGTTTTATATACAATAGAGTACTACTCTCCCATAAAGAAGGATAAATTTGAGACATTTTTAGGTAAATGGATGCACCTTAAGATCACAGTTTTAAGTGAAATAGGACACATATGTTTAAAATAGCACATTGTTTCTCGTGTGTGAGAAACCAAAAGTGTAAAATTGATGACCAAAATTGATGATATTGGGAAATATGAAGAAACTGTTTAAATGGAAAGGGGAACAAGGGAAGGGGAAGAGGAAAGGGGATGAACAGAAAAGGGAAATAAAAGAATAAAAGGAAAAAATGTAATCAAAGTTTTTAAAAATAAGGAGGGGAAGAAGGGTTGAAGGGAGGGGAGTGCAATGGGGGAAAAGGAAGCATCAAGATATATGATGTAGAGAAACAAATTTCCTAAGATAAATGTGATCATTATGTATATCAAAAGTACACCAATAAAATTAATTAAAAAAGATATTTAGGATATTTATTGCAGAATATGGTGTTTATAACAATGTCTTGTATAATTGATATTTAGTAAGGGTAGATTTCAAATGTTTTTACCAGAAAAAAGATCAGTATGTGAGGAAATGCATATGTTAACTAGCTTGATTTAATACAGCTTGACAGTGCAGAGTTATCAAACTTAAGTGTATTCTGTTTTTCATATCCACCATGAGCACATAAAAATTTCTCAAAATCGCTAAATGAATAAATATAAAAAAAGGAATGACTGTCAGTGATTTACAGGCATAGCATGTTAGAACTGAAAGGCACCTTAGAGGCTTCTAATCCATAAGCACATTCAGCTACCTTATCTTTTTTTTTTTTTGGTACCGGGGATCCGAACTTGGGTCATTGCGCTTGAGCAGCAGGCAGCGAAACCACTGAGCTAAATTCCCGGCCCTCAGCTACCTTATCTTTGACAAAGGAACCAAACACCATCACTGGAAGCAAGACACACTCTTTAATAAACGTCGCTGGGAAAATTGGTTGCCAAAGACTGACCCTAGACCTGTATCTTCCACCATGCACTGAACTAAAATTGAAATGGATCAGATTTAAATAAAAAACAGAAACACTTAATCTTCTGGAACACAGAATAGGTAAAACTCTTGAAGACACAGTCGTAGGTAAAGACTTTATGAACAAAACCCTGATCATATAGGGAATACTACAAAGATTCAACAACTGAGATCTCATCTCACCTTATTAAAAAGCTTGTGCATAACAAAAGAAACTGCCAAGAGAGCGAAGACAAAACCTACAGTGTGAGAAAAACTTTTGCCAGCTGTTCCTCAGACAAAAGACTGATATCTAGAATATATAAAGTACTAACCCCCCCCAAATTAAAATTCCCAATCCAAAAATGGGCATCTGAAATGATCAGGCATTTCTCAGATGAAGTAGAAATGGCAAATAAATAGATGAAAAAATGTTCAGCATCACTGGTCATTTGAGAGATGCAAATTAAAACAATGCTGAGATTCCATGACACTCCAGAAAGAATGGCTATTTTCAAGAAATCCACCAATAACAAATGCTGGATCAGCTATGGAGAAAAAGGAACCCTCTCCACTGTTGGTGGCAGTGTGGGGTGGTGCAACAATTGTAAAAATCCTGTAGGAACTCTTCAAAAAAACTTAAACTAAAGGTTCCATTTGGCCCAGCTATTCTGCTTCTTGATACCTTCCCAAAGGAATCAAAAGTATCATACCACAGTGATATACACACACCCGTTTATTTACAGCTATTACTTTGTAATATCTAAGTCTTGAAGAAGCAAAAATGCCCATCAACCAATGAATGGGCAAGGGAGATCTAATTTTTTAATACCATAGAGTACTATTCAGAGATAAAGAAGAACAAGCCTGAGGCATTTCTAGGTAAAGGGATCCACCTTGAGACCTAATTTTAAGCGAGATGAATTGGACACACATGTTTAAATGCTACATTGTTTCTCTGGTGTGACAAACCCAAAGTGCAAATAAAGACCGAACTGTGTAATAGATATTGGAAAACGGGAAGAAAATGTTCTAATGAGAAAGGGAACAAGGGAAGGAGGAGGGGGAAAGGAAAGAAGGGACAAGAAAAAAAAGAGACTAGAAGGAAATAATGGAAACAAAGCTCTGCAAATTAGGAGAGGAAGAGGCCTTGAAGGGAGGGAAGTGGAATGGGGGAAAAAGAAGCAGCACGATATGCACAGGTACAAATTCCTGTGATGAAAGCGATCACTGTGTATATCTCAAATACACTAATGTTTTGCTTCCAAAAAAAGTAGCCTGTCTCTTACTCATGGATTATTTAAAAAATGACTATCATAGCCATCACTTCCATTTTCTTTAATCAAACATCATATCCTGCTTTTCCTCATTGTGATTACAAATGGGACTTGTTTACATTTTCAGAATACTAGAAATTAAGTATTTTTCCAGTGCTGAAAATTTCTATGGAGAAAGGAAAAGGGATTATAAGAAAATAACAGTGATAACTACTGCTGACTTTACCATTCAGGATTATGCTAAAATTATAGATATGATTATTGGAGAGGGGAAGGAGCATCAGAGAAAAATTCCATGAATCATGGTAACCTTGAAGGTTCTTTCCAATTCCATTATCTCATGAATGTATGATTAGTAATCAATAGAAATTATATGAGCCATGAAGAGAAGAATGTTTTGACAAAAGCATTCACTCATTAAACACCAAAGTTATATGAGAGTCAAAAAAGAAATAATAAGCTTTTAATAGGATATCATGAATATTTAAAAATTCTAAAGCAATACAACAAAGTATAGACATTCAGTGTACCAGTCAGCAATCTATTACCTATCATTTAAATGCAAAGTTAAAAGTAAAAAATATTTATTTTATCCTATTTCAAGTTTTGAAAATTTTTTGTTGGCATACGTTTGTGGCACACATAATGATTCCACTCATCATGGGTAGTTGGTACATGCACATGACATATCTTTTTTTTTTTTTTTTTTTTGGTAATGGGACGAGGATTGAACTCAGGACCTTGCGCTTGCGAGGCAGGCGCAGTGCCACTGAGCTAAATCCCCGGCCTGACATACCTTAATTTTTTCCTTATCCCCTTCCCCTTCTGCTCCATCCATCTCTTGGACTCTTTCAGTATATACTTTTTGTATATGTTTGCAGTACTTAATGATCACATTCCTTATAGGGACTTAGTACATGTACACAACATATCAAAATTTCTTTTTACAACTCTCCTTTCCCTCCCTACCCTCTTCCCTCCACCTCTTGGTTCTCTACCCATATGCTAAAGATCTGTCTCACTAAATCCCACTGTCTATCTTATATTTTACTCTTTATTTATATTTTGAATTTCTCATATAAGGGACAACATGCAATACAAAAGCTTGTATGTCTGATTTATTCCACTTAACATTATGGTTTCAAGGTGCATCCATGTGCCTACAATTGACTCAAGTAAAAGCAAGGAAATATTAACTTGCTGAGTCAACACAATAAAACTAAAACAAGTCAAATAAAAAGTACCAAATTAAAAATTGTAAAAGAATTGGGATTTAACTCAATAAAAGAAGATATTCTGGTGGAGATAAAACAGAACATAGGTCTATGACCTTGAGACCTTGAGTGAGAAAGAATTAGAGACGGAGATATAGGAGAAGGGAGATTGTTTTTATGAGCAAAATTTAGAAGGTCCTAAAAAAAGTAGGGGCCAGGGATTTAGCTCAGTGGCATTGTGTCTGCCTGGCAAACACAAAATCCTGAGTTCGATTCCCAGTACTGCAAAAAAAAAAATAAAAAAAAGTTCACTGTATTTCAAGTATTTTGATAGTGCCATATTTTGGGCACTGGACATAAAAAAACTATTACCCCAAATCAAAACCTAAATCTAAACCTAATCTAAAGAGAAATTTTTTTAAGTTATCATAAATATGTTTCAATGGCTAAAGAAAAATTTAGATACAAATATAAACCACAATGCTTTATTTAAATGGTGGTATGTCAAAGTGATTCCAATGAATGGAAATGAATACATTACAAGGGTATTGTAGAAATTATAGTGGCACATGCTGAATCAGAACTCAGAAAAAGAGTTTTTAGAAAATGTTCCCTATATAACAACAAAAATCATGATGTTAAAAGAATTAAGAAATGCAAGGTTAATTCATTAATTAGTACTAGTCAATTAAGCCTAATTTTAGAAAAAACTAACTAGGGAACATATATTTGAATTAACTTATCAGAGATTTTAAAATAAATATAATTTTAATCAACTATATGCTATAAGACTTTAAATTTTTTCTATGTTAATCACTTCTTTCCAGTATTTATGACATTAATAATGTAATGCATAATCTTTTTATATAATACATGTTTCAGCCCAAGCAAATCTTGAAATTATCAAAACACAAAAGCAAATGTCCAAAATGAAACATTTTATTAAGAAAAATCCTTAAGACAGGAGCTTTAAGACAGCCTAACTGACAAAATAAGTAGCTGATTTGGAGAAATATTGAGAAATTATAAGAGAAAGTTATATTGACAGACAGAGAGACAGACAGTGAGCAAGTAAGGGAGGGAGAAATTTACTATATAATACAAAGAAAATATACCACAATTTCTTTTTTTAAAGATATATATCATAATTTCTAATAGGCACAAAATAATAGCAGTATGAAGTTTTAGAACTCAGATGGATAACTTATAACATATGAGTATACTGAAAAAGTAAAATAGAGAAAATGCAAATACACATGAGAATAGAGCATCAGATCATTTTTAGTGATGCTGGAAAAGGAGGCAGGTTAAAGTGACTAGAACATCAAAGCAGCCAGTGCTTAGGGAAACCACCGGCCTCTGACTTGGTGCATAATTTTGGTGCAGACATTTATAAGAGAAGAAGAAATACTGTAATGTGAGAAATTCTATGAGCCAGCAGTAATGCTTGATTTGATCATTTCTGAAAACAGCTATGCTTTACCAAAAGAGAGCAATATTTCCCGATTCTACCAAGAACAGCTCAATACTATGCCAACTTGCCAAATAATGAAGAGTTTATATAGGGAAAATAGCACATTGATGCAAGAATAAAATCTTTGTAAACAAAAAAAGATGTCTGGATCACACAAATTACCTAAAAGAGTAAACAAAGATGGAGTCATTTTTGACTTGTTGATAGATAATTGAGAAATCAAAAAATGAAATCTGAACATAAAAGCAGGTGTAGCCGTAAACAGCTTCTGAATCACTTTTGTTTATCAAAATCAATATTTTTGAGATGTAACAAAGGAATATAATTTTAGATTTCACATGTGACAAAAGCTATACAAATAAAGTATTTCTAGACACTTATAATTTGTGCTTATAAAAAACTGAAATGACAATGCAGAAAATTATGTGACTGTTTAAATCAAAACATTATCAGCCATTTGAGTCCACTAAGTCTTAATAACATCTCTCACAAATAGTTTCAAATGCCAAATATTAAATGTTTGTGTTGTTGCTATCTATAAAGCTATGATTTTCCAGTGATTTCTTAGCATGAGGGATACAGCGGTAGATAGTGCTACTGATATAGATACTTTAATAAAACATTTATATCTATAATTTTTTAATAAATATATATGTATATGTCATAGAATTTTAACTTGACAATATGTAGAAATGAAACAGTATGGTGGGTTAATTTTCAGTAAAAATTTAATGTAAAATGTTTAAATATAATTATTGGTGAGTTGCAACAGAGAACACCTAATCATTAGCAAGTAAAGCAAAAATAAAATGAAATATTCAGTTCATACATGGAGAAAATAATAAAGACAAATTACCCCAAAGCAATGAACATTTTGACAGTACATGCCCATATACTGTGTTGAGCCAGGTGAGACTGTCCTTTTTATTACAAAAAAGGTCAATACTGGTACCTCTATATGGTTGAAACTAAAAAGTATTAGAACTAATATATTCAGTTCATTTAAGTGTATGATATACTGCAATATAAATGAAGAAACACTATATTCACTGCACAAAATCTGTAATTCAAATGATTTTTCTACCATATAAAAGAAAATGAATAAATTCTATGAGCAATTTCACTTGTTTTCAAATTATCATGAGATTAGACTTTCTAGCAAATTTAATATACATAGATTATGAGGTAAAAATCATTGTTTTTGGTTCCTTCTGGATGTAGATCGAGAATATGTATGTAAAAAGGGGAAAGTTGCAAATAAGAGCAAATTCAAATTTGGCAAACAAGCAAATAACTGATGTCCTATTAGAGTAATATCAGCTTATTCTTTTAAATTAATGCAAATTCCTAGTTTTGGAACAGTGAGTGAAAAAATCCTGTTAACTGGTGATTAATCAATGGATGTAATTGACACAGAACCACATACTTCTATAATAGTTTAGCAGAAATCACAAGGATGAAATTTTTAGTTGTGCCTAATGCTAAAAAGGTTTTATAATTAATATATAGTTATTCATATACTCATAACATTAGTAATTATCATTCTGCCTGAAAAATGGTTGCTCCTTTAAGCTCTTAATAGGTCTCTTGTAGAGAATCCTCCCTCACCAAGACTCCTTCACATTTTCTAGGGAGGTTAACATGTGATATAGCAAAGATCTTCCACAATTCTGATACTCACTTTGGTTAATGCTTGTGCCATCCCAGTTATGTACAGTTTTCAAACCTGTCTCTTATCAGTAAAACATGCCTAGTAGCAGAAGATTTGAGCTTGGGGTCAGACAGGGTATATTATATTAACTCCACCATCTGGGTCTACCACCAGACCTTTTTGAAATTTCAACTTCCTCCCTTGAAATGGGAATTATTACTAGCTATCTAATAGGAATATTTGTGGATTATACAAAATTACATAAAGTGTTTATCAGCATATAGTAGGAATAACATTTACTTTTATTTCACTTTACTAGAAACAGTAACTTGTTCATGAAAAAATAACTACTCTTGTGGACCTTTAATCACAAATGGGTTGTGATTCAAGGCAGGCAAAGCTCTCAGCCATCTCCTGATTCCTACCTCCTTACCACTAGACTTATGTGTTTTTGTTTTTTGACCCTAAGATTTTGAGTGCTCTATGACCATTTCAGTGTTTGAAAGGTTGCTTTTTTAAATTCAGTTTTTGGCATGTTAAAAATACATCTTCTTTTAGTATCAAGGTAGCTGTTAAGCATTTTATTAGTTTATTTGGTACATTAAGTTCTCTGAATATTAGATTTTAGTGTCTTAAGATCTTATTTCTTTACTATTTTTATTATTTTCAATTCTTTAGAATTTTAACTGCCCTTAAACAAATATATTTGAGCACTTTAAGGGTATCAAGGTCTGTTTTAGTTTAGAGCATAGGTAACAGTAAGCGTTTTATTATATATATTTGTACACATAGAAGAGGAAGAAGGGAGGCACTAAAATGCATTTTTCTTGCTTTCACTGTTAATACTTTATCATTTATATTGACTGCAGTACTTTAAAATTATATTTAAAATTTTTCAAAAGGGTGACTTTTTCCCTCTCATACCTTTGCTAATATTTATTGGTATTTGATGACTAATAATTTTAACAGTTTAGGTCACAAAATATAGAAAAGGGTCTATATCATATTTTAGATTTCAAAAAAATTGAAAGAGATCATCCTTATAGATGTCAACTTTTTTAAACAACTGAACAGTATAAAACAAGGTGTATCAGTTGTCTTAATGGAGGCTCCCCCAGAAGCAGGCCCTGAAGCAAGGAGTGGGTAGACCATTCATGTGGGGAACAGGGAAGATGCTAAGAGAAATACAGGCAGCCAATACAGGGCATAGTATTAAGCACTGTATCACAGTGACCAACTGAAGCTTAATCCCATAGGGAAAAACTTGGCAAGTGGTGTGAGACATAAGCCTTAGAACTGCGTGAACCAGGGGCAAGAATGTGTGCATGTGTAAGGGTAGGGGTGGGGGGAGCTGGTATTTATATGCTGAAACTTGCCAATTACTGCTTAAAAGTTTTCAGTGGCTTCCCGCAGCTCAAAGGCAATCAATCATATAGCATAGATGCAGAGGCTGGCCTTTGGAAGACTGATGTACACAAAATGACAAGGGTTCCAAAAGCCTAAGAGCAGAGCATTCATATCCTTTATTGTATTAGTAAAATCATTAGGCATCCACAATCATCATAGTGCTAATTCTGAGAAAGTAAACATAGCCTTAGAAGCTGAAGGTATGCTAAAAATAGCTAAGTGGGCCTGGGATTTAGCTCAGTGGTTTCGCTGCCTGCTGTGCAAGCACAAGGACCCGGGTTCGTTCCCAGGTACCAAAAAAAAAAAAAAAAAAAGCTAAGTATTACTTGTAGTACAGCAGCTTTTAACTTCTCAATTCAAAATGTTGATAAAATAGAAGTCTGATACTAGAACACTAGGAAACACAGATAAGTTCACTCACTATCAACCTATGCTCTCTTCCAAGACTTAATCCTTACAGATTTGTGAAATGCCCCAAATACTAGCATGAACATACAGCCACTAAGTTCTAGGATAGGAAGAATCATCCAAAACAACCAGCCTAGCAATTGTCCTAGCAAATGGCTACATTTCTACTACAGCTTGAAGGCAGATACACCTTTTTTTTTTTTTTTTTTTAAGTATGGCTGAAAATCATTTGGAGAATCCACAGATACCTTGAGTTGACACTTTCTTAAGCTATATAAAATTTCGCTCAGTTCTGAATTTTTCCTTAGCTATTTAAAGCCTTTCTTGGTCCCTCTTGGTACTCTTGTAACATTAGCCTTAGAGCCTCCAGTTTTGGGGATTATTCTATACCATTTATTTTCCTTGGGGTCAAGAAAAGGTCCTGACAAAGAGGGGCTCAGCTCCAGGTTCTGACATCACAATAACATCAGAGCTTTTTTTGATCAATAAGATGCCAAATTACTATTTCTTTGCTCAATGTGCAACTCTGCATCAGAATGTATACCTGAATTGATGATGGCTGTAACAAACTGGATGGGTAAGCTGTTAGCAGTGTGGGCCAGACAGCAGTGTCTCTGGTCACATATTACCCAGTGATGTGGATTTAATAAAAAGGAGTAATATTTTGAAAACTAAAAATATCAATAAAAATACTAAGTATATGGAAGCTATTTATCTGTTATCAAGATGAATATGTGTAGCTATGAAACTAATTTGTGGTTATGATTAACTTTTGGCAGAAGACACGGGGAAGAAAAGGTAGAAAGTAGGGATGTGTGTGATATGAAGTAATATTTCCACCTTAATCTGTATTATGCTATAAATCATACTATTGAAGTCAATTACACTTGAATTTACTTCCTCTGAGTTATATTTTCACAATTTAGCTGCTAAGTATCAAGTCTATTGCTATTGCAGAGAATAGTGCCTCAGAATTTGTCAGGATACCTCTGGTATTATGCCAGAGTTACTTTTTTTTTTTAATAAATTTATTCAGAGTTACTTCTAAAGTGTAGGGCTGGGATTTGGGGTTGGGATTAGGAAGTGCATTTGTAGGGAGACATAGAGGGGAAGCAGGAAAGAGGTAGCAGGAAATGAGAAGGATGAGTAATTAAGAAAAGTACTTTCTTCCTTAAAATAAATAAGCCTGGAAGAGAAATATGGTGCATTAAGCAGCAAGCACTTACGAAAAAGGAATAAAACTGTATTTTTGTATACTCCAAAAAATAGTTTGCAACATAAAATTATGTTATTAATAAAAATATTTATGTGGAGTATGGCTAATATCTTATTACCTCAAATTTTAATAAGAATAGAATTTTACAGCTGGAAGGAACCCTAGCAATGCTTGAGACCTTGTCTTCCTTTTCAAAGTGAAGAGAACACAGAGAATAAAGGCTGATTTGTTTAAGGTCATGGTCAGTGACAGAAGATAGGCTAAGACCACGATCTCCTCATTTCCTCTCAAATGTTGTTTCTACAGAGACTTTTATAATATTATTAACATAGGTGTTTTATTAAATTCCCAAAACTTCTGACTCGAATTCCACACTATAATGCCTTCAATATAAATAATACCTTCAGGAAGTGTTATTGGCACTGCATACCTCCCAATGCTAACATATCTGAAACCCGTACCTCTATTTTTAATTCATTTTGTTATTAAAAGAATATGTGAGAAAACATGTTTGGATATGGTTATATATTACGATTTAAGCCTTGACTGTAGGTAGTCTTAACAATTCCATTAACATGGAACATATCTGAATCACTGTATTTTTATTTAAATTTACAGCAAGTCACCAGTCTCAAAGATAAAGCTGTATTCTAAAAGGCATACCTTTGAAAATTAAGCCAATTTAGGAAAAGGAGGGAAGTTGACTTGATGCACCTTTTAAAAAATTACTTCAACACTCTAACCCAAAGTTTTTCCTTTTTTGCCTGTGTCTACAGTTTTGATTTTCATTCCTCTCTAAAAATGCATACAAATATGAAAAAACCCCCACCTTTAAGTAATCCATAAGAGGTTTTTAGGGAAGAATAAAATCCAAATTCATTATTAAGTCATCTGGATATAGCTGGTGGTTTGGTTGGGAAATGGGTTGAAGGAAGTTCCATTCATTAAATTGCTGGTGCAGAATGAATTTAACTCTAGCCATACGGCTATGGAAGGTCTGCATAAACTAGTGCGGAGTCAGCTCAGGCCTATTAGCAATGAGAGATATAAAGAGTGTACCTATTTCTCATAAATGCATCATTATTTATATTAAGAGTGAGATACATTTTGGGGTAAAACATGACAAGAAAATCCTATTTACAGACAGCTTCCCTAAGAAAATGTGTTTTATTCTTCTCCTTAGAAGCTGGTAAACAGTTTCTCTTGGTGTGCATGCTATCTTTTGACAGAGGCAACATGGGGGCCCAGGAAATAATCTTTCTTCTCCAGAGAGCTCCACAGACACAGTGCCCCCACAGCATTAATCAGACCTTCACCAATCAGATGCTCAGAATTCAGAGTGTATTAACTCACATTCCTAATAAATGGGACAAACTATGACAATTTAGTCACCAAAATTACAAGTTTTGTAAAAACTTGTATATAAATAAAAATATTTTTCTCAACAGTGAAAATTACATCTAAATTCAAGTTAACACTAAGATTTTGTTAAATGCCATACACTTCCCCAAAGTAATGTTATTTAATCATCATTAAAATCTTAGGGTATGACAGATGTCTTGATTCTTGTTTAGCAGAACAGAAAACAGACTAAGAGAGGCAAAGGCTCTGGTCATAGTGGAAAATCAAATAACTGAACTTCAAATCTACAGATCTTTTAAATCTTTCCACATTGCTCTTTGCTGAGAAAGAAATAAAAAATTAAAAACAACAGTTGTAACAAAACTAGAATTTATTACACATTAAAAATATTTGTTTGTCCCAGTTTTATTTCAAAGTGATCAAGGTAAGCTATAAAATACCAATATCACATATTAAAATGGAAGTAAGAGGAAACTGAGGCAAAAGAAAATCATGAACAACAAAGATTTAAAGTTGTAGGAAACAAATGCTTAACATACTATTGTGACAATTTTGCACTAACATTAATATATACCTAATATTAATATATACCTTAATAAACATAGTATTACTAAAACAGAGGTTTATTCAAATATTAACAGGGCCGGGGATTTAGTCCAGTGGTTCTGCCACCTGCCTTGCAAGTGCAAGGTCCTGAGTTCGATCCCCAGTACCCCACCCCCCCAAAAAAATATTACCAGAACATAAACTGCTTGAAAGGTCCAGGGACGTTGTAATTTGTGAAAATTTTTCAGTGCTTCCCTTGCTGACTAGAACGATGACTAGAATGCTGACTAGAATGTGATTTAGGAATATTTTCTTAGGAGCTTAGTTCCATTTACTACTTGATTTTTATAAGGAGAAATAACATTCTCAATTCCAAAACAGTATAACACAAAATAATAAAAATTTACATGTAGCTTAGGGAGCTTGAGAGTTTCAGTTATTTCCTATTTAATGGAGTAATACAGAGAATCCACTGTAATGAAAAAGGGCATATACACAGATGTTTCCAATTCCTGGCAAATTCATGTCCCAAAGATATTTTAATTCAAAGTGAACTCACTTCAATAAATTATAATACTGTATTATGATCATATTATGCATGGAAAATGGAAGCAAATCATAAAAAAGTCAAATTTAGCCCTTCCTAAAATAACACCTGTAAAAACCATTTCAAATATATCTTTTCAATCAAATATTTATGTTTTGTGGTACTGAGAATCAAGTCTATGGCTTCGCCCATACAAGATAAGTGCTCTACCACTGAGCTACACCCTCAGGCCTTTTTACTTTATTTTTAGGCAAGTCTTGATAAGTTGTCCAGGGTGGCCTCAAACTTTCAATCCTCTTACTTCAGCTTCCTGAGTAGCTGGGATTACAAGAATGTGCCACCATGCCCAGCTCAGTTAGACATTTATCAGCTAGAATTACAATCCCACAATTTCTTCCTGGGAAAAAGCAAAGTCTTTAAACATAATGCAAAAATAGTACACAGTATAAGATTTATTACAAACTTAGCTTTTATCCTATTTCAATATTGTGATATAAATTCCTCACTATTGTGAAGAAAGCTGACACAGCCCTCAACTAGGCTAAAGGACAAAGTATCCAATGTGTTTGTCAATACTTAAATTCATTTGCTTAGCCAGTAGGCATAGTTGTATGAGCCCAAGGGTTTGAGACCAGCCTAGGCTACACAGAGATACTTGGGGGAAGGAAGAGAGAAAGAAAAAAGGAAAGAAGGAAGAAAGGAAGGGAAGGAGGGAGAGAGGGAGAAAGAGGGAGGGAGGGAGGAAGGAAGGAAGAAAGGAAGGATTGATTTCATGTGCTTCTAAAATAACTGAAGGGGAAAAGGTACAAAGGTTAAGTTTAAATGTACACCATGCCACCTGCATGGCATGTTCTTTGTCAGTGTCAATAGATTTATTTTTATTTATTTTAAAATATTCATTAATTTTATTGGTACATTTTAGGTATACAATATGCTGACATTCATTATTGCGAATTTGTACCTTTACATAATATATTTTGGTTCTTATTTTTTTCTCCTTTCCCCTGCCCTCTGTTCAACCCCTCCACTCCTCCCTATTTACAAAGACTTTTGTTTCCATTTTTTCATTTTCTCATATTTATTCCTTTCCCCTCTCTCTCCCACTTCCCATTCCCCTTTGGACCTTTTCTTCCTATTTCACATTATCTATTATACATTTTGATCCTTATTTACACTTTCAGTTTCTCACACCAGAAACACTATTCAGTATTTACACATGTGTGTCCTATTTATTTCACTTGAGTATGGCCTCAATGTGCATCCATTTAGCTATAAATGTCTCTAGTTTCTCATTCTTTATGGCTGAGTAGTACTCCATTTTATTAAAAAAACCACATTTTCTTTATCCAGTCTCCAGTTGATGGGCATTTGGGCTGTTTCCAAGTTTTACCTATTACAAATTGTGCTGGTATGAACATGGGTGCACATATATCATTGTGGTATGATTCTTTTAATTCTTTGGGGAAGATACCCAGAAGGGGAATAGCTGGGTCAAATGGGACCTCTTTTTTTTTTTTGGTAGTGGGGATCAAACTCTGGACCTTGTGCTTGTGAGGCAGGCGGCTGAACCACTGAGTTAAATCCCCAGCCCCTTGGGACCTCTTCTTACACACTTTGTTTTTCTGATGGAGGCTGAAGCTTTATAGTTTACTGAGAGCCTGTTATTTGTAGGCCAGCCTCTGTAAGATCCTATGAGAGGGTGAAATTAGACATGGCATACACTTTAAATTTTTCTCTATGCCCCCTACTTAACTGTCTTTTTTCTTTTTGTTCCTTCAAAGATAGAGATGTTATATAGTATTATGTCTCCAAACAGGCTATAAGAAATAAACATGTGTCACTACTTCAAACAATGAAATTTTAATATTCACAATAAAATGTATCTGTGAAGAAATAAATGCTCACCTATCAAAAACCTTTCTAGTGTTCTTAATATAATCTGGATCTCAAAGTTACAATTTATTAACTCTACAGTATCTATATATGCTTATGTATGTATATGGATTTGTTTGTTAGACTTCCATATTGTTAGCATTTTAAATATACTGCAGCTTCTGTATTAAACTAACATTAAAGAACATAAGTAATTTAATGTTATATTGAATTAATAACATTTTGAACCCCTATCATATACAAGACAAGTTTTATGCTCTTGAGTGTCTTATTAAGAACAAACAGATATCAAATACATACAAATCATCATTAAAATAGAGGTTCAAATAAAATGCCATGCAAGCTAAGAGAAAAGGAGATTAATAACTGCGTTGTAATTCTTGAAGAACTGAAATTAAGCAAATTAAGTTTTGGTAAACTAAGTTTCAAAGTCCAACTCTAAGGAGCTCAGATGCAAGTCCACCCCTAAGTACAATTTTCAGTAAAAAACCTCACAACTCCCTTCTATTTATCCTTCTCAAAGGCATCTCTTAATACATCTCGTTATTTTGATCCTAATTTCAACAGCTTCCGGCCATATCAAATGACCCCTGAAAATCACTTCTGAGACGCTCCCTCACCTGGCTTTGGGCTGTAGTTATACTCTATCTACAGTGTATAATCATTACATTTACTGTAATATCGGTTTATATTTGCATATTTATATAATTATTCTATGTAGTACACTAAAATCATGTGTAGAGCATCTTAACGCAGATTTCCACAGTCGGGTAAGGTTCTATAGAAACCACACACCCCAGTTTTTTTCATGTGCAGCCGTGTCAAGAGCCAATATGCATCATACACTTTCATGACACAGACAAATTCTAAAAAGCAAGCAAACTTCCTCCTGAATGCCAATTTCCTTTGCTGTGCAGTAGCTGCCTGGAGCACCAAGGCCCGGGCAAGCTCAAACTGCGTGGATTCAAATCTTGACTTTGGTACTAATTACCTGTGTTACCTTGTACTTTAGCTTCCCTGCATGAAAACAAAGACTGATATTTACTGAAGTTGATGAAAGGATTAAAAGGTTTAGTATTAATTTACTGTGGTGCCTAGCACATGGAAAGCTTATGTAAATACAGTAATTGTCATGGGAGTGGTCTTACAGGTATTACATATTTGCCAGTTCAGATCTGGGAAACATTACTCGGGCTGAATTTTAATGGCATGCCCATGAGTAGAAGCATATCTATATCTATATATTTCTTTTCCTAGAAAAACAATACAAATCATTTACAAATTAGGACTATTTGAGACTTTGTGCTGGTGATCTCCATTGTGGTAATGAGGGATAAAAGTTACATGGTATAAAAGAAAATACATGGATTTGGAACCAGAATATTAGTATTTGAGACTCTATTAACTACCTGTATAAGCCAGAGGCAAGTCATTAGCCCTGTTTTGGTATTGGTAAAGTGGGCATGAATATAGCTTTTACTTTATAATGTTTCTGTGAAGATTGCAGGAGATAATGGATGTGAAACTATCTAGGTCATACAGTAAATATTAAACAAATATGATGTTCCAAGCTAGCTCCTCAAATCCTATTTAACTCCTTTACTGCTAAATGACAGTATAAACTGACAAGAAAAACTTCCAGATTTGATATGCTAAGAATATTTCTTCTGTTCTGGCTCTTTGTACTATGAGGGGAAAAGCTCTGAGTATAATAAACAGTCCACAGACAAAATTAGAACCCTGATAGCTGCTGGTCTTACCAGAGACAAGAATGAGACTGATGAGGGCCAGGGATTTAGCTCAGTAGCTCCCCAGCTACCTCAAAAGTGCAAGGACCTGAATTCGATCCTCAATATCAACAACAACAACAACAAAAGAATGAGACTGATGGAGCACCTGCCACTTAAGCCACCGGGACAAGGTCAGCATGTACTTAAAGGAGCACAAGGGATACTTAAGTTTTCTTTCAGTCTTTTTTTTACATATGTTTGTTTTGTGGGGTTTTTTTTCCAGTACTGGGGATCGAACTCAGGACCTTGTGCTTGCAAGGCAGGCATGGTGCCACTGAGCTAAATCCCCAGTACATATGCTTGTTTTTAAAAAGTCCAAGTGTATAATTTTGTATTCAACATTTTACATATGACATTTTCTCTTGAGCACCTCTCTGTATCATTAAGTATTCCTTAAAATATTTTCAGTGGCTGCATAGTATTGTAGAATATAACTGGATCACAAATAATCACTTTCTAGTAAACATTTATGATGTTTTTAAATATTTGCTATTATAAATACTTAACGGAACATCTTTATTAATTAATATTTGTATATTTATTTTATCAGCAGTTAAACATTTTATAAATAATTTACTGTGGTAAAAGTCACATAATATAAAATTAATAATTTTCAAGTTTTAGTACATAGTTGCATTTCTTCCCCCCAAAAAAGGACTAATTTACACTTTTATTAGTGGCATCTGAGTTCATTTCATAGGACTCAGATTTCAGTTCACTGGACTTCTCACACAGTGAGAAGGCTTTTTAAAAAATCATATTTTTCTTCAATTTCAGTGCTTACTCTTAAGGTTTTAAATTTTTAAAGTATTTACTTGTGACCTATGTTTCTTCTTTTTGGAATTGACCATATGATGAGATACTTTTGACAAATGACTCTATAAAACATCTGCCATGGTTTTTTTGATAAGGGCTTTGAAAGCTTTTATGTAAGTTCATAGCTTGTGCTGGAGGACAGACACTGTTTAAGTCTCTAGCAGAGCCAGGAAGCTTAGTTTTGTTCTTGTAGGGAGTTAACTATCCATTTTAGTGAAACCATTTTATTGTCCATGATAAGACACTAGGGTTTTACAAAATACTAATCCAGAAATAGATATCTTAAAGTATTATTATAATAAAAGAAAAATGAACAAATTTTTGATTCAAGTATTACTAACTTATAAAATTTCTTGTGTATTTAGTGGTAACCTTACCACCTAGAGTGGCTGAAAGTAAAGAACTTCTAAAAATCATAAAAGCAATAATGTACCAAGTATCACAGGGATAAATACTGGAGGAGCATCTTCCTCTATACCAGTAACTGTGCTAGGTCTGGAGACAGAGCACTCAAAAAAAGCTGTACATTTTAATAGAGTTGGCTAAATAAATAACAAGTTTGCTAAATCTTGTTATCTAAGTGCGTGATAAATAAATGTTATTTCTGTCTTACAAATAATTCTCATTGGTTTTTGGACAAAATTAGCCAAGCCTTCCTTTGTATTAATTAAATTCACTATTTACTATGTGCAACTAAGTGACAGGCACTATGCTGGAGACTACATATTCTGACTACAGACAAGAACAAAAACCTAATAGACCCTGGAAGAGCTTATAGTTATTGGAAAAGTTTAACTTGTAAACAAACTTCTAGATAACTAGAATGGAAAGCAGAAGAGAAAAATTAGCTCTATTTGAATTTTCAAAGATTCTTATAGAAACAACATTTGAGATTAATCTTGAAAGACAAAACATGAGGTAGGCAAGAACCAAAGACCATTCTGGGAATTTTCTCTGGCCTGGAGGTTTGAAATCTCTTTTCTGAGGCCTATTAACAAGCAATGCTATACTCTTAATGCATAACTGTGATAGTGGGACATAGCTGATGCGGAAAAGGTAAAATCCAGATTAAAGCACCTCGTGGGCTATTTCAGAGTTTGAATTTAACCTAAAGTTCTTGGGGGAATCATTGGTGGGTTTTAATTCTGGGAGTTAAATGACTATATTCATGTTTTAAAGCAATCCTTTTGGTGATAAACAACTTACCAAACACTTTAATAGGGCCTAACAATACCACTCATGATCTGGCTTATTCCTACTTCTACATCCTGATATTGAGAGACTTTCTTCTGTCCTCTCTGTGGTAATACTATATTGCTTTCTGTCCTGTGGGGTTTGTTTGTTTGTTTGTTTGTTTTGCCTCTTGTATAAGTGGCTCCTTTGCTTGGATGCTCTTTGTTTTTGAAGGACTTTCACTTAATCTCTTAGATATAAATAGGAGTAAAATTTCCTCTTCAAAACTTGTACTAACAGCCATAAACCAGAGCTACTTGCCCTTCATGTGTTACTAAGATTGCTTGTTCTTTAACTACATGTTATGTTGTCATATCATTTTTTCTCTATGATTTTCTTCCCAGAAAGAATGAATTTTGTAAGGGCTACAATCATTTCTATTTTGATGACCATATTGTCCATGATATCTAGGACAGGACCTGGAACATAGAAGGTGTTCAATAAAAATCACTGGAATGAGGGCTAAATATGGAGTGCAATGTTGGCAGCAGACCAGTTAGGTGGCCAGTGATAAAGGCTTGAATGAAAGCAAAAGGTTGAGAATGAACAGGATAGACAGGATAGTAATATGGGAGCTGGATAGGGGGACTTACTAATTGTTAGAGAAGAAAGGAGATTGATAGAGGTTACATGGTACAGAGTTCCTAACGTGTATGAAAATAGGTAGACAGAAGCAACACACACATGTTTCCTTTTATCTCTTGAGCTCACTTCTGTTCTTCCCTTCACTCAAGCCAGGGACTTCTCTTCTTCCCTTCCCTGAAGTAAATCGCTATCAAACTGTTTGCCAAAAATGCAAGTCACACTCCTGCTTCACACTATGTAGTTGCTTCTTCCTCATGCTAGAACAATCTTCTCTCAGATATCCACATAAGCCAATCCATGACCTCCTCTGATGTTACATGGTGCCTTTTTAGTGATGACTTCCACAAACATCCCTACTTAAAAACTGCAACCTTGATTCTCATTTCAGCATTCCTTGGCATTCTTCCTTTATATAAATTCCCTGAGAGATGGGGTTTTGATTTTCTTTCTTTCTTTTTTTTTTTTTTGGTACCGGGGATCGAACTCGGGTCCTTGTGCTTGTGCAGCAGGCAGCGAAACCACTGAGCTAAATCCCTGGCCCTGATTTTATTTCTTTTTAAGTTTTTTTATGTTCAGGCCTAGAATCTCATAGGTATTCAATAAATCATCTCAGGTAATCTTCACCACAACCTTTTGATTTGAGTTCTACTAATAAGAAAAGAGGTACAGAGAGACTAAATAACTTTTCCAGTGGCAGACACCCAGTCATAGTGAAGTTTGAGGACCCTGTCCCCTATCTTCAAAGCTTTCATCCTTAATTCAAACTAAGTAGCTTTCCATGCTGATTTTCCAATGAGGTCCCAATTTCTAGAAAAGCAACTGCAGATTGAAATGGTATTTCCCTAAATGAACTCTACGATGTTAACTTCCAGAAAATATCATTTTAATTGAATAAAAGGCTAACTTTTTAGAATTTTGGAAAATTCTATTTGAAGGAAAAAGGGAAAATATACAGTATAGCATATTAAATGTAATTTTACCTACCTGTTAAATATTTGCTAACACAGTAAACCTTAGATATTTTGAGTGCTCTGTACTAATGGTTTACTAATTATACTAATTTCACCACAAATTTAATGGCTTAAAACCGTACAACTTTTGTCTGATTATTACGTGGGTTACAAGTCTAACAGGGGATTGACTGGGCTAAAATCAAGGTGTTGGCAGATCTATTTTCCTTTCTGGAGACTGAGGGAGAATTTGTTTCTTTGTCTCTTTCAGCTTCTGTAGGATAACCTCGGCTCCTGGTTATCTTTCTTCATTTTCCAAGGTCTACAGGACAGGTGGAATTCTCACATAAAAACAGTTCTGACTTCCTCTGACATCTTGTCTTTGATTTTTAAGGACCACTGTGATAACACTGGGCTCACACAGAAAATCCAGGTTAACCTCCCTATCTTAAAATTAGGTAATTAGAAACTTCAATCTCATCTGCAACCTTAATTCCCCTTTGCCACGTCACGTAATATATTTGCAAGTTTTAAGATTAGAACATGGTCATCTTTGGGGAGAAATCATTGTGCTTATTACAGTAACAAAGAAAGTCCCACCTGTAGCACAATGTGATTCTACTATTAAAAAAAGGGGATGAAGACATGTGTTTTCCACTTCTTTTTCATTATTCCTCTTTTAGTGATAGAAGAAGAGATACTAGCTTCAGTGGGAAACACTAATTTGGATTAACTAGCATGTAAGAAATTAGTCTGAATTTTAAAAATGTGTCTTGTAAGTCTAAAAATCTTTAACTATCTTTCACCTATGCAACACTATCAGTATTCTACTGTAGTACTTTCAGGACCATACTTTCAGTAAAAGTACATTTTTGTTAGTTATCATACTTTCCTGAAACTTCATATCATGTACCAGAAGACATTTACCCTAGCTAGGGATGACCTTTGCTCTCTTTATTTATATATACAATGAAAACTCATGCTGTTTGAATGAAAAGCATCTGAATCTTAAGTAATGAGACCTATACTTTTCAGACAGCTTACGTGAAGAACAATTATTCTAACTCAATTGTCCAGCAGTAGAAATACATGAGGGAAACTTTTCTTCATGGTCCTAGCAGGACTTGAACTCAAGGCTTCACGCATGCTAGGCAAATGTTTTATTTTGAGATGGGGTCTCATTAAATTGCCTAGGCTGGGCTCAAACTCTGAAACTTGTGATTGTCTTGCTTCAGTCTCCCAAGTAGCTGGGACTGCCCACGTTGCCCTGCAGGGAAATATTTTCAACCCATACAAAGGGAATGCTTTGGTATTACTTGCTTAACATAGCTCAGTTCCTACTTCCCCTATTTAAAAAAATTGTTTTCTTATGGTACATGGGATTGAAAGGCCTTTGCATTGAGTTACATCCCCCCAAACCCTTCCTTTTTTTCGTACCGAGAATCGAACTCTGATCCTTGCACTTGCGAGGCAGGAGGCAGAACCACTGAGGTAAATCCCTGACCCCCCCCTCCACTTTTTAAATTTTGAGACAGGGTCTCTCTAAATAGCAAAATTGTCCAGACTGGGCTCAAACTTGAGATCTTCCTTGATTCAGTCTCCCAGTGTGCTAGGATTACAGGCGTGCATCACCACATCTGGCTTCAGCTTCCTCAACATTTTCCAATTTATCCCCCACATTTCCACCAATCTGCTGGATGGTAACAATATTATCCCACCACCAATGTAAGAGATCAAACAAAAAAATTATTAACTGAAAGTATTTAAATCAATAATCTATTAATTGCCAAATAAAGCAGTCCTTGATATTAAATAAATTTATAAACTAACATCACTAATAGCAACAAAAATAAACTACATAAGAATAAACTTAGAGGGCCAGGGATTTAGCTCAGTGGTTCCACTGCCTGCCTCTCAAGTGCAAGGTCCTGAGTTTGATTCCCAGTACCAAAAAAAAAAAAAGGAATAAGCTTAGAAAATAAGTAAAATTAAGAAAACAAGATAAATGAAATTGTTGCCAGATTTATATTAAATACGGAAGGGTGACATTTATATCAAATAATGTGTGTGTATGTATGTATATATACTCATACTAAATTTCAGGTAATCCTTACATATATATAATATTTTGGGATCTAAAAATATGATGTGTCAGACAGCATAATATTACTGGAATTTGTAAAAAAAAGGTTAACTCTTAAGGCCCCAACTCAAACTCACTGAAATCAGAAACTCTGAAGCCAAGGCTCAACCAACTATATTTTACCTAGCTTTCTACCTGATCCTGATTAAAAATTTGAGAACTACTGATGTAACCTCAAGAATAGTAACAACACAAGTCCTTTTCCTTAAGAGGAAAGTAGAAGTAGATAAAGTGATTCTAAAGGTCAAATGAAAAGATAATCAAAATTTTGGCACTAGAGATGGAACAGATTGGCAAAGACATTAATAGGAAAGAATCACAAGTCTATACATAAGGAATTTAGTATATGGTAAAAGTGGCATTTTAAATCAGAGAAGAATTGTAGAGACAAGTGGGAGGAACTCATAAACAATGAACCAACCAGCCAAATAAATAAGTAAATGGAACACTAAGTAACTGGAGGAAATCATAAATACATTTTTATGAAATAAGTAAAATCCTTCTTAAGCAATACAAAATCACAGGATAAAGGGAACTAGAGAAAAAGACACTTGTAATATAGAAAACAGATAAAAAAGACTAGTTACTCTAACTTAGAAAAAGCTATTCTAAATTTTAAAAATTAATTTTCTTTCTTTGTTTTTTTTTTTTTTTTTTGGTACTGGGGATTGAACTCGGGACCTTGCGTTTACAAGGCAGGCTCCGGAACCACTGAGCTAAATCCCCAGCCCTTAAAAGTTAATTTTCAATGACTGAAAGAGATGAAGAGGTATTCTTGTATGTGGTGGTGGAGGAAAGTCGATAAATATATGAAAGGTATTATTCAGTTTTACTTATAACTTAAAGAGAATATTAAACCATTAAAGAGATATTTTCTAACTTTTAAATAGGCAAATACACTTGAAAATACAAACTGGCAAAGGCGAAAGGAAAAAGCATTTTCCTTTAATGAAAGTTGTTATAAACTAATGAAATCTTATTGCACAGATGATTTAGCAACATCCATGAAAATTTAAAAACAAATATACTTTATGTTTCTAAGGTAGGAATTTATCCTATAGGTGTATCAGTGTGTATGGCCAGAGAAGCAATGATATTCTTTCCATTGGTTTTCTTTGCATTAGTATGTTTATATTATTTACGTATTTATAATGCTCACATTACTTTGTGCCATTGGTACATGTACCTAACACTCCTTAATTCCTTTTTCAGTCCCTTCGCTTCCCCTATCTCCCAGTCCCTCCATCTCTTGATCCCCTTCTCACTTGAGAAAAATCTTCCTACTTCGTATTATTTATCATTTATTTTGTTCTTTATAATTTGTGTTTCTTTTATAAAAGAAACCATGGGACATTTTAGCTTACGTGTCTCATTTATTTCACTTAACATTACAGTCTCAAAGTGCATCTATATTCTTATAAATGATTCGAATTTATCTTTATGTTGACTCATACTTCATTGTGTGTAAATACTAATTTTCTTTATCCATTCATCTGCTGATGGACATACAGACTGCTTCCAAGTTTTAGTTACTATGAGTTGTGCTGTTATAAACCTGGATATTAATGCAATATGATGTCTTTAATTCCTTAAGGAAGATAGCTACAAGTGGAATAGCTGGGTAAATGGAATTTCTAGGGTTTTTTTGGGTTTTGGGGGGTTTTTTTTTGGTACCGGGGATCGAACTCGGGTCCTTGCACTTGGGCAGCAGATGGCGAAACCACTGAGCTAAATCCCTGGCCCCTGGAATTTCTAGTTTTACTTTTTTGAGGAATCGTTATACCAATTCCCATAGTGGTTGTACTAGTTTATACACGTACCAACATTGTAGAAGGGTTCCTATTTGAATGCTTGATTATGGCCATTCTTTCTGGGGTAACATGGATTCTTAGTGTTGTTTTAATTTGCATTTCTCTAATGGCCAGAGATGCTGAGTGCTTCTTCATGTATTTATCAGCCATTTGTATTTCTTCTGTCATTACTGTTTGAAATAATAAAAAAGCAGAAAAATCCAAAGGTTTGTGACTGGAATATGTATGAGTTATAGACTATCTATCTAGAGAATAACAGGCTACCACAAGTAAAAAAACACCAATTATATAGTTGCACAACAGTGAAAATGTAATATAAATGTAAAGAATCATAGTTTAATAGGATTATTAATGGTTAATTTAAAAAATATAAACAACCAGTCAAACAAAAATGGGATTGTTCTTTTTTTCAATTTGGGTCAATCTCTAAGATAAAGTGCTAAGTCAAACATAAACAAAATAGTAATGAATATCTAGTTTTCTTCTATACAGTAAGTCCCTGACTTAAGAACATTCCAGGTGCAAACTTTATAGATAGGAACATACCTTGCATTAGAACACTCATAGATGTGGGAACAAATCATGGAAGTAGCTCATTTTTCTGCCAGACACTGTCACAGTTGTGCCGCTGTATGGTTAGTCTACAGTGTGATAGTGTACAGTACTTTTGTGTTTGTTTTTATGCTTTACATTGTATATTTGTGTCAAAGGTATATAGGACTCACTTTGTTAGACTTACAAATGAATCTGACTTAAAAAGGTTCTGGAACGAAACTCATTCATAAGTTGGGAACTTACTGTACAAAAGAAAATATATCATCTCTATTTTCATACATGCTTATCTAGCCACATATTTAAGAAAGATGTACCATAGTTGTTAACACTAGTTAATATTCTGGTTGGGATCAGGGTACTAGTTGTTTAGAGTAGAAACTTTATTCATATTACTCTTCTGTTCTATTTGTATTATTCGCATTACTTTTTTAAAAAATAGCTCAATTTTGGGATGGTAGAATAAAGGCTTCCAAAAATCTGCATCTATATAAAAGCAATAATAACAATGGAAAAAACTATCAAAAGCACTTTTTTGCAGAACTCTGGAAATTAAAGGCTTGCAAGAATCTGAGGAGTGTTTATTTAAGAAAAGTTCCCCCATCCAAAAACAACAGCAAAAAAGAAAGAAAAAGAGAGAAAGTGGAGGAATAAGGGAGAGGCAAAGAAAGAGGGAGAGGGGCAGTACAATGGAGGGAGAAAGGGGGGGGAGAGAGAGAAAGTGAGTCAGAGGGAAGGAGAGGTGTGTGAATCTCAGTAGGAAAAGCAAACTTTGTGGTATTCAAGTTAGTGCTGATCTTATCCCTTGTGGAGCAGTTTTGAAAATCAAACACTTCACTACTATGGTAGCTGTGCAGACTAGTTGCTTAGGAGTCATTGAGAGGTTAGTTCTACATCTGAAAACAGTTTTAAGAGTTTTCAAACATCCATCCTCAAGAATTATCACTGTTTGATCTGTATGACAGCTCACCAATCTCCATTTTCAAGGCCAGTTTTCATTTCAGCCCACTCAGATCTACCATTCTGCAAACATCAGCAGCAAGTATTCAATAATGTAAGTATTAGTGGTGGCTTTAACAACTGGAGGTAACAAAAAGACCGAAAATATTAAAATGAAAAATTGGGGAATGAAATGTCCATAGGGGGCCTATGAAAAGCTTTAACATATCCCTTCCTTGTAATCTAGAGAAACATATACATGCATAATGCTTTATGAATGACCAAGAAAGACCTGAGAAGACTAAGCTCTCAATTCTGACTAAGCTTGAGGCTCTGTGTAAGCAGAAAGTGAAGGCCAAGGCTAAAGCAGAGATATAAATTGTCTGCAGAAGAACAGAAGCCATTCAGTTACAAACACACAGTCCTTTGGTAAAGGCTGGGCAATGTATTGGTGTAATCTCCAATCAATCATTAGCTGACCACAAAAGTACAAAAGTAGACACTTTAATGGCCAAACAACATTTCATTTAAAATGTTCAGTTTGAACAACAAATTATGAGATATACAAAGAGGAAAATAATGTCTATACGGTACAAGTGAAAAGTAGTCAATAGAAACTCTTCCTGTAGAAACCCAAATGTCGGACCTAAGACAAAGATCTTAAATCACCTGTAACAGTTATGTTCAAAGAACAAACAGAAACGTCTAAAAGTGAAAGGAAAACATGCAGATGATGTCTCACCAAATAAAGAGTAACAAGAAAAAGTAATTACTTCTTCAGAATGAGGTAGAAATTATGGAGCTCAAAAAAAGTATAGTGTAATATCAAATGAAAAAATTCACTAGGAAGTCTGACAAGCATATTTATGCAGGCACAAGAAAGAATGAATAAACTTGAGAATAATGAACTAAAGATAGATCAACTGAGATCACCCTGTATAAGAATTAAAGGCCAAAAAGAATTTTAAAAAATTAACAGAGTTCGCAATACCTATAGAATGCTACCTGGCATCCCTACACATACATAATGGAAATTCTAGAAGGAGAAGAGGAAGACATAATATTTATAAAAAATAATTGCTAAAATACTTTTATAAAAATAAATTTAAAAAGAACCATATGAAGATTCAACAAGCTCAAGTTTTGTATAAAGCTCAAAAAGATACACATTAGACGACAACTACAATCAAAATATCAAAAGGAAGGAGAAAGGTAATATTGGAAGTAGCAAGAAAAAAAATCAGACTCATCATTTACAAAGATAGCTATAGTGAAATTTGGAATTAATGCCCCAACAGAAACTATGGAGGCCAAAAACACTGGTATGACATATTTAAAAAGTGAAAGAAAAAGGTTGTCAACCAAGAATTTTACCTCCAGCAGAACTATTTAGCAAAAGTGAAAGGGAAAGCAAGATCTTTTCACGAAAACAAAAACTAAAAGACTATGTTACCAGCTTTTTTTGCCGAAGAAATAAAGAAGGGAATCCTTCAGGCTGAACTGAAGGATACTAGACAATAATTTTAATCTACATAAAGAAATAAAAGCACCAGTAAGTATTTTTCCTTGCAACTCTCCTTTTTTATGTAAAAACAAACACATAATTTAAAAGTGTTGATAAGCATATAATGTATGACAGTATAATTTGTAGGACAATAATAGTACAAATGGTACTAGGGATCGAACTTGGGTCTTTGCACTTGCGCAGCAGGCAGCGAAACCACTGAGCTAAATCCCCGGCCCGATAGTACAAACTTGAGGGAGAGTGAATGGAACTACATAAGATCGAACTGCAAAGTTTTTTTGAATTGAAATTATATTGGCTTTAATTTAAATTATTTTACATTAAGATATTAAAATATTACATTAAGATATTTTATATTAAGATATTAATCACAAGGACAACAATTAAGAAAATAACTAAAACATATAGTAATGAAGAAACATATAGAAATGAATTGAATTGGAAAAAAATAAAGAAAAAAAGCAAAAAAAGAAATGAATTGAAATGGTATGTTAATACTATTTGTCAAACATAAAAGAAGGGGAGGGATGAAGGAATAGCTGTTAGGAGGAAAGACAGATACACAGTAAACAGCTGAATGGGAGATAAAATACGAGTAATTATTTTAAATGTAAACAGAGTCAACACTCCAATCAAAAGATAGAGATTGGCAGAATGGCTAAAAAATATGATCCAACTATATACTATCTATAAGAAATATATCTTATAATGTGAAATAGGAAGAAAAGGGGCAAAGGGGAAGGGGAAGTGGGATGGGTAAGGGGAAAGGAAAGAAGGGAATGGAATTAATATGAGAAAATGGAAAAATGGAAACAAAGTCTTTGTAAATAGGGAGGGATGGAGGGGTTGAAGGGAGGGCTGGGCAAGGGTGAAAAATAAGAACCAAGAGAGATTATGTAAAGGTGCAAATTTCCAATGATGAATGTCATTAGGGGTAGAGGTAGTGGGAGGGACAGGGGAAAGGAAAGAAGGGAAAGGAAAAATGCTGAGAAATGGAAAAAATGGAAACATAGTCTTTGTAAATAGGGAAGGGTGGAGGGGTTGAAGGGAGGGCTAGGAATGGGGAAAAAAATAAGAACGAGATGCATCATGTAAAGGTACAAGTTCCCAATGAGAAAAGTAAATGTGTTGTATACCTAAAATGTACCAATGAAAGAATTTAAGTAAAAAAGAAAAAAAAAAGAAATATATCTTAGATTCAAAGAGAAAAATAGGTTGAAAGTATAAGGATGAAAAATATGGAAGCAGTAATTTAAATAGAGGTGAATATAAACTGGTACTTGAAACAGACATTTTTAATAAAAAAAGACATAACAGACTGAATTAACTATTAGAAATACCTGAATCTAACAACAAAGACACAAAACAAGTGGAGCAAAAATTCACAACTCACAGAACTGATGGAAGAAATAGACAATTTAACAATATTAGTAGGAGACATCACTTAACCATTTACTCTTAATAATGAATACAATAACTAAGCAGTAGAATTAAGAGGGAAATAGAAGACATGAAGAGCATTACAAACAAAGTAGACTTAATAGACATCTATAGAATACTCCATCTAACAAGAGTAGAAAACAATTTTTCTCAAATGTACAAGGAAACTCACAGATACGGTATTTTGATAGGGATTGCATTAAATCTGTGTATCAGTTTTGGCGGTATGGCAATTTTCACAATATTTTTTCTGTCTATTCGGAAATAGGGGTTGTTCTCTTCGATCTCCTTCTTCAGGATACCATGGCTTTCATTACAGAAGTCTTTAAACTCCTTGGTTAGGTTAACTCCTAAGTCCTAAGAGACCATTGTACTGGTATTGTTCTCCTAATTTCTTTTTCTGTGGGCTCATTACTGGTATACAAGAACACTAGTTATTTTTCTGTGTTAACATTGTATCCTGCCACATTGCTGAGTATTTCTTACAATTTTAAAGAAATTTATCCACAACTGGAAAATATGGAGAAGCCTAACGCCATTTTACTCATTTGAAACTGAAGTGTCCCCATTGCTTGCCCTCAGTAAGCACTTAAAATCTCCTCTCTGCTCCTAGTATGCTGAAATTTTGTGATGATTTATTTTTGTGTGAACCATTTGTTTTTTTTTTTCATTTATTGTACTTGGATACCTGTATCAGTGAGATTAGTCTTTCATTTCTGAAGAAGTACAAAATATTCTTTCTCTGATAATTTCTAATCCACGCTTTTTTGTTTCTTGTTTTGATTGTTGTTCTTCCTTTCAAGGGACTCCTATTTGCAATATAGTGAACCTACAGGTGAAACAAAAGAGTTCCATACTTTTTCTGCATTTTTATTTTCTGTCTCTATTGCTTGTTTTATTTTCTTGGAGCTCTCTACAACTTTTTCTTTCAGACTGTTGAAGTTCCTAGCTTGATTTGTATTTGTGTAATGTTTTCGATTTCAAAGGTCTTACAATTTTAAAAAATTGTGTTTTTTTTTTTGGTATCGGGGATCGAACTCAGGCCTTGTGCTTGCAAGGCAGGTGGCAGAGCCACTAAGCTAAATCCCCAGCCCAAAAATTCTCTTCTTAATATTTAAAAAATTTAAACACTATCTTGTTCTTGTTTTGTAGTCCTAGTATTTTTAATAACCTTTGAGGAGATTAATTATAGTTTGTGTTTCCCTAATTGTGTATATCACTTTTCCTTTTGTTTCTTAAATTTTTTGGCTATATTTTCCTTGAGATCTCCCTATAATTTTTTGTTGGTGGTGGTTAATATTTTTCATGTTGAACACGCTCATGTTTCATGTTGAACACTATCAAAGGGATATAAGTGTGTAGGGCTTATTAACTGGTGGATGTGATTGAGTTAATCAGGTCAACCATTTAAGATGGCCTATTTGTAGGAGGACTTCAAATTGTCAGAATCTGAAGAAGGTGTTCAGTCAAGAGGACTCAAAACTAAAGTGCTATTTTCTTATCCTGTTTTACTACACAGGTTGAAATGACTCTGAGCAGGTTCAAAATCTACAGAAATCTCAAGGATATTCATACACACATTCACCTAATATGAACAATCCTCAGAATCTTCCAAAAATTGAGACAGAAATACTTCTAAACTTATCATATGAGGCCAGCATTATCCCAATACCAAAGTCAGATAAGGACACTATAAGAAAAAAAACTAGAGGTCAATACCCAAGATAAACACAAATGTTTAGCAAAATGGTAGAAAATAAACCCAACAGCTTATTAAAATAATCATTCACTATCAATACATGAAATTTACCCCCAGATATGCAAGGATGGCTAAACATTAGCAAATCAATAAATGCTATATACTACATTTACAAAAAGGACAAAAGCTCCATGACCAACTCAATAAATGAAGAAAAAGCATTTGACCACAATCTACATCTACTCACATTAAAAACTGTTAGAAAGACATCTAAATAGGGAAGGTCAAATTGCCCGTTTGTAGACCATATCATCTTATATTGACAAAACCCTAAAGATTTCATCCAAAAAATTGTTAGAACTAATAAAGACATAGTATAGAGTTGCAAATTACAAAACAAACATACAAAAATCAGCAGCACACCTGTATATCAACAATGAAGAATGTGAAAAAGAAATTAAGAAAAAAATCTCATTTACAGAGGGCAAAATAAAATACATAGAAGTAAATTTAACTAAGAAAGTTAAAAATTTGTACACTGAAAACCACAGAACACTGATAAAAAATTAAAGAAGATATAAATAAACAGATTAAAAGAATAAATACTTTTACAATACCCACACTGCCCAATGTGCTCTACTATAGATTCAGTGCAACCTCTATTAAAAGATTGATGTCATTTTTAAGGAAATAGAAAAAGCAATCCTAAAAACTATATGGCACCAAGAAGACCCCAAATAACCAAAGCAATCTTGAGCAATAAATAAATAAAGTTGTAGCCACCTCTCTGATTTTAAAATATAAAGTTACTATAATAAATACTACACTGGCATGAAAACAGACACAGAGACGAACAGAATAGGATAAAATGTCCAGAAATTAATTGAAATATAGTGAACTGATAGTTTACTCAATAAATGGTGTTGGATATCCACACATGGAGGAATGAGATTTAACTTTTATCTCACACAACGAATAAAAATTAACTCAAAATGAGAAAAGACTTAAATATAAGATCAGAAACTGTAAAACAACTAGAAGACAGCCAGTGGAGAAAAATCCATGGCACTGTTGTGGGTAATGATTTCTTGGCGAGAATTCCAAAGCACAGGTAACAAAAAACAGACAAATGGGATTGCATCAAAGTAAGAAGATGCACAGCAAAGAAAACAAGTGATAAAATAACCTATAGACTGGGATAAAACCCATCTAAACAGGTGATTAGGAGCTAATATCTTAATTGTATGAGGAACTCAACTCAACAACAAAACACATTAAAAAATGGTCAAAGGATCTGAACAGAAGTGTATTAGAAGAGATATGGTCGATCCATACATGAAAAACTGTTCAACCTTTCTAACCATGAGAGAAATGCAACATAGAAGCACAATGAGGTATCATCTCATGCCATATAAATGGCTATTATTGGCTGCTTTCCCTGTTACACAATCCTTTATGCTCCTCCTTTCCAACTTGTATTTGGCTGAATGGATCCCACAAAGAAGACTGGTAAGAAAGGGCCATTTTGCTATCAACAAGGTGGTGAGCTGAAAATACACCATCACATTCACAAGGTCATGTGTGAAGAGGACTTCAAGAAGCACAATGCCTGGGCACTGGAAGGTATCTTGAAATCTGCCATAAAAGATGAGACTCCAGATGTGCATAATAATACTGCACTCAACGAAGTTACCTGAGTTAAAGGACTAAGGAATATCTCATATTGTATCTGTATATGGTTGTCCAGAAAACATAACCTATAGTTACGGTTAACATAACCTATGGCCGCATTACAACTTTTAAAAACATATAGTTAATGTGAAGGAAAACTCACTGTGATTGTCAAAAAAAAGGTGAAAAAATGGCCCAAATTGACTATTACAAACAATAATAAGTGGTGGTAAGGTAATTGAAAACAGAGAACACTTATGCACTGCTGATGGAAATGCTAAAGTTACAGTAGTACATCCATTTTGGAAAATGATATGGAAATTCCTTTAAAAAAACTATAATTAAAGTTACTATAAGATCTAGGAATTCTACTAATGGGTACATAGCCCAGAGAAGTAAAATAGTTATATCAGAGAGCTATTTACATTCTCATTTTCTCATCAACATTATTAACAATAGCCAAAATATGGAAGCAATCTAGGAGTCCATCAACAAATGGATTGATAAATAAAATAGGATATTTTCTTTTTCTTTCATATATATATTATATATATTCACATATATATGTATGCTGCTAAAAATGTATACACACTTCAGGAATAGAAAAATAGTATGATGTTTTTTCAACATATGATGTTACCCTTGTATGGGGGACCCTAGAAGATGTAATGTATCACAGAAAACCCACTACACAGCCAGTCCTTGAAGACGAAATTGAAAATGCATGTGCAGCAATCTCAATGACCAAGATTATCCAAGCAGCAGTTCGCCGTACTAATAAATGTCTGGAAGCTAATGATGGCCATCACTTTGACACCTCTTGTAGCTGTAGAGATGAAGTCACAATGGTGACTTGTATTAATATCATGATGTCTTGATGAATTTAGTATCAAAATATTTATACAAGTTTTTTTTCCTGAAGTGTGTATATATTTTTTGCCTCTCTCTCCTCTCTATTTATATCTAGATACAGATATATATATATATATATATAATTTCAGCCTTTAAAAAGGAGAAACTTCTATTGTTTATGACAATATGAATGGAACTGGAGGACATTATGTTAAGTGACATAAGCCAGGTATGGAAAAACAAATACTGTGTGATCTTGCTAATATGTAGAATTTTAAAAAGTTGATCTTCAAGAAACAGTAGAAAGATGATCACCACAAGATAGGTGAGTGAGAGAAAGGAGCAAGAAAGACAAGGAAAAAGAAGATAGTGATCAAAGGGTACAAAGTTTCAGCTAAACTGGAGGACTAAGTTTTAGTAATCACAAATCATGGAATCACAGTTAAATATTAATGCATAATTTATCTCAAAATTACTCAAGTAACTTTTAATGTTTTCACCACAAAACATAAGTGGGTGAGGTTCACTACCTTGATTGAAACTTTCTATGATGTGTACCTAGATCAAAACATCACACTGTACCCCAGAAATCTAGGTAATTATCACTTAAAAATGTCCTCTTTGTAAGAAAAATTGCACCCAAAATAAAATACAAATTATTTCATATAATTTTCATAGTATGTTAGGTATATTTTATACTTTCTACTTATATCAAAATGCATTAGAAAAAATGTAATTTGCATGACATAGTATCTTAAAATTCAAGTTTTGGATGGCAATGATTCAGGTAAATACATAACTAGAAAGTATTTTTAACTATCATTCCAGATTGTCTTGTTTTGTAGGATTTAAAACAGAATTTAATTAATTCCCTCTGAAGATTATAGAGGAAAATTATAACTAATTACCTCCATGTGGAATGTCAAAATACAAATAAAACTTACAAAGTGAAAGTGGTCAAATATTTAAATTTAATGTACAACACAACATTCTTTTATTTGCTTTTGTTTAAATCAACCTGTATCGTTACATTTTTAAATTAGTACTAAAATTATTAGCAGCATTTGGTGCTTTCAATTTAGTTTTGTAAAAAAATGCATTTGTTTTCTAAAATTCAAAGAAAAAAATCCATTTTTATTATATGCAGATAGATACAATGCCTACAGGGTAATATTTAAGTCCCAAGTCTAATATAGTGCTGTTGAAAAGAGCACTGAAATGGGAATAAAATAATCTGGGTTCTAGTCCACATTCAGTTCTTGAACCTGGGCAAATTCTTTAACTTCTTTGGGTCTCAGTTTTCTCTGATATTCAATAAACATGTTACAGTAGATAATCTCTAAGGGCCTCTCTTTTTTTTCTTTTTGGTACCGGGGATCAAACTTGGGGCCTTGCGCTTGCAAGGCAGATGGCAGAACCACTGAGCTAAATCCCCATTCTAAGGGCCTCTCTTGCACTGGTAGTTTAATTACCTTAAGGAAAATACTTTTACAGGAAGAATAATATTTACTAATTGATAATGTGGGCTATGGACTTAGTTTTACAACTCCAGAGCTTAGGTTTTACCACAACCATTCAGTCATTAACATTGAATAGAAGCTTAACCTTAAAGCTGCTTAAAGCAAAAAGGGTATGTTGAAGGCTGCCAAGCCAAGGAAGGGCAGAAATCATGGCACAGGGTTGCACAGATACATGTCATCAATCATGTCCTATGAGGTGGAGTTTTAGAATGGACCTTGAAGGATGGGTACAATTTTAACTGGCAAAGATGAAAAAGGAGGATGCTACATGAGGAGGAAATAAAACTCTAAAAGGAAAAAAGGAAGGAGTATTAGGGCAATGTTGAGAACAACAGAGTGGCCCAACTTGTAGGGAGCACAGATTAAAATTGAGAAATAATGTTTGATAATGATGGGTTCAAAATTAGTTGGAAGAACGTATTTTGCAATTGAAAATGTATATAACAAAGGCTGTATATTAAGTAAGAAAGGAGAAACAGTCTTGTTAGATGAAAAAAGGACTTAGGGAGCATGAGCAAAGAGATTAAAGGAAATTAAGAACAGTTTCAAGGCTCTAATCATTGTGTATACATAGACTCAATAAGAAGGTTTGGGTTCAATGAACTGGAGAGGCTGCTTATATTTTGAATTTTCTAAGTAAGATATCTAAGTAGAGCTAGCTACTGCTTTGGCTACTGATGAACCCTCATGTTTTAATCAAGTTATTTGTTGAATACAGCATTTGTTTTAGTAAGTGAGATATTAAATAAAACAGCTACAAGACCAAAGATTTTTTCCAGAGATTCCAAATCATTAATGATGGCCACAATAAATGCATCCAGAGGGGGACAACTGTCTCATCAGACCCTGCTTAATTTGTCTATTTTCAAACTTCCTAATAGCAAATATCCTGAAAATTTTCTTTTTTTAGCCAAAATTTCTACTTCCCTTCTTACAATTTATAACTTACCTAGGACTATATCTCCTCTTGACTCTCAGATTATAAATTAAATATGAATATACAGAAATACAAAATGCAGTTCTTCGTCTCAGTTCTTTATTTATAAAAGAGGATATTACAAAATACATGTAAAAACATGATTCTGTAAGTTCTCTGAAAAAAGCTCTGAAAATTAATCAATTTTATTCCATTTAACTTGCTGGGAAAATGGACACTTGAGGCTGTTTCTAATGACTTCATTTCCTAATTGTGATACTCCTCCTTAAGATGAACATGGGCTGGTGATCAGATAGCTCCAAAAATGCACAAGGCTATGGAATAAGTTGGATTTGAGAAGGATCAGGCAGTGGAGGAGCAGTGGTTGAGGGTCTTGACAGTATTACTAAAACCTAATGTCCTGAGAGTTCTTTACCTTTGGTGAAAGGAAGTCCCATCCCATGTGTGTGATTCTAGGAGGTTTGGCTGGTGTTTGTGGAGGACAAAGTCAGTCAGAGGTGCTTTCAATCCCTCAGAACTTTAACCCAAATAATCATTTTCTTGCCCCAAGAAATTGTGAAGAAACTTGCCCACTGGAATATTTAGGTCATAGAACAAAGAATCCTAAGCCTCCTTTCATTACTCAAATTAGGCAAATGAAAATATGATGATGATTATAAAAATAGTGACACATTCAAGGGAATCAATAATAATAAGAAAACAAACAGAGCCCTAAAACCTAGGGAGCTTCCAGTGGATTGGAGTCAAAAGGCTGGAAATTCATGTGTTAAAACTAAAAGCAAAGGAATAATGACTGACTGTCTGGGTATTTGTAATATTATGGCTAAGTAAGGATTCTTAAAATAGAAAGAGATATATGATAAGGGAAAAGGCTAATAAACCTAGAACTAAAAGTATTGAATGCCTCAGCAAAACTGTGGAGTTAAAAGAGGGTGGAGAAAGTAAAGGCATCCTCCAGGTCTCAGGTAGGAGGGAGAATGGAATGGGGAAATAATATTCTAAAGCTTTTATTTAGGAGAAGGAAATAGAGTAAATTGCTAGAAGTCTTATGTGGTTTCTGGTTTTTATGTATAATTTTGGAGAAGTGTGTGTTGGGTAATGAATACCAGAATAAAAAGCACGAGAGTTCTGCATTATCAAAATGTATACAAAAATATAATCCATAAATACTGGTAGTTAAGGATTGGGTTAAAAAGCATAACCTATGTAAAGAAAAAACTGAATCTTCCTTATTTTAAGAGAAATTTCAAATTTTTATAAATATATATGTATATATTTGTGTATTTCTTTATCTTTCCACCTACCTGAATATCTATGATTGATCTACAGATCTATCTAAAGTTAAGATAAATTAAAACTTTGCATCATTGCTAAAAAGTAAAATCAAATTTATTTGAAAGACTGGTAGATACTGGCCCATTAACAGAAAAAAATCATACTTCTAATATTCGGGGTTTTTTGTTTTGTTTTGTTTTGTTTTTTGGTACCAGGGATCGAACTCGGGTCCTTGAGCTTGCGAGGCTGGCAGCAGAACCACTGAGCTAAATCCCCGGCACTTCTAATATTCTTTAAGAATATTATCTTTCGGAAATGTTTAAAAAGTTCACAGGAACAGATGAGATACCTGCCCTCATTACCCTTCTTTGCAAATAAAACTTTCTAATGTAATATGTTTTTAATGGTAATTTTTCTTTTAAAAATACATTAAATCATATGCTTGTTTTTTCTGAAAATAGTTATGATTTTATTTAAACATATGTTTTCTGCAGAAAAGCACAGAAAAAAAATAAAGTGAAGGGAGAAATGTTAAGCCAGTAAGTTTATCCACATGAAAATCACATCTCATTATTCTTCTGAGAATAATTTACTTGGCATGGCACAATTTGTAAATCCTAAAGCTGCAAGGTAAGATGTAATACCAAGTTCTTTGAAATAACCTAAATGGTATTTAGTAACCCCAAGAGAAAGTTAGTCAAAACATGTCCTACAAAATTTTATATATAGATAGATATATTTATCTATCTATCTATCTATATATAGATATATCTATCTCACTTTTAACAGATTGAGAAATGAATAAAATTACTTTTGAGCCTAAGAAATGGCAGAAATAAACTTTTTATTTCCCCATAAGTGACTTCATAATACTTCTAAATTAATTGTTTTGAGACA
The DNA here is from genome assembly GCF_053883595.1 of Heterocephalus glaber. Classification (NCBI taxonomy): domain Eukaryota; kingdom Metazoa; phylum Chordata; class Mammalia; order Rodentia; family Bathyergidae; genus Heterocephalus; species Heterocephalus glaber. The sequence continues at coordinate 4,785,679 of NW_028258191.1, forward strand.
CAAATTGTGACTTTTTAAAGAAAAGTAACACTATGATATACTGATATCAAATATTCTCACTTTCTAAAAAGAACTATGTTGTTATTAAACAGACCACCAACCAATTATTTTTAGGGAGCAAGGATAGTATATGAATAAACAACATATAAATTATATAATTATATAAATTACTAAGTTATTCTTCAGATAAAGTTTCAGTTTCCTAAATTTTATGTAAATGTACAAATGCTGTACCTATAAAGACAAAACTACATGGTGATCATAGACAACCTTATGAGGTTCTGGTTTAAAGAAAATCATAATAAATTTTTATAGTTTAGTAAAACTCAGAGCATCTTGAAAAATAATGTATGATTAGTTAGATTAGGAGGCTGATTACAGCTGAAATGTCACTTTCACTCCTGTGTAACTTTCTCAAAGATTTGAGAACTGTCTTATGCTTAGTCATCCTCCAAATATGATTTTTATGAGCAAAGCAGTCAGCTATTTTTGTGTTATGCAAGATGAGAAAAGATGTATGAGTATTCCTTTTTAGCAATATAATTTGATTTTTATGCTTTTTCAATATTTAAAAAAGGAGTTCAGTTTTACATATCAGAATTTCCATATGGAGCCAGGCATGACAGTGCAGGTGTGTAACCCTAGCACTCAGAAGGCTGAGACAAGAAGATCACCACAAGTTCCAGACCAGCCTGAGCTATAGAGCAAGACCCTGTCTCAAAAACTTCAAAAAATAAAAGGCATATGGATAAAGTTCACTGAACATTAATTCCTGTTAAAAACCTGAAAAAATAATTTATATATCATCTGTGTATATTTGATCTCTATTCCAGTTCTTCAACCATAGACTTTAAGTTTCTAGAAAAATAAAAACATGAAGAAGACAAAATAAAACCTACCATAGATACACAAAATTCTTTCTTTGAATTCTTTAATAATATTTTTGATCTATTTACCAAGCTCTTTTGGAGTAGCAAGCATTGTGCTCAACAGATATTTCATTTACTCAAACCAATACATCTCTGCAAGTGTAATCATTCCCATTCTGTTAGTAAGAAAACAAACTGACCTCCAAGTTCTTTAAAATAATGGAAAGTCATTTAATAAAAGCATTTAATGTCAAGCTATGTGCAAAAGTAGACATTAGTTAATACATAGCATCTAAAAAGAAACACACACACAGCCAAATAAACATCAAGAGATGAAGAACCCATGATGCTGAAAAGAAATTTCAATCATCTGTAAGCATCAAGGAATTAGAAGCTTTAAGTAAAGGAGTTTTTTTCCAGATAATTAAAATGTATAGTGTATCCACTACTATCTAAAAGAATTTTCTAAATGTGCATGGTAATTTTCTTATTTTTCCTTACCGAATGAAGATAATGTAACTTTCTTTCAATAATATTAGTTGTTACAAGGGCTGGGGATTTAGCTCAGTGGTTCTGCCGCCTGCCTCGCAAGCGCAAGGTCCCGAGTTCAATCCCTGATGTCAAAAAAAAAAAAAAATTAGTTATTATGAAAATTCGAATCTCTTCTGGTTAATAAATTCAGTCAATATTAAGTAATTATAGGGCTGACCTCTATCAGTGAGTGGCTGCTGCTTGCCTTTACTGTAACAGGACTCAAAAGATCATATTTGTAAATTTCCAAATTTTTTTTTCCTGGTGGTGCTGAGGATCTAACCTTGGGCCTTCTGCATACTAGGCAAGTGCTCTACCACTGAGCTAACCCCCAGTCCTTCTTCAAACTTTACTGATAAGTTTCCTTCTTCCTCTTATCAGTTGGCTATTGTGAGCATGTCTACTATTGTCAGTATGCTGCTCACTTCATTACAAAAACCCAAAACAAAGCAAAACAAAAACAAAAACACAAAAAACCTGCAAGCCTCTAACCCTAGTCCTGGAGAAGATGAGACTGGAGAATCTTCAGTTAAATGCTAGCCTGAGCTACATACTGAAACACTGTGACAAACCAACCAACAATTGTAGGGTGGGGAAAGAGGTGAGTAAGTCTCTCTTTTAACCTTTCTATCTTTCGTCTACTCCCTAAACAAATACTGTGTGGTTATTCTGGGTTTCAGGGATTGTGCCAAATTTGGGTTAGAAATAGATTTTCTGTCACAACAACTATGAAGATGATGCCAATTCTCTAAAATACTAACCCTGTGGTCACTATTAAAATATACTATTCAATAACATACATGGTATCCTTTCAAATGTGTGAGTAGCTACCAGAGAGGATAAGTTCAAAGTCTTCACTTAAGTCTTATTCTCGAGTATCAATGAGATGGCATCTCTTTCCAGAGAAAAAGAATAACATTGTGATGTTGTAAGAGGGTAAGTTACATACGGTGGCTTATAAGCAGAAGATCTGTAAACAGAATGTGAAGATGAAACACTGTTTCTTCATTCATTAAATAAAAATTCATAGAACAGTACTGGAGGTGTAGCTCAGTGGTAGACCTCTTGCCTATCACGCATGGGTTCAATCCCCAGAAGTGAAACATAAACACATGCATGCACACAAAACAAAAGATTTACAGAACATTCATTCTATATGTCACACAAGTATCTAGATGTTCATAATATGAAGATGACTGAGAGATATTCTCTGACCTCAAAAACTTCTGTTTGTAAAGGCACTAAAACTAGTAGTCTCTTAAACTAATAAGCCTTTATTAAAGTCAATTTTATAACATGGATGTGATCTGCAATTAGTTGATGATATAACTTGACCTATAATCCTCTGTAAAAAAGTAACAAAACAGTCTTCTTTAATAACTTCTATGTTACATTTTATGATAAGAATCCCGTTCACCTATTAGCAGGAAATGAAATGTTGTGGATGAATGCAGTTTTCTGGTAAATGAAGCTTCATTTATTAGGTACCCAAACTATTTTGATTCTAATCACATTTGGTGAACTTTCTTAAATATATTACATATTAGCTGGTCTCCCCAGCCTTACCCATGAGAATCATTAACCATCATTAAGTGCATAAATTCCTCTGCTGCTCACTCTGGAGCATGCTACATGAGAAAGAGATAGATAGCAAATCAAATTCCCTAATTCAGCAGATCCATACTTGGAGCTTTTGATTGCAGACTCACATTTAACATGAGTCTTTTCTTTTTCTAACGTGTCTTAATATACACTCATTTCTCCCCTGATCAAGACTCTAAGAATCTTTTTGGTATAGTGAAACAGTTTCCTTTGGTCCCCAGACTAAATTTTGTTTACATAACATAACTCATACTTTATTAAATCATCTCAGATTAAAGTTTCAATTTTGGTGAGAATTTTCTATATGCTTTAGATATTTACATAGTAACAAACAAATATCCGTGTCATAGTAAATAAGAAGTCAAAAATAATTTTGCATGATTTCAGTGGCCCAGTTAGTCACTTATGATACCAGAATGACATAAAAGAATGATCTCTACGGGCATTTGAGGTATATAGGGTCAATGCTATACTATGTCAACTATCAGAACTACACTGATTATTAAATACTTTGTAGGAAAAGTTGAATGCTATCAAAAGAAACAAGATGAAGTTCTTTCTACCAATTAAATTAAAATTTATATTAATATTTTTCTTAATAATAATGATGGCTATTGGTGGGGCTGGGGATTTAGCTTAGTGGTTCCGCTGCCTGCCTTGCAAGTGGAAGGTCCCAAGTTCGATCCCCAGCACCAAAAAAAAATAGGCAATAATGATGGCTATTGCCTCCTTAGTATGAAAAAATGCTTAACTTGAAGCTATTGTTCTCCTAAATGTTCAGAGACTGCTTCTAAATCCATGGTTCTATAACAGAATTATTTTGAGGAATTACATCTGCAAAGCCAGTACAATGTCTGCAATGTCCTGAAATTACTTAAATTTGAAAACTGTATATGAATCACAAATTTAAACAGAAGAATTTTATTAATGCAAAAATTTTGGAGGTATTATTCAGGAGGCAGTTTAAATTTCAGAATGCTTTTATAAAATATACTTAAGTATTCTATAAATGAAAGTAAAGTTGAAAAATTTGAAAGCCATTTTTACATAGTAATAAAAATGAGCACCAAGTTCTACATTGTCTATTAGTGGGATAAATTTTAATGTCTGATATCATTTACAGCCACAAAAAAGGAAAGCAGACATAAAACTAATGTATTGTTTCCCCAAATTTCATCTTTTTTTTTTTTTTTTTTTTGGAGACAGGTTCTCACTACACATTTTAGGCTGGTCTTGAACTCCTTATGTACTCAAGGCTGTCCTCAAACTCAGTGATCCTCCTGCTTCAGCCTCCAGATTGCTAGGATTACAGGTGTGAAGCACCATGTCCAGTAACTTAAAATTCATTACCAACAAAATGTTCTCTTTTTTTATTGCTCAGTAACACGTACAAAACAATGGCAGCCTTCTTTTGTGCAATATATCTATCACAAGCATATTTTCACCAAGCACATCTTGTTAAGGCATAAAACTGATCTGAGTCATACTTTCGGTTAAGGAGTTCCTTACATTTCTATCAGCCACCATGGTGTTCCATTTTCTTTCTAGAACTCCTAACATTTGTCTGTTCTCTTGGAGGGTTTAGTTCTTTAAAACTGAGGCTGGAAGGATTAAAACATTTTGAACATGATTATAAAAATGCCAAAAAGCATCTGAAATCCCAACACTAAAACAAATAGATATAAAAGTTCAACTCTTAGAATTCAAAAGCTTGTAAAAAAACAAAACAAAACAAAAAACTTATAGTAGTGCTAACAGTAACATTCAAGCAGAATGATTTTAGAGAAATAGCACAAGGCTGTAATCCCAGCGTTTTAGGAGGCTGAGGCAAAAGATTGAAGATTTGAGCCCAGCCTGAGCAACTTAGTCAGACTTTGTGTCAAAATGAAAATTTAAAATGGGGAGGGGAGCCAGGGATGTGGCTCACTGTACTGAGGGGAAAAGCAAAGAAAAAAGAATTACAATGGTATATAAAGATTAGAGCAAACTTTTTTTTGGCATATGAAATCCATTAATTTTATTTTATTTATTTTTTTGAGATCTATTCATTTTAATTATGGTTTTTCTAGGACAGATGTAGATATTTGCTGATAGTTTTGAGATATTCAAACAGTGGCTCAGTGCCACACATACACTCATATGTGTATATGTGAAAATTCACACCTTCCTCCTCCTCTTCTTCTTCTTCTTCTTCTTCTTCTTCTTCTTCTTCTTATTATTATTATTACTATTACCTTTTGATACTGGGTGGTTCAGGCTGGCACTGAATTCACTATGTAGCCAAGGCTGGCCTCGAACTCACAGGGATCCTCCTGCCTCAGCCTCCCCAGTGCTGAGATTACAGGCGTTGGCCACCAGGCTTGGCTCACACATTATTTTTTTGTGTTAAGTGTCTTTTTAGTTGAAAAAGAGGAAATGTGCTCTGAAAGAAAATGGATAGGCACATAAAGCCAGAAACGTAGGATTTAGTTTCTGCTCTATTCCCAATTAGTAAGTGACTTTGGACTCTTTAGTTTGTCATTGTTCTACCCATTTTACTAAACTTACAGAGTTATTGTAATCAATAATACACACTCTATGTATTTACACTTTAAATGTACTGAATGTATGTAAAGAAACATGTACGGCTTCTTTTAAAAGTGGAGTTTCTCAACTAGGCTGTTACAGTAATTTGGTACTAATAAACAAGTACTAAAGTTTGCATAAAATTTTTTAATCTTAAAGATTAATTTCAAGGTAATCTTTACATTGTAATCATACTCTGAGTACATTCTGACATGTTTTCTTTTTTTGGTACCGGGGATCGAACCCGGGTCCTTGCGCTTGCGCAGCAGGCGGCGAAACCACTGAGCCAAATCCCCGGCCCCTGACATGTTTTCTTAAGCAAGGTCTCTGCTATCCATGTGAGTACTACCTAACTATTATATATTCAAGTCATACAGAGAAGGAGATTGCTAACTGCTATTTAAGTAAAAAGAACAGGGGGAAAAAGATAGCATTACTGTCTTTGTCTTACAAAAATAATCCAAGTTTGGGGCTTCTGCTTAGTACCATAATTTATTTATCTTATTCTGAGAAATCTGCATACAATGGATTCCATTGTTTTTTCCTTTTCATGTGTATGGAGAATAGGAGAGGGAAGCAGCTGGCAGGAGGCACTCACTATATATAGTGAAAGCTAGTATCAACATTCAGGCTATCATGTACAGTGATACTTAGCCATTAATAACTAAAATTTTGGGCCGGGGACATAGCTCAGTGGTTCCACAACCTGCCTCAAAAGTGCAAGGTCCTGAGTTCAATCCCCAGTACCAAAAACAACAACAACCACCACCTAAAATTTCTCCACCCCAAAACTTCAACAAATTTTCCTTTATAAAATTATCCACTTCTTGATCTACAAATCTCAGTATCCTGGTTGGGTACTTAATAGATGTTTTAAACATATCTTTACTTTAGTTATTGGTTCCTATTAAATGGCTTTTTATAGAAGAAAGTATACAGTTCTATTTCTAATATATTTCTAAATACCCCTGAAACAAGTAATTTGGCTCTATAAATGTTTTTACTTTGCTTTTCAGTATAGGAGAGAACTTGGCATAGCTCATCTTAAAAAAAAAAAATGGAGGGCCGGGGATTTAGTTCAGTGGTCTGCCGCCAGCATCGCAAGTGTAAGGACTGGAGTTCAATTCCCGATACCAAAAAAAAAAAAGTGGAAACAAAATATTTTATACCATTATCATTATTTCAGTACTTACTGAGTTATTAAGTAGCAGTCATAAACTGTTAGCCACACCGTCCTAGTCCTCAAGAAATCCTAATGTGGGCTGGGGATTTAGCTTTAGTGGTTCCAGCGCTGGCCTTGCAAGTGCAAGGTCCCGAGTTCAATCCCCAGTACCAAAAAAAGAAAGATCCTAATGGGTGAGGCAATAATAAGTAAGACATCTTCAGTACAAAGTACTAAGTATTAAAAGAAGTTAAATAATGATGAGGAACTATAAGGCTATACAGGAAATATCGTTGAAGTGAAAGACAGTCTTTCAGTCTTCGCAGTCAAAGTCAAGGACTGAAGTGTGAATGGGAAAGTAAGAGAATGCCTAGGACGTTCCAGTACGGCCCTGCAAGCCTGTGATCCCAGCACTCGGGGGGTAGGAGGAGGAATAGTAAATCTGAAGCCAGCCTGGGCAATTCAAACCCTATTTCAAAATTTAACAAGGACTGGAAGGCCTTGGGCCTGGGTTCAATCCCCAGTGCTTTTCACATTTGTTCTACATCTTGGGTAAATGAAATCATATATTTTCATGTTAGAAACCTCAGAATCATCTTCTGATGACTATTTTTTGTACAAAACTCCCAGTCTACTCAGTAACCGGACAAAAACGTAGAATTTGTATCCATACTGTTTTTAACATTTACCTCTCTTTCAAAGTCCCATAACTTCCATACATCTCATTTGGATTAAAATAGTTTTCTGATTCTCTCTGTCTTTTGTATTTTTAGAGAGAGAGAAAGACACACAGAGAGAGAGAGAGAGAGAGAGAGAGAGAGAGAGAGACAGGCTAAGGTATTTCCAGCAGAAAAGACTGAGTAAGAATTTATATAGTATATTATATGCTTGTCATTATCATTTTCCTTTAAGAAAAGTTATGATATGGAAAAGAATTAGAAAAGACAAAAACTTGACTTTAAGTACTATTTCATTTTCATGATGTATGTATATTTAGCAACATTAGCTTTTAAGCATATATAAAATGACACTAACATATTTGAGGCAGAAAAGGAATGTTTAAACTATTTTGGTAATAGTAAAATGCTAAAAATAAAAACAAAAAACATGAACCAAAAACCATCCTAAACAATAAAATTTCTCTCCCCAAATAAGGGACTATAACAATTTGAAAATTATGGACAACTCATATGGAATAATATATCACAAAGAGAAGTAATTAATTACTATATTTTCATTGATATGTTAAAAATCATTATCCTTAGGGGATTCATTTCAAGACCTCTGCAGATACCAAAATCCGCAGATGCTCAAAGTCCTTATATAAAATTTGAACATAGGGCCGCGGATTTAGCTCAGTGGTTTCGCCGCCTGCTGTGCAAGTGCAAGGACCTGAGTTCGATCCCCGGTACCAAAAAAAAAAAAAAATGAACATACTCTGTGCATATCCTGTCACATATTTTAAATGATTTCTAGATTGCTTAAAAGCCTACTACAATTTAAATGCTTTGTAAAACGTTGTTATACTTTATTGTTTAGGAAATAGTAACAAAAAACAGTCTGTATATTTCATTTTGCTTGGCAGTTGGTTGACTCTGGATATGGAACTCACAGATACAGAGGACCAACTGTACTCTATTTACTTGATTTGCTGTAGTAAAATTAGATGTAAATACATCTTCCATTTGCTTAAATCTTTCTGATAAAAACTTTAAATTTAATGCACACATCGAGTATAAGATACCTCTTAATTTCAGAAATATTAAAATGTGAAAAATTTTGCATTTTGAAATAGAATATAATAATGCTTGTACATGGTAGGAAAATTGGAAAGATGAAAAAGAAACTTAAAAGTGGGAAGAGAGGCATTTAATTTTTACTTTCTAATTTTTAAACTTAGAACTCTTGAAGACACTGGCATAGGAAAAGATTCATGAGCAAAACCTCAGTTGCACATGAAATAACGCAAACAATCAACAACTGGGATCTCATTAAAAAGCTTCTGCACAGCAAGAGAAACCACCAGCAGTGTGAAGAGACAACCTACAATGTGGGAAAAAATTTTCACCAGCTGTTCCTCAGACAAAGATCTACTATCTAGACTCTATAAAGAACATAAAAAGTCAGACCTCCCAAATTTAAAGACTCAATTCAAAAATGGGCATCTGAAATGAACAGACATTTCTCAGACAAAGAAGTAGAAACAGCAAATAAACATACGAAGAAATGTTCAACATCACTGGTCATTCAAGAGATGCAAATAAAAACAATGCTGAGATTCCACCTCACTCCAGAAAGAATGGCTGCTATCATGAAATCAACCAATAACAAATGCTGGCAGGGCTGTGGGCAGAGGAACCCTGCTCCACTGCTGGTGGGAGTGTAGACTGGTGCAAGCACTGTGGAAATCAGTATGGAGATACCTCAAAGAACTAGGACTGGAAGTCCCATTTGACCCCGCTGTTCCACTGCTGGGGATCTTCACAAAAGAATTAAAAGATTCATACAACAGTGATATACGTGCAGCCATGTTTATAGCGCCACAGTTCATAAAAGCTAAAACTTGGAAACAGCCCAATTTCCCATCAACTAGAGACTGGATAAAGAAAGCACGTGGTTTTTTTTATAAAATGGAGTACTACTCAGCCATAAAGAATGAGAAACTAAGAGACATTTAAACACAGTAATTTCTTTACAGCATAAACGTATTAAACTTTCTTTAAAGAATCCCTGTGGATATTTATGTTAATTACACCATTAAGGTACTCTGTCCCTTGCCTTACTAGGTCATTTCCCCCTTTGAATTGCTGCTGTCCTAAGTATTCTACATAATCTTCACTGGATCCTCTTCTACTGCCCAACTTCATATATATTTCCTTAAGCTTTAGTGTTCGGATTTCTTCCCAAATAGATACCTTCCTCGGAGACTTCTATTTAATAAGGTCAACTTATATCTACGTAGAAACTGTTCCTCAGGCCTACGCTCTCACGTGTGAATAGTACAGGCTTGTTTCCAGTTCTCTGGTGGACATTTCTAAGTGGATATCATGTAGTCAACACAGCACAGCAATGCTTTTTTTAAAAATCTTCAATTCTATTTCACATTTGTTGTACATCTTGGGTTAATGAAATTATATATTTTCATGTTAGAAACCTCAAAATCATCTTCTGATGACTATTCTTTGTACAAACCTCCCAGTCTACTCAGTAACCAGACACCAATGTAGAAATTATACCCATATCGTTTTAAACATCTACTACTCTTTCAGAGTCCCATAACGTCCATACATCTCACTTGGATTGTAATAGTTTTCTGATTCTCTGTTTCTAATCTACCCATGTCAATTCATATCATTGTCATTTTCTTGGAACTTATGTCTGTACAGCTAACCCTCAGAACATAAAAATCTGATGCTTCTTACTACAACAATAAAGCTCAAAACTCCTGTTTTTAAGAATTTTACAAATATTTAATAAGTATCTGCATATATGATAAATGGCAGAAAAAATTTTACATCAAGATTGGAGGTAATAGGGAAAGAGTATAATTTGGTAAGACCAAAATTGTATATTCTCAGTTTGCACTATATCTACCCAAGCCTCCAGTCCTCACTCCTTTACTGCAATGTGGTTATCCTTAGTCATCTTTACCTTTGAAAAAGTCATTTGAACTCATATTTGGCCAATCACATTTATCTATCCTATGTCTCTTAAAAAAAGAAGCAACAGTGAAAATGTAAAGTAAAACATAGCTTTGAAGGAAATGAAAACTGCAAAGAATAACGTATAAATAGCATGAGTTTACAGTCCACTTTCATATTCACTATATGCAATACAATTATTGACTTTATTTTCATTTTGAAACTAACATAGCATACTTTATTGAATACAGGCAAAAGAAAGTCAACCTAATAGATAGGTACAAGTACTTATTACTTTCATCAAGTCATCCCAAGGAAATAGCTAAAAATTTGAGTATGTCATTTATGCAATTTTTAGGAAACGAAGCGTCTGACATAATTTTCAAAGGAAGTGAACTTCTTCAAATGTAAACACTATACCCCTTTCAAAGAAAACCATTATAAAACTGTATCATATACATCTCTACCTTTATACTTGATAATTCCACTCCACCAATTATGATATACTATTATAATATCATATCAGTGGCTTCTTTTTAGATTTCTATTTTAATGTAGGCTGTCTCATTTTTAGCAAAATACTTTCACAAATTTCTAAAAATACATATTGCTTTTAAACTTTTGTGATCTAAATGATTAGAAAACTATATTAAAAGTCAGTAAATTTAGTGAGAGTCTAAAGACAAAGGAATTGGTTTAACAAAAGAGCTTTGCAATAACAATCTTCAGTGCTCTGGGTCTTTGTATTTTCACTTCTGAATGGAGTTGTGCTCAAAAGGCTGCTTGCATAATAATTATTTTCTATCATAAATGAGGGTGTCAGTTAAATCTAGAGTTTAAAAAGAATGACTTTTATGGTATCAAAGTTTTATTAGATGACAGTAACTCATATGCAATGGTTTTCCATAATGTTAGGAAACTAACATACTGAAAATTGTGCTGTTCTGGAGATGACTACAAATAAGTCAAATAATTTGATTTTTAAATATCTTTTCATATCTACATCTCTTACTCATATAACAATAAGATATTTAAAAAATAATCTATCTCCTTTCTCTTTCAATTTATAGCCAAAGGAAATCTCAGAACCCAAAATGATTTCCTTTTTTACTGTGTTATAAAAAGCCTAGAAACACAGTTCTTTAAATTTTAGAGTATCTTTAATGAATCTAGCCCCTCATAGCAAGATGTGTTGCTTTTCATAGCTCTTCATTCAGGTTCTCCATGGAACTAGTTTAGCTAACTATATATCAAAACCAGGAAGATGTCTCTTAAGCTTTTTATAGACATGGCACATGGCATTTTAAAAGAAACAGTTTGAAGAACTGAAGTCATCTCTAGGATTGGAAAAACATAAACATAAACCAAACTAACTTCAAAATTTTCCAAGGGTTTCTGATTTTGATTTTGGAAGTGCTAGATGTATAGCCAGAGACAATGTGCTTGAATAATATACTATGAGAAACATTATTACTGGAAAGAGTCAGAGGGAAGGGGAAAGCAAGAGGAAGAGGGAGAGGGAGAGCTCTGAAAGAGGAAGAAAGGGACAGTGGGAGAGACAGCTCCGGGAGGGAGAGAGGGAGAGGGAGAGGGAGAGGGAAGGCTTTGAAAAAACATGTTATTTTCTTAAATAAGCGCCTTTCTATCTGAGCTATACATGTGCAAAAATATACTGGGAGTAATTCAACCATAAATGATGCATATTCTTCTTAGTAACAACTAAACTACATTAGTACTAGTGATTACAAGGTTAAGGTACTATTCTTAATGTTTTACTTGTAATAGTTGAATTTTTATAAAGTCCTGTGAGATAGAAACTAAACTCAAATTCACTTTTGCCCCAGACTATACTGTTAATATAACTGAAGCATATTTTAGTTACTGCAGTATCCACATGATATAGATTCTAATAAACAAGATATTAAGCATAAAAGCCAGTAACAACTATGTAAGTTAAATGGCACAAACAACAAAGTAGGGAACTTCCTCATTACGACAAAAGATATGCATGAAAAAGCCACAGATAAGTTATATTTGTCAAGAAACTGCAAATTTCCTGTCTAAGATCAAGACTTTCACTGCTTTTATTCCACACTGTAATGGGTAAGTGGGCAAGAAGGAGAGAGCAGGGCATGGTGGCACACACCTATAATCCCAGCACTTGGGAGGCTGAGGCAGGAGGATTGCAAGGAATACAAAACCAGTCTGGGTTACACAGTGAGTAATCAGATTTAAAAAGGATTACATCAATCTTTATTTGCAGAGGGTATGACCTAGAGGAAGAAAATCCTAAGTAATCCACTAAAAGAATACAGGAAACAATTCCATTTACAATAATATCATGAAAAAGAAAATATCTATGTACTTACGAAACAGCAATAAAGTATAAGACTTATGCTCTGAAAACTACAAAGCATTTCAGAAAGACATTAAAGAAAAATGCCTAAAGCCTGGCATAGTGGCACACCCTTGTAGGTCCAGTACTCCAGGCAGCTAAGGCAGGAGAATCACAATTTGCAGCCAGCCTGGGCAACTTAGACCATATCTCAAAATGAGTTGGGGATGTCACTCAATGTAAAAAAATGAGCTGGGGATGTAGCTCAGTATAAAAGCCCTAGGTTCAATCCCCAGTACAAGGGGAGGGGATTCTAAAAAAATGGAGAAACATATTATACCTCTGAATTAGAAGATTTAATTTTTTAAAAAAGTTAATATTCCTGAAATTGATCTACAGATTCAATGAAATGTCCATCAATACCCCAGCTAGTAATTTTATAGAAATTAAGAAGAGGATTTCATACAGAAATGCAGAAATAACCAAAACAAGACAAAAGGAACAAAGTTTAAAAACTCACACTTCACAATTCAAAACTTACCTGCAGAGACAACAGTAATCAAAACCAGGTGAAAGTAGCATAAGGCATAAGACATGGGTCTACAGAATAGAACAGCAAGAAATACATTCTTAGTGTTTATATAAAAAAATTAACTCAAAATGGATAACAGGCCTAAAGCAGGAGTCAAAACTACACAGTTTGAAAGAAAATATATGAGTAAATCACTGTAACCTTGGATTAGGTAAAGCCTTCTTTAGGCATGACAGAAAAACACAATAAAAAAAAAAGAGTAAAAGTTGGATTTCATCAAAATTAGGACGTATTGTATTATAAAGGATGCTACCAAGAAAATGAAAAGACAACTCACATAATGTGAAAAAATAGTAAGTCATATATTGACAAGGTACTTGTATTATGATTATGTAAAAGTTCTTCAAATTCAGTAATAAAGACAACTCAACTGAAAAATGAACAAAAATTTTAAGTAGACATTGTCCTAAAGAAGTTATAAAAGTATCCAATAAGCACAGGAAGAGATGCTCAACATCATTAGCCATTAGGTAAATGTAAATCAAAATCATACGATATTCAGCAGAATGATTACAACAAAAAAAGAAATCAAAACAAACATAGGTGATGACATGGAAAAACTGGAGTCCTGTGGCTGCTGGAATGTAAAATGATGCACAGCTCCTTTTGAAATGTAAGTTCTCCAAAATATTAAATAATAAGATTTTCTCTTACTAAATAGAGACCAAAGAGAAGTGAAAACAAATGTTTACCCCCCAAAACCCATGTATATAACATTCATAGAAGCATTACTCATAACAACAAAAAGTGGAAATCATCTAAATGTTTATCATCTGACAGATGAACTAAATGTGGTATATCCAGACAATGGAATATTATTTGTCAATGAAAAGCAATGATGCTGGGATATATAGTATAACATAGACGAACCTTGAATATACTGTGCTAAGTCAAAGGTGTCAGTCACAAAAGACATAAATAATTAAATTTTTACAAAATGTGTGGGAGAGGAAAATTTATAGGAAAAGAGTAGATTAGTGATCCCTTAGCATTAGGAGGTAGGATCAGGGGAGAATGGGGGAATGTTCACTAATGAGTAGTTTTTGTGAGGGATGCCATAATTATAAAATGATTATGTTGACTGTTGTTTAACTTTGAATGTATTAAAATTTATTAAATTGCAGTGGATGCAACAGGTGAATTACATAGTATGTGTTACAGGTGAATATGGTTGTTAAAAATAAACATTGTCTTTTTAGCTTATAAAAATTATTTGGGAATGGATCTACCTTTAGGTCACCTGAAGAAACATCCCACTTGTGAAAGTGAATAAGCATTTAAATTTTTCATGTACAGTTCTGTACTTTGATGAACACCAAGCAAGAGCAGTTCTAGTATTAAACTTTTCCCAGAAATAATTTTATATTTATTTAAAGCTAAAATAGTTAACATTTATTTTCAAAAATATAATTGACTTATGGCACTAAGTTAATATGACAAGTTAATTCAGTTTTGTATGTTAGGAGGCATATTTTAAAACCGACTTATTTGGTAGAATGACACTGTCACACTGATCATTTTACTCCATGAGAACATTATAACAGAGGTTCATTCATTGTGAATATTTCCTCCTTGTCAACTATGAGCTTGGCACCATGATGAGCTTTGCATATAAGAAGAGGGCATTCACTGAAGATTAGAGTAGAGGACTGGTAATGCCTACTGTAGCAATATGCAGAACAAGATGCTTTATGAATGTGTCTCAGGATGTAGTACATTTTTTTTCAAGTGGTAAGAGATCAAAACCTCTTTTTTATTGAGGGTTCAGTATAAGCATGAATTTTAATTCCATCAGTTTAACTATGGAACAATGAACAATCAAAATTTTCTTTGCCTTAGTTTCCACATCTGCAAAATGAGGATAATAATACCTATCTTATTAGATTCTTATGAAAATGAAATGAGATAATCTTTTAACGTATGGAAACTATCACTGCCACTACAGTTAACCACTCAATAAACATGATGACGATGATGATGATGAAGTGGCAGTACCTGATTTACATACAGGTGTTCTTTTATGTACAGAAGCAAATTACTTCTTTACCCAGATGTGTGCTTTGGTAAGTCTCGCTAATTACTTTAAAAGGATGTTAACTTTTCCCTCTGGTCATCTGGCTTTAAAAAATATGGATATAAGGGCTGGGGATTTAGCTCAGTGGTGCCACCGCCTGCCTCGCAAGTCCAAAGTCCCGAGTTCAATCCCCAGTACCCCCCCCCAAAAAAAGAGGAAAAATATATGGATATATCCTGAACTGGCAATTACACACAAATGTTTTCTACCCAACATCTATGCAAGGTGTAGCCGAAGGAAATAATACATGGGAAATGACTAAGTTAACATAATTTGTCTATTATACTAAATAGTGTAGGTTCTATTTGAGATAAAACAATTTCCAAAATCTACAAACTTGATATATATATAAAACAAACTATATATATATATATATATATATAAAACCCCTTTGTAGAAAAACCTATTTTTTAATTGACAAAGGAAGCAGAAACAGCTATAAGCAACTTATTTCTGCTTTTGTTACTGAAATTCTACAGAATCCATATCTATCTACCATTTCAGCAAAATCTCCAAAGATGCTTTCACATTCTAGATATAACTTTCAGATTCTCTTGTGGGCATTTAATGAGGGGTGGGAGGGATATATGGAAAATATGTGCAAACTATATCTTTGTTGACCTTTGAGATACTGTTTAAACTTTCCCCCAAAAGGCTATAAGCTCAAACTCTACCATCTTACCTATACTGTATAAAAAGTAAAATAGGGCCGGGGATTTAGCTCAGTGGTTTTGGCACCTGCTTCACAAGTGCAAGGACCTGAGTTCGATCCTTGGTACCAAAAATAAATAAATAAAAATAAAAAGTATAATAGGAGATGATATCTGACAATTGCAATGTATAGAAAAGAATTGAAATGTTATTCAACCAGCTTGTCACGTTCAGTAGTTATAACTCACTGCTTCCCAGACCATTTCTGCCAGAGAACCTCTGATACAGAACTATCTGTAGGTGTAATGCAGAAGTCCAAGAGAGCCAGCAATAGCATTAATAAAAACTTACATGAACACGGATGAATAGGTATGAAAATAGAACCAGCAGTTGAAAAGAAAGACCAATGTAAGTACAATGTCAGTACAAATTACAGCCAATAAACTGAGAGAATGCAAACACAGACAAATGATTAGAATTTTCTACTTTTTTTTAGATGTGAAGTTTTTAATATCCACTAAATTTGGCACCTTTTTTTCTTCCTTACACTTCAAGAAATACGTTAGTTAGACATGGGGTATCCAGTTATATCCAATTAGCTATCTTTCCTTGCAAACTGAGTTATAATCAAGAGACAGGCAAAAACAATAGATACAGACTGTCACAGAGGAAGAGACAGAGAGTCATAGGCTGGTCAAGGGATGCAACAGAGCACAGCAGTCTGAATGACATGAGTTTGGTGGAAAACTAAGCTAAACCCTGTATATTCTAATACTTAAGGGAGGAGCTCTACACATTACAATTTTTTACTTGTTTTTGTTTGATGCTAGGTATTGAACACAGGACTTCAGGCATGCTAAGCAAGCACTCTCATCACTGAGCTTTATTCCCTGTCCAAATTTTTTGGTTTTTTGTTTTATTTTTGATACAGGGTCTCATTAAGTAGCTCGGGCTGGCCTTGAACTCACAATTTTCCTGCCTCAGGCTTCTGAGTGCTAGGATTACAGGCATGTTCCACTATGCCTAGCTCTCGGCTCTAAATTTTGATTTTCACACTAATCAAATCAAGGTTAAAAAAAAGAACTGTCGGTATTTTGTTTAAAGGCAGGGAAATGTATCATAATTTTTTGAAAGATGCTCATGTAATGTAAATTTGATCTAGAACACCTCATTTTCTGATGATGCATCATTACTGTACTTACATTTAATAAAGTGAACAAAGTAACACTATAACAAACCTATTTATATTTAAGGAGCATGGTAGACAAACTGATAAAATTTACTTATCTTAAAGAAAAACTTAGTCTGTTGACATTGACTTGATAGGATTAGCTTTTCACACACAGATGAACAACTCCTATGATATGAATGTCAATATAGGATCTTACTTCCATGAATACTTAGGTACCTGGCCACCTCCAGGTTCAAGGGAAGTATGAAGCCACACAGCAAAACACCCCAGGAATAATAAAATCCCTCCCTCCCTTCTGGAATTTCATTTCTCCTCTGCACTATCAGCCTCAGAGAATACAGGGCACAGTGCTACATTAGGGCGGCATACAAAAGCATCAGATTCACCTCCTAACCCTGATAGCTGTTCCAGTGAAGACACACAAGGATAATGGTCTTTTAACAGATCTGGCGATTTAGAAGTTTTCTCTTGAAGACGTCGAGAACGTCTCACTGGTGTTAGAAAATTTAGCTCTTTAATGTTTCTATTGAAACAAATTCCACAAAAGTAGAATTTTCTGCTTTTGTTTCAATTATATTTGAGAAGCACTACATCAATAAAACAGGAATGTACTACTAAGGAAATGTGCAATCAACAATACTCAGCAAGAAAAACTGTGATAATCTACAAAACTACTCTCGTACATGAAACTTGGAATTTATCCGCACACTTAGGTATTATTATTTTTAAAATCAGTTCATCTGAGAAGGAACAGATGAATTTCATTGTTATTTTTCTTTGTAATTCCTAATTACTTTTCACGTATTTGTTGTTGGCAGAAAACAATACTAAGAAGCTGAGGACCTGCAGGACATTTCAGTGAAAGCAGGACTCAGGAAACCTTTGTTGAGGGATGAATTTGGCAAACATCCCTCGCTCCTGGCCATTGAATACTAGTAGTACCTTTGCAATAACGTAAAAATGAGCCTAGAATTTCTGGCCACATTTTCAAAAACTACAGATAAACTATTTAAATTTAGAAAATAAAAATGATAAAATCTCTAAAATAAATTTAGTAAGACATTTTACAATACTGATGTGGAGATTCTGACATGAGACAAAGACCAGAAAACATAAAAGACTGATACATGTGATAAACAAATATGTAAAATTTAACAAGAGTTTTATTTAAATACTAGACTTACTGTATTTAAGTAAACTTACATTTAAGTTTACTTTAAATATAGAAAAACTTAAAACACAGGAATCAAAAATAATAAGATGAATGTATTAGGTGGTATTATGAGAAGATATTACCAGTGTATAGTTAGATGTTTTGAAAAATAACTTGCAGAACAGGACTAGAATGAGCTCACTTATATAAACTTAAGAAATTAAATATAAATAACTTTATATGTATGTACATGTGCATGCTTTATACAGATACACATACACATACATATCAACTTATCTAATGTCTCTGAGGAAGAGCATTATAGGCAGGAAGTTTTACTTTCTGCTGCTTTATATCTGTATACTATTAAGACATATTACAACATATTTGCATTAATTTTATTATTTAGAATCAGAAACAAAAGCATCTTCATTTTTATGAAAAAAAGAAACTACAGTCATTAAGCCATTTCTTATATAGATTATGAGTTCCTGATATGAAAACCTGAAATACAAAATGCTCCAAAATATGATGATGATGTGATGTTGATATAATGTTCAAAAAGTTTTGGATTTTGGATCTTCAGATTATGGATGCTCAATTGATAAAGTCTATGGAAGTATTCCAAAAGATAAAATCTGAATTCTTTCTGGTCTTAAGCATTTCAGTTAAGGGATACTCAACTTGTAAATGGTCTGATAAAATGCGCTGTGTTGTTACATGGCTACTTTAATTTATACTGGTAATTTCTACTATGGTATTCCAAATGATAGCGGACAGTAACTAACTTATTCTCACTTCCAACGTTTAACCAACAATTTTTCAGCTTACTTAAAGTATATCTGGAATGTTCAGACAGGTATTTAAACTAGTCATGATCCTCACTGATTTTTCTCAAAATTAAACTATTTTAGCAGAGAGCATTTAAGAGAAAGTAATCTAGCACTGAGTATTGAAATTAAAAACATAAATATTTACAGAGCAACTGCATTTTTTACTCAAAAGAAACAATGAACAAACATTCATTTTATCAAGGTCATCAGAGCACTAATAAAATTAAAAAACTGAATCAACAACAGGAAGCTAAACAAATCATGGAACAACCATACATTATTATACAGCCATACAAAATAATAGTACAGAATAAAATTAAAGAACCTGTTAGGATGTTCACAATGTGTGGATAATGAAAACTATCAGGTAAAAAAATGACATTCATAATAAGAACTCATTTAAAAAATAAAGATCTGGAAAAAGATCTGGAGGATAAGGTCCAAAACAATTACCTCTGGCTAATGTCATTACATGTGATCTTTATTTTTCTGGGGTTTTTTTCCTTTGATATTTTCTCAAAGAAATAATAACTTTGCAATAACAAAATTAGTTTAAATAGAAAAGAATCAAATGTGTGCGCTGCGTCATGGTTATCATATGGTATGGGAATGCATAGTTAACCAGATTATTCAGACAAGAAAAACAGTACAAAAGCACGGTGACAGGCACATCACTTGCATGTTTAGTTTCACCATCTTATCCTATTGATTAACTTTTCCTTGTAGCCACTTCCATGCTGAAATGGCCATTAATATTAGAACAAGGTATATGGAAGCTACTTACATTCCTCTGGATAGAAAATGAAATGAAATTTTCCTGCATACATGTCATTTTAAGCTCCTCTCTCCTTGCCTCCAATAAAAATGGGGATAAACAACTTTTTAGGTTCGAAGCTGTTAATAGCAAATGGTAAAATATCAATAGTGTACATCTGAGAATAGGTAGCATAAATAAGAGTTTTTCACAAGATAATATTCTCAGCAGATGAAATATAATGTATGTGCTATTGTATAAGCAAAAGGGAAGTATGAGGCACTAGATCACTGAATGATTGTCAAGATTAAAAGCTGCAGATCATACCACCTATTTCTCAACCCCACTTCTACCTCAAAAGTTAGAGAGTCTGTGTGATTCCGGAAGTAAGATGTTAATTATAGTTTGGGAGCAAACAACAATAGAAGGCACATAGTAACGGGAGAAAAGGCTAACTTACTGTGTACTAAAGTAGAAGTAATATGGTGACTGTCATCTCGTCTAATGAAATTTTTAGAGGCTCCAACAGACCCAGATGTATAGATGCCCAAAGGGATGCCTGTGTTTTACAGCTCAAAGCTGTGCCTCCTTCGGATGTCTGAGTCCAAATTGAAAAAATATTTTTTTCCAAGTTCAGCATTATAGTATGCCAAAGGAGACTGACAAGCCATGAAGAGAGTATTATAAGAATTAGATTTATGCAAATGAAAACAACGCTCAGATTCCACCTCATTCCAGAAAGAATGGCTGCTATCATGAAATCAACCAATAACAAATGCTGGCAGGGCTGTGGGGAAAGAGGAACCCTGCTCCACTGCTGGTGGGAGTGTAGACTGGTGCAACCACTGTGGAAATCAGTATGGAGATACCTCAAAGAACTAGGACTG
Organism: Heterocephalus glaber; assembly: GCF_053883595.1. Taxonomy (NCBI): domain Eukaryota; kingdom Metazoa; phylum Chordata; class Mammalia; order Rodentia; family Bathyergidae; genus Heterocephalus; species Heterocephalus glaber. The sequence continues at coordinate 4,806,520 of NW_028258191.1, forward strand.
GAAGTCCCATTTGACGCTGCTATTCCACTGCTGGAGTCTTCCCCAAAGAATTAAAAGAATCATACCACAGTGATATATGTGTGCACCCATGTTCATAGCAGCAGAGTTTGTGATAGCTAAAACTTGGAAACAGCCTAAATGCCCATCAACTGGAGACTGGATAAAGAAAATGTGGTTTTTTTATAAAATGGAGTATTACTCAGCTGTAAAAAATGAGAAATTAGAGACATTTATAGCTAAGTGGATGCACATTGAGGCGATACTCTTAAGTGAAATAAATAGGACACACATGAATAAATGCCAAATAGTTTCTCTGCTGTGAGAAACTGAAAGTGTAAATAAGGACTAAATGTATAATAGGTAATGTGAAATAGGAAGAAAAGGGGCAAAGGGAAAAGAAGTGGGAGGGGCAGGGGAAAGGAAAGAAGGGAAAGGAAAAATGATGAGAAATGGAAAAAATGGAAATAAAGTCTTTGTAAATAGGGAAGGGTGGCAGGCATGAAGGGAGGGCTAGGAATGGGGAAAAAATAAGAACCAAGATGTATTATGTAAAGGTACAATTCCCAATGAGAAATGTAATTGTGTTGTGTACCTAAAATGTTCCAATAAAAGAATTTAATATAAAAAAAGAATTAGATTTATATAAAACTTAGGTGTAACTGGGTGTCAAAGTAGATAATAAATGACATTCAAAAATTCTAAATTTGTTAAGAGAAGAAATACCACTCAAGAATATTTTGATTAAGTACTGGAAACCACAACTTGCAAAGAGGGTCGTGTGAGAATTTTTCATTCTTATTTTATTTTGTATTGTGTTAAAAATTCATGCAGACTTGTACCTTTACATGATGTATCATGAATGTAACTGTATTGTACACCTAAAATGTACTGATAAACTTAATGAAAAAAAATTCATACAGACACTTTGCACTAAGTAAAAAGTATCTGGTACAACGTTTTGCTAGGCCACTTTAGGAAAATGTTTCAAGAAAAACTAATAAATGGAATAGTTTTTTTTAAAATAAAGAATAGCCAGGCATGGTGGTGCACATCTGTAATTCTAGAAATCGAGAGGCTGAGTCAGGAGTTTGATGCCAGCCTGGGCTACATAGTGAATTTGAGGCCAGCGTGAACTACAAAGAAGCGAGATTCTGTCTCAAAAAACAAAACAGAACAACAAAAGAAAACAAAAGGTAAAGAACATCTTAGTTCAGGATATTTATGACAGAGCAGAACCACTAATAAATACATATGCCAGGAAGAGTTCTTAGGGAACAGGATTTAATCAGAGCCCTTAAACGTTCACACAAATGCAAGTATTTGTATACAAACATGCACACACAAACATATACATGCTTCTCATTTACACTGAAAAAACTGAATTAAAATGGAGAAATTACTACTAAGGAGTTACAATTTTAGGTAAAGGATAGATAAATTTAAATTTTATATTAACAACAGAGTTAAAAATATTCATTTCACTTTTTCAACTGCTTTGAAAAATTTCAAAGAAATTTCTAAGGAAAGTTCCAAGGAGAGGACCCCTATAAAATACCCACGAGTCTTTCACCTACTCAAATAATTTCTGGCCTCTTGCCACATTAGCCTTCTCTTCTTTTTATGTTTCTATGTGCCCATATTATATCATATTTATATATGTAATTGCTTTTGTCTACTATTTCAGAGCTAGTTGCAAGAGAAGACATATACTTTATATGTACATCCTAAAAACAATGACAAACAAATTTTCCTACATAATAGGAAAAATATAATTATATTCATGACATTTATTATATCATAACATTATTATGTAATATAATTTATAATCTTTGCCATTTGTCTCTAAAGATTTCTAGAATAAATTCTGGTGGTATTGGCTGAGTTTTTCTTTGTTTTTCAATTTAAGAGCCATTCATTTTTTATTCTCTGTCTACTTGAACCAATCTACACTCTTGCTCTGTTTTCACATCACTGACACTGTGGAAGAATCCAGGCCAGTTTTCCAGTGTGTTCCTCAATTTGAATGTATCTGGTTAATTCTTCACAATTAGATTTAGGTTAAACATTATTAGCAGTGTCTTCTCCTTCTAAGGTATATCACATTATAATGAATATGAAGTCAGATTTTCCTTTCTACTGGGTTTTATTTAAAGGTATTTTTCCTTTCTATTTACTAAGCAAACTGTGATATGATACTTTGAGACCATGTAAAGGGCTGTTTTCAAAAGTCTTTTAAGAATTTTAGCATCAATTGGTAACTGTTGCCTGGGACAATTTCTTCAATTGTTGAAAACAAAGGTGGTTTACTATTTCCACTGTTCTTTCTACATTTATTAGTTGGCATTTTGAAAAGAAGATCTTTCCTTCCTCTCTAATTTCTTCTAAATATCAGCGTGAATATATGGATTATTCTTTTTAATTCATTGTGATATTATCTACTTCTCTTATTATTTGTTTTGACATACAAAAGTAATGACTTATTTCAAAACAGAAGTCATTCACATTTCCAAAAGTAAAACCCTACTAGAATCATTCCATCCAAACTCAAATAAAATAATGAAAGTAATTTTAGCACTATAATTAACAATGATCATGAGATTTTTAAAAATTCAAAAAACATAAAATGAAGTAGTACTAGACAGAAGGGCAAATATTATTATGATAAAATGATCATATAGTATGAAATATAGAACAATCTGCTCAGAAATGATAGAATATATTAAATAAAATTTTCACATATGTTAAATATTCTAAATTAATACCACCAAGTAATAGCTAGCTAGAAAACACAAAGGAGGAAAGTAATTTATTTCAAACCAAAATAAACCTGCCTCATTTAGAGTGTAATATATTTAGAAAGGCATCAAATCTTTATGATGACAACCATCAAACTTAGTGGGGAGATATAAATCATGACTTAAAAATGTCATATTCTTGAATCTGGGGCCATAGTAAGATAAAATGATTTTTTCAGTTAAACATAATATATTAAACCTGTTCATATCCATTCCTTCCTGACACACTATTTAAGTGGTAGTAAATATATTTTAAAATTATAACAGCATAAGGGGAAGAAAAGTAGATAAAACATAAAGAAGTCAATAACCTTTGGGAATTGGTTTGATTAAAGATAATCTGAGCAGTGAGGCACTTGAATGAAAGAAGGTTGAGGGTTTGTGGGAGAAAGGAAAGGGGAAAGAGAGGGGAAGAATGAGAAAAAGAAGGGAGAAAGAGAAAGGGAGAGGGAGGGAAGAAGGGAAGAGAAGAGGAAGGATGGGGTGTGACATGAAAGACAAACAAGAATCAAAGCAGGTCTACTGCAGAATCTCAGAAGATCGTGAAGAACTGAACTTCTGGGTATGGTGCTATAGGGAGCCCTTTAAACAGAAGAATTTGATAGCCAGTCATAGGGCCCTGTCTGATTTACTCTCTGGAACCAACCTGAAGTTTTAGTTCCACAATGCTGAATCAAAGTGGACTTGAATTCAGAGATGTCAAGAAGAGTTGACAGGAGGGTAAATTGTCTTCTATAACAAATGAGATTAAGCAGTGGTTTATGATACCATCACTCTGGAAGAAAACAAACTGGCAGAGAACAATAAAACTTATCAAAAATGATAAAATAGCATAAATTTAGAAAATGAAGATTAAAAGATAAAGTTGAAGAAATCTCTCACGAGGTGTTACAAAATGACAGAGAAATGAACAATCAGGTGAAAAGATAAGGCAATTAGAAGATGTTACGGTTTAAATCTGCAATGTCCTACAGAAATCTTGTGTTCAGAGATGGGGCTTTTGGAAGCTGACTGGATCATGTTTCCTGTTTTTATCAGTAGATTGGTCCATGTATGATTAGCTGATTATGCTGTTTGGAAATGGGACCTGGTCAGAAGAGCCAGGTGCTGGGGTAGCAAGTTGAGCAGCTTTTCTCTGCCAGGCCCTTTAACCATGCCACTTTTGCTTTGAAAGCTGGAGCTAGCAGACTATGGACCAAAACCACTGAAACTGTGAGCCAAAATAACCCTCTCCTCCTTTAAGTTTCAAGTGTGAGGTATTTTCTCCCAGTGATGGGAAAGGTGACACTTACAGAGGACCAGTCTAACAGTATCAAAATCCAAATAAGCATAAAATAAATGTGTAACAGCATCGCCAACAACAAAATTAGGAGACAAGAATGTACAAAGAAATAACATGAACAATTTCCAAATATGTGTAACACCCAGGCCAAAGTATGAAAACAGAGGAGTAAGGTGTATCATTAAGAAAGCATACCATACTAAAAAAAAAAGAGGAGCTTCTAAAATTTTCTAGAGATTGGACAGGGAACTCTTATGCAAAAGATAAGAATCTGAAAGGTGTTGGTTTGTTTTCATAACATCAGTTCTGGAATCTAAAAACAATGTCCTCTAAAATTGTGAAGTAAATATGAAAACCAGGAAATAGAATTAATGCATAATTTCCATTCTTGTTAACATTTTCTACTAATGTTCACAGAACAATTTTAAGTCATGCAGTTGTTCTAAGAATTAAATGTGATCACTTTTGTAAAGCAACATGAAGGTACTTGATAAATTACAATTATAATTACCTTCAGAGATATCATTTTTGTCATTTTAATTGATATAGTATCCAATTTGTATATACAAGTAACTGCTGAAAATATGGATTAAGAAAATTGAATATAATGTCATCAAATTGGTAATTACAAAGCCAAGTATAAACATGGGAAAATACTTTCAAAATGCAAAGAAAAAGGAAGATTATATGACTATGCATTAGAATTAGAAAAACAATCTACGTCGGGCATGGTGGTGCATGCCTATAATCCCAGCACTTGCAGGCTGAGGCACGAGGATCACTGCGAGTTCAAGACCAGCCTGAACTATGTAGCGAGATCTTGTCTCAAAAAATAAAAAAACAAAACAACAAAACCCCAATCTGCAAAAATGAAAATAATTATGTTAGAGAACTGGCACTGTAAATTATTACACGTCTTATTTGAGAATTTTCTGGCATGCTAATTTTAACAATATTTAGATCATTGTAAAAATAAATATCACTGAAAAGAAACTGTTTTAGAATTATATAAAATTTCTTTGCCAAGAGATATTACTTTTAATCTTTATAAAAAAACACATAGCTTGACGTATAGTTAATATACACAAATCTACACATTTCTAATATAAACACTTTCATGAGTTTTGATACTTTTAATCATTTGAGAATGTTACACAATTGGTTTTAAAAATTTTTTATTTGTATATTTTAGTTGGTAGTCATTTCCCCCTCCCCAAATTATCATTAAGATTCTTGTCATAAATATACTTCAAAGATATCATTTAAATTTCTATTTAGCATTTTATTAGATGGATAGTTCACATTTGCCTGAAGCTATTTTCTTAATGTGAGGTGATTACATATTTCTAACACTCTAATTTTCTATAAAGGGATGCAATGGCCACTATTATGGTTAAATCTCTGCACATATCTTTAATTACTTTTATAAATTCTTGGTAGTGAAATCTGTATCTCACAAATATAAATATTTTAGTAGGAAAAGATTTTATGAACAAAACCTCAGTTGCCCATGAACTAGCACAAACAATCAACAAGTGGGATCTCTTCTTATTAAAAGGCTTCTGCACAGCAAGAGAAACCACCAACAGTGTGAAGAGACAACCCACAACGTGGGAAAAAATCTTCACCTGCTCTTCCTCAGACAAAGGCCTACTATCTCGAATCCTTAAAGAACTTAAAAAGATCAGACCTCCCAAATTTAAAGACTCAATCTGAAAATGGGCATCTGAAAGGAACAGACATTTCTCACACAAAGAAGTAGAAATAGCAAATAAATACATGAAAAAATGTTCAACATCACTGGTCATTCCTTACTTTTTTATTACTTCATAGGTACATTTAAGAGGTTTTTGTTTTGTTTTGTTTTGTTTTTAAAGCACGGTATGGTCACACACACCTGTAAACCCAGCACTTGGGAGGCTGAGGCAGGAGGTTCACTGTGAATTCAAGGCCAGCCTGGGCTACATAGTGAGTTCAAGACCAACCTGAACTGCATAGCAAGATCATTTTCAAAAAAAATTTTGTGTGTGTGTGTGTGTGTGTGTGTGTGTGTGTGTGTGTGTTTTAAGAATACCGTGTCCAATATCTCAGTTATTTTTGAGTGGTACTTATGTTACAAGAAATAGAAGTCCGTTATATAGCTTGTAAATTCCAAAACCAAGACCAAAATTCCAAATTGATTCAGAACATATGCTTGAAGCAGTAGCTCAACAAAGCACATAAGCAGACACTTCCTAAAGAAGAAATGTGTCACGAGCAAAGTATATTCAAACTTACTGGTAATGCTGATATAATAAATTTTTCTTTTCAGAGTAGAAAAGGATAAAATAGAATTTGAAAATCAATAGTTTTAAGCACTCAGAATTCAGATGTATTTATTGGCAAGAATATTAATTGCTACGGTTCTTATGCAGAGAGATGCAAATGAAAACAACACTGAGATTCCACTTCATTCCAGAAAGAATGGCTGCTATCATGAAATCAACCAATAACAAATGCTGGCGGGGCTGTGGGGAAAGAGGAACCTGCTCCACTGCTGGTGGGAGTGTAGACTGGTGCAAGCACTGTGGAAATCAGTATGGAGATACCTCAAAGAACTAGGACTGGAAGTCCCATTTGACCCCGCTATTCCACTGCTGGGGATCTTCCCCAAAGAATTAAAAGAATCATACCACAGTGATATATGTGCACCCATGTTCATAGCGGCACAGTTTGTAATAGCTAAAGCTTGGAAACAGCCCAAATGCCCATCAACTGGAGACTGGATAAAGAAAATGTGGTTTTTTTATAAAATGGAGTACTCCTCAGCCATAAAAAATGAGAAATTAGAGACATTTATAGCTAAGTGGATGCACATTGAGGCGAAACTCTTAAGTGAAATAAATAGGACACACATGTGTAAATACCAAATAGTTTCTCAGCTGTGAGAAACTGAAAGTGTAAATAAGGACTAATGTATAATAGGTCATGTGAAATAGGAGGAAAAGGGGCAAAGGGGAAGGAAGTGGGAGGGCTAGGGGAAAGGATAGAAGGGAATGAGATTAATATGAGAAAATGGAAAAATAGGAACAAACTCTTTGTAAATAGGGAGGAATGGAGGGCTTGAAGGGAGGGCTGGGCAAGGGTGAAAAATAAGAACCAAGAGAGACTATGTAAAGGTGCAAATTTCCAACGATGAATGTCATTATACTGTGTACCTAAAATGTATCAATGATTAGAATGAATAATCGATAATGCAAAATAGGAAGAAAACGTCCCAAAGGGGTAGGGGTAGTGGGAGGGGCAGGGGAAAGGAAAGAAGGGAAAGGAAAAATGCTGAGAAATGGAAAAAATGGAAATAAAGTCTTTGTAAATAGGAAAGGGTGGAGGGCGTGAAGGGAGGGCTAGGAATGGGGAAAAAATAAGAACCAAGATGCATTATGTCAAGGTACAATTCCCAATGAGAAATGTAATTGTGTTGTATACCTACAATGTACCAATAAAAGAATTTAATAAGAAAATAAAAGCTTAGTAATGAGAAAAAAAAACGTAAGGAATGCTGATCACAAGATTTAAATGAAGACTGGCATTCAGAATGCTAAGTCAAGATGCTAGTATTATTATTTTTTACCTTGAGAACATTTGCTAAATAAGATGAACTTGGGTATTAATTTTGCTACCTTAAAGGAAGGACATCTAAAAGCCAACTCTCCATAATAATGGTACCAAAAATGTGATTCACTTAGTGTAAGAGTAAACTAGATATAACAATGCTGATCATAATAATAGCAAACATTTACAGAGCCTACTGTATTCTAGGTGGTTCAGACTATTTCTGACAAAAACTATTTTAATAGTACCATTACAATCCTCATATCTAGTCATTTAAGTGCAAAAAGGTTAAGTAATTTGTTCAAGAGTATTATTAGAACCAAAATGCAGATTCTGAGAGTGTATCTAGAGACCACACTTTTAAACACTATGCCACTCCTCTACCCCTGCCTCAGGCTCTTTGCCCTATAGGAAATGCAAGGAAAATTGCCTGTCCAAAATTTTGGCGGTGGCTGGATAAAAAAAAAATTCTCTCTGAAAATTTAAAACCGTAAGGTAGCTCTTACTGAAGTCTGAATCCCTATAGCTTATTAAGGACACAAATTATGCCAAGAATTCAAAGTGGTCCGATATTAATAGAATCATACTAATACTGTTCTCAGTCACCTGATAGAAACAAGTCTTTTCTTGAAAAATCCACTTTCATCACAGGAACCAAAATATTTTCACACATAACATTTTAATAAAATGATCAGTTCAAAATAGAACAAAAATCACATAAATTCATTAAAAAATAGGATACTATATATGAAATATACATATGGCAGAATTCTAAGAAGCTGGCAAGTATTAGAATTAGTACTGGTACATAGTATACACATAATATAAATACACTTCATATGTTTCAAGAAATAAAAGACAACAAAGAACATGAGAACAAAATTTCTAAAAATGCAAAGTATGATCATTAAAGCAAATAAAAAAATCAATGAATGGTAGCTTCAATGAAGCTATAAAGAGAATTAAAGTACTGGAATGGAGAAGTGGATAAACTATGCCAAATACAGCAATGAGAGGTAAGGAAGCATGGAAAACAATGTGAAGATATCTATCATATACCTAAATTAGAATCCTAGCAAAGAAAGAAGGAAGTGGATGGTATATTGGAAGGGAGGAAGGTTGCAAATTTTCCATATGTGATGAAAAACCACAATTCAAACATTCAAGAATTCTAGAATTCCAATGAATCAGCCTGGTAGAGCTGGTCCAGTACTCTGGGAGGCTAAGGCGCGAAACTTGCAAGTTTGAGCCCAGCCTGGCCAATTAGGGGGTGAGCCAGATCCTGTTTCAAGATTAAAAATTTTAAAAGGCCCAGATGTAGCTCAGTAAAGGCCCTGCATTCCATCTCCCAGAGAGACAAAGAAGAGAGAGAGAGAGAGAGAGAGAGAGAGAGAGAGAGAGAGAGAGAGAATGTGAGAGCATTTCATGAATCCCAACAAGAATAATAACAATACTAAAAAGAATCTACATATCATAGTGAAATGCAGAAGGATCAGAGACAAAAAAAGGACTCAAAAGTAAATATTCAAAGGACTGACAGATTACCTTCAAAGGACTAAAAGACTAATAGAATTCTTGAAAGAAGTTGAAGTCAGAAGACAGTGAAATTAACAACTCAATACACAAAAGAAGTTCACTGGCACCCTAGAATTCTAGACCCCCTCAAAATAAATTCTAAGGATGACAGTGAAATAAGAATGTTTAGTGATAAGCACTGATAGGCTTTATCAATCTAATAGCCTCATTGAATACACTTTCATGCAAAAAAAAAAGTAACAAGATCTAAAATGTTAGAGGAAAGATGAACAAAAAAGTCATAAAATGTGGGAAAATATGTGACATTACAAAACAGTTATGATTATTTATGTAATTAAATATGATAGAATTCAAATCATGAAAAATATAAAAATTAGGAAAGGGTGGTCAGATAAAATGTTCTGTTCTAAAGTCTTTTTGGGGGGGTTGACAGTAAATCTGCACATAAGCTGAAAAGTGCAGAAAATAACATTCTTAAGGTGAACAACTAAAAAGAATGCATACATTTCAAACTAATAAAAGGAAGAAACTAAAAAATATGAATATATAAAAGAAATGCAATAAAGAAAAAGAATTAGTGAAGAACAACAAAGTTAAGTGCTACACATAAACTAAAATTGTCAGATTGTATTTTTTTTAAAATGGCTTTACTAGAAATAAAGGCAACCATTAAAAACTGATAAAAGATTTCATTTACCAAAAAGATGTAAATTTCCAATGTGTATCCAACTAATAACATAGTTTCAAAACATAAAGCAAAAGTTAATTAGAAGAACTAAATAAATACCCACAAGTGGAAGATTTTTATCCAAAATCTGATCATAGGTTAAAAGGTAAAATTTAACAATTTTCAAATAATTAATATAAAAGCCATATAAATTAACTTTAAATACAAAATGATAACCAGAAATAATCTCATTGTTTTGGAAATGTGAATGCCTCTAAATTACTCAGGGTGGAAACAACTAAACATACTAAACTACATAACAATAATAATCTCAATATGATTTTGGGAATATTGCAAAAGCCACACTTCATGAAAATCTGATAACCTTAAATGACTATTATGAAAAAAATGAAAATCAGACATCTGAGAATCCAATAAAATAAGTTTGATAAGACGAATAATATAAATATGAAAAAGTCAAGGAAAGGAAAAATTAAGAAATAAATGATCTTATAAACAAAAGTAAAATAGAAGTGACAACAGTAAAAGTATACTGGGAAATACCTAAAAAATTGACAAATATTTACAGAAATTTCACTAAAGGAAAAAGGGCAGTTTTAGGGAGGAACAAAGGCTGAAGGAAGGGAGGGAGACAGAAGAAAAGAAGAAAGGGAGCAAGCAAACAAGCATGTAGAAATCACTAATATTCCAAAATATATAAGTACTGATGTTATAGACATTAAACTAATGAAAGAATATTAAACAACAACTTCATGCCAATATATTTTAAAATATAGACACAATGGACAAATTCTTAGGAAACATAACTTAGTGAAATTGTCAAGATGAAATAGAAAGCTCTGCTTAATACTATTAAAATTAATTTAACACCAAAAAGATCTTCACACACAAATCAAACTCCAGACAGAATTGTAAAACTGAAGGTCATTTTTGTTGTTGTTTTCTTGTCATGCACTCCAGGCTGGCCATGAACTCAGTATGAAGCCCATGCTGGCCTCGACCTCACAGGGACCCTCCTACCTCAAGACTCCTGAGTGCTGGGATGATAGGTATGTGCCACCACATATGGCTTAAGAGTTTTACTGAACAACAATGCTTCTTAGTTTTTTTACTTATACAATGAGCTATTATATCTCATTATATTACTTCATAAGCATTATGCTATCTCACAATACTTTGAGGGCTATTTAAGAACTACACATGAAGGAAATTTGTAAACTTTTGTTATAAAAATGATATACATAGATTTTATATTTAAATCAAAAAGTCCGTAACTCTAAATATAGCCACCTTCCAAAAATCTACCAAACGGTCAAGTTTTCACCACATGCCAAATCTTATTATTTAGCAACTGGCATCCACTGAAATAACTAAGGCCAAATTCTTTGGGAAGAAAATTGGCCATATAACAATGCTACAATTGCAAATCAAGAATGCAGAATAATTTTTTAAATGCATCTTTTTAAAGAGTTAATATCTCATATTAAGACATTACTGACAAAGTTATAAAACTTAACTTTAATAATAATCGTTGTTGTAACAGGTTAAAGACCCAAAGAAACAAAAATAATATTTAAGATAGGATAAAGAATAATCACTTGGTTCAATGTTTCAGGAGTAATGAATTCAAGTTTATTTCCTCCTGAAAATTAATCATCTATGAATGTATGTTCCATAAAATATGTGTAAATCTAACCATACTCATTTTTCCCAGTGTGCATTCATTCAACAAAGGGGGAGGAGAGAGAGGGAGAGGAGAGGGTAGGAGTAAGGAAGGAGGGGAAGGAGAGGGGGAGAGGGAGGGAGAGAGAGAAAGAGAGAACACCATATTAAAAGTATACAACAGATTTTCACTGGAGATAAACCTAATCTAAAACAAAGACATCAGAAAACATCTGAAGTGATTTCTAAGCTGTATACTAAAAAAGAAATTAGGAGTAGAGGAAAGGGAGGAGTAGGAAGAGCATTGCAGGAGTAGTGGACTTATGGTTACTGCTGCAAAATCTCATACTTTCAAAACCTCATCAGGCATACACATGCTTTATTGAATTTTATATTTACTACTGAATAATGAATGCTAAAAGTGAGTCTTAATGAAGTAACATGAGTCTTAATAAGTAGTATGTTTTCCAGTTATCTCCTAACAATAGCAAAGATATCTCTATGTTGAAATCAAAGTTCAGTAATTCATGTTTGAGTAAAATACAATATAATAAAATAATAACCCATCTTATTTGAGTTTCCTATATATTAGCATGGCTAGAAATTATAAGAAAAACAGCCTGAGGATGGGATAGTTGAGATATTTGTGAACAGAACAAAGAAAGAGCACTTCACTAAATTCTGAAATCAGGCCACCTTAGCATGCAGTAAGAACATCAACAGGTTGTGTGGCTTCCTGAAGATTCCCTTTTCTAAAGCCAACTCGTGGCTTTTCCTGTAATAGTTATTGGCTTCTGGAAGTATTACTTGCACCACCACTTCTTTCTTAACTTTTCTTTGGCTCCAGAAATATTTACCAATGAGCCACTACATTAAAGTTTTTTTATTTTTGTTTTTGTTTTTTTTGTACCAGGGATTGAACTTTGGACCTTGTGCTTCCAAGGCAGGCAGCTGCACCACTGAGCTAAATTCCCAGCCCTTACATTAAATATGAAGATATTTTCAAAGCTGAGCTATTTTGTTATACTAATTTTGATCTCTTTAAGAAATGGAACCCTGCCATTAGAGATGTATTTTACCTTGAAAAGGAAAAAAGTCACTGATGGAAAGCAAAATAACAGAAAGATCAAGCAGCATTTAGCAACACAGCCAGAGTTGTATTTAGCTGTTGTCAAGTGAAGAAAAACATAACACAAGGGGATAATGTATAATTTATTTTCTTCATGGATATTTAAGGGACTTATTTTAAGGCAACAGTCTGATTTTTTACAGAATTAGTTATATTTCCTCATAGGCAATTTGTCAAGTTCTGATTAAAGTTTTCCATTTGTCTTTTTTTGGAGAGTTTGAAAATTATGATTCTCATAGTTTCTTTTGAAAACTTTTTTGGACATAACAAAAACCTGAAAAACATACAAAACACTCAATACGCTCCTCGTAATGCCAATTTTCTGTTTTCTTGAGTATTCTACTAGTCCTATAAATGCCCTGTTCAACAATCATACATTTATGTTTACATCTAGTTGAGTAGAACAAATATGATTCTGAGCACTCATAAATGTTAAATCAAACTAACTGAGAACTACCGTAGAAAACCTCTACATATCAATACCACTGAATGAACACAGTGCTTAGACTTAGGCAGATCTGTCTTAGAATTCTGTCATCATGTCACAGCTATTTAATAAATAAGCTATTTTATTTCTTCCAGTTGTAGCTTTATCTTTTGTGAAACAAAATAACACATACTCCTCTGAATTTCTGTGAGGATTGGATGAGGTAAAAAATATATATAAAACACTTGACAAAAATAGGGGATACTACCATCTTCTCTTCTAGGTTTTGATCAAAGTACCAGGAGATCTTTCAGGTCAGTGACTCTGAGATTTGGCAAAAGTGGATGAAAACAGTATCTGTTTAACCTTTAGCCCAATTCAACCTTGTTCCTGCAGTGTTTTTTGAGGTAAGAGGAAGATAGGATATAGATTAGAACAGAGAATTTGATATGAAGAATAGATACATGACTTTTTAAAAGTTTTCTTCCAATATTATTTTAGGCCTTCCTGGATCATTTTAAAATCAGATAAGTCAGGCAATGGTTTAAGATAAGAAATATCTTAATTTCATATCTGTGGTTAAATGTGTATGCAAGCATATGTACACACAGAAATTCCACATATTTGTGTGTGTGCACATGTATGGGTACAGACAGACACATATGAACACACATAAAAAAACAATTCTATACACAAAACAATGAGGGTAAATTAAAGCAAAACAACCAGAAATATAGTAAATTGTGGTTCTAACTTTAACACCTATTTTTACTGAAAGACTCCCTTGTATTTTCCTTTTTGCCTGCTTAACTTTCCATCAATGTTTCTCAACCTGGGCTATACATTAAAATTACTATGGGAACTTTATTTTATTTTTTATTAGTACTGTGCATGTTTTTAGCACACAATGATTACATTCATTGTGGGGAGTAGGCACATGTATGTGTGTGTGTGTGTGTGTGTGTGTGTGTGTGTGTGTGTATAGTATAATTCTTTTTATTCGCATTTCCATCTCCTTCCTCCCCACTCCCTCAATGTCTAGATCTCCTTCCCATTTACAAAAGATCTATCTAATACTACTAGAGCTTCTGAAACATAAGATATCTTAGGAAACATCTGAGACCAATTAATCACAATGCCTGGATTGTGGAGCCAAGGTACCATATTTTTTAAAAGTCTCATCTGATGATTCAGATATTCTGTGAAAGTTAAGAACTTATGCCTTAGCTGGGCATGGTGGTACACACCTGTAATCCTGGCATTCAGGAAGCTAATGCAGGAAGATCTGAATTTGAAGACAGCCTGAGTCACATAGCAAGTTCAAGACCAGCCTGAGCTCTAGATCTGTCCCAAACCAAACCAAACCAAACCAAACTGAAACAAACACAAAGAACCTCTACCTTAAATCTTGTTCACAGGGCTGTGCCACAGACTCACTTCTCGCAGTATTCACTAACCACCTATTCTATCTAGTTGCTTCATTTATGATCTATATGCTTATAAAAAGTAAATCTATATATTGAGCTCAGATCTCTCATCTCCAGACCTATGTATTCAGCTCTTGTTTGTGTAAATTTTGATACCTTGTGTCTAACTCACCATATCCTAAACCAAACCAATCTCTCTTCTTTAGCCATATAATCCATTCCCCTTATTATTAATCACCCAAAGGACTACTTACTAAATTACAACAATCATACCTTTTAAATATCATTAAATATCTCTTCCCACTCTTCAAACAGACCATGGTTACTGACTAAATTGACTGATGTTAGAGCTTTTTAGGTGGCCTCTCTCTTCCACTCCATAATATTCACTGCAACCAGAATGGTCTTTCTAAAACGCAAACTTCATGACACTGCTCTCCTCGTGTTACTCAAATTTTGTCATAGCTTAGTCTAGCCTACTTTTAATAACAATACAGAGCTTTGGGTAGCCACTTACACATGACTTCATCATTTAGTACAATTTGTTGGTACTCATCTATCTGTTCTGATAAAACTATAAGTACCCTACAGAAAACTTTAAGGCCTCTGTGGTTCACTGGCTTATTTCTCGAATCTAGCAACATGCTTGAAACATACAAGGCAATGAGAAAACAGGTGCTATATGAATTATGGATCAATTTAATCCACATTAATAAGTTGAACTGCCATTATGAATTAATACTGCATATTGTATACTTTACCTGCTAGCATTTTTCCATGACTTTTCCTTTTTGTTAAAAGTAGCTATAAATTTTGTATCTTATTTGTATATTTTTTCACACAAGTATATACCTTGATTATTATGCATTCACCAAAAATCATTTATAGTAACTATGTAATATTCCCTTATACATAATTACTGTCATGTACCAAATATTGGAGATTTAGGTAGCTTCCTGCCAGCAATTTTAGATGCAATATCATTTCTATCCTTATTAATTTATATTTAAGTAATCTCTCCCATATTTTAAAGGCTTTTCATTTTCTTATAATACTGTTGTTTCCTTCAAAGCTTTAATTCTGTCTTAATATTCTTACATTATTATGATATGCTTCATTATATGTCTCACACAGAATAAATATTAGTAATGCATATGGCTTATTTTAAAGGAAGGTAGTTATTGTATTAACAAGAAATTTGAGCAAACAGAATATAAACCCAATTATATTAAAATTAAAAAGAACTGGGCCAGGGATTTAGCTCAGTGGTTCCAGCACCTGCCTTGCAAACATAAGGTCCCGAGTTTGATCCCCGGTACAAAAAAAAGAACTAAAATGGAGACAGGCATTGCTGTTGATATATTCCCTCCTTCCCTCTCCTCTTCTTTCCCTCCTCTTCTCCCTGCCCAATACCTGGAAGACAGCTGAGATTCTGATTCGAAGAACAAGAACCAAAGAAAGTACAATGGCATGGTGTCAGGAGATCTAGATTCAAGCTGAACAGTAGTTATGTGGCTGTAAGCATATTTCTCTGTATTTCTATTATTTTAAAAATAAGAGATGCACATCACTTTCTAAACCAAGTTGTTTCAACCTCACGTAACTAACATTTTTGCCTAATTACTTTGGTTGAGGATTGTCCTTGAGGATTGTCCTGTACACTATAAGGCTGTTCAGCAATATTCTTGATCTCTACCTACTAGATGTCAGTAGAAATACCCTGACCCCCTCAGATCTACAGTCAAAAATATCAATCTTGTATGACTCTTCAGCTTTGTCATTTTTGCAACTTGTCCTCCAACTTTTTTCCAGAATTCCTAATAAATTACCAGACTAAATGTTTAAGCCCTGCCTCTGGTTGTTTTCTCTTGCTTCTTTGCCCTCATTTAATTTGCTTTAAAATATTCAAAAGTACATTGAAAGAAAGAAAATGGAAAAACTTTAAGTATTAAACTGATTATACAAGGTTAACTGACTTCTCTGTGGGTAATTAAAACTTGATGTTATTGTTCTTTTAACTCATCAGTATTTCAATTAGTTTTTCTATAATCATCTTTTAAAAAGAAAAAGGAACCTCAAATTCCCTCTTTCCACGTATAAAATTGTTTAAGGTGGCTTTATAGCTCAGAGGTCCCAATTAATGTTTAACATTTTAAACATTAAACATATGAAATTGCTTGTTCATTCATAGCATTTTTTTCCAAGTCTGTGGCACTTAGCAAGAAGATCCTTAAAAAAAAAAAGTCTACCTCATAGCAATGGAACTAAACAATGGGTATCATACATAGAGATACATATCACTTACAAAAAGTAATTTATATTTATAATATAGTGCACACTCAAAAACTCTTCATAAATGTTGAATCTAAACATTAAGTGTTCCTACCTTTGAGGAGAGGAACAAGTTTTAAGTATCTGAAAATGAATTCTTCAAAACAGACCCTATAGTTCTGTACCACTTCCATACTAAGTGAATCAAGTGTGTTTTTTATTTTAAAAACGATTGTGTATAAAACAAATAATATACAATATTAAGTGATCAAATATAAATAATTTATTGAGCAATTATAGTAGTTTGTACATCTTTCAAGATCTAATGTTACAAAGTAGTAATTTTTTTGGTATTTTGCTTTTTCTGATACACCTGGGATTGAACTGAGGGAATTCTGAGCTACATCCCCTTTTTATTTTTGTACAGGATTTCAGTACGTTATCTACAGGGCACTGAATTTGCAATCCTCCCGCCTTAGCCTATCAATTAGCTAGAATTACAGGTCTTCACCACCATGACTAGCTGGAAGTATTTTTTAATAAGGGAAAAACTGTTCACTTTTGAATGTTTCTTAAAATGTTACCTTAATATTCACCATGTTCTTTCAGGAATTTGAAGACAAATATTTCTATGACAAAGAAGGGGCTGCTGAATCTAAACTTCTTAGTTGGAATCCAACATTTTGAAGTGATTATGCATATGCTAGGAATAATGTCAATTTTTTAAGCATATTTAGAGTGCAAAGAACAATCACCACAATTTTATTTATTCATTTATTATTTTTAAACACTGCATTTAAACTCAGTGCATTTTTAAGCACTGAGTACTGGAAAAGCAATGGCTTTAGAATCAGAAATATGGGAATCAGAATTCCTTTTCTGAGAACAGCACCTGTATTAATCACCTTTTCCATCACTAAAACACAATACCTGACACACACAACTTAAAGGAAGAAAATTTGATTTAGTTAATGGTTTCAGGAGATTTAATACATGGTCAGTAGGCTCAATGGTAGAGCAAAGCTGCTTAGTTTATGGCAACTGGGAAGCAGAACGGGGGAATAGTGCCAGAGACAAATGAGAGAGGGACCATATATAGTCCTCAAGGTCTCCACTAAACCTGGTAGGGTGCATGACTAATCTGCTGGGCATTTCTTGATGCAATGAAGTTGACATATCAGGATTAACACAGTCACAGTACATAGAGGACCTTAGTCAAATCACTCATCTTACTGTGTGAGTAGCAGATTCTATACCTACTAGTTCTAATACTTATTTGTACCTGACTTATGTTGAGCACTACAAGAAGTTTTTTTTTTTTGCACTAATTAGACTAATAGAAAATTAATGTTATTTTCACACTACTCTCATCCAGATTAGAAAAGATAAAGCTCTTCAGTACCACATCTGATAGGAAAAACATTAACATTTCAAATATCAGTGAAGTTGTAACACTAGAATTTTTTTAAACTACTCTATGTAGTCATATTATTAAATGTAGTTAGATACTACTTTAAGGATACCTATTGAAATTATTTCTCTGAAGTACAGTAGTCTATGAAGAAGTTTCCGAGGAACTGACCGTTAAGCTAAGACCTGCCTACCAAGAAAAAGCTACAGAAAGACTGAATGGAAGAATATTCTAGGTAAAGGCAATAATTTGTTTAAATATCCTAAAGCAGGAAGAAGCTTGGTATGTCAAAAATGGATGCATCAGTTTGGATTATTAATGAGGGTGGCCAAAACAATCATTTTGGGGGGGCCAGGATATACAGTATGGAAAGATTTATGCAATAGAAGTGCTTCAATAATGCTTACTTGAAGATACACTGCCAGCATAGTACAAATAAGGAACATTATAATTAATCTGTTGGTATTCTATCTAAAAAAAGTCTCTCCATACAAATGAAAAAATATACTTCCAACTGGTCAAACAATGTCAGTAGCAACAAGCACATTCTAAAAACTTCAGAGTAGGTTAAAAAGAAGTCAGACGCTTGCAAGTCTCTGTGCCTTTTAATCATGTGACTGATGGTATATCATTTCAGCTCTCTGGACCTCAGTCTCTTGAACAGAAGAACGGACATAGTAAAATTTTGTGAAGATTAAGATAATGAATATAAGCTATCTGGAAATTATTTGTTATTTTGTGAATGGTTAATAAATAATACTATTGCTAATAATGTCATTCCAGATTTGTCTCTTCTGCTCCAGACTTATTGATCACCTCAACCACCAAGAAATATTGAAACATTCTAGGTTTTTAAGAAAGCAAAGCAGCAAAGAACTAAAGAGTTCTCCCCACAAAGTGTTACAACACCAGTGAAACAAATACATAGACTTCTTATGTGATTATTTCTAAGCAAAGACAATTGTTTGCATGGAAAATCTCTAGGATGTTTAAAAGGATTCTATCAATGTATATATTATGAGTATATGCACAAGATAGAGACTACTGAGAGATCATTTATAGAAAAAAGGTACACTGGGAATATTCTGTAGAAAACTGTCACATAAACTCATAATCTGCAAGAAAATAAAGGTCATGATAGAGATGAAGCTAGTTTTTCTAACTTCTTGGCAGTAGTATTCCAATATTTTTTCTTTTCTGCCTCAAATTCTTATAGCGTTAATCACCTATCATGTATTTTTGATTCTTGTTTTTCCTTGTTATTAGCAGTAAAAGTCATTACCCTTCTTTGTGAAAGGAAGAGACATAGTGACAGATTAAATGAGTGATTCAGAGTTAAAGGTAAGATAATAAGAAATAGGAATGTAGTCTCATTTATTTCCTAATATATGCCGTAAGTACAGGTAGTGAAAGTGGGAAACGATTTAGGTCAGGCAGTTACTCAGATCTAAAGAAAGCAATTAAAATAGTAGTGAACTTTGAAGATGCCAAACCCAATTTTTACCCCAAATCCTGAGAGTTTAGCTGTATCATGGGCCTACTGGAATTCCTACTCTCATTAGACTGGGAAAAAGAGTATTGGAAATCTTGTGAAGGCTGCAGTAGGGTTAGGCTAATATAGAAGGAATGGGTTGGGTAAAGTAAAGATGGGTCTACTTTAAAAATGTTTTCCAGAGGTTTGTGACTGAGCTCAGTTATACAGTGTTTGCCTAACATGGAAGAGGTACAAGGTTCAATCCCCAGAACCAAATAAAATTAACAAAAGTTTTTCATTAAAACACTGCCATGCCAGGTAATAGTGGCAGATGCCTGTAATCCAAGCTAGAAGGAGGCTAAAACCAGTGGATTATGAGTTCAAGGCCAACCTGGGCAACTTAACAAAACCATCTCTCAAAATAAAAACTAAAAGAACTGGGAGGTAGCTAAGTTGTAAAACATCCCTGAATTGGTTTCCCAGTACCACAAACAAAACAGACCAACTGCTATAAGTTTCATAGATTTGTTAATGTTATTCCTTATACATACCATGGATGTATTAAGCATACATAATGCTACCATGTACAATAGTATTTCTATGAAAAAATAAACTCAGAATGACAAAACTAATATACAAATTAGAGACTTGCCCATGTTAGTCTCTCCAGGGTGATGGGCCCTATCATGACTAACAGTGACTATGTCACTCCAGTCACATTAGTATATTATTATTGGTCTACAATTTCTCTCACTAGAAACCCCTGGGGGCAATGGAGTTTTCAGAAGCTCTATGTATGTACTTTAGAAAAATAATATAGAGTCACGCGGAACATGCTGAATCAGCCCGCTGCAGACAGACAGGTCTGCGGACGCCCTACCGAGGTTGCTAGTCTCGTGGAACACACTGAATCGGCCCACGCCCCAGCAGCAATCCACTGGACACCCCCCGACTCCACTCCTCTGTACAGCTACCTGGTTCCACACTACAAAGACGCAGAGGACACCAGACTGCCAGACCATGGTGCTGCATCCTGCCACTCTGGGCCCGGAGGAAGGGGCTTCTGAGCCACCATCCCACTGCTCCTGGTCCAGAGGAAGGGGCTACCTGGCCACCATCCCTCCCACTGCCCCCAGCCCAGAGTAAAGGGGTTTTGGGCTGCCTTCTGTTCTGCCGCTCCTGGCCCAGAGGAAGGAGTTTCTAGGCCACCATCCCTAACACTGCTCCTGACCCTGTCCCACCTCTCCCAGCTCGGAGGAGGTAATCCTCGTGGGCGCCAACAGCAGCCTCCCCGGTACCCAGTTGAAATGAGAAAACACATAAATAAGTCTCAAAACAAGACTTCCAGATCACCTACAGCAACCCCAAAGGGAAATGAGATGGAACACTCTGATACTCAAATACCTGGAACCACTGAACTGGCAACAAAAGGGGATCTGGAAAAAATGAAATCAGAAATAATTTCTCAGATAACAGGAGAGATTGTGCTCCTAGAGAAAGACATGATTAATAAATCTAGAGAGGAGCTGAGGAACATGATGGAATCCCAACATAGGAAACAAATGGAATCCATAAAACACATGCAAATAGATTTCCAGGAGATGAAAAACTCCACTGAAAGTCTACACAGCAGAATGAGCCAGTGTGAGGACAGAACTTCAGGTATAGAAGATAAGATTGCAATTAATGACCAGGAAAAGAAAAATTGCTTCAAAATTATAAGGGAACATGAGAAATCAATCCAGCAGCTGCTAGATGATGCAAAGAAGAATAACATAAGACAGATTGAAGTCAATGAAGAAACAGGAGAGAGTGGAGATGACATAAAAAAAACTCTTCACAGAAGTAATGGCAAAAAACTTCCCAAGGAGGGGAAAGAACTTGACATACAGATAAGTGAGGCATATAGGGCTCCAAATAGCCTTGATCAAAAAAAATCTACACATAGGCATAATTGTTAAGATTCCAGAAACTCAACAGAAGAACAAAGTTCTACAAGCAGTGAGAGAAAAGAAACAAATCACATACAAAGGAAAGCCCATCAGAATCACAGCAGACTTCTCAGCACAAATCATCAAGGCAAGAAGAGCATGGAGTGACATATTTCAAGCCCTAAAAGAAAACAGCCTCCAACCCAGATTGATGTACCCTGCAAAACTATCTTTCAAAATGGATGGAGAAATAAGATACTTTCATGACAAAGAGCACCTTAGGAACTTTATGGATACAAAACAAGCACTCCAAAGACTTTTACACAATATCCTAGGAACAGACACTGAGGACACAACCCCAGGAGGCAAAGCAGAATGAACCCATCTGGCATGACAAGAAATTAAATGTAAAGGGGGAGAACCCACCAAAAAGAAAAAGTCATGGCAATGACAAGTCAAAATGTTTCAGTTATAACCATCAATGTTAATGGTCTCAATTCACCAATCAAAAGAAACAGACTGGCAGAATGGGTCAAGAAGCAAAATCCAACAATATGCTGCATACAAGAAACACACTTAATTCAAAAGGAAACTCACAGACTGAAAGTTAAAGGGTGGAAAACAATACTCCAAGCGAGAGCAACCCGAAAAAAAGCAAGAGTAACTATCCTCTTTGCAGATCAAGTAGATTTCAAACCAACACTGATTAAGAGAGATGAAGAAGGACACTACAGCCTTGTAAAGGGAACAATCCAAGAGGAAGAGATGACAATCATAAATATCTATGCACCAAACACTAGTGCACCCAATTATATAAAACAAATACTAATGCACATGAAAAGTCATACATGCACTAATACAATTGTAGTGGGGGACCTCAACACCCCACTGTCACAAATAGATAGATCAACTAGACAAAAAATAAATAATGAAATACTAGAACTCAATGGAACTCTTGAACAAATGAACTTAACAGATGAGTACACAGTGTTCCACCCACAAAATCAGAATACACATTCTTCTCAGCTGCACATGGGTCATTCTCCAAAATAGACCACATACTCACACATAGAACATGTTTAAGTAAGTGCAAAGGAATTGAAGTTATCCCCTGTATATTATCAGACCATACTGCAATGAAATTGGAGATCCATAGCAAAAGAAACTCAAAAAATTTCAAAAACTCGTGGAAATTGAACAACACACTTCTGAATAACCAATAGGTCACAGAGGAAATTAAAGAAGAAATAAGACAGCTCCTTCAATTAAATGACAGTGACAGTACAACATATCAGAATCTATGGGACACAATGAAAGCAGTCTTATGAGGGAAATTCATAGTAATGAATATGCATATTAGGAAAACAGAACGAGCCCAATTAAACAACCTGATGCTGTACCTCAAGCTTCTAGAAAAAGAAGAGCAGGACAACCCCAAAGCTCATACAAGGGAGGAAATTATAAAGATCAGAGGAGAAATCAATGCAATGTAGTCTAAGAGAATGATACAAAAAAATCAATGAAGCCAAGAGTTGGTTCTTCGAAAGAATCAACAAAATTGACAAACCCTTAGCCAACCTTATCAGAAAAAGGAAAGAAAAGGCCCAAATTCATGCAATTAAGAATGAAAAGGGTGAAATTACAACAGATCCAGCAGAAATCCAGAGGATCATCAATACCTACTTCCAGAACCTATACACCAATAAGATGGACAACACAGAAGAAATGGACAGATTCCTAGATACATATGAATTACCAAAGTTGAACGAAGAAGACCTCAAAATTCTGAACAACCCAATATCAACCAATGAAATTGAAAACGTAATTAAAAACTTATCAACTAAGAAAAGCCCGGGCCCTGATGGCTTCACTGCTGAATTTTACAAGATATTTAGAGAGGAACTGCTGCCCCTACTGTTTAAACTCTTCAATGAAATTGAAAGGGAAGCAATACTCCCAAAATCATTTCTGGAAGCAAGCAGCACCTTGATCCCCAAAGTAGAGAAAGACCCAATCGAAAAGGGGAACTATAGTCCAATCTCACTAATAAACATAGATGCAAAAATCCTTAATAAGATACTGGCAAATAGATTGTAGAAGATCATCAAGAGGATCATGCACCCTGATCAAGTGCGATTCATCCCATGGATGCAGGGATGGTTCAACATATGCAAATCAATCAGTGTAATACACTGTATCCATAGAGCCAAGGATGAAAACCATATGATTATCTCCATAGACACAGAAAAATCATTTGACAAAGTCAAACATGCATTTATGATAAAAACCCTACAAAAAATTGGAATAGATGGTCTCTAAAATAAAAGCCATCTATGAAAAACCAACAGCCAATATCATACTAAATGGTCAAAAACTGAAATCCTTCACACTAAAATCAGGAAGAAGACAAGGATGTCCACTATCACCACTCTTCTTCAATATAGTTTTGGAAACATTAGCCACAGCAATTAGACAACAGAAAGAAATAAAAGGAATAAAGATAGGTAATGAAGAAGTCAAACTGTCATTATTTGCAGATGACATGATACTGTATATAGAAGACCCCAAGAACTCCACCAAAGGTCTTCTGGACTTAATAATAACCAAAATCAATCAAGTAGCTGGTTACAAGGTCAACACACAAAAATCAATAGCTTTCCTCTACACAAATGACAGACTCACTGAGAGAGAAATAGGGCAAATAATTCCTTTCACAATAGCATCCAAAAAACTGAAATACCTAGGAATCAACCTAACAAAAGGAATCAAAGACCTCTTCTCTAAAACTATGGCACTCTGAAAAGAGAGACTGAAGATGATATCAGAAAATGGACAGACATCCCCTGCTCCTGGGTAGGAAGGATTAATAGAGTGAAAATGGCCATACTTCCAAAACTGCTATATAGATTCAATGCAATTCCAATTGAGATCCCAGCAGCATACTTCATGGACCTTGAGAAAACAATCCAAAAATTCATTTGGAACAAGAAGAGACCCAGAATAGCAAAAGCAATTCTAGGTAACAGAGACATGGCAGAGGGTATCACAATCCCCAACCTGCAACTCTACTACAAAGCTACTGTGATAAAAACAGCATGGTACTGGCAAAGAAACAGACTTGAGGACCAGTGGAACAGATTAGAAGATGCAGAAACAACTCCAGACACACTCAGCCATCTCATCTTCGATGAAGGAGCCAAACACCCTCACTGGAGGAAAGATAGCCTCTTTAATAAATGGTGCTGGAAAAACTGGGCTTCAACTTGCCAAAGATTAAAACTAGACCTGTATCTCTCACCATGCACTAAACTAAAATCAAAATGGCTTAAAGATCTAAATATTAAAATAGAAACTCTGAACCAGTTGGAACAGTTGGGTAGAACTCTTGAAGACATTGGTGTAGGAAAAGATTTTATGAACAAAACCTCAGTTGCCTGTCAACTAGCACAAACAATCAACAAGTGGGATCTCTTCTTATTAAAAGGCTTCTGCACAGCAAGAGAAACCACCAGCAGTGTGAAGAGACAACTCACAATGTGGGAAAAAACTTCACCTGCTTTTCCTCAGACATAGGTCTACTATCTCAAATCTATAAAGAACTTAAAAAGATCAGACCTCCCAAATTTAAAGACCCAATCCAAAAATGGGCATCTGAAATAAACAGACATTTCTCAGACAAATAAGTAGAAATAGCAAATAAATACATGAAAAACTGTTCAACATCACTGGTCATTCGAGAGATGCAAATGAAAACAATGCTGAGATTCCACCTCACTCCAGAAAGAATGGCTGCTATCATGAAATCAACCAATAACAAATGCTGGCGGGGCTGTGGGGAAAGAGGAACCCTGCTCCACTGCTGGTGGGAGTGTAGACTGGTGCAACCACTGTGGAAATCAGTATGGAGATACCTCAAAGCATTAGGACTGGAAGTCTCATTTGACCCCGCTATTCCACTGCTGGGGATCTTCCCCCAAAGAACTAAAAGAATCATATCACAGTGATATATGTGTGCCCATGTTCATAGCAGCACAGTTTGTGATAGCTACAACTTGGAAACAGCCCAAATGCCCATCAACTGGAGACTGGATAAAGAAAATGTGGGTTTTTTATAAAATGGAGTACTACTCAGCCATAAAAAATGAGAAATTAGAGACATTTATAGCTAAGTGGATGCACATTGAGGCGATACTCTTAAGTGAAATAAATAGGACACACATGTATAAATACCAAATAGTTTCTCTGCTGTGATAAACTGAAAGTGTAAATAAGGACTAAAATGTGTAATAGGTAATGTGAAATAGGAAGAAAAGGGGCAAAGGGGAAGGAAGTGGGAGGGCTAGGAGAAAGGATAGAAGGGAATGGGATTAATATGAGAAAATGGAAAAATAGGAACAAAATCTTTGTAAATAGGGAGGGATGGAGGGGTTGAAGGGAGGGCTGGGCAAGGGTGAAAAATAAGAACCAAGAGAGACTATGTAAAGGTGCAAATTTCCAATGATGAATGTCATTATATTGTATACCTAAAATGTACCAATGATAAGAATGAATAATCGATAATGCAAAATAGGAAGAAAAGGTCCAAAGGGGTAGCGGTAGTGGGAGGGGCAGGGGAAAGGAAAGAAGGGAAAGGAAAAATGCTGAGAAATGAAAAAAATGGAAATAAAGTCTTTGTAAATAGGGAAGGGTGGAGGGGGTGATGGGAGGCCTAGGAATGGGGAAAAAATAAGAACCAAGATGCATTATGTAAAGGTACAATTCCCAATGAGAAATGTAATTGTGTTGTATACCTACAATGTACCAATAAAAGAATTTAACAACAACAACAAAAAGTAATATAGCTCATATACTGTATGTGATACAACATTCATAGTGTGACTAGGGTAGCACAGGAAAACTAAACATTAATATTTCTGCAAAGCAATATAATAATATTCATATATTACAAAATAACAAGGGTCTGGGATTTAGCTCAGTGGTTCTGCTGCCTTCCTCGCAAGTGCAAGGTCCTGAGTTTGATCCCTGGTACCAAAAAAACCAAAAACAAAACAAAAAACAAGCTTACAGTCAGCCTAACAGAAGTTTAGCTCTGGATTTTTCACCAAAGGAATTTACTTCAAAACTAGGTTTTGCTATGTGGACTGAATATATATTTACTTAATTTTTCTTAATAAAAATTTGGACTTGTCCCCTGCCCCCGCACCTTTCACAATTTAGAATTTTACATTAAGAAAAATGGATGTATATTTCAATATTTGTAAATGTTATCATATTCTTTCAATATTCTCACATGGATGATTCATGGTTACTTTTAAAAAAGAAATTGGGGGGGCTTCCTAACTATTTAGAGATTAAAACTCTTTTAAAGTCCTAGAAATTAGTAACTTTGGTGCCCACGGATTCCTGGTACTGTTGGGAACGAGAAAAAATAAGTTTGTCTTAGACCCAGTGTTTGAAAAGCATGACTGAAAATATGAGACCAAGATTAGTTTTTCTACCACATTTACTAATAATTATCAGCAATAACAATCAGAGTGATGTAGGGATCCCTGCTTTAAACTGGTTACCAACAAAACCTGCCATTCCTTGTTTCCTAATACTCAGTCAAAATGCCCTGCAGCTAGGCAGTGTTGCTCAACATCACCCTCATTTCAGTGGTCGTGACATATCATATTGTTTGAGAAAACCCGTATTTATGTGGCAGAAGGAATGCTATCTCTGGATCAATTTACTTCTCCTTCTTTCCCACTGACTTCTTTGGTACCAGGTTCTCACTTATTTGTTGGAATCAAGTCACTTCAGCTTTCACAGAACTCTCTGACTTCAAAGTAGATTCCATTTTCTACTGTTTAAGAATTAAGAAAAAAAATGTTAATAAGAAAATATTATTACCCAAAGATACATTGGGGGAATAGATTGCTTAAAAATATGGGACACTCTTCAGAAAAAAAAATCATCCACCACTAAAAGACAAGGGCAAAAATATTTTACAAGTAGTAACAAGATACTCTATATTTACAAAATGGTTTTTTCCTCAAAGATTCCATGGTAATGTATTTTTTAGAGTCAAGAGAAGTTAAAAAAAAAGAGAGAAGCAAAAACAACTAAGTTTGAATAACTCTTAGAAGTATATGATATTCACATATTGAAGATTACTTAGCCCTAAAAAAAGCAGAATATATTTAAGATACTACTTTGTTTGTGAGACAAAGATCTTAATGGGCTCAAGATCAATGTAACAGTGCTGAAAAATCTATTTTGAAATAACGACTTAGAAATCAATAAACATTGTACTAAACTATTTTGAAAACTGTTTTTTAAGAGGCAATAAATTATGATAAACATATCTGCCATAATTGTTTTATTTCTTTGATGACTACCATAATACAATTCCTTTAATATATCCTTGTTTCTAGAATATTTTAAATTCTACTTGGGCAGAATTTTGTAACCTCAGTGTAAAGATGAATATTCCAGTTTGACATGTCACAAGGCGTAGATGGCATCTTTACATGAGAAGAGACGCAAGGGCAGGGGATTTAGCTCAGTGGCATTGGGCCTTCCTTGCAAGTGCAAGGTCCTGAGTTCGATTCCTGGTACTGAAAAAAAAAACCCAAACAAACAAACATGAGAAGAGACGCATGGAAAAGGTTCAGTGATCTGCCCAATATAAATACTGACTCAAGATCTTGGTATTTGACTTCGAGTTCAGTGCTTTTAAGAACTACATAAATCGGGCCAGGGATTTAGCTCAGTCGCACCGCGTCTGCCTTGCAAGCCCAAGGTCCTGAGTTCGATACCCGGTACCAAAAAATAAAAAATAAAAGAACATTAAAAAAAAAAAAAAAAAAGAACTACATAAATCGGGCCGGGGATTTAGCTCAGTGGTTCCTCCACGTGCCTTGCACACACAAGGTCCCGAGTTCGATCCCTGGTACCAAAAAAAAAAAAAAAACACTACATAAATCTGTGTTCTGTAATATGAAACTGAGTCTTAAATGGCAAACCAGCCAAGCAAGAGATATTTTATAAAGAATTTCTATGCCAGGTTTTTAGCCTTTAAATGTAATCTTTATGTAAAGGGGAAAAGTCTCCTAATACTGAAAATAGGAAAGATACAAAACTTTTTAAAATAAACTATGTAAACAATGGATCAAAAGGGAACTACATGCAGAAAGGCAGGGTGAAATATGGGACCTTGACTGAGATGCAGTATTTGTTATTTTGGGTTAAATATAGTCAAAAAATATGACAAAGTTTATATATATATATATATATATATACACACACACAATTATAACTTTGTATTCAACTGCTTTGGAACTCATCATATGTGATACTCAACACATTTTGATGCAAAAATGTCCCTGTGTTTGTCATTTACTTGGTATTCCAAGGGCAAGCTAGAACTTGTTGGTGTTAATTACCTAGTGTCTAGCTACCCTTTCTAGCCAAAACAATTTGTTTGATACTCCTCATTTCTGGTACATTTGTTGACCCTCCAGGAACCAACGTACCCTATAAGGTACTTTGGGGGGAACCACGTGTATGTCTTTCCATCTCACTTTTAAAAAATATCTTTTCTTAACAAAGTTATGTTTACTAACCCCCAATCAAGCAGCAACCATTAAGGTCATAAATAATACTAACATACAATCAATTCTGTCACAAGAATATTTTCTATTTGATAAACACTTCCCAGCATTTCAAAAATCACTTTCATAAGCAACTAAAAAGTACCTTTGCAAATGTGGATATACGTATTCCTTGATTTTAGAAACTGAAATTCCTTAATCTTTTATAGAGCAGAAAATGCTGGATGATTAGTAAGGCCAAATAGGTAACACAGATTTTAGACATTCAACTTTTGATTAATTTTACTAGTGTTGTAAACCAGTACACACAACAGAGCTCAGGTTCTGAGACTGAAAGGACTTGGATTTAAACATCAATTAGTATACGAGTAACTTGGGGCAAATGACAACTTCTTTATGCTCTGGCCACTTCAAAGTTTATTATGAGAATGATAAAAAATGTAAAAGGCAAGAAGCATATGACCTAATAAACACTGGCTATAATTATTAATAAATGTGTATAGAGGATATCTTACTCTTTTTACTGAAAACACACCAAATGGTCTTGAAATTATGCCAAAGCCACTAGCAAAAGGCAAGATCATTTTACTTGTTTGGGGGTTGAAAAATATATGAGAGTTCTGTGATAAAAGCATAACTCCCTGAAACCATATGCACACCAAGTAACAAGTATAACTAAATTGTAGATATATAAGGATAATAGCTTTTAGCTTCAACTAGAGAGTAAACTGTAAGGACTAGGATCACATTGTTTCTTTTAGCACATATCCTAACAGCACAGCCCAGGTGCATAATAGTAACTCAATAAATAATACTAGTTGAATGACTGAACAGATAAGTAAATGAACAGTGTGAACTGGAGAAAATACAGAGTAAAAAATAAATAATGGGAAATATGACCATCTGAAATAAAGAAACATTCAGAATGAGATGCAGGTATTCCTGGGCAAATAGCAAGGACCTGGGGAATTCAGAGAACTTGTCAGAAACAAAAGAAATGAAGAATGGAAGCTTGACAGGGTGATGAAAATATGCTCTAGAAAAAGGAATACACCAAAAAAGACACTGAGCGAATGACAAAAATAGAAAATTAAAAAAAAAAATAGGGCTAAGATTGAGAGATCTTTTTCTATACGCATTAGAAGTTCTGCAGAGAGCATTTTCAACCTAAAGAGGTCTAGGGCTAGAAAATAGAAATCCTACCTTCTCACATTCTAAAAAATTTTTAAGAAATGTCTCCAGTTTTGCATATACTAAAGTGTGAAACAGTTCCTCAAAGAGAAAAATACAGAAAGGCACAGCAAGCAAAATAAATGAAGCTGCAGAATAAATGAAAGCATAACAATTCAGAGTCCTAGAATTTATTCAGATTCAGATTTATACAGAATCCCAGTAAAACGAGTAAAAAAACAGAATGAGTACATTGGCTGAGCATAAGATTATTTACATATTAGATTAATGCACTTTCAAGATGGAAAGTTACTGTTATTTTGTATATTTGTGTTCCAAGACCCATGGAATTTCCCCACAAAAGTATGAGCTACAGCCCAGCATGTGCTATGTAAACAAACAGAAGGGTTAAAGCTATAATCATGGAGGGAGGCCCACAGAAGTGCAATCAGGTCATTTAAGCATACACAAAACTATCAGGAAGCCTTCTGAGTGGGTGTCACCTTGGGCTGTGCTGCAAAACAAGGTTCATTAGTAGAAAACAGACCAGGAATTATGGGAAGCACCCATCACCCGTGTTCTACCTACTATACTATCATTACTCATTAAAGCTGGGGTGTTTTGCTATGAGTAATAGGGATAGTAATTCTTCATCAAGATTGTGGTTGGTTCCAAAGCTGCTACATACTCTATCCGACAATTCAATACATCTTTAAGGCTTATGACAAAGTTCATATTCCCCTATAACTTTACATACTAAACCAGAAGAGATGGTGAAGGAACATAAGCAATTTACACTGGCTATATCTGTAATAGACCATTAGGAGTTAATTACGTATCTCACTCATCTGTTATTTATTCACTGATTCAACAAATACTTATTAAACTGCTACTTTGTTTTAGGAACTATTCTAAATGCTAGAGATACAATAATTTAAAAAGACAGACAAGAATTCAACCCTAATAGATGTTTGATTCAAGGTATGTGCTCGAAGGGTGGAGGAGTTTTGGAGTAGAATAAAGAACTTAACATTTATTGAACCCCTTTTGCAGTAAAACTTTTTTATATTAATTTTGTAAATTGCCTATATCCTGACACTGTGGTTTGAGCTGCCTCTTATCTTGAATGCATACTAAATGAAGTATGGTCTTTTGGGTAAGCAAATTCTTCTCATATTAAATAACTGCCTTTGAAACATTTTCCAAAATTAGAAATAGTCAATGCTTCCCTATCTTTAATCTTAGCTCTCTATATTGCATTTTGTAAAAGCATATTTATTCATTCTATTAGAAAGGTGACAACCACATTACAGAAAAATTTGAATCTAGAAAAAAAAAATGGCCCTGATGTTAGCACCCTAACACGACCACTCACTATTCCCATGCATTTTCTTCTAATATTTTAAGTGTTTAAATAGTTGTATAGTTACACAGTTGCCACATGTGTAACAATTTTCAATATTTTATAATTAAATTTTATTTTAAGGATTCTTCACTCATAATTTAGTTTGCTTTTAAATTTAGGAAATTCACAAATTAGCAAAACAGCAGAATATAAATTTATCTTCCCCAACACTATCTAGAAATTTAGAATTGGGAGTAAAAAGTCTATTTTAAGCCTAAATAGTCTTTAAATTTAGGACTTCTATGTATGTATGTATGTATGTATGTATCTATCTATCTATCTATCTACCTATCTGTATCAGTATATGACCTTGTTATATAATGGTACATTTGTACTGGCTATCCAGTAGGGACATTCGCTGTATGAAAATTAATAATAAAATGACGACACAAGGGAAGCATTTTTTAAATCTTAATATTACCTATAGAGCTGGGCATGGTGGCACATTCCTGTAATCCCAGCACTCCTGAGGCTGAGGCAGGAGGCTCTCCACAAGCTGGAGGCCAGCCTGGGCTACATAGTGAGTTCAAGGCTAGCCTGAACTAGTAGTAAGATCCTGTTTCAAAAACACACAAAAAAACCAAACAAATTTCATACAGTAGCAATCAACAGCCGTGAGAACTGGATTATATATAATCCATGGTAAACACTGGCATATATGTTGTATTTAGAACAGTCTGCAACTCTAGAAACAGAAAGCTGGTAAAATACTATGTCAACTTGATATACAAATAAACAAGCATTCACTGGTTAAGAAGGACATCCAGTATGTAAGTTCAAATCTAGTTAGAATTACTGTAGACTGTCATGCAGCTATAATCAGTTAAAATACTAGAAAAAACTTTAGAAGTCACTAACAAAGTTACATTTGTTTTGTGTTAAGGAAGTTAGTCTAATGCATGTAGCAAAGGTCAGCAGTTAACCCTAACAGTTAAGGAAGGGTTCAAGCTATGAAGTAATAGATATAAGAGGATTTCCCCAAATCCATAAAAATCTAGTTCCTACAAGCAACTCAACAGAAGATGACTTTAACCAAGATTAGAATTCCACAGACATTTCACAGTGTTTTTCATATTGATAATTTACATTCCATAAGCTAGAACACATGAGGTAGATCCTGAAACTGGTGTAGAATCTGGCAGTTTTATAATCTAACAGGAACACCCCAAAATAAGTTTATAACAGAATAAAGTGCTAACAGTCAATACAAAACTGTATTAAGTATTTGCCTGAGACATTTTTTCTCTCCTGTTTCTTACTTTTCCCACATGTTATAAAAGTTACCTATTTTGCAGGCTTTTCCTCTAAAATTGCTTTAGATCAAGCCAGATTTATTTTATATAATCCTCTTCTCTCAATCTGAATTAGAAAACCTCCCTTTATTTTATACTTGAGCATTACAAGTGATTCTTAACTTTTCCTTGTATCTCAGCAAGTGCCTCATATATGCCAAGACTCTGCACTGTTTTTGAACCACAGCCTTTTACTAAGTTTAAAATTATAATCCTTGGATGGGGATTTAGCTCAGTGGCGCTGTACCTGCCTGACAAGCGCAAGGTCCTGAGTTTGATTGCCAGTACAAAACAAAACAAAACAAAAAAAGCAAACTATACTCCTCAAATAGTCCAGTCAATAGTATGTAAAATAAAAATCTATTTTTTATGTACTTCTACTCACTGATATTGATTTCTCAAAACCACAGATTTTTGGACTTATTTCTCTGAGGAAACATATCTTTAGAGTTGTGTTAATTCCTGTACCAACACAAATAATCACTTTATACTTAACATATGCATGTAGACATCTTAAGAGTCTCACCATCTCATGGGTGCCTAACTATGCATCATATCAAATAAGCACCCATGTCTAGGATGTCTATGTCAATAATATTATCATGCTAACAACATGGGCAAAGACTTATACTTCCTAGAAATTAGCATCCCATTAAACAAGAGGCATACAACCAAGATACATCAAGATACACACTACTAAAATACCAAAAAAATTTGTGGCTTTTATCTGGCAGTGAGGGCTAAGCTAGAAAATACCCTGAGGAGCTTTAATTGCAGATACTAACAGATTTTGGCAAATTTTTTTCCATAAAAGCTTAGTATGTTTTTACATTGTGTAGACTAGTTGAATTTCAGTTGCATATTTGTTTTCCTCAGTCTTTTAAAAATGTAAATGAGGATATGCAAAAATACTGGGGAGACCAGATTTAGTCTATTGCATGATAGTTTGCTGATCCTTACTATGGAATTGTTTTTTGCCTGTACTAAAATGTATGAACTTGTATAAGATCTATTATAATCAGTAACAGAATTATTAGCTGGTCTTTTCTCCTAAATACTCAGAAAACTAAACTTCCAACCTACTTCTTATCTTGTTATTGGATGTGGGACTTCTTGGCTGGAACACTTAGCTGTAGATGTGAGATGTTCCAGGGCTGTTTTTTGGGTTTTTTCCTTTCTTTCGAGCACACTGAGCAGCAATGATTGAAATGGTGGCTGCTCCTTAAGGTCCCTAAGAGACTATTATGAGCAGCTATCCTGCTGACCATGATGGACATACAGGGAGAACAAGAAACAGACCTTGTTTTAAGCCACTGAGGTTTTGTGGTTGTTTCTCACTACTTCATAACATAAGCTTACTCTGACTGATATAACACGGCTTATTATTGCATCGTCAAGCTACATGCAGCCTAGTTTAAGATTCATACCTAGCTATGGCACCAAAAAGAAAAATACCTTATAATTCTGCTAAGAAAAGAAGTGTCCTGAATTTTCTAACTGGTTCTTATTGCTGATCAAGGGTAACCCAATGTAATTTTTTATGACATGTTTTCTTAACCAAAATAGGATGATAAGGATAGTGTTGACTTTCTAAGACCATACTTGTACGGCATAATAAGAAAACACCTATATAGATGTTGTGTTCGCTTTGCTACTATAATAAAATACCTGAGAAAATTAGCTTATAAATAGGAAAAGTGTATTTTGGCTTAGAGTTCTGAAAGTTTCAGCCCTTAATTGGTTGGGCCTCTTCATTTTAGACCTGGGGGAAAGTAGCATATTATGGTGCCAGTGCATGGCAAAATCATTTACCTCATGTTCCGGACTCAAAAGAGAGACAGGAGAGGTCAGAGTCCTACAATCCCTCTGAGGGCATGCCCCCAGTGACCTAAAATCTCCTATTAGTCCCCACCTCTTAAAAGTTCTACCACCCTTTAACAGTGCCAGATTGGGGACTAAGCCTTTAACACATGGGCCTTTGGGGAATACTGTAGAGTCAAGCTATAGCAGATGTTGTTTATAACTGCATAAGCAGCTAATTACTAGTAGCTCCTCATTTCTTACAAACTAGTTATCTTGATCCTTAATACAGTTATGTGAGCATTGTATAAAAAATTGGCTAAGATTTCAATTACATTGTGTGGATTTATTTAGAGCCTGATATAAACAAACTTTTTTAAAAAGCCACTAAAATCTTATAATCTGAAAATTGTTATTTTCAACTTTTTAAAGCGTGGCAATGGCATGGCAGTTTTTTTTTAATTGAGCCATCTTTTATGTATTTACATATACGTGTGTATGTGTGTGGGTGGGGGGGGTGAGTGTATGTTTGTGTATACATGAAAACGTCCCAATTGCTTGATGCTGAACATTTTCAAGAAAGTTATTTCCACTTTTCTTAGGCTAATCAAGTACTTTAGGTAAGAAAGGTAATGTGATAGAGTCAAGTAAAGGAAGCATGGGAGGCAGGGTTCCAGACCTCCACTCTAGTTTCATAAACAAGTCAAATTGTAACCTTGCTTCCTGATTATGAAAAGAGAAAAGAAGGGGGTGGGGAGAGGGAGAAGATGAAGAGGAAGGAGAAGGAGGAGAATGAGGGGAAGGAGGAGAAAAAGAAAGAAAAGGCGGGGAGGAGATGCAAACCTGAGTAAATATTTAATTTCCAGTTTATTCCAGTACAGTATGCATCATAGCCCCTCATCTGGTCATTCCCTGACATCCAAACTCTACTTCTATAGTCATCTATAGTTTCCCTGAGTTGTTTTACCCCTACTATGAGCTGCTTCTTCCTTGTGTCATCTTTCCAATAATCTCTACTACAAAGCTTTTGTACTACATCTCTAAATGTTCTTATAACCGTTAAATAACAATAGATAATCCCATATGCCTTACTGTCTTCACAAAATGCTCCCTCTGGAGACATTTCTCTTTTAGTAGAAACCCAAAGGACATCTTTTCTGGTGGCCCTCTCTAGAAGAAGACATTATTCTCCCAAGACCTTATATAATTGTACAATAGAATCTGGAAGGAGGAGGCCAGCTTTCCTCTAGCTATTCAGTTATTTCCAAATTCTCACTTTCGTATTTTCATGCAAAAATTCTATTCCTTTGAGGTTTATTATTTTCCAGTTATACTCACTGTTCTTTCTAAAAGAAAATAATATTACCTATAAAATTGTTTAGTCAGAATGCTTAGTTTTTTTATTCCTCCTCATCAATATTTACTGTAAGTCCAATGAACACACCAAGCTAAATACTGCAGGTATTTACGAAGGAAAAGAGGAAGCATCCAAAGGAATTAAAAATAAAATACATACAAATTACGAATGTAAAAGGTTTTTCTAACAGTGAGAATGCTGCTAAAGGTCAGCAGACTAAGGAGTGTTACTGTTTTGTAGACATTAGAGCAGAAAGATTGATGGAAAAGGGGAAAAACAGAGTGAAAAAGAGGATAGTTTGGGCAGTGATTTATTTATGTTCGCAAAATACAAAAGCTTTATTTAATTTGTCTGATTAGTAATCATAAAAACTGTAAGGAAACACAGAAAGAACAGAACAGATTATCTAATATCCTATGAGGCAAAAATAACGAGGAGGCACAATTTAAAACAAATAGAATCATGATGTGATATGCTACTTTACCTCGTTTTATAAATAATACACATTTTCATACCAGCAATATGGACTTACATAGCATATCAGTGAATGCTACTACCTTTAGAAGCAGACTGTGCCTGGGTCTGTCACCTACCTTTTCGTCCTAATACCTGGGTGAACTTGGGCACATTAACTTTCTGTGTCTCACGCATATCAGCTTTAATATTAGGCTAGGATTAATTTTTATATCAAGGAGTTGTTGTAAGGATATCATGAAATAGCCCATGCTGTCACCTTACAATGGTACCGAGCACATTAAGTATGTTTAATAAATATTAACTATTTTTACTTCTGCATCTGTAGAAGCCATTTTAATAGCTATACATTATGCTATTATAAGAATGTAACATATATATTTAAATAAGTCCTTACTATTATACATTGTTTCCTCTGAGCCAATGGTCTCAAATGTAAGAGAGAAGAAGAATGGTACATACAGTTTTAATTTTTGAAAAACAATTATAAAGTTGAATTTTAATACTAACTTTAAAAATCACCACTTTTTTGGTTACATATTCACTACTTAAATCCAAGAGTTTTATTTGTACACCAAGAGAAAATATTTAACAGGCCTGTGACTTGCCTACACGCCAATAAAATGGTAAATCTAAATTAAGACAAGGGTAGATTTCTCTCTTCTACACGTATTCCATCACTACAATAGGGGTGTTGATCTGGTCTATATTCTTGGAAAACTGTAATGGAAAATCATTACAGTGAAAACCTAACACTTCTAGGAAGTGCAGGCTATTTAGATTAAATCAGGTACAAAGAGACAAATATTGTTACATGAAGATTCTTAGCCAACTCTGTGTTTGGCACCTAAGGCTATGGGATTGGCAAAGGTTAAACAGGGTATTTATTCCAGTTGTCTATCATTTCATTTCCTACATCATTTTTTGCTATAAAGGTGAACTTTATAGCTTCACAGGTACACTCCAGAACATTTAAAAAATATAACCAGATATTTTTATTTCTCAATGAAATCAATATGCTACTGAAAAACTTACAGGAAATATCCATAGACATTTCCTATTTAAGGAAAATACCTTTAGTCCAATCCAAATGATCTAGCTTCCATGAGACATGAAATTTTGGAATAAGTTAAATAAGTCATTCAAAATATAAGAGCCTGTCATGAAAAATAGCGATCATATTATTGGGAGCAATCCTCTCCCACTTTATTTAGATTTCATATAACAATTAATTCACATGCCTCTAAAGAATGAAAATAGTATTTTATATTAAATTGAAAATTATTCAATACTCAAACAATCCTTTGATTAGTATATATCCTCAAAAGAATTTCTATCCTAAATAAATCACAATAAAAGGATTTAATTTTCTTTATGCTGTGTAATACATTATTTTTAGATAAGGTTTAGATTTTTTTTAGATTTTTAAAGATAATGCTTATGATTTCTAAAATAGAAGTTTTACCTGTAAACACTAACATCTGCCTAATGGCCTTTATATTTTAAAATAACTTCACTCTTGATAAAATACAAATCTATTGATCCTAAAAATTTGTTATACTAAAGGATGACATTGTATGAAATACGATAAATTAGTAACTTTATTTTCAACAAAACTGCACTTCGATATCAGGTGTCAGATAACTATATATATTTATGCAATTCCATTAAACACAAGATGTTCTGCTACCTGAATTTCAGAAGTCTTCAAGAAACTGTATCTGTTATGAGAAGGGCTTGCTATTAGTATATTGGGTAGTATGAGCAGGCATCATATGATATATAACATCTTTAAATTAGCACACTAAGTTTTGTAGGTGAATATATATTGGTATATAAAACTAAAAATTGGAATACAGATATAGTTAGCTGTGATTTCATCCAAAAGATGAAAATTCCTATGTAAGACATTTTTTCATGTACTCTCCACCTATGTTTTAATTTTCTTCACGTGATTTTTCAAATTTAGTATTAGAACTCACCAAAAAAATTTTAAAAATCTATATGATTACCACATTTGAGTCCAAGGTCTATTTAATACTATTGTAATCTTGGACATTATTTCCCCTTGCAAGTCAGTTTTCTCATCACAAAAAGGGGAGGGGATAAAAACAGTACTTATTTTACTGAATTATGAGAAAAATTAAATGAGAACATAAAGCGACAGCATAATACCTGACTAAGGAATTGTGGCTTCCTGCTATTATTACACATTTACTGCACATATTCATAAATCCAAATGTATTCATATAAAGATAATGGAGAGAATATGAACATATGTATAGAACTAAGACAGTTGGAGTTTATCAGAAATAAGAAAATATCACATCCTTTAGGCAAATTAGTAATTTTAACTTTGAGCAAAAAAGCTTCTCAATATTTTAACATATACCCATTATATGTAACAATCTAAAATGTTCAAGGTGTTATCAGAAGAAAGTCACAAAGTGTAATGAAGCAATGAACAAAACATTACCAACCTACAGTTTTAGACAAGACAATGAAATGTGAACTAGAGAGACAGCGTTCACGCATTTATACTAAGTATCCTACCAATTTCTGCATCAAGGAAACTTGGCTCTATCACGAAAACAAAAAGGTAATTTTTGTGTGAGGATTTTAAAATTTATTTTTACAGGAGTTCTCTTAATGGTTTAAGTTTTAACAACTGTGGTTATTTTTTTTTAAAGAAAAAATAGTGGGAATTAGTTCTTGTCCTACATGTAGTAAATATACCACCAATCAATAGTATGTTCATTAAATACTGAATACTAAAAATACGTATAAAATCAAAAGGAAAATGTATGCGATACGCCTGAAGACCTCTGTCTATTCTACTTTGAGGGGTAAAGTTGTTAAGCAGAAGTAACATTGTGAGTTCAAGGTCAGTCTGAACTATGCCCTGTCTTAAAACAACAACAACAACAAAAATAAAATAAAATAAAATTAGATCAATAAAGTATTGACAAGAAAATATATTCATGATATATCAAGAAAAAAGTTCATAACAGTATGCACATTTCATCATTTTTTAAAAAAACAGTGGAAATACATACATCAATCCTGTATTTCTCACTTCTTCCTATCCCCTTTTCTATTTATATACACACAAAATAACAAAACATCTGGAATGCAATAGGTATGCTAACAGTGACTATCTCTAAAAAATGAAGTACAAATTTTGAATGTTTTCTCTCATTTATCCATACATTACAATTTTTCAAAAGAGAAAATACTTTGTTTCAGTAATACAAGAAATGTAAATGAGTCAAACCTTGCATTAGTTTAAAAGTTTGATTTTATTCTACGTGGTTTTTCAATTCTTTAAAATTCTATGCCATTTTCTCCTATCCACTGATTATCACTTAAATTTATATCTAGGTCAAAGCCAGTCTGGGCTACAGAGTGAGTTCAAAGCCAGTCTGAAATACATAGTGAGACTGTCTGAAAAACACGATAAAATTGAAAAACAAACAAATGAAAAACCTTATAACTAGGGACTAAAAAGCTTCCTTATAAATGAATTTAAAGATCAAATCTTAAGACAACTGTATTGTAAAATTAGATGAAAAATTTAGCAACATGATTCAGAGAGCAATACAGTAAAAAGTTAAATAATATATGGATAAAGTGCCAAGTAGTTAGCAATTATTAAGTTATCTCTTTAGTTAATAAGATGGTCTCTAAAACAACGAAAGAGGAACCAATCAATGATCACGGTAAATATGTAATGAATAAACAAATATTGAAATATCACATAATACTTCTGTAATGAAAAATACTTGCTGGAAATACTATATTTCTTGAGATCCCAGAAGCACACTTCATGAAACTTGAGAAAACAATCTAAAAATTCATTTGGAGCAAGAAAAGACCCAGAATACCAAAAGCAATTCTAGGTAACAGAGGCATGTCAGGGGTATCACAATGCCCAACTTGCAACTATACTACAAAGCTACGGTGATAAAAACAGCATGGAACTGGCAAAGAAACAGACCTGAGGACCAGTGGAACAGATTAGAAGATGCAGAAACAACACCAGACACACTCATTCATCTCATCTTCAATAAAGGAGTCAAACACCCTCAATGGAGGAAAGATAGCCTCTTTAATAAATGGTGCTGGATAAACTGGCTTTCAACTTGCTAAAGATTAAAACTAGACCTATATCTCTCGTCATGCACTAATCTAAAATCAAAATGGATTAAAGATCTAAATATTAAAATGGAAATTCTGAACCAGTTGGAACAGAGGTTAGGTAGAACTCTTGAAGACACTGGTGTAGGAAAAGATTTTATGAACAAAACCTCAGTTGCCTGTGAACTAGCACAATCAATGAGTGGGATCTCTTCTTATTAAAAAGCTTCTGCACAGCAAGAGAAACCACCAGCAGTGTGAAAAGACAACCCACAATGTGGGAATAAATCTTCACCTGCTCTTCCTCAGACAAAGGTCTACTATCTCAAATCCATAAAGAACTTAAAAAGATCAGACCTCCCAAATTTAAAGACCCAATCCGAAAATGGGCATCTGAAATGAACAGACTTTTCTCAGATGAAGAAGTAGAAATAGGAA
Organism: Heterocephalus glaber; assembly: GCF_053883595.1. Lineage (NCBI taxonomy): Eukaryota > Metazoa > Chordata > Mammalia > Rodentia > Bathyergidae > Heterocephalus > Heterocephalus glaber. The sequence continues at coordinate 4,847,812 of NW_028258191.1, forward strand.
ATAAATATATGAAAAAATGTTCCACATCACTGGTCATTTGAGAGATGCAAATGAAAACAAGGCTAAGATTCCACTTCAGTCCAGAAAGAATGGCTGCTATCATGAAATCAACCAATAACAAATGCTGGCAGGGCTGTGGGGAAAGAGGAACCCTGCTCCACTGCTGGTGGGAGTGTAGACTGGTGCAAGCACTGTGGAAATCAGTATGGAGATACCTCAAAGAACTAGGACTGGAAGTCCCATTTGACCCTGCTATTCCACTGCTGGGGATCTTCCCCAAAGAATTAAAAGAATCATACCACAGTGATATATGTGCACCCATGTTCATAGCAGCACAGTCTGTGATAGCTAAAACTTGGAAACAGCCCAAATGCCCATCAACTGGAGACTGGATAAAGAAAATGTGGGTTTTTAATAAAATGGAGTACTACTCAGCCATAAAAAATGAGAAATTAGAGACATTTATAGCTAAGTGGATGCACATTGAGGCCATACTCTTAAGTGAAATAAATAGGACACACATGTAAATACCGAAGAGTTTCTCTGCTGTGAGAAACTGAAAGTCTAAATAAGGACTAAAATGTATAATAGGTAATGTGAAATAGGAAGAAAAGGGGCAAAGGGGAAGGAAGTGGGAGGGCTAGGTGAAAGGAGGGAAGGGAATGGAATTAATATGAGAAAATGGAAAAATAGGAACAAAATCTTTGTAAATAGGGAGGAATGGAGGAGTTGAAGGGAGGGCTGGGCAAGGGTGAAAAATAAGAACCAAGAGAGATTATTTAAAGGTGCAAATTTCCAATGATGAATGTCATTATATTGTATACCTAGAATGTATCAATGATTAGAATGAATAATCGATAATGCAAAATAGGAAGAAAAGGTCCAAAGGGGTAGGGGTAGTGGGAGGGGCAGGGGAAAGGAAAGAAAGGAAAGGAAAAATGAGAGATGGAAATAAAATCTTTGTAAATAGGGAAGGGTGGAGGGCGTGAAGGGAGGGCTAGGAATGGGGAAAAAATAAGAACCAAGATGCATCTGTAAATGTACAAGTTCCCAATCAGAAATGTAAATGTGTTGTATACCTAAAATGTACCCATAAAATAATTTAAGAAAAAAATACTATATTTCTTGCATAACAGTGTAGAAAGAGCATGTAAGCTCAGAAAACATGTATGCTATGATTAAAAAGAGAGATTCATTGAAAAATAACATAACCAAGGTCTCTGCCTGTGTTCTTTCAATATATTCCCCTAATAAGATACAGGAAGCAAAGGATAGCCAAATATCTGAAGCCTATTAAGGGGTTCTTTTAGGTTCAACAGGATACACAAATTCACAGGACAACTATAGACCATCCTGGGAACCAATCTACCCAGGAATCTTACAGGACAAGAAACGAAGCTTGTCAGCAGGGCACTGTCGGGATATTTCTCTTTTCCAAAAGCCCTTACAGCAGTCCATGTATTGGTTCATACAGACACTGAGGAGCTTTCTTTTCTGGCCTCCCAGATCATGACTTATCTGCAAGATGAGGTTCACATCAGTAGGTGAGGGAGCCAACTTAGGAGATTCATACCACACTAAAGCCAGTATCTCTTGTGTAACAACTCCATAGGCATAGACAGCTTCCAGAATCTCTCTAAGGGACATATCCTTTCTGTTTCACCACATACAAAGAAGGCTCAAAACAAGGCTTTCTTAGAGGTTGTTATAGGCCTTTAAACTTCCAGATGAAGTTTACCAATTAGGGGTCACTTCTACAATATGCAATCTTGACTAGAAACAGCTAACATACTACCCTTACCAGATTATCAAGGAAACAGCTACAGAGTTAACAGAATGTTAAATTCTCATGCCAAAGGGGCAGGTTTTGGATGAATCTTTGCCCATACAGGGTAGCATACTTTCTAATAGCACAGAGGAGAGAATTTAGTTATCATGAGATTTTTGAAAGTCAGTGTGAGGTACTGGAGTGGAGAAAAAAGTTAGATGATCAAAAGGTATAATAGACAATGTGAAATAGGAAGAAAAGAGGCAAAGGACAAGGGGAAGTGGGAGGGGTAGGGAAAAGGAAAGAAGGGAATGGAATTAATATGAGAAAATGAAAAAATGGAAACAAAATGTTTGTAAATAGGAAGGAGTGGAGGGGTTTAAGGGAGGGCAGGGGAAGGGGGAAAAATAAGAACCAAGATATATTATGTCATTACATTGTATACCTAAAATGTACCAATAAAATAAAAGTATTTTTAATTAGAAAAAAACAAGTAAGATGTGTTACATACATGTGCCAACTCCCCATGATGAATGTAATTGTTACATGCCGAAAACATGTACTTACACAAACAAAATAGATTTTACAAAGTAAAGACTAATATTTTATTTTGGGGAAAAAAAGAATTAGATGTAGGGAGTAACGAAAGATAAGGGAAAATTGAACAAGATTTTCTTGTAACCCTGAATAGCACTATTCCTATTTGATTTAATTCCAGGTGACAACTGATTAAAAATAGACTCTAAATTCACTGTTTTTATTTTGTAGACAAGCGGACAAAAATCTTAGCCTCCATTTACTTAAGAAACAATTCTTTTAGGATGAATATAAAATAGAGATTTATCTTGAGTCTTAGATGTATAAGAACTTAAAACTTTATGTCTTGGCAAATGAAATGAAATGTTTATTAAAATGTTGATTTTTATCTTGCTCTGTGCCTAATGATAATCTGTAAAAAATATAAAATATGTAACAGATATTTTATAATTTAGATATTTTTGTCACTAACAATTATTGGCTCGTTCTTAAATACTTCTTTGATGTAGACACATTTAAAGCTCATAGACATTTTATTATCTAACATAGTAAATGGTTTAGAGTGAATACTCAGAAAATGAATGTTTTCTTTCCTTTTCAAGTTACAAACTCAGTAGGAAAATTGGAGAAATCCTTCTGAGAGTATGTCAGTGGAAGAAAAATAACATCCAAACAATCATAAAAACAATTGACAAAACTTAGGAATACTATTTGTTATTAAAAATTCCTAAAGTTCAAACTCGTTATTTAATCACTGGTAAATATAATCATATATCTGCAATGCCAAACATTGTTAGAAGTTAAAATGCAACTTCAGCAAATGTTTTTACCTTACACTGAGCCCAATACTATCATGTTTAAATGATCAAGTACAATATATAAAATTATACATTTTGAAAGCATGTTAAGTGAATCAGCCTTTCTATTATTAGTCTAACCTTTAAAGATTAGAAAGCATACAAATTCTGAATTAAGACTGTAACTATTTGGAAACAAGAACCATGAGGTTTTTTACTTTTCACAAAGTAAGACTAAGGATTACTACAATTTTAGTTTCTTACAAATTTCCTCTGACCAGGAAAAAAACTAAAATGATAAATTATTATATATAATATATATATACTATTTTATATATATATACTATTATATAATAGTATATATTATATATATATATATATGTTAACTAAGTTTATGCCAGCGAACAGAATTACTTGAATAACTGTATGATACTTTTATTTTTTTGGTACCAGGGATCAAACTCGGGACTTTGTATTTGCAAGGCAGGTGCCAGAACCACTGTGCTAAATCCCCGGCCCTGTATGATACTTTTGATTTCAATTTAATATACAAACAAAATGGAAAAGTTTTAGATGACATGACAAAATGTTAATATGGATATTGTATAATACATGCAAACATATTTACAACTAAAAAATTAAGCCCTCAATAAATGTAAAGAATAAAGTATATGAGTACATATTTTATTGAAACAAAAAAGCACACCTGGCTGAAAAAAAAAGATGGGAAATACTTAAAATTCCCCCCCAAAATAAAGAAGTAATTTTTAAAGATATTTAAAGAGGAGAAAATCCAAAGATTTAAATGTACAGTCTAGACCTCTGCTATATAGCCAGCTGAAATGTGTAAATCAGTTCCACTTTTCTAAGAAAATTGATGATATAAGTCAACCCTGGCAATCAATGGGGTGACGGATGTCGCAGCCAGATCGCCCTCACATCCGACGGTATAAATCAATAGCTACGGAAATTTTCAAGAACTTTGATTCAGAAGTTTCCTTCCAAGAATTCATATCTTTAGAAGTAGAGATGTCAACAAAGGATGATAATACAAAAAATAAACTTGACATTGCTGTGTTATAATAATAAATATTAGAAACAATCTATGGTCCAACATTTATAAAGTAACTAAGTTATGATATACACATATAAAGCATTATCTGACAATTTACAATAACATGAAAATACATTTAAAATAGCATACATTTCCCCTTTTAATTGAGTAAGAAAAAACAAATGCATATATGATGTCAATTACGAAGGGATGAAAAAGACTGAAGACTTAATAGTGTCATTTTCTAATTCTATGTACCACCTAGGGTTGCCACAGTGAGCATAAAGTAGATTTAAAAAGAAAAACACAAAAATAAAAAATAAATGGGCACTTATCAATACAACTGATCATTTGAATACAAATATCAATTACGTATAATTAAAGTAAGTACAAATTATACCTCAGTGGGGCCCACATCTCTAACAGTCAAGCAGGGTTATGATAAAGGGGAAGAGCACTTTTTTAAAGGATACCATCCTAAATAAAAATTCTTTTGAAATATAAATAAGCTCAGAAAACAAAATATTAGAAAAAATTTATGTTTGATTTTTAAACATCTCAATAGCATGATAACACATAAATGATTTCAATACTTGGGTCACTTTGCAATGGAGAAGAAAATGTTATAAAACAGAAAGATAAACAGTATCAGCATCAGTCTCATTTGACTTTTTAATAATCTTTATGGAGACATACCATATATAAAGCTTTTCTCATTATCTAATGAACAGGGGTAAAATGGCAAGGTATAAGGTAATAGCACAACCATCTCTAACTGTAAAGAATGGGTAAAAATGATATGTAGAATTTTACTAAGGTAAGGCATTTAAGGAGTAATGACAAAAATATATTCATAAAACAAAATCAACACACCCTATCAGTTACAAGAAATGGAAACTTAGAAGTAATGTTTTTCCATTTCCTTGGTAAAGCTTTCTGTTTAACCCCATAACAAAATTATGGGCATTATGAAGAACAATAATAAAAAGAAAGCATCTTTTACATTAAAATTTTTCAATGTATTTTGGAATAGTTCAGGAGTCCATAACTCAATTAGGCTCTATAATAATCAGATTACAAGTGTATATAATATAAATGCACACTAATAAAATTAACCCTTCTTAGTGTGGTAAGAATCCACAAGATGGATGACCAAATTTGGTTTTCTACCAACTGCATAATTAAAAGATTTAAAAAGTGTGTCTTTACGGTGTAACATTTTCAAAGTACAGCTCCACGCTTCTGTGACCTTCCAAGACCCTGAAGCATCTCACAAGACACCAAGAACCAAGATTCTCCTTCAACTGTTTCAGAAAAATCCTTTAAGGAATTTGAAGAATTTTCTTTGGTATTTCTTAATTGAAAATTAATTTTAAATGTATTCAAATTCAGACTATTACATAACATTTTAATCACACAAGTATATTTACATAACTCACTTAACATTAATTATATTAATTAAATTTCAACTTGCCTAATGCATTAAGGTTAAATTGCCTCAGTGCATACAAATTGAATAAAGGATTAAAAGGGAAGAAAATTGTTTACTGGACACTTCATTGTTAAATGTGTATATTTATTGTACATATGGAAATCAAGAAGTCAACTATACTTTTCTTCAGTTGTCAGAACCAGCTTTCATGCATGAGAAAATATTTTTGTATTTAAAAACCCACTCCCAACTCAAGTATTTCTAAATGATACTAGTATGAACGTATGCAAACTACAGGAACAAAATCATAACTTTTTATACACACAAACACTACCATAATGAATGATATATAAGAAACTCTTGCCAAGGTTCTTTATCTACAAGTCTTCCCTCTGTTGTTTCTCTAATATTAAAAACATCTAAGGGCTGGGGATTTGGCTCAGCGGTTCTAGTGCCTGTCTCGCAAGTGCAAGGTCCCAAGTTCGATCCCCGGAACCAAAAAAAAGAAAATAAAATCTAAAGATTCTCACATAGAAAACTACATGTTGTAAACAACTATATATAAGTTTTCCATTTGTTTACTCACTCATTTACTTATTCATCCATCCATACATGCATCCACCCAATACATGTCATCAAATTCTTCCACTGTACTTCAATGATTTAATTTATACACTGAAATAGCTAAAAGAAGTTATGAATAAGCACATATAAGTCCACTATGTTCTTCTGGAACACTATGTTTAATACATGCAACAAAATGCATCCTGGAAATGTATAAACTAATAATTCAAACATACTTCTTGTTTAGACATTCTGTGAACAAATCCTTTAAGTCAGAAATAAATAATGAAATTTATTTGAGGAAAATTTCACATACTACTTCTGACCTTTATAATACTTAAGAGATAAATGGAAAAATATGTGGGGAGATGGAATCAAACTTCATGATAATGCTTTGCTCGATTATTTTTAAGGAAGCAACAAAACTAAAGAGAAATGATAATGGAAATATTAAGTAGTAAGCATAACAGAGCCCCAGAAAACTTTTTATTTTTTTATAGTGCTTGCAATGCAATAAAAGCAATCTGGAAAAGCTAAATAAATATTTACATATTGTAACTTGTTAAGTAATCCATAGTCTAAATTTGCTTCTTAATGATATCACATATACTACAAAAAAGCTGCAAAAAAAATACTTAACACAAACAAGTTGGCAGTGTTGGAGTACAATATGCTTGAATTCTGACTATCTCCATTTACTAAACTAAGAGATATTGAACAATTTAATATTGTCCTGATTTCACAGTCTGAAACTACGGATACTACCTAAATTGTAGGGTTTCTATAAGTATTCAAGAAATAATATCAGGGAAGATATTGTATGCTTATATTGATACATAAATATAAGCATATTGTAAGGAAGAGGGAGGAAAAAAAGTCAAAATAAAAAAATGCTAGCCCACTCTGAGGCAGAGCATATAGGAAGGTGAAAGTTATCAAACCTAAGCAAGATTTATACTAGTGCATATTATAGTGCCCAGAATACAAAATCTAACAAATTAGAATGCCGCATGAAACAATAACTCAGTAAGTTATTAGTATCTGACTTTAATATTATTTACCTATGAATATAATTTTGCGTATATTTGCTTTATGCAACTGATATTTTCTAGGACTTAAAATTCAAGAGAAGACAATTAATGACAGTACTGCAAATGCATTTCAATAAAATATAAATCCCTAAGCATATGTATATGATAGCTCATAATGTAAGGTTTGCCGTGTAGTTCTTCCTCAGAAATTATATAGTTTGTCACGTGTATGTGTTAGCAAACTGATTTTAAAGGTGGAAAATTAATTCAAATTTTACAGTATGATATTCAAAGAATTAGAATACCCCTACCAATTTAGTAACAAGGTCTTCAAACAGCCCATATTCTATGACTTCACTGCATTAAATGTACATGAAAATCAGTAACAACAAAAGGTATCTTCAGACTTGAAGCAAAAAACAAAAAATTCTAAAGAACTCAGGAATCCATGAAGAAATCATAATAGAAATTAGAATATATTTATAAGAAAGAAATAACAGTTGCCATATATCATAAATTATGGAACATAGCAAACTCAAAACGTAGAGGATATTGATGCCCTTCAGTGCTTAAATTTTAAGATAAAAGGGTGAAAATTAATGAGAAAGGATCTACATAAGCAGAAGAAGTCAGAATATAAAAAAAGCAAACTAAAAATCAAAAGAAAATAATAAAACATAGAAGCACACAGTTAATCAAGAACAAAAGAAGCATACATAAAAATTCTAGACACGAAAAATGAAGTGTAACAATGTACATACTAAACAGATAAATATTAGGAAATATTTCATAGCAATAAATGTGAATATAAAAGTGAATTCCTAGACAAACATAACATTTGTTATTGAAAGAATAGATTGAGACCCTAAACATTCCTTCAATAACTAAAGTAATGAAATAAAAAGTTAACAACGCTTCACAAAGCCCTCGTGAGTTATAGGTGATTTTCATTATGTATGTATAAACATAGTTCTAATTTTACATAAACACTTTCAGAGAATGGAAAAAAAAGCATAAACTCGTCAAATTATTTTACAAAAAATGAAAATTAAAGGCCAATTTCACTTTCTGTATAAAGAGACACAACATGTAAACTAAACACTTTCAAACTTAATTTAGCAATGTATGAAAAAATACATGACTTAGTTTTATTCAGTTTAGAAAGTCACATAACTATAACTCATTGCATTAACAAATAAAAAGAAAAATTTTAGTCATTTCAAAAAATACACTTAATATACCTCAGTATTTTTCCATGAATGATATAAACTCTTCTAGTAGAAACAGAAGAAAACTTTAAGTATCTATTAAAAAGCATTCACAAGAAAAAGTTACTTTAAGATAGCACACAGAAAGCATTCTTCTTACGTTCTCAACATTATGAGGATGACCATCATCAGATTCTACCAGGCATGGAAAGTAGAAGAAAAGAAAAAAGTACAAGGTTTGAAAAAGAAAAAAACAATTTCATTTATTGAAAACTATATCTCCAAGAGAATACAAAAACTTGCTAGAACAAGAAAGAACGCTGAGTATAAACTTTCTAAACAAATATACAAAAGACAAATACAAAAAAGATAACTGCACACAAACTAGAGGTAGAAAATGTATTTCAAAGTACTAAGACTAAAGAAATATAAAGGAAAAATTCCAAAACTTTGAGAGATATTAAGAATAAACAATGGTGGAGTACCCTGGGTTTGATCCTCAGCACCACCAAAAAAGAAAACAGGAGGAATAAATATGGGAAATATCCTATGATCTTGAACATAAGGATTAATTATTATAATGAGATCAACTTCAATCAAAATTCCTATAAATTTCCTTAAAAGAATGAAATCAAAGTAGATTCTCTGACCACAATAAAACAAACTTAGAATTTACCAGCCGACGAAAATTTGGAAAATTCGAAAACATGTAGAAATTAAATGCACTTCTAAATAATCAATGAGTGAAAGTGGAAATCACAAGGAAAACCAGTGTCACTTTTGAGATGAACAAAAATGAAAACACAACATGAAAATTTTGGGTATGCAGCAAAACCAGTGCTAAGAGGGAAATCCATACAGCTGCAAATGCCCATATGATTAAAAAATAAAAAAACAATTATGTAATCTCCCCCCACCTTAAGAAAAAGATGTGAACTAATCCCAAAACAAGAAGAAACTAACAAATATTAGAACAGAGAAAAGAAACTTAAGAATAGAACAAAAGAGAATAATCAACAAAATCAAAAGTTTGCTTTTTGATACAATCTGGAAAATTGACAAACCTTTGGTTAGACTGTCCAATAAAAACAGAAGGTTTATTACTAATATCAAGAATGAAAGCAGGCACATCAATACCTTATAGAAAGAATGAATTAAAAGATTATAAACAACTGTATAAAAACAATTAGATAATGTACATTAAATAAAAAATTCCTAAAACCACATAAACTAGAAAAACTCACTGAAAAGTAAAATGTGAATGAATGTACTTCTAACAAGTGAATGAATAACAAAACAATTTCTATAAATGCAGTAACATATGGCTTCATCATTGAGTTCTACCAAACATTCAAGTAAAAATTAATGCCAATCCTCAAGCTTTTCCAAAACTTAAAGAAAAAGGATCACTCTCCAATTCATTATAAAAGACTAGTATAACTTGATACAAAGGCCAGAGTAGTAAAAAGAGAACCAAAGAACAGTATCTCTTAAGAATGTAAATTGAACAATTCTCAAAAAAAAAAAAAAATCACTAGAAAAGTGAATCGAGATGCATTTAAAAGGATTATCCATGATAGACAAGTGGGATTTATCTTATGAATTTAAGGTTGGATCAATGTATGGAAATCAATCCAATACATCAAATTAATAAAACAATGGAAAATGAAAAACAATATATAATCATCTCAGCAAAAATGCAGAAAAAGCAACAAAATGCAGCACACATTCACAACAAACTAACTCTCAACTGAGAAAGAAACTGCCTGAACATCTAAACATCTATGAAAAACCCACACTAAAATCATGCTTAATGTAAGACAGTAAATTTTTTATACCCTTTCTAAACTATTTGTTTTAGCCAGGGCAAGTGGGTAAGAAAAAAAGGCATCCAGTTTAGAAAGGAAGTCACATTATCTCTATTTGTATATGACATGATCTTTTCTATTAAAAAAAACCCTTGAGATTCCACTAAAATTTTTTAGAGCTTAAAAAGAATTAGTTGGGAGTAGGGTCCTGAGTTCGATCCCCAGTACCAAAAAAAAAGAGTTAGCTGGGCCTAGTGGCCCATGTCTGTAATTCTAGCACTGCGGGAGGCTGAGGCAGAAGGACCGCAAATTTGAACCACTTAGGTAGACCCTGTCTTTAAAAAAAAAAAACTTAAGGTGGGGATTTAGTAAAGGCCCTGTTTCAATCCCCACTAACCTCCCCTACCAATTTTAGAGCTTTTCCAATTTCAACAAACATGCAGAATACAAGACCAAGTTATATCGTATTTCTTTCTTTCTTTTTTTTTTTTTGGTACTGGGGATCGAACTCGGGACCTTACACTTGCAAGGCAGGCGACAGAAACCACTGAACTAAATAAATGGCCCGTACTGTATTTCTAAATACTAGCAATGAACAAACCAAAAGTGAAAGAAAACAATTCTACATATATTATCATCAGAAGAAATAAAATACTCAGGGATAAATTTAACCAAGAATTTTATGACTTGGTACTAAAACTATGAAAGTTTAAAGAAATTAAAGAATATGTACATACATAGAAAGACATCTCTTATTCATGGATTGGAAGAGTTACTATTGTGAAGATGACAATAACCCCAAAATGATCTACAGGTTCAATGCAATCCCTTTCAAAATTTCAATAGCCTAGTTTTTGTTGCCTTCCCATCTTCAAACTTGGCAAACTGATTTTAAAATTCATGTAGAAATATAAGGGACTCTGAATAGTCAAAATAATCTTAGAAAACAACAAACAAAAGAAATTTTAAAAAATAAAAAACAAAGTTAGAAGATTTATACTTCCTGACCTCAAAACTGGTTCAGTTTTCAGTAATGGGCAGTGTGATGTTGACACAAGGAGAGACTTATAAATCAATAGAATAGAATTGAATTTCAAAAATATACATCTGTAATCAAGTTTTGATAAGAGTGACACATAATTCAGTGGGAGTAGAAAGTAGTTTCTTCAAATGGTACTGAAGAAATTGGATGAGCAAAGGAATGAATTTGGACTCAATCTTACACTATACAAAAAAGTTAAAATGCATCAAAATTAAATGTCAGAGCTAAAATGTAACTCCTAGATGCAGAGATGCAAATCTTCATGGCCTTGAATTAGGCAGTGATCTCTTCAATTGACATCCAAAGCTAAAGTAACAAAAGAAAAAACAGATTGGACAAAAATTTTTGTGCTTCAATGTACAAAAGAAAAGAAAGTAACAGGACAACATGCTGAGCAGGAGAAAATATTTCAAGCATATATCCAAAAAGGGTCTAATATCCAAAATATATAAATAACTTACAATTCAACAATAAGATAAATGATTGATCAAAAATGAAGGAGTTGAATGGACATTTGGCAAAAAAACACATGCAAATGGCTAATAACATGAAAATATTTATAACATCAATATCTATCAAGAAAAATAATTAAAACCCAAATGAGATACAACTTCCCACTTACTAGGGTTGCTATCATAAAAAAGATATATAATAATAAGTGTTGGTAAGGACATGGGGAAAAGTGAAATTTTTTAATGCTGGTAGAAATAGTAAATAGTGTGGCCACTTTGAAAAAGTCTGAGTTCTTCAAATGTTATTGAAGAGAGTTTCCATATGATCCAGCAATTCTACTCTTAGGTATACTGTATATTCATCAGTAATGAAAATAAATGTTTACCAAAAAAACTTGATTATCCATAATAAAGAAAAAGTGAAAGCAACCAAAATATCCATAGAAAACTGACGGATAAACAAAAATTCAGCCACAAAAATAATTTAAATACTGATACACACTAACACATGTATGAAATATGCTGTGTGAAAGAAGACACAAAAGGCCACATTTTGTATGATTCCATTTATGTGAAATGTCTAGAATAAGGAAATACAGAGTTAGAAAGTGGATTAGAAGTTCTCAAGGCTTAGAAGTTACTGCTAACAGGTGTAGGCTTTCTTTTTAAGGTAATAGAAATAGATAAGACAGTGATTGTAGTTCCACAATATTGTGAACATACTGAACTAAAAAACAACGAATTGTAGAGTTTAGAACTTACTGCTAACAAGGATAGGCTTTCTTTTTAAGGTTATAGAAATAGTCTATAATAAGATAGTCATGGTAGTTCCACAACACTAAATATACTAAAAAACAATGAATTCTATACTCTTAAGCTCATGTTATTAAATTTTATCTCATAAAAAAAAGTATTCTCTGGCCTCTCCACAGGAAAAGCAACAGAAATCCAATTCTACAGTGGTAGGAATAGAGTAAATCCTAAAAATGTTCATTCTTTTCTTTTTTTTTTTCATTTTGCTTTGTCATTGTAAAGATATTGTCAGCCAGCTGTAGTGGTGCACATCTTGTATTTCCAGCGTTCTGGGAGCCTGAAGCAGAAGGCTTGTTAAGGCTGAGCCTAGCTTAGGAAACTTAGCAACTTTGCAAGACTCCTTCTCAAGAAAAATAATTGGGAGATGTTGCTCCGTGCAAAGATCCAAGGTTTATTCCCCACTCTGGCTAGACAGATGAAGGGATAAAATAAAAATTAAAACACTGTGATCACAGTCATCCCTATATTAGAAATAAATACAGCCGGAATAGAAAACCACAGGACAAATTCTATGGCTATGTCCTACCCACAGATTTCTATGATTTCTTCTCAGTTCCTCTCTTGGGTCAAAGGGGAGGTGAAAAATGGATAACTTCTGGGGATATCCCACGAAGTCCACATGGGACATGATTTCCAGCTGTAAAGAGCTACAGGGCTGCCAAATTTCTATGCACAAATCAATGGGCTGCTAAGAATCAAAGAATACGTGAGTTGACGCCACTGTCTACAATCAACCCATTCTAGTTAATCTATCACATTTTGCCACAAATTTATAATAGTAATCACGGGGGGGAAAAAGCTTCTTTTTCCTTATCATATCCCACAATGTGGTTAATTTCTCCCCTGCTATTGGCACTACCAGTCAGACAAGAGTATTACTGGTGAAATCCTATTTCATTAAACTCCCCCTGCCTCATTTAGCAACTTTAGTGTCTTCTTAGACAAAGAAGACTATGCCATATGAGCTGAGTATTTCAGCATCTCAGGTTGAGACAGGGTAATTTTTCACAGTGGGGTTTCTCTTATACTCACCCTGGGAGATTTGTTGAGTCTTCTTCTCTTAAGGGAGTGAAACTGTAACTGCAGACTCTATGAGGGACTTTTCAACCTCAGAGAGTGTCTCGTGAATAGATTCAGTACACTGGCTGCTTTCCACTCCCATCTTCTTTTTTAGAGATTTTCTGGTCATTTTTTTTTTTTTTTTGGTACCAGGGATCGAACTCCGATCCTTGCGCTTGTGAGGCAGGCGACGGAACCACTGGGCTAAATCCCCAGCCCTTTCTGGTCATTTTTATATTTTTGAACAAGTCATGTTACCTTGACTCTGCTTTTGCCTGTGCTTTTCTAGTTCCCTGGAAAGTATTGTCCCTCTTTATCCTTTGATTCTAAACCAGTAAACTGCTCTTGCTTGTTCAAGTCAGAGCTTGAGAAAGAGTTTCTTAATTGGACCCTTTCTCTCAATCCTTATTTTTCCATAAAACTCTTCACTAAAGCAGTAACTATGCTGCATTAAAACTGCTGATTTTCAACACAGGTATGTACATACCCTTACTAAATTATCAATTCTTCAAATGTAGAGGTTCTATCTTACTCATCTTTGTAATTCCAGCCCCTAATAAACAGTAAGAACTTTACAATTTCTTTAAATTTTTTTTTTTTTTTTTGGTACTGGGGATCGAAGTCGGGATCTTGTGCTTACAAGGCAGGCGCCAGAACCACTGAGCTAAATCCCTGGCCCTACAATTTCTTAAATAAGCCAAAGAAGGGAAATAAAAGCCTAACAGAAGCCACAATAGATGTTAACATTTCTTGAGCCCTACTGAAACTTTCTTATGTATCAGGCTTTACTTACAATTTTTCTCTGACTATTCCTAAAAACCCTGAGAGGCAAGTATAGTTAGTATGGTAAAATGATGCCTTACAGACACGAATATTTCAGAATTTGAACTTAAACACTGATCTCCAAAGTTTATGCTCTTACTTATATTTTAAAGGAAAGGAATGATGAATAAATTGGTTGAGATTGTATCCAAAGAGCACATTTAAAAATTCAACTTGAAAGTTATCTGTGGTATTTTCATGGGGGTTTCTTTGTGACGCTTTCTAAAATAACCCTATGCAAGACACCTTGTAAACAATGGTTTCACTAGCATTGATTTTTTAAAAATCTCATATCTTTGCACATACTCTTCTCTTATTCGAGGAAGACTTTACCATCTTATCCAGTTTTCCAGCTCATACTTTGAAATTTTGCTGAGGCATTACTTTCAACTTAAGGCCAATCTGCCAAAGAAAAATTCTCAGTAGAGGTTACTATTCTTCACGATTACTTCAATTACACATCTCTACATCACATTATATTTATGTATGTCTTCCCTGTTCACTCTAAATTTTTTCAAAGCCAGAGTCCCCTTTTTTCCATCTTTGCATCTTTGTACCCCGAATGCTTATGTAGCACAAAGCTCTCTCTCTCTCCCTCTCTCTCTCTCTCTCTCTCTCTCTCTCTCTCTCCCCTAGGTTTGAGGTGTTGTCTAACCTGGCCAAGCAGTATACAATAAACATCTAGACTCCCACTGCCAATCATCCTTCCTTTTTAAAACTTTCTCTGCACAAAACACATTCCATTCCTTTTGGTTGCAGAGCCCTTATTTCAACCCAGTAATGTCTGAGACTTTCCAGAACCCACGGTCTGTATGACTGGAATAGACCTAGGACATGAATGTGTGATGGCTTAGGAGAGACTAAAAGGTACAAACAAAAACAAGCAAGGTCTTCATAATCTTGAGAGTAGGTAGGCATCAAAAATAAAGAGATAACCATCTTATATATAATGAAAATTGTGTTCCATTAACTAAGAAAGGACAAATTAATTAAGGAGGAACAGACTGAATTGATGAGTGACATCTCATTGGAACTTTCATTAGAACTATGTTGAGGTGGGTGGGTGAGATAAGAAGTATTATACAGAAGACAGCACATGTGTAGAGGCAAGGAGACCTGCAGGAGGACACAACATAATTTTGAAGAAGAAGCAGTTATATGAGATGCAACAAAAGATAATAAGGGTAAGAATAATGGTAGATGAGGTTGGAGGTCTAATTAGATGGTAAAGATGAAGGGCTTGTATGACGGGCTGAAATTAGGATTTTATATAAACCAAGATGAAGCCATGCTCCTAAAGCTTTGTTAATCGGCTAGCAACATAACTAGATTTATGTTTGGGAGCAAGTTATTCAAGAAGATAGAATAGAGAAAAACCCAGAAGCAGATTAATTAGCCAAGTAGACTACTTACTACCATTCTCTAGTTAAGGAACGAACTAAAGCATCAGAAATACACAAAATAAGAATAAAGAACTGAACAAACTTAAAAGGATATAGCGGTTTTGTAGCATTCAGGGATGGGAGGGATATGGAGATAAACAAAGGGGGTGTACGGATATTTTTTAACTTGGGAATTGGGGTGAATAGGGATGATACCATCCAATAAAGTAAGATAAACAAAGAGGTTTGTGAGAAACGTGAATGAATTTAACCATATGAATGTGGAGTTCGAAGGACCCCTAAAGACTTATTATTAACCATTCAATTTAGGGCTTTATCACATGGTGAATTATTTTCATGTGTTCCAACCAATAATAAAAATCTTTCAAGATCTTGTATTTCTTTCTTTCTCAACATCACTAACACATAAAAACTCTTCATTAAAAACAAACCCTAGGGTCAGGGATGTAGCTCAGTGGTCCCGCCACCTGCCTCACAAGCACAAGGTCCTGAGTTTGATCCCTGGTACCAAAAACAAAAACAAACAAACAAACAAAAAAACTCTAGGTAAGCTGATTTGATTTGTGTGTACTATTTAACTGTATACATAATTTAAGACAGAATTCTATTATCTATTCTAGGCTTAAGGACAGAAGTCTTGAAATTTTCTAGATTGCTATATACAACAAATCCTAAAATACTTAAAAGGATAAGGGTAATGGAAAATGGACATGACAATTCCTACTTATATTTACTAGTAGCTACAGGATTATTTTTCCCTAACTCTATCACATAGCTATACATTTGGATTCCCTAGGCTGCACGGAGTGAAAAGAAACTGTCTTGGCTGCATATAAAATATATCATTAATGTATAAAAGTAACAAATATTCATTCATTCATTTATTCATTCATTTATTCATTTATTTATGTCTTTTGTAGTTGAGACAGAGTCTTGCTATAACTTCAAATTTGACACTGTCTTACTTCATCCTCCAAGGAGACTGGACTATCTGTGTGAGCCATCACACCTGGTTTTTTGTTTAACAACATTAAACACTGGGGGGGCGGGGGGCGGCTCCACAAACACTGTTGTGAGTGCAGAAGGTGCAGTTAACATTGCATTGTACCCTCCTTTACAGAGAGTTCCACTGTCATCTATCTATATGGTCCATACAGAAACACCATGAAACTGAGTCATGAAAATATCACAAACACAAAAAAAACCCAATAATGCTAAAAGTTTATGATTTGGGCCTGCATTACTAGTTGTCCAGAGCCACAGATGTCTACAGGTCACAGGGTGGACATACCTGGTCTATCTGCTCTTTACCTAGAACCAAGAAGGTTTCTGGTCTACTTGAGAAAGGGACCTAATTGAAGTTTAGTTTTCTATTTACCAGTCACATGTACAGTAGTGTCAGACATCGGTTCTACTATATTCTGTATAACCTTGAACAAGTTATTAAACTGGATCTTTAATTAAATCGGTAGAAAAGGACAGCAAGGCCTATGGTACATATGAAGATTAAATGCTATAGATACAAGTGTCTGTAACTATGTCTGGCATACAATAAGCAGCCAAATCAGTATCTTTCTAATCTTCATCTTCATGGAGAAAGGAGATACAAAGCTATAGATACTTTAATTAATTTATTTGCAAATACTGGTAAACTCTAGGCCTTGAACATGCTACGAAAACTAGGCAAGTGCTCTACCACTGTGCTATATCCCTAGTCTCATTCATTCATATATATTTTACTTTTTTTTTTTTTTTTTAGTTTTAGGGACACAACCCAGGGTCTTCACACTGAGCTATATCCCTAGCCATGTTTTTAAAATTTTGAGACAGGGTCTTGCTATGTTGTCTAAGCTGGGCTTGAACTTGTGATTCCCCTGCCTCTGCTTACCAGAGTGCTGGTAGGCATCAGGCATCATGTCCTTCTAATATGCATTTTAATATGAACAAGCTGACATATGTCAAAGACATTTTCAAAGTTGGTATACTGGTTAGAAAGTAATGAAATTAATTTTACAGAAGAGTTTAAAATTTACTAGTTATATAATCTTACTTGAATTTAACTGTTTTCTCACCTGTAAAATGATAAAAAATGTTACTGAATTTGAAAATGACTTTGTAGATTAAGTGATATAATACATTTGTAAATATATATATATATTTACAGTACTATGTTCCAGTTAGAGTATTAATAAAAAGATTAGTTGTTGTTATAACCGATATTAATATGAAAATATCAAGCAATTCTTACAGAGATAACATAATACATTTGTGAGCATATATCCTTGAGGAACATATGAAGAGAAAATCAAAGGCAACCAAGAGTATATCCAACAACTCACTAAAAAAAAGTACCATAAAAGTAGTATCATCTGGTATGAAAACAAATGAATTTTCAGTCAGAAATGAGAATAAAGTATTATTTTATATAAATTTGAATATCATACAAGACATGAAAAAAATATTATAGCATATTTTCCAAAAATAAAGATCTTAATAATAATACATCTTACATGATAACCTTTACTAAACTAATTTTTTTTTTTTGGTACCAGGGATCGAAACCGGGACCTTGCACTTGTGAGCTTAATCCCCAGCCCTACTAAACTAATTTTAATTTGCTTTTAAGGAAAAAATACACAGACAAACATTAACAGATGTTTTTATTATACTAATGAGCAACAAAAATAAGAACTTTTCCCACACAGAAATGGTATTTCTTTTTTTGGTACTGGGATCAAACTCAGGTCCTTGCGCTTGCACAACAGGCAGCAAAACCACTGAGCTAAATCCCTGGCCCCAGAAATGGTATTTTTGACTTACCTACTGATTATCTTAAAACAATTCATTTCCCCTTAGTAATAAATATCTTTCATTAATCCAACCAAGTCACTTTACCTGTCGATCTTAACTCTCACAACATGTTTGATGAGAAAGTTGACTAAAATATATGGTATAACCCTTGACTAGGAAATTTTTTTCTATGTTTAAAAAAGTCATAATGCTGAACTTACAGCTGTCTCTTAGTCCCATGGTGCAAGAGTGTTTATGATTAGTACTAAATAATGCAGCTCCATAGGCATACGAGCTCATTAATCCAGATCCAATAAATTGAAATGAGATAATGGAATGTCTCCATTTGTCTGAAGTTCAACCCTAAAGGTATTTGTGACGTAAACCAGGAAAAATAAAGATGATACCAAGATTCAGAAGACAATTTTCAGTCAAATTTCACATACTATTTTCAAGCAGTTTTTAATCTTTCTAAGCAGCACTAATTTACATACCGATACTTAATCTGTAACTAAGCCTTATTTCATTCAAATATAGCAATGATTCTTCATAGAAACATTTCATCTCTCTATATATATGAGGTTAGCTGCATATATTTAAAAACAATTCTTTTAAGTCATGCTTCTTCAAGATTTACACTAGATCTGATCTCAACATTTGATTTAGCAGACTTTTAAGTAACATTGGAAATCCCAGTCTGATATCCATTAAACACATGAATAACTGAAGATGCATTTTGAGAGCAAATAATAGAAATAAGTGAAATTTACTTAACTTGCATACATTATATATATGTACTGTGAGACCCAAGAAATATATTTTCGTAACTTATTTTTTAACTAAAATGATGATCAACCCTGCAAAAATAATTGTGTTTCTTTAAGATCCTATGCTCATTAACATTAATGAATACTGTTGATAATTTGTATATAGGTAAGAAACTGGTAAGTGAAATATGGTAAATCAAATATCACTGAACTGGGAATTTAAAAACTTTGATCCTAGGCTAAAGGCAAAATGACAACCATAAAACTCTAGAGCAGCAATTCTCAAACTTTAGTAGTGAACAGAATATCAGAAGTGAAAGCTTGTTATGATGCAAATTACTACCTGGGAATGGTGGTACACATCCATAAGCCCAGCACTCAGGGATGCTGAAGCAAGAGGATCATAAAGTTCAAGTACCCTCTGGGCAGACTCTCCCACAAAATAAAATTTTAAAAGTGGGAGTTCTTGGGATGTAGCCCAGAGGTGGTACCAAAAATAAAAAACAAACAAACAAAGATTCCTCATCCAGAGTTATTAAAAATTCTAATAAAACAGACGTGGGTATAGTCCACTAGTTTGTATCTTAACTCAGGTGATTATAATGCAGGTGGTCTGAGTTCATTAGTTTTCATAATGTTCACAAACCCCTGAAATATATAAACAGACCTATATAGAAATTTGCCTACAGACATCGTAAGAGTTCAATGATTCCCCAAGATTTTCAAAGGGAGCCAAGACTTAAAACAGGGTAAATGACACACTGCCTTAGGAAGTCTTAAAATTCAGGTAAAAATAATCCTAATTCAGGATTTGTAAGGTTTTTTTCAGCACTAGTCTGTTCTTTTTCCAATTTCAGCTATAGAAGTAGTTACCTTGAAGTCTTTTTTTTTTTGGCACCAGGGATCAAACTCGGGACCTTGCGGCTGCGAGGCAGGCAGCGGAACCACTGAGGTAAAACCCAGGCCCACCTTGAAGTCTTTATACAATTACTAAATGTTAATAAGGAAGCTTTATAACATCAGTTCTCTAAGAAATTTTGAGATCTACAATTTGTCTTACTTGTGGATTATTTATGCCTCTTCTTCATCTTCTTAAACATAAAAATAAATTTTATTTTATTCATTTATTGTAGAATACAGAACTATATTGCTGTTTTTTAAAATAATGTAATGGACCTTGGTAATGGAAATTTTAAAAATTGTTCTTGTTTTAAAATGCTTGTTTACACATCTTTATGCATCCAAGGATATTTAAAAAAAAAAAAAAAGTAAAGGCTCTTTGGCCTTTTGCTTGAAGTTCCCTATAGCTTACTCATTGATGTGAGAAATGTTTTATCTGTAAGTTGTAAACCTCTTTTCTTCCTCATAGCTTCTCATCAGTCACATAAAGGAGGACACAACTTTAAAATGTTATACAGGTACTAAAAGTAAATGGTAGAAAAACTGCCAAAAAAGAACAGCAAATAACAATCCCTGAACTCTCAGTATAACAGGGCCTTGTTCACTACCATGATTAGTTATTCTAATGGCTATTATGTAGAAAAGAAAGGAAGAAAAAGTATGGCTTTTCTTAACCATGGTAACAGCCACATAACAATTCTAATTATAATCGTGTTTACTACTTATATCCCCATACATTCTTATAAAGGAATCTATCTTTATCAAGCAAAAGTATCCTATGCTTATCATTTATTTGCAACTAAACTGCTTACCCAGAGGTGAAATAGGCTAAAAGTACTTTTGTGCATCTTTTGTTTCTCTTAACAAATAAAGGTAAAGAGTAAACTAGGAAGCAAAAGATAGCACTTTACTACCCTTGTCATTTTCCCTCAGATTAAAATATACATCGGTGATGCATGTGTGCCACAGCAAGCTGTTTATTATCATTGAAAGCTCTAAAAGGTTCGTCATCACTGTTAGAGCTTTCAATGATACAAACAGCACACTGTGGCATAGTGCCATAGGTTCACTACCACTGATATAGAGATATTTGATTTGTTAAGACTATGCTATGAAAAACTTTTAATGTATATATTTACATGTTAAGGATTTTTTTTTAAATCTCTATTTAAGGAGAAAGACTGTCCTCTGTAAGGACTTTCAAGTACAAGTAAACAGGTATTAAAGATTTTTTGTTTGCTTTTTGGAGGGCAAAAAGGTATATGGAAACAGAAGAAAGGCAGTAGAGACAAGGTACCAGTAATCAATTTCTGCATCAAAAAATGTGTAACTTTACTTTACAGTAAATGGGTCACAGTGTGTGTTGTTTAAGTGTGTAATATGTATGCAGGTACAAAGGGGAGAAGCTAATCAGAAAGATCTCTTAATACCTGGATCCCATCTTTCCCCCTAAGAAAGGCCATCCATGAAGACCTGAAGTCCATTTTGAGGGGGTTTAGGACACGAATGGCCATACAATCTGTTTAAAAATTACTTTCCTGAGGCATCTAAACTCACTTCAGTTTCACCAAATCAGTCAGAAGATCCCTCTCCTAATTTTTTCCTTGGCTGAGACAGGATGGGCAGTCATTTTTCTCACTCTAGTCTCAGAAACTAGCAGTGAGGATCTAGAATTCATCCTCACAGGAATTCTTCATCATATACTAGTGTCACTCTCTAAACAACATATACATAGTCCAGATTCTGTGGCACTCTTAGCCCTACATCACACAATCAACCAGTGTTTAAGGATATTGCAGGACAATGTTGTAAATGTTAACACAATCTTAGCCACAGAATAATTCTCAACAAGGCTGCACTTAACCATCACCTAAAGGGCTTTTAATAATAAAAATAGCAGGGTCCCTGCCCTTGATGATTTTGATTTAAAAGTTAGGAGCCAGCTTGGCATGTTGGTACATGTCTTGTATTCCTAGCACTGTAGGAGGCTAAGGCAGGACAGTTGCAAGTTCCAGCACAGCCTGGGTAACTTAGAGAGGTGAGATCCTACCTCAAAAGAAAGAGAGCAAGAAAGAGAATAGAAAGAAAAAGGCAGGGAGGCAGAGAGGGGGGAAAAGAAAGAAAGAAAAAGGCTATAGATCAGTGTAAAGGCCTTGGGTTCAGTCCTTAGTACCATGGAAAAAATAGAAATGAGAGAGAGAGAGAGAGAGAGAGAGATTGAAAGGTAGGTAGGCAGGTAGGTTAGGAGCCAGTTATAGATGACTTCAACATCCATCCAGAGTCAAAACCACTAACATAGACTTAGGAGAAAGAAGAAGTATGGAAAAGCAAAATACGTAAATAAATAAAAAAGTATTGCTCTAACATGTTAAGATTGGGGTAAGCAATTAATGCATATATGATAACAATAAAATTGTGTGTACAGTCAAAATTGATGCTGACTTTAGATAAAGGAAAAACCGCTTATATTTTAATAAGCTATCATTGTCATTTATAACAACTATTTATAATATTTGCCTAATTATCATGAATTTCAATGATTATGAATATTCATTAGATACATATCAAATTAAATATGCATCTAAATAACTTTTACTTAATTAAATCACAGAAATATAGGATCAGATATAATGCTGGATGCTCCAGTCTGTCCATATATTATACATGCTCAGATTTAATAGATATAGCCTCACTTATAATTTTAAAGAATTAAAGAAGATAATCCTTACCAGAGGATGCTTTGAATATTAAACATCAAACTAGACAATAGTCCAATATTAAAGATCACTGCATTATTTTTTATTGAGAAAGAACATGTGTCCAAAGTCAATTTTTGTCAAATTTAATCAAAGATATTTTAAAATATTACTGATAGGCCAGTATACAGTATATGCTTAACTACACTCACTAATCAATGGCATTTTAACTCTTTATAACATGACACTCTTTATTAAATGTAATTCCTTACTCCATATAGACTCTACAAACTAATCTCAAAAATAATAAAATTAAAACACAAGGCAAAATAAATAAAAGAATTAGATGCAAATAGTGTCAATGTGCAGAATAATTTTTCATTGGTTTATAATTAAAATTTCAGAAGTCACTTCCCTTATTTCTAATTACTATCCAGCTGCAGTGACTTCTGATGTTTTAATATTGAGTCTTCAAAAAGTGTATCAGAAGAGTTTTTTATTTAAAGAAATTCTTCAGCAAAACTTTTTCACCATTTCCTTTGAGATGTTGTATGTTCAATTTTTTGTGTCACAAATTTCTCAAGATATGGCCCAACATTAAAATAAAAGTAGTATGTGTTACTAAGAGACAAACTATGCCTACTAGAAAAATACTAAAGCTTAAAACATACAGGACACACAAAAACCTAACTACAAATAATATAAAAATATGAAGTGGGATACTTAAGGACTACTTTTTTTTATGAATTAAAACATGTTCATATCTGAAACAAAGATTATCTTTATTTTTGAGACTACAGATCTAAGGTTGTAAAGCAGAATGAATACTTGATATAACTGCCAGCCATTATTTTTGTCAGTAGTCTGCTCATTATCTTTCTCTTTTGCCATATGCATTGTAGGTGGGATGTTTCCTGTTGTTACTATGTCTAGCTTTGCAGACTCAACTTTCAAGCAGTTTACTTACTTCTCAAAGTGTGATCCTATAATTGTGCTCTGCTGTCCCCATGTCAGTAACTGGGATGTGTATCTAGTTTTTCTATTCAATATACTTTTTGAAAAAATAAAAATCATCCTTTACATTGCTGTTTAAACAATAACACCAAAAGTCAAATTTAAAACTTATAATGGAAACTAGGATAAAAACCATCTTTTTTACAAATCTTCATCCATTAATTAAAATCTTAAATGTGATTGGAATACCCTTTCTAATTTATTGTGAACTGCTGTATTATAAGACATATTAGGATAGGTCCATAGTAAAAGAATTTTAAACCAATGTTAGATAAAAACTATCCAAGAAAAAAATGCGTCTTTAATTTTTCAATATCCTCTGTTTTTCTTTTTTCTAGCAACAAGCAGACTATAGCTTAGTAAATTAAAGATAACTAAAGGAAACAATTTTCTTTAATAAAGAAAAAAAAAACCATAACCGTGAAAAGTTATTGTAGAGCAGAGACTGAGGACTATGGCACCAACATACCTGGCATCCACACTCACAGTGTTTTCTTTTAAAACTTTTGTGCAAGTGTGGAACTTAGCAAAATCCAGAAACACTAAATGCTAAAGATAAACCAAAAGAAATTTTTTAAAAATTAAAACAAGCATAAAAAACCTTGAACAGGTAACAGTCCTCAAAATATGTTAACTACATTAAAGCCCAAAGTGGTTAAGCCAACTTTCTAGGCTTCTTGTTTGATTTTTTTTTTTGTCTTTCAGATTGCTGACTTCACATTGCAGATACAAGTAGACTAGGAGGCTGGTGACCTAGTGCCCAGATATGCCACTTGCTACAAAACCCTGGATAAATCAACTTTTTCTGGGTCTCTGTCTTTATAAATAAAATCGCAAGAATGAAAAAAATCATGTCTTCATTATTATCACTTCTGCTGTAAAACTCAAATTATGTTTCTACTCTTTATCCAAAAGAATTACTATTTGTAGCATGTATCATTCACACAAATATTTCTTTAATATTGGACTTCACTGGATAGAATACAAACCTCATAGTCCCTGCTTGTCTTATTTATTGCTGAATACCTGGCTTATAGAAAAGTACTTAATATTTGTAGAATGAGTAACAAATAAATGAACATTTATACTTACTTATATCACTATAAAAAAATCTGAGATTGCATTGCAAGTCCTAGGACTCTTTTCTAACTGTATATATAATATGATTACATGCAAAACAATGTATGTTTTTTTTCCTTGAGACAATTCCTGCTTATGAAAATTTTACCATTCCCGAGTGGGAATTTGATGCCTCTTAGCAGCTGTTAGCTTTAAATATTGTAAAATGTCCATAACTCTCTCATTTAAAGATAATAATCCTTTTTGTAAGTTATAACTTTTAAAAAAGCACACTTAAGCATAATTTATTTTTCTAGCAGAAATTTAATGTTATTTAATTATATCAAAGTTTACAAAGTAACATGTTTTTGAATTGGAGTATTGGTTGAAATAAATTTCCAAGTTCATGTACCTAATTAGCAGGACGAATAAAAGAAGAAACCAAAAAGAAACTTTTAAAATCTAAACATTAGTAGCAGGGATGTTGTGTATCTGTGGTCTTTATGTGAAAATCTCCATAAGCAATGGGAATTATCAAAATACTAAATTTTGTTTTGTTTCTTATTATTTTTGTTTTATTTTGCAGTGCTGGGGATTGAACCCAGGGCCTCACACATGCTAAGAAAGCAGTCTACACTGAGCTTTAGGTCAGTCCTTGTTTAGGATAGCTACAGAGAGAGAGAGAGTGTGCAAGCAAGCACGTGTGCATGAGAGAGAACTGATAACATTACAAATAGAGGAGTGTTTGACCCATTTCATCAAACAGGGAGAAAAAGCCAATTGATAGCAAAACAACAACAAAAAGATATTCAATATCCTTAAGCTAACCTAGGTAAGACAAGCCAACATTTGACTTTAATTGGTCTAATCCTATTTAAAACATGTTTTCATGCAATCTTTCAGTGAATAAACATTAAGGACACATCCACACAAGCCAATGAAATGTTATGAAGAACAGAATAATATGACTTTAACTTTTATTTTGCCAACTAATGCACTTGTCTGAATTCTTAATAAAAAGTACAGATAGCTTGGATAAACACTCTGGCATATGAAATATTTTCAATTATAATTTTAATTTTTTTCCGGACTTCACTATCGTCATACTTCAGAAGTTCCTAAACGTGGGCCGGGGATTTAGCTCAGTGGTTTCGCTGCCTTCCTTGCAAATGCAAGGACCCGAGTTCGATCCCCAGTACCAAAAAAAAGGCTAAAAGTTCCTAAACATTTCTGCATGTCTCAATTTCTTTATGAGAAACAATGTTGATATTTTCCCTACTATGTCCTACTATGTACCATAAACATTAAAAAATAATGTAAAGAATTTGGCAACTATAAAATGCTGTATAAAATTTTGACATTTTGGTGGGGTTTTTTTTTTTTTGGTATCGGGGATCAAACTCAGGACCTTGAGCTTGCCAGGAAGGCACGGCGCCACTGAGCTACATCCCCCCTTCCTTTTTTTTTTACTTTTTCATAAAACTTTGACATCTTTTGAGGAAATAAACTACATTTGTTTTATTCTGCCAAATGAAAAATTACAAAGTTAGAGACTTGCCAGGACATACTAATTACTATTTTTTTCTATATCACGACTAATATACAGGCAACACATAGAACCACTACAACAGTTAACACTTGCATGTCATCTAGCATAAAAGTCATAAAAATCATTTAGTATAACAGTATAAAGCTATTATATGTATCCAAACTCATTAAGTAACCTTGAAGCATGCACAATTATTAAGTCCATTTCACTAATAAGATTCAGGTATAGAATATTACATAGCTAGTAAGGGTTGGAGGAGGGATTTGAACTCAGTTTGGATGTAAAGTCCATGGTTTTGACTTTTTGCAATATTGCATATTGAATATAAAAGTTAGAAAGAAATCAGATTTACATATTTGCTTACTTAATAATCACCAAAAACAATATAAGCTAAGTATATAATATTTACATTAGGTGTGACCACTCTGATTTCTCGGCAATCTGAGTCCTACAGCATTTATAAATGTCCATTTTATTAGCAAAATGAAGATGACAGAGATTAACTAGATCAGGACCCTGGCCGTAGGAGTTCAGAAAAATTTTAAATAGCTTTAAAAATAACTGATATAAGTTTTTGTTTTTGTTTTTTTTGACACAGGAACTAGCTATGTAGTTCAGGCTGGCCTTGAACTCAAGGCAGTTCTCCTGACTCACCTCCCAAGTGCTGCGATTACAGGCAACTGCACCTGGCCATAACTTTATTTTTTTAGAGGAAAACCCAAAAATTTCACAATGTATAATCTAACTTTAAAGATTCTTAAACATAGTTGTTATTAATTTTAGAAGCAGTGAGGGAAAAGTAAAGGAAACCAGATTTTAGTGAATGTCCACAACATGCTAGAAATTCGTATGTACTCTAACATTTAACACTCAAAACAAATCTGTGATATGCATCACTAATTTTACTGATAATGAAACTGAAGTTCAGAAACTCAGTAGCTCATATAAGGTAGTGTAATATCATACTCAGTAAGTGGATCTAGTGTTTAAACCAAAGAATGTCTCTGAAAGCTCTCAGGGTTTTTTTCTAGTGATAAAACAGTGTTATGGTCATTGCTGATCATCAGTGAGTACTATGGTTAGAAGAGTATAGAAACGTACTGCTAAATTTGGCATTTAATTTCAAGAATAAATTTCATGACCTTTCTTTCCCAAATCTATCCGGATACAATGAGAGAAAGTAATATTTATCTCACTCTTACATTTTTAAGAGTAGTTTTTGGCTGTTTTAAAGCAGGGAAATAATGTGAAGAAATACTTTCTGAGGCCCGGGATTTAACTCAGTGGTGCCGCTGTCTGCCTTGCAAGCTCAAAGTCCTGAGTTTGATCCCCGATACCAAAAAAGAAAAGAAAAGAAAAGAAATACTTTCTGAAATGTTCCTCATACTGTTCTTTTCTGATTTTTAAAAATTTAAATATAATACTCTATAAAATGTGTACTCTCTAAAAACAGTGAGTAGCACAAAGTATTCAATAAATGTTAGTGATTATTATTGGAAATTCAGAAGAGTTAGTACTGATATCCCTGGAAAGATACTACAATAAAAAAATCCTACCCACCACTCTTTAATTATAGACATAATAGTAAATCTTATTTGATGAAAGAAATTTTGCAATCATACCTATCATACATATCACAAAGCTAGAGGGCCCTTGAAATTAATATTCTGCTAGAAAGACAGGAGGAAACTCTAAAATAGAAGGAATACATTAATTCCTGAAAAATACCCAAGTGAATCTTAGTTTCTATTTAAGAGTTACACCATCACCTCAGTGTTACTAAATTCAGTAAACTTCCTTTTTAAACATTCTAATAAACTATGAATTCTGAGTGGCCTGCTACATAACTGCATAAAAAAAGAATCAATGATAGTAATATTCTCTTATTTAGAATACTCTATAAGTAAATAAGTAAGCACTAAACAAATAAGTACCAAACTCAAATTTTGTAGTTCCAGTTTTAGATGTTAAACTGTTTTAAGAAGCAAGAGCTACCATATCTCATAATGTCACAATGTTAGGATCAAGATTCCCTGAGAAGGATATTCAGTCTTCAAACTGATGCAAATTCATCAACAAACAGTAATGTGATTCATTCTATCAAATGAATGCTTGTGTGTAATTTCCCTCTTACAATTTAATATGTCTTCGTGATATTTTGTAATTAACAAAAGTAACTTAATCCATTATTTTTATAATGCTCATAATATTCCTCACATTTCTTAACCTAATGAAACTGTTAAATGCTTAACACAGACTAGTAGTCAAAGAGGCTTAAAATTTAAGAATAGAAAATAAAGATAACATATGTTATGTTAATGGAAAATAAGATTAAAACTACATTGAACTTCATCTTTAAAAGTACTACCCCAAGTGAGATACACCAATAAATGCAAAGGTCATACCCTGGCCTGAAATGGTTAATGTAGTTTAGTAATTTATAATCACTTCTGACTACATGACTTATCCTAACCAAAATAAAGTTAACTCTATATTGCTCTTAATTTGTAACTCTACTTTTCTTACCAATACATAAAATAATGTATAAAATCCTTCTGATAGCTGAAATAAACATACAGTAGATTTTTGAATGTTATGTCTTCTACTATTTCTTTCCCGTAATTTGCTCCCGATATTACATTGTCTTATATTTAGGTGCCAGCGACGGGTCTTCTCAAGTTGTGCAACGGATTGTGTCCCTTGGCATCATCTGTTAAGATCTCTCTTATACCAGCCTAGTAGTATATTTGAAGTAGGCTTTTTCTTTTTCTTCATTATTCACAGCTTAGCCAATCACAATTAGGACATTCTCTTTTGAATACAGACATTATTTTTTTCTTAAGTTCCTTTATTGGTACATTTTAGGTATATAATTCATTTACATTTATCATTGGGTGTTTGTACCTGTACATGATGTATCTTGGTTCTTACTTTTTCCCCATTACCTATGTGCCCTTCACCCCCCTCCACCCTTACAGACATTGTTTTTAATCCTGTTTTTTATCTTCTGCCTGGTTCTATTTAGGACACTATGCTATATTCACTAGTTTCTAATGTTATCAGTGTTATAAGGAATTTTTGAGACCTGACGCTGTAACCATGATTCTATGTGAAAAAGCAGCATGAGTTTTATTTATTTGTTTCTTGGTTTATTGTTGTGGTACTGGGGATTGAGCCATGGGACTTTATACTGAGCTACATCCCTAGGCCCCTTTTTATTTTTTTTTAATTTTGAGACAAGGTCTTGCCAAGTCACTAAGTTGCCTAGGATGGATTTGAACTTAAGCTCTACCTCATCCTCTCAGAGTGCTGGGATTACACACTTGGCCCACCACATCTAACTGCATTATGAATTTTAGACTGGAATAACAATTATCTCATACAACACAATCCTGCTATAATTAGTAAGTTTTTCCACTGAGCATAAAGACTTTTAGTCTAAGTTTAAATATTAATCATAAGGCTCCTATCTAACTCTCCAGCATCACTTCATCATGCAACCTTTCTTTCTCTAAGCTTCTTCCAAGCTGATCTTTTTTTAAAATTTTGGGCACTACTCTCCCCCTCTTCCCAGGATCTTTATACACAATGCTCCTTCTCAAGACACTCTTTCTACATCTTTATCAAGTTCACTTATTCATGGAGGTCTCCGCTAAATGAACACTTCCTCAAAAAAGTGTCCCTTTTTAGATCCCACTGATTGGTCAAATTCTTTTTCTTAAAGCTAAGTGTCAGGTGCCTCCCTATAGCAATTGAAAAGTTCAAATTTTGTATTTATTTGTGTGATTGCTAGATTAATATTGTTCTCTGTCTCTAACATATAAGTTCTAGAACACCAAGATATATGTTTATGATCCCAGTGAGCACATAATAGGTATCACCATGTATTTGTTGAAGATACTAGCAAATCATTTTAAGAAGAGATAACAAATACTGAGTCAATGACAACTGCATAATTTTAAAAGCAAAATCACTATCTTTTTAGCTAAAAACAAGATACAGAGCCAAATTTGATAGAGCATGATTAAATTTGCCTATTTTCAGAAGAAAAAATTCCTGGTGGTAAGAGTAGTTGCGGTGGTAATTTACATGATAGGGCTACCTAGAAATACAAACAAGATTTGTAAAGTAAATGGAGAAAACAAGCTATATTCTTTCGTTACTTGTAGTATTTCTGTGTGTGTGTGTATATTTATATATATATTTTTTAATTATGTAGTGTTTACAAACTGTCTCATGGACAAACATGGGTATGAATTTTAATTATGACAGGAAAAAACCCTCAGTATTCTTGCATATTTTGCTCTTTTCAACTAGTGTTTCATTTCCAACTCATATCTGAATATACATACTTCAGACTCCAATAGATTTTCTAATCATAATTGCAAAGAGCTATTCAGTTCCCTAATTTTTGTGCAAGGTACTCCCCCCCATTTTTTTCTTTTTCTGATCTACATTCTGGAAAATAAGCATTCAAAAACATAAATTTGAAGAGTCATTATTTTTAAACTTTTCCCTAATTTACCAGGTAATCTTGAATTTTAAACTTGGTATTCAAATAAAAATAAGCTTACCAATCTCTTCACCCCATTGGAAGTTTTGTTTCTACCTGAATCATCCTCTTCTGTAACAACCTAGTACTTCCCTACTTAAACCTGATTAACTCATGTCTTCCCCCCAAAACAACATTATCTCTACAAAATCCTAACAGCTCTTTTACTAAGCATATTTACATATTCAGCTCAGTTTTATTTTATAAAGTTTCCCAAATTATTTCAAATATATGTCTGATCACTTTTGAACTCTAAGTGTTCAGTCTTCAAATCCTGTATTTCACTTTTTCCCTGCACTCAAACCAGTCAGTAGCTGAATACAGAAAACATTACAGAATTGTTCAATGACTATGTCAACTGTATTATGAGTGAACATGTAATAATATGGATCATTGATTGAATAATAAAAGAATATATATCTTAGGCCTATGTATTCTATCTGGCCTCTGACTAAAACTGTCTACAACTTTATAACTGGTATCCTTTGCCATCAGCAGCAGCCCAGTTTATACTTTCCCAGGATAGTGAGAAATCGATTTTTCACTAAGGTGGATCTTAATATTTAAAAATCAGTATAGATTATATCCCTTATTTTCAACCTCTTAGATAAAACTAGATCAGTTGGACAAGCTTTTTTCCCGTACCAACCTATGATGCTTGTTAGAAAACACTAAATTTTCTACAAGGTATGGAAGAGATATACTCATGTGACTATTTGGCCAACATTGCAATTTTCCTGGGTCATTTTTTTTATCATTTCTTTAACACATAAGCGTATTTCTCCACTACAAAATTACTAAATGAATATAAGCTTGTTAAAAATAAAACCATGTAATGCTGAAATAACATTGAGTTCTTCAACCTTCCAGCATCCCACATATACATGTTCTATACACAAAAGATGTAATTTGGTTTATATCTTTCAGACAGCTGCTTAATGTATTTATATGATGTGTGCTTTATGTATATAGTCTATATGTTATAAAATGTGTATTATATACCTGTGTGACACATTCTTAAACATTACCAATATTCTATACATGTATTTTTACATAAATAGGATCATACCATGCATATTATTTTGAGACTTCCTTTTCAGTTTAGCTTATTTTAGAAATCTGTCCAAGTATTTCACCTGTAATTCTAAATTCTGCATAGTTATTTTTAGTTCTTACTTTCAGAATTCACTCGTTTTCTAAATTTCTATCTTGCTATTTCAAGGTAAGTAGATTGTTTCTTTCAGTGCCTAAGTAAACGAGTCATGCCTATCTTTCCATTTCCATATTTTGTGAGGGATTTTGCCATCAATTCATTCAATTTAATATTTTTCATCCTGCCTAAATGATATTTAAACCTACCATAAATTTAAACCAATAAAAAGTGTTTACACATAAAAAATGCATAATATCTTGTTAATCAAGGTCTAAAATTACAAAAACTAAAATTCAGTTTTTTGAAAACAAAGATGTATAAAACAAATTTCCCTACCATAAGAAAAACTAATCATACAACTGAAGCCATTTTCCAAATGGGCTAGGGAAACTGTACAAAAACAGAGAGGCAGCTGAAGAAATTTTCTTAAAGAATTCTTAAGTTAAAAAGAAAAAAATAAAAACTTCTGAAACAGGTTACCAACATATGTAACACACAGAAACCATTAACAGCAATAGTAGTAGCTCAGGAAAACAACCTAAAATTTAATTAAAATTTGTATTGTAGGCCTAGGCTGTTTCATACACACAAGAACACAGGAATAATGTGACCACTTGTTTTATTTTCTAATAGGCAACATATTGTTATAGTCTCCAAAAGGAACTCAAATCAACTGAGCAAAAAAGTAACATCTACTATGAATGTATTACTTTTAAAAACAACTAAACTAGATATCATTATCAAAAATAATTATTAATATGGTACCAAAGATGGAGGAAAAAGGGATGGGAGATGAAGATGATGGAAAAGAATTGAGATGTATTAAGCACATGTACCATTCTCCTGTAAATGTTATGTACTGCAAACATGTAAATATAAAACATAAAAATTAAAAATATATTACTTCTAGGAAAAAATAAGCTTCATTTTATAATATGAAATAATTCAACGTTAACACCTCACAAAATTTTTCTTAAGTAGCAGTAAGAGTTAGGAAAGCCCATGGCTACACAAAATCACTAACATTGTTGTGAGTGATATTTCTAGCTGGTATGAGCTTTCAGACATCTAGTAGCGTTAATTGAAGTTTAATGTTATAAACTGTTAGATGTCTGGCTCTTGCCTGCATTCTAATACCATCAGCAGGACAGAGATGCAAAGCATAAACAAACCTTTTAACTAGATTACAGTCTCTAAAATGGCCAAAAAACCTTCAGCATAAACTCCAGTGTGATAAATGTGGAAGAAAAATTATCTTGGAAAAATACTAAAATAATAGCTTCAAAATTCCTATCATTAGAAAATCATGGATTTGATTTTCTAAATGTTTTAATGTCATTTAATAACCTATTAATGAAAAGCTTCACATTTCTCAAATAAACAAAAGAACTTTTTTCACATAGTAGCTGTTGTTGAGATCACTATATTCCAAGAAAGCAAGTTATTTAAAAATCAGCATTTTAATTTGTAGAATGTGAAATACCTCCATCTCCCAACATTTGTGATTTCTACAACCTAAGTATGTATGGATTAATTAATGGCCAACAAATTAGTAGACATTTCTGGACTCGTGTTTATAAAGAACAATAGCTGTGACTGCAAGGATAAACCTAAATATAATTTAGCACTCAATCATTCTTAAGAAAGTTTAAACAGAGATACATTCAGTTAAAAAAAAAAGCATAAAAATGGAATCTTTTTTTTCAGCACTGGGCATTAAACCCAAGGGTACTCAGCTACTTAGCTATATACTCAGCCATTTTTATCTCTTATTTTAAAATAGAGGCTCACTAAGTTGCACAGGCTGCCCTTAAACTTGTGATCCTTCTTGTTTTAGTCTCCTGAGATAAGTAGATGGGATTACAAGCATAGGCCATTGCATCCATTTAGAATGTAAGTTTTAATACAAGCATGAAACAAGAATTTTGTCTCATTGCTGGAATCCTGATTGCTTGGCAAAGAACTTGGTACAGTATCTATGTAGAAAATTATTTTACCATTTCAAGTTGAAATTGATTTACATAACTCATTTTCATCCTTTAAAACAATATATTCTAATAATATACTTGATACAGAATTTAATTACAAATTCTCTAAGAAAAGATTATATAGGTCAACTGAAATAATTCAAAATTGTCACAGCCAACTCTGAATGAAGTATATAAGCTTTACATTAGGTTCAGTATCAAATTGACAATTTCCCATTATGTCCAGCTAGAATATATACCTTAATATGTATAAACCTGTATTTTACCTTTTTTCTTTGAAGAGTTATACTAAGTTATTACAACTTCTTAGACATCACATGATATAGAAATATCTTAAACAGAAAACACTTTAGAGTTAGAATCTTTACTTTTAACTGAATTATTTTCAAGTTACTTAAGAAAATTAAATAAATTTTAGGACTACAGATTTATTCTAGTCTACTGATAATTTATTGCTCTTATAAGCCAGGAACCATTTGTAAAAAAACTTCTCTTTCTGAATTGTAACAACATATGATACAGAACATTCCTTTAGCTTTTTTGGGGGGGCGGTGTTCTGGGGATTGAACCTAGGGTCTTTGCACTACATCCTTAGCCCTTACTTTTATTTTGATACCGAGTCTATCTAAGTCACTAAGTCGCTCAGGCTGGGCTAGAACTTGCAATTCTCCTGCCTCAGCTTCCCAGAGTACTGGGTTTACAGGTGGTCATCACCATGTCCTGGTTCCTGCTTCCTTTAGCATTTTTAAATGTTTTTTAAATGTTTCCAAACTCTAGTTCAAACTGCACTGGCATAATGCTTATAAGATGATAGAGCCAAGATAAGCAAACAGTATAAAAATGTGCATTTACTTAGGATGGACATGAAAGATAATTAAGAAAAGAAAAAATATAAATTGCTCTTCTTTTCTTAAAAGGAAAATGTGAAAAATAATGCTGGTTAGCTTACACTGAAAATATTTTAATTCAGTTCCGTTCTAAAAAACAACTATTAAATAATTTAGGTACTTAGAGAATTCAAAGTTGTCCATTCTTATACTAAAAATACTTCTGACTTTAATACTGAAAAATTCATTGACTTAATCTTATATGTGAAATATAATTAGGAAAATGTTATGAGTTCAGAAGATAATGGGTACATATATATATTTATATATATATGTGTGTGTGTGTGTTTGTGTGTGTATATATATATATATATATATATATATGCACCAAAGCAATAGATAATATAAATTCCCATTTGTTTAGATGTATTCTACTATCAACACATTTAAATAAAATTTTTTTAGTACATTTTCATAGTGTCACATACTGTTGGAACCTCTAAACTTCATGTGAGAAAATGCTACTAAATGTAGTTCAATACACATTAAAGGAAGTTCAATAGAAAGAAGGCCCAAATTTGCAATACAAAGAAAAAAACTGCATTTATGTCCATCTTAAGTTGCACATTGGTCTGTATCTCTGTTCCTTATAAAGAACTGAGTTTTTTGTTTAGTTTTCTGTCCTCAAACGTCTTTAGAAATTTCTATTACTCTGTCAATGGCTATGAGGGTCATGATTTTACTAATGCTTTCCAGAGTACAAATGACAAAAATTTTTACTGTGATTGTGTTCTAAACTAGAAAGTGTCATAGATACGTGATAGAGTACTCTGTTGGATAGTGATGAAGTGTTCTTTGGTTGGTAACTGATTTTCTCATTTGTCACATAAGGACAACAATGCAAAGTTCACAAAGAGCACTGGAAGGAATGACTGGCTGAAACGTATATATTTATCACAGTGCCAAACACTTAAAATAAGTGATAACTATAATTACTACTAAAATGGAAATTAAGAATGAATGTGAAAGAGATCTGAATTTACCATTCAGAAGTCTACCTTTCCAAGCTGCTGTATCAACATTACTCTAAAACATGCTTATATGACTGAAATATACACTGAATATTTAAATTTTCAAAACTCATTATAGTAAAAGACATTAACCCTCCTCAAAATATTTCCTTTCACATATCCCATCATTCTTACTACTTTCTCAAGAAGTTCTGGAAGTCCTTTTTCATGAATGACCATGAAAGGTACATGATTTGAATTAACTGAGAACATGGAGGCAGCCAAGATAGCACAACTAAAGACACTCAGGAAAGAGGATTTCCAGAACTGCTTCAGAAAGTGGCAAAATGATGGGTAAGTGTGTTCAGAGTGAAGGGGAGTATTGTGAGGAGGATTAATAGCAATGTGTCTTTTATTGTAATAAATTTTTAAAAATTTAACCATTCACTGAATTTTATCACACCTTGTACATATTGAGGGAAAAGTGAACATAGCAGTATTTCTAATCTACTTTTCCATTACATATGAAAGCTATGACAGAAACTGAGACAGGATTCTTTGTGTTTGAAATACCCATGGACTAAGAAAATTCTAACTCACTTTACTAATATTATAGAAGCAACATAACAGAATGAGGATTAAATTCTATAATAGTTTTAGAAACAAAATGGCAAAGTTTCTTACGAGAATTTGGAAGTGTACCTCCTACATACTAAAAACTAAAAACTACTAAAAAGTACATGCTAATTATTGGACAAGAATTAAATTATGGTGTTAGATTTGCTTAAAATATGGTAGAAAATACCTAAAACCTCAAAATGGAAATGTACAATGTTTTTAATAAACCATAAAACATAACCTATTACATGAAATATAGACAGAACAAAGTTACTTTCATAAAAAAATAAAGTTTGGAGGGGTTTTTTTTTGAAAAAAATTTAATGCAGTGTGTGGATCATCTTCAAAAGAATTATGGTTAGCACAGTAAAATTCCAGCAATGGTAGCCACAACTATTTTCATAGTCTAAAATTAGTGAACTATATAAAGAATAGAAATGCCCAGAATACAGTATTAAATGAAATTTTTTTCTTTATATTTTTCTATTTTAATAAAATACAGCAATATCCTTCTCAAACATACACTTTCCCCACCTATTTAGTCAATAAAAAGTGTATTTAGGTAAACCAAAATATAGATATGACCAATATACTGTGGATACAATTTAAAAATCACTTCACAATAAGTTACGGGGACCATCCTTGTTTTTCATCCTAATACAGTGCCTGACAGACAGTAGACGCTCCATATATGTTTAATGAAAGCTAAGCATAATCTATTATTCATATACATTCCAAATACAGACACATTTGCAAAGGTACATAAGTTGGACATAGGCTTTCTGGCTGACTTCATGGGGTCCCACTGATGACTAGGAGTAAATCTTCATATCCACAGAAAACTGGAAAGTTGGTAATTGTCTGGGTAAGGACCAAAAAAACAAAGTCAGGGAAACATGTCACCTAAGTAACAGTTGCTTTACAGAGTTGGTAAAGGCGGGCTAATCATCCCAACACCCTATTGTACCATTCACTCAATGAAATGAAATTTAAGTGCCTTCTGAACATTTATAAATACTTAATGTGAAAAAAATCAGTCTATTCAAAATAAATCACTTTTGTCAAATTCCATCCTATATAAGGATTAGAAAGGAAAAGGGTTTTACTTCTTATTAAGAGTACCACATTGTTAACAGTAATTAATCTGGCTGTTAATAAGAAAAAATGAAAGCCACAGTAGAAATAAGGAAAAAATTCTGAAAAACTTTCATGACTGAAAATTACAGCAGGGAAGAAGGTAAAAAGGAGGAGAGGAAAAGAATTTCATATTTGAGAGTAAAGAAATTCAAATATGTCTGACTCCAAAATTCAAATGGATTATGATAAACAATCAGTGGAGCCTACTGTACACCACATATTGGGTTGAAAGTGAGGGACACAAGTTTCAAGAAAGCCAAAATATTTGTGTCCTTAAGTAGTTCACTAAGGCAAGACTCATAGGTAAACATTTGTAATATAACATGAATTCTATTTCTTTTTTTAATAGTATGGGTCCTTAGTACAAGAACAGTAAGTATATTTCCAAATTAACTGGAAGTTTGGGGGGTGAATAAGCATTAAAGAAGTAGAAATAACTGTCAAAACAGTAATCCGCAATGAGTAAAGTGAATGCTTCTTTTAAAGATCAATAACAAATGACTGAATTGTGAATGGATAAATTATAGCTCTAACATTATTTACCTTAATATTCCTTTAAAAATGTGCCTCCATATATAAAACCCTTAAGTGCTATGCACAGAATTATGTATGACAGTTTCTTTTCTGATAAAGGACACTGAGGTAGTTAGTATAGTAGGTGTTAAGAGACCTGAGTTCTGTAACTTCTCAGCCACCTACTCACAGACCCTGGAACTTTTCACAAGTTCCTTCAAGTCTCTGAACTCCAGAAATATGGAAAATGAAGAGAGGAATAAAGTGATGGCCAAGACAACATCTACTTGTAAATTACCATCTTAAACCTCAGTAGTTCTTACTACTTAAAAATTAAAAGCATAACACAAATAAAATAAAAGGCTTTGTAAGCATAAATCATTATCCAACTTAAGTCTGAAATCATCCGACCATGAAAGGGTTACCCTAGGGTTGGTAGGATAAGAAACATTTTCAAAGGGAAACAAATACAAACTCAAAACTAAATTTGACTCATCTGCCCCATGGGCAACTACTACCTCAATTATCTACACAATTTGCTTACTTCAAGATTGATTTTTTTCACTAAGTTCTACTTTGTATCTCTTATGTTAAGTTTGCTGAGGTTTTTAAGGTGAGGACAAATAATCTTAAATGAAGGTGGAATAGTAGTATTAATATTGGGATAGAAACCTGAAGTTGGCACAGATTTCTGCTTAAGTGCACCAATTACACTTCAGAGAAAGGTAAGAAACTACTCAATTTTATAACAAGAATAAGAGAAATAAAACCATATTGTTTACTGCTGCACGGCTTTTCTTCCATGTGTAAATGGCTACTTTCGCACAGAGTAGGTAATTAAAATTTTACAGAACAAGTTTCTGCCTATACGAAGCATCTCAGACACTTAAATATGTATATTATGGTTTTCCTTTATCATTAAGAAAATAAAAAATTAAACATATTCATGTATTTTATGACATTTATGTCGAATAACCTTCTAGATTTAAATTTTTTCAATCCTTTCTAGTTGGTCAAATTGCTGTTTTCATATTGCCAGTCTGATCACAAGATTGCTGTTTTACAGAGGAATATTTTTTGCTGACATAAATTATGGGATCAGAGATACCAATGCAGCTACAAGAAAAAAAAATAATGTGTCTGTGTGTGTGAGAGAGAGACAGAGAGAGACAGACAGAGGCAATATGTGTGTATATATCTCTAAGGAAAGGATAAAGAAATATATACAAAATACCACTTTCCAATGTAAGCCCTAGAAGACCTACATCAGAAACATACTTACTAGCATTTGTGAAAAATACAGCACTGAATGAAAGCTATTCACTAAGAACATACCATGTAAAAATGGAGAATAGTGATTTTTACCCAAATCGTTTTTCTATAAGCTTAAATCTGGATTTACCCTCCAATTTATATGTAACTACAAGTAATATATTACAAATTATAAGTTCATGATTTCTTTGACTCATAAAAATATATTTTAAAAAACTGTCTCCTTTCCCATATAGTAAGCAATTTGATTCAGTACCCCAGGAGATGTAAAACTCATCTCCATTTACAACAGTAAATGAATAATTCAGTTAAAACTGAAAGTGGTACCAATCCACCAAACTATTGATGGAGAAGGTAGGCCTTCCTTGCAGCCAGAACAACATAAAGTTTTCAATGGGGATTGCCTGTTCACACAAGTTACAAAGATTAGAAAAATACACAGTTAATTATGAAATAGCTAATATTTTCATCTTATGGAAAATAAATACTAAGAGCATTTGTAGAAAAGCTAATATCAGTGGCATTTAAACTTTAAGCATTTTGTGCTTTGGACTTTATATACTCATATATAAAACAAATATTTAGCATAAAAAAGCAATAATATAAGTCAAATCCCAACCAAAGGCCTCTATCAACTAAAAATTTGAAATTCTCTATGTAAGTCAGACAAAACGAAAAATGGAGAAATTAGATCGGTAACGCAAAAAACAATCAAGTCTTCCAACGCTCAAGTCAATATCCAAATCACATACAGGACCAAAAAGAGGAAAACACTTAGGTTTACAAATGGATAAGCAGTTCCAATACAATCCGGATCCCGACATTTTCCCACTGAGAAACAAATGCAATAGAGCTTTTCCTGAGGAAAAAGAAAAAAGCTCTCCAAATAATTTTTTTTAAGTGACATCTACAAAGTGTGCCTCTTTCTCTTTCCCTAGCGCCTCATTGGAGGAAGGAGGGGGTTGTTTTTGTATTCTCCCCCACTGGACCAAGGCACAATCAGATGTTAGCTGGAGGAGAGAAACCACTTTTGACAACAGCAAATAAAAATAAAAGTGCCCTTCCTCCCCTGACAGGATGGGCATCCCACCTTACACATCCCTCCCCACTCCAACCCCTCCTTCATTCACCCCCCCCCGCACCACCCCCTCCTCACACCGGAGCTCCACTGCGTATGTGGTTTGGTGCCACTGTTGCCCCGGAGTGAAAGTCAGTGCCAGAGGAAGCCCCCACAGACACACTTACCTTTCCTGCCCCCCACTTTTGAATGCCT
The DNA here is from genome assembly GCF_053883595.1 of Heterocephalus glaber. Taxonomy (NCBI): domain Eukaryota; kingdom Metazoa; phylum Chordata; class Mammalia; order Rodentia; family Bathyergidae; genus Heterocephalus; species Heterocephalus glaber. Next base: position 4,888,720 of record NW_028258191.1, read on the forward strand.
TCCCTGGAGCTGTGGAGGATGACACAAAGGGTAATAAAGGGGGGGGGAGTGGAGGAGGAGGAGGAGGAGGAGGAGGAGGAGGAGGAGGAGGAGGAGGAGGAGGAGGAGGAGGAGGAGGAGGAGGAGGAGGAGAAGGAGGAGGAGGAGGAGGAGGAGGAGGAGAGCTGGGGAAGTGGCTGCTCCTGGGTGTAATGAGATGTCTCCAGCCAGGGCCAAGCAGCAGCAGCAGCAGCAGCAGCAGCAGCAGCAGCAGCAGCAGCAGCAGCAGCAACAGCAACAGCAGCAACAGCAGCAGCAGCAGCAGCAGCAGCAGCAGCAGCAGCAGCAGCAGCAAAAGGTCTGTGTTGCTAAGAGGCTTTTGGTCTCTTTCTCTCCTCCTCTCACGGCCAAAGAGAAGGAGGGTGGAGGGGGCTCAGGAGGGAGGCGAGTGGAAGGGTGAGGGGGTATGAGTCTTAGATGGGGTTTTTCGAAGAAGAAGAAACTCCTTCTCCTTCTCTCTCAGGCTCAATCTCTCTCTCAGGGCTCAGGGCTGGAGGGTGGGGGAAGGAACTCAGCCACCTTCCCCCCCACCCCCCTCAATTCAAGGTTGAAGTGGGGTAAAATTAGTGTCCTGTCCCTTTAAAAATAGAAATAAAAGGTGCCCCCCCTTTGCCACAGCCTCTCTCTTCATCATCAGCTGCTGCTGCTGCTGGGGTCTCTCTGCTTGGGGGGGGAGGGGGGGTTCGGGTAGAAGAGATGGGAGAAACTCACTGCGCATGCTCCTCTCTGACGGGAGGCTGGTTGGTTGAAGTCAGGAGGAGGGGGAGGGGAGGAAATGAGATGTTTTCCCAGAAGGCTCCGAGGCACTCGCGACCCGGAAGGCATTGTAGCAGGGGGTAGAGGGGCGGGGTCAGGGAGGAGGAGGAAGTAGCTACTCTTTAACTCCCCCAACTCCCTCTCCCTCCTAAGGGAAAGTGGAGGAGCGGAAGTGGGCGTGGAAGGAGGTCACGTGTTTGGGCAGGAGGGGTTTGAGAGGAGAGGCGGTCTGTGCGCGGGGTATTCTGGGAGTGGTCGTGTACCGCTGGCAGCAGCAGGTGAAGCTGAACGGTGAACGTGGCGGGCTGAGCTGGTGAATAGGTTCCCGCTGTTATAGAATCCCGGCGTTGCCTTCCTAAAGGCAGACTTTTTGCGAGAGGTAATATGAGTTAGGCTGGCTTCACAATGAAGGTCTTTGCGCCCAGGGCGGATGGCGAGTCGAAAGTGGAGGATTGAAAGCTGTGGAGACTGGGAGTGTGGTGAGGAGGCAGGCTTGTCTAGGCCGGGCAGGCCAAAACCTGGCGGGCTCGTTCTGTCCCTTGGCCTCCCCGTGAGCCTGTCGACGAATCGCTGGCTAGTGTAGTGAGTACTGAGAAGACTACTTCTGCATGGGGATTGTAGGTGAGATTTGTGGGTGAAGATAAGAGTGCTGTGAGAGCTGGGCAGCCTGGGCAGGTGAGTCAAATGACATTCCAGAGTTCACAGCAGGAGACCTAGCAGAGAATAGAGAAGTCTGGTGTGGGGATTTCAGCCACCTCCGTGGTAGCATCGCTTATATTGGGTGTAGTGCCTATCATTAGTTACCTTGTAAACCTGTCTGAATTCTGGAGTGTTTGGGGGGAAGGAACAGGCAGGGAAGACTTCAGTCGAATTTCCCTCCAGGTCTCGCGTTGCTGCAAGTCAAGTCAGTGCCTGTTCTCAGAGCCTTGTGTGGGATTGTGTATGTAGTTCTTGATTCTGAATTTTAGGATTGAAAAAGAGAGAAGGGCCGTCGTTAAAGTTTTCCCTTCATGTAGCGTAGATGATAAATTTTTACGATAGGTGTTTGGACTTTTATGTTGAAATAGCACGTTTTTCACCTTCGTGTAGTACAATCTTAAATTTCAGTCTTTCGGGTTTCCTTTGTCTAGGTACTTTGAAGAATTAGCATATTCTTTTTCACATTAATTTCATACGATCTTAATTGAAAACATTCTGATCTTTCAGTTATCTTTTGTAAAGATAATTGGAAGGGTAACGTGTCTGTTTAAGAAATCTATAATTTCTCTTACATATTATGTATTTAATTGTATAATGCGGGTTCTTTGGGATGTGAAAGTTACTATTTTTCTACATTTTATTTTCTACAAGTTTTGGCAGTGGACCCTATTTATGTATCATTGTGTAGTACTACTTTCAGTGTGTATAGTAATCTTGTCAGATGGAATCAAAACTATTCTGTGCCTTAAATTTTTTCATTTGAAAACCAAATGTCTTCCGTCTTGTCATTCAAAAAAAATATAGCAAGGCAATTAATGTGTCTCAGATACAATTGTTAAATCTTTTCCTTAAGATAGAGAATACATAGACAAGTGCATAAAACATAGACGTAATGAACGACTGTGAAGTGAACTGTGTAACCACTACCCAAGTCAGGAAGTAGAACATTGGTAGGTCCTGAGAACTAACTTTTTCTCACCCATTCCTGACATTCCACTTTCCTCCCGAATTTTATCACTTACTGGGTTTTTACGGTAATTATTTACTGCTTTTTTTTTCTAGCATTTATAAACCACCTATCAGCATCCCTAAGTAATATGGATTAATTTTGCTTTTTTTTTTCTATACATAACTGGATTATATATTATTTCATATCTTTTCTAAATTCTCCTGTTGCAGAGGTTTTACCTAGATTGTATATTTAGCTGTGCTTCGTATATTTTTGTATACTGTCTATAGTATTGTGTCTTTTTTGAAATAATCCACAATTTAACAAGTCTAATATTAATGGACATTTTGTATGTTCAGTTTTTAGCAATTACAGATAATGCCACTATGAATGTTCATATACATGGATTCTTACACACATCGCTACATTTTAGACTATGTATATATTCAACTTTACTACATTATGCCACACTTTTCCATGTTGGATATACCAATTTATACTCCCACAGCAGTTTATGATACATCTCTTTATTTTGTAAGTTTTACCAACAATTATGTCTCAATTTTGCCAACCCAATAAATGTAGTTTTAATTTACATTCTCCACGGATGTTGACCACTTTTTAAAAATAAATTATTGGCTGTGTAGATTTCTTCTTTCTGGATTTATCTTTTTAATCATCTAAGTCTTTCATACAGTTTTTCTGTTTGGTTATGTTTTAAAGATTTGTAACAGTATGGCATGTTTCTTCTCTGTGCTTAGAGCATTACTGTCATTTTAGAATATAACTTACTGTAGATTATTTGTGGCTTATATGCTAAATTGTTGAAACTTGAATTTCATATGTAATTTTAACTACAGGAAGATAGATAGTTCTCTACTTTTGTTATCCATTAAAGTAGCCATTAGCTGGATGTGGCTTTTGAACTCTTGAAATGTGGCTAGTCTGACTGAGAAACTGAATTTTCATGTAGTATGAATTTAAATATGAAAACTGACACTTGTTTGAGTTGTTATACAACCTTTATGCTCGGAACGCTTGAACATTAATCTGCTTTTGTACTGTAAATTTTATAAAAGATACAGAGCAACAGATGTTTTATGATAATTTAGCATATGAATTGTGATTTTCTGTAAATTTAAAATAAAAACCAGCTTTCAAAGACTTAGTATGAGTACCAAATTTAAAAACACCTCAGCTTTTCAATATTATTACATATTAAAATTGTAATTCGTTTCACCTTGTTTTTTGTTTGTTATTTAGTGTGGGAAGCAGAAAATTTTGAATTAATTTTGTGACTGGTTTCTCTTGGACAGCAAGGTACTCAGCTATCAGATATTACCTGCTTTCTTTGTTCTTAATATCTTACTGCATTTCTAACTGTTCCTTTCAGTGTAGTCTTCAGAAGTTCCTTAATGCAAACAATTAAGAATTTGACCAGTTATAAACCAGTGTTAACACCTCTTTTTATTTTATGAAGAATTCTTTTCAAGAAAGAATGTCCCCAACTCCTTAGGTGTTTACCTCAGAAAAAGGCTGTTAAAGTAACATATGATCATTTATGTGTTTTTAAATTATCATTTTTTCATTCCCATCCACCAGTTTCACAAATATCTTTGTAAGAATTATTCTAGTAAATTTAATCTTCCCCTTTGTAAGTTTTGCCTGCAAAATGATTGATAAGTGGTGTGCTTTTATATTTTGAACAAATGGATATAAAACTTACTCATAGTTTTTGTATGTCTATCTGCTAATAGAATAGAAAGTCCTATTTAAAAGTTCTTAATGTATAAATGTGCAATTTTTTGTAATAGTTTCGGTCACAAGATCAGTTAAACATTTTTAAAATGTGCTTTGTGTGTAACACATTTCTTTCAAAAAGCAGTTTATTTCCTACTTTGATCTTGAAATTCTAAATGAAGTCATTTTTATTTGCTAAGCAACATACTGTTGACTAGAAGCCACTTTTCATTCCCAGAAAGATGTGCAGTTGGAACAGCTGGACTTCTGTATTTCACTTTCAGAGTGATACACGTATCAAATTGAGCAAATCAACTGGATTCAGTAATTATTCACAAGTTGGCCCATTTACCTACGTTGTGTATTAATGAGCTGAAAGCAAATAAATATGTGATAGTACCACTTACCCTACTTTTTTTCTTTGCACAGAATACCTTAGGTATTGATCTACTGAATAAGAACTTTATTAAATCAATTAGATAACTTTAAAACTAAATGAATAGGGTATATACACACTTTTCTCATGTAAGGATTTTAACATTCAGTTTTATACCTCCTACTATTCTTTGTAGTGTAGACTTCATCTCTATTTGCTTTTTTCTTTCATTGTCATTCCACTTGAAACAGTACCTGTATAAGATACCTACGCTACTCAGTTTGCAGTAACCAAAGAAAAAAAAGTTGTCCTTTTTTTGTAATACTTGAATCAAAAGGAAGATTGTTTTATTGTACTTTAAAAATTTTTTCCTATTTATGTAGAGTGTTTTGTTATTTAGCTCAGATGCTTTTCTCAAACAGTTTGAGCCAGTGATTCTGTAATTCTGTTTTTGGTTTTTACCTTAAGATACTTACAGGAAAAATAGTAAGATATATGTGTAAATATACTTTCTGTGTAGTTGTCTATGTTTTATATACAAAAATGTGGAAAGTTGTTCATGTTCTTTTAAATGACAAATATTTTAAAGCAGTATTAGAGGATCCTTTTGGTGAAGGGGAGGGGAGAGTAGGGCATGACCAATAGAAGTTTTGCTTGTATTCAGTTTTCCTGAATTTAACAAAACAGATTATAGGAGTTTGCTAAATTTTGGATATTTATTAAATCCAAAAGAAAATATTCTCAAAGATTCTAATCTATGTTTTTTTAAAAATTTCTCTTTTTTGTGGTGCATGTTTCAATTCCAGGTGTCTCCCTACTCTGAAAATTAGCACACTTAGGCATCTTCTGCATTTTTCATCTTTGTTGTATAAATTATTAACATATTGTCAAAATATATTTGCCACCTATTTGCAACTATAATTTTTTTTATATTTTTTTTGTTTACTTTTATTTCTTTTAGTGTATTAAAAGATCACCACAGGATAGGTCTGTGTGTGTGTATTTGCATGTATAATTGTTTCAAATCATACTGGATTTCAGTATTGAGTTCTCTAGATTCCCCAGCCCACACCATCCCCCCAAACACACACACACACAAGGCCTCCTTCTTCTTTCTTTGCTTGCTTTCTGGTGGTGCTGGGGATTGAATCCAGGGCCATAAGCATAGTAGGCACATTCAGTACCACTGAGTTATAGCCACAGTGCCAATAAGGCTTTTATTTGCTTTATCTACTAAGTATATTCATGCTTGATAAGGGTGTACCTTTTACCTTTATATGTGTATGACATCTTCGCTAAATGAGTTAAAATCTCTTTTAAAACTTTGTAAATATCTTTTCATTATACTTCAACAATTATTCTTTTACCTGTAAGTTTTTCTGCTTGGTGGCCTGACACATTCTTTACTCTTAGAATTTTAATAATTGAATTAGAATTTCTGTCAGTTGATGTTTTTCCACATTTGGCATATCGGTGAGAAATTTGCGGATTTTGTTTGCCTGTACAGCTTTTGAAAGTGAGGATAAAGCTGGGAAATGTGTTTTTGTAGAATTTTCTAGGCCTTTATTTGTTTTTGTCATTAGCTTATGCCTGCCAGGACTTTTTTGTTTATGTGCTGTTGAGACTCAAAGCCCAGAGTTTAGTGCATGCTAATAAGCACATGTTCTATCAATCAACTACACCTTCACTTTATACTTTTTGTGTGTGTGTGTTATTAGATATTGAGAAGAGTAAGGCTTTCTGATTTGATTTTGTCCATAACTTTTGTCCACATGACTCCTTTTTGGAATTTCAAAATTTCTATTCTAAATATGTATGTTTTTAATGAGAAAAAATAAATTTATGACCTTAAAAATGTACAAAAAACACAAGTAGTACAGATAGACATTCAAAGAGAAATGAATTCTCAGTCCTGAACATTTGGAATATTAACCATTTTCTTTCAGAATGCATCCATGTGGTATTATGTCCTAAAGAAAAGCCCAGTGATGATTTTTTGTTTTTGTTGTTGTTTTTTTTGGTACCAGGGATCGGACTCGGGTCCTTGCGCTTGCAAGGCAAGTGACAGAACCACTGAGCTAAATCCCCGGCTCCCCAGTGATGATTTTGATGACTTCTCTGATATGTGTTGGTTTTATGTATCCCCCCCATCTATGTTGAAAGCAACTGATCACTTAATGGGAGTTTCAAGATCTAAAAGGTCCTGCTACTGAAATAAGCTGTGTGATCTTGGGCAAGTCATTTGAAATGCCTATGCACAGCTTTTACTGTAAAGGGTAGAATATCTGTTCTTTAATGTTTCTGTCTTTACTGAGCTTGTAAGTTTTCCCATATTTTGAACTGATACTGCCTTATTTAATAAGGATGTGTTATTCCAACAAGATCATAAGCTTCTTGAGGATAGATACCAAGTTATATATTTCTTCATCTTCGTAATGCTTGTTGGCCTTGTTATAAGTAAATACAATAGGTTAAGTTGATTAAGAAGGTCTATCATTGACTTGTAGCTACTTGGTTATCTTAATTACAATACAGGAAGGCACTTATATAAACATTTACTCCTTTTTCAGAATGTACCTGTTTTCCACATCACTTGAAATGCCTTTTCCTATAAAAATTTGTGTTTTGATTTAGTGAAAAATGTTTCTTTAAGCAATACCTGAAAAAGCCATGAACTCATTTTATATGTTTGTATGTCACCCACACACATACACACACCCACACACAAATATACCAAATCTATGTAGTTTGGTCATACTGCTAATTTCTTGGAACAAAAGAACTTAATCATGAAATATTATCACTGTACAATATTATTAACAGAAAATAGGTATCATGTTTTACACACCTGACAATGATAAGTTGAGTGCATGACAAAACAGGATTTATGACTTAGGATATCAGTATCATTTAGATGAAATAAAGCTGTTTTGACTTTGAAATATATTGTCAATTCAAAAATTTATTGAGCAACTTATTCTTAGAGTTTTAGTATTCCAAAATAACTCTTGTTCTTAGCCTTAAAAGATTCATTATTCTAAATTCTCTTAAAGCAATATATTTGAAGTTAAATATAATCATGTCATAATATAGGTATTGTGTGTTGTTGCTAGTCATCAAGCAGAGAGATATTTGGATAAATTAACTAAACTTTCAAATAAAATCTGTCTTGAGGGCCTCTCTCCAGGCCTTCATCAAGGACACTTTCCCTTGCTGGTTGGATTCTGTCAATCTGAAAATCTGTAAATAGAATTAGCCTCCCTCCAGTGGGGAGCTTAAGATGGCTAGACATGCTGAAGTGTGGGGACTCTTATGTGCTTTCTCCACAGTTGGAAAGCCTGTGATATCTGACTGTTAAATTTTTATTTATTTATTTATTTTGAGACCGGGGATTGAACTCGGGACGTTGTGCTTGCACAGCAGGCACCGGAACCACTGAGCTAAATACCTGGTCCTGACTGTTGAATATTTGTGAGAATTAGTGTCATTTATTCTCGTACTAAGTCTCTAGAATTAGAAGAATTACCTAAATAGTCATTGTTTTTATTAGCAAAACCAGATTAGTAAAAAATGCACTGTATAGAGTCAGGTAGATAGAGGCTCTGATTGGGGATGTGGAGCTGAGGAAGGCAGCATGAGAAAGAAGAGCTATAATAAATACATATGGGAAGACTGGTATCTTAGTGACTTAGCTTAGTGGTAAAGGATGAGCATATAGGAAACCATGGGTTTAATCCCCAATACCTCCAACTGGGTAAAGAAAAGTAATCATGAAATCTCAGGCATGGTAAAGGATGTGCTTCAAAAGTCTTCAAATATATATCTAGCCCTTGGAAAACATAGGAATTAGGAGTTATCATAAGTAAGGAATTCAGTTAAAAAGTGGAAAGTGTGACTAGACACTTGATTGAGTATTGAACTTGCTCAGTTACTCATCTTACTTTGATTAACATGTTTTTTAAAGTATAAAATTCCAAATGTAAGTACTGGTCAACGAAAATATTTTAGGATTTTACCTTTTAGCATCCATCATTTACAAAGATATAGGTTGCAGAGATCTTAGTGTCATGGGAAATGCAGATAGGCCATTTAGAGAGTAGGCAGCTTTAGGTGACAATATTTTTATAATTCACCAAATTTGAAACAATTGGTAGCTTTCTAATTTATAATATTAGCAGTGCTCTGGAATTGGAGTAATGAGAATTGTTTTTAGCATGTACATGATTCTACTATTACATATGTGTCAGAACTGAGAAGGACCTGCGTGAATAGAAAGTTTACGACTACACTGCCCCTTATTTTGTTGAGCCAATAGAATAGAAAAGTGGTTCTTATGGTTGAGGATGTAGCTCAGTGGCACTGTCCCTGCCTTGCAAGTACAAGGTCCTGAGTTCGATCCCCGGTACCAAAAAAAAAGAGAAAAGTAGTTTTTGAACCTGGTGGTACAGCAATCATTTGGAGAGCATTAGGTATAGTCCCAGATATGTGACTGAGACCTAGAAATTATAATTCAAAAGAATTCTCTCAGATGATTATGATGAAAATTTGGGAAAATGTTATAAAGCTAATACTAAATTATTCGTGTATGTTCCTAATCATAATCTCCTGCTACCATTGTATCCCAAATTCATAAATGTAACTGATTTCCCTTCGTATTTAATAAAAAGTAATAATTTGTGAATTTGTTCACTTTTATGAAGGTGAATTATTTCATTGAGTATTACATTAGTGGTACATGGGTAGGTGCTTTGTGATATAAGGAATTATAAATAGTAGAGTCTCACTGTTAATGAGTTGACTACAACCAAACTACACTAAAATGTATTTCTGTTGTATTCTATGGTCCCTAGAAATATTATGGAGTGATTAGGGAGATGAGAAGAAAATCTTGAGGGTACCCGCTAGTCTTCTCTGTAACTTTGACTTTTTCTATATTGACAAATTCCAAAACAAATTGTTTATTTGGGTAAAATAGGAAGCTTAGTGCCTTATATATGAATATTTAAGAATAGGTGAAACACTATACAGTACTTAAAAGCAGTTTGTGTATGTATATATGAATATTTAGTGAACGATGTGCTTTCCTTGGTTATTATAAGATGCAGTATGCCAGCTGGAATAGTTTTAGATATATGGATATTTACACATGGGCAGAATGCCATTATTCTTTATAGTTACTTGATTAAGAATTTTTAAGTCTTGAACTTTAAAGTTTTTGAAAATTAACTGCTTATTGCCAGTTTATAATCTGGACCCTTTGGTCTTGTGGTAATATACAGAAAAAAAGATTATACAGCTCAGAGCCAACTTTACTGATATATAATAAAGGCAAGTAAATAAATTACTTTGTTAAATAAGTATTAATCAAGACCAAAGTATTGAAACAATAAAGAACAAAAAAGTTGTGAGGTTTTGGGTCTGATTTCTTTCTTGTTTTTGTTTTGTTTTTTGGTAGTACTGGAAATTGAACCTAGGGCCTTTGCACAGAGACATATCCCTAGTTCTTTTTTCTTTTTAATTTGAAGATCAGAGTGTCATTAGCTAAGTTGTCCACGTGGGGCCCAAACTTGAGATCCTTCTGTCTCAGCCTCCCAGGGTGCTGAGATTATACCCCCTATACCTCAATTCTTTTTCTTTCCCTACTTTACTTCTTTTAACAGACAGAATACCTGTACTGGTCTACCTGAATTTTCAGTGTTTGTCTCATTCTAGGCATCGTTTGAAGCACCTAGCTTTTGGCAAAGTACTGTGTTTCCCTTGGGTGGTTCTCACCATTAAATGTCTCTTTTTTTCTCACTGCAGCTCTAAGTTTCATGTGACATTCTCCACACAAGAGATTAGTGTCCAGAGAAACTGGAAAACTAAGGAAACTTAAATTATGTAGCTTTTAGAAGAATCCCACTGGCATTTACCAGGATTTCTACAAGTATGCTATGTGACATTAATCTCCAACTGACTGTCAGAGTAATTAATTATTCATAATGCTAAAAGTGAGAGAAAAGGAAGGAGAGTTTCTCTCCAGTAGGTTCAGTTAGTTACGTTGTCCTGAATTGATATTTCTAATGAACATTCCTCCATGTTGCTCGTATCTTTTTGCATTCTGGTTCCTCTTCAGCACTGATGACCTACTTTGCATCATAATAATTGATTTAGCTTGTCTTATATACATTCATCTTATAATTTGTTCTATGAAACTAATCTGCAAGAAGCTCCATTACTTGGGTGCCTATATCAGAGCATATCTTTGTCCTCTTCTTTGAAATAACATTGTCTTTTATTAGGAGGTGTTCGACTTAGATTAATAAACTAATAACTTTTGAGAGATTCTATTTCTACCTATAGGTACTAATTTTACCTTTATTTTTCTTTCTAGTGTAGGAATTTCAGTTTCTCTCAAGAAATACTGATCAATCAGTATTATAAAAACATTTTCTATATTGTTAAAAAATCCACATTAAATAAAAAACTCTTGGCAAAAAAGGATACCCTAGATGACATGTAAATACAAATTATCCAAGCAAGTCATTCTAGACTTTTACTCTTCTATTTCAAAAGTTTATATGAACAGATAGGTAACCAAAAGAATCTCCTAAGTAGATCATGGGACTGTATACATTTTGAGAATATCTTTAGAAGTGTCTAGATTATCAGATGATAGAACAGAAACATTTCATGACATTCAGTAATAAGAAGGAAATTCTTCCAGCTTTCTGTTTTCCATTGTAGATTATGATCTGTGCCCTCTATCCCTACCCCCACTTTTTTTGTTTTTTGTTTTTGGAAACTAGGGTTTTGCTATGCAGTTCAGGCTGGCCTTGAACTTACTATGTAGCCCAGATTGTCCTGGACTCAGAATGATCCTCCTGCCTCAGTCTGGAATGCTGGAATTATAGGCAGGTGCCACCATGCCAGGCCAGATCTGTAAATGTATGATCTCTTTTTCATTCTAATTTTAGTATATATGTTGCCAAAGCGAGCACTCTTTTTCATTCTCATATGAAGTCTAGGGTTTCAAAGTTTATTTACTATGATGAAAATCCTTTGAGTTTTTTATGCCTTTTCTATTCCAAATTATTCTATCACAGTTCCTAGTGATCTTCAGATACTTTTCACCTTCAGCCTAGCTTAGTTTGAGAAGATAATCTTTGCACCCATGAATTTCTTCATCTTCTGTTGTATCAAGTTATTTCTTCTGCTTTGATGTTGAATGGGTAGTAACCATGTTAGTTTTCTCCATAGCTGACAAATGTAGTTCTCTGCTGGCAGGCAGCAGGAGCATCGTCTGGGAGACTGTTAGAAATGCAAATTCTCAAACTCTACCCCAGCTCTGTTGAATCAGAAACTCTGGGGGTGGGAACCATCAATCAGAAATATTTCTAAAGTTTGAATGGCTTTTTGGCATTGGTCCCTTTAGGCCCATGTATTCTATATTGATGAATCCCTCTATAATTCCTTTGTATTACCAATATTTAAAACTTTATATTTTAGGGCCAGGGATTTAGGTCAGTGGTTCCGCCACCTGCCTCGCAAACGCAAGGTCCCGAGTCAATCCCCGGTACCAAAAAAAACCTTTATATTTTAAATTGAAAAAACCTTATCATAAAAGCCTTATCATTCGAGGACCTTCCTTCAGGTTGTCTTTAGTCATGTCAAAGAATTACTGTGAAATAAATTGTTTAAAGGTTTGATATGGAGAATAATTGAATTACCTGCATATATTTTTCTTTCTGAGATACTGGGCATAGAAGACAAAGCTTTGCACATGCTAGGCAAGCTCTCAACCAACCAAGCTTCATCCCAGCTCTTTTTATTTTTTTAAATTTTGTGACAGGGTCTTAAGTTGCCCATGCTTAACTTGGTATTTCTAACTTGAGATCCTCTTGCTACAGCCCCCCAAGTATCTGAGTACTTATGTATGTAGATTTTGGCAAATAATTTTAATCATCATTTGAAATAATGCTCTTAATTCACCAGGTCTTAATTGAAGGCAATATCAATAAAATATAAAATATGGTAGCCTAATTCTCGGAAGGGAAATACATTATTTTTTCCTTAATTTGTTGTAAGCAAGGCGACAATCTAGGCTAATAAGATAGAAGGAATCAATGCTCTCTCTTTTTCTAAAGACAGTTGAATTTGTCTTCTCTCAAATCACCACACATGGTGTTATACAGTTTACAACTTGATTAGAAAAATGAAAAAATTATCATGCACTTTATTTTTTTCTTAGTTTTGTGGCTTCTCTTTTTAAAAAATACATTTTTTAAACAAATTCACTATATTTTAGTCATTTAAAAATTCTATTGCTGTCAGACATTGTGATTAATAATATACTACATGTATTTTAAATTATAAAATAGCTCATTCTATTTCTGTAAAAATCTTTTTATACTCCAGAATTCTTTGAGGCTCATGGGATTTAATCATTTCATATTGCTTAAAAGGTCTTTTTTCCCTCCCTTGTGTTTAAGGGTCAAAAAATTTTTGGAATGAAATATTTTTAAAAATTAAAGATTCTCAAATGAAGTGCCTTCTGCATCTATAAGACCATTCTAAAAGGCTTCCTAGTGCAGCAAAGAAGACTGTTTTTCTCCTGAGAAAGAAGGTTCTTAAAGGACAAGACATCAGTGGAGGGCCAGGGATTTAGCTCAGTGGTTTCACCACCTGCTGCGCAAGCACAAGGACCTGAGTTCAATCCTCAGTACCAGAAGAAAAAAAAAAAAAAAAAGACATCAGTGGAATTCACTTTTCTTTAATTCCCAACTTTGATGCTAGGAACCAGAGGCCTTTTTGCTGATTAAGGCCATGTCTGTCTGGCTTATGCAATAAGGAGGAAATTGTTTACTATTTATCTGTCAAAGTCTGGAACAGCTGCAGACTTGTTAGCATTTGCAAAGAAAAAAACACTATTTCCAGGGTTGGCCTTGTATTTGAGACTAGATGAAATTAATATATGAATATAAAATATGATATTATCACAATGGCTGATCTTCAAGTTATTGAAATGTATTTGTACTTCCTTTTTAACACAGTTAAGTAACAGTTAATAGTATAACTTGGTTGGATTCAAATCCTTGCTCAGTCATATACACTGCTTTTTATGTATTATATATTTTAATAAGTGAAAATCATTTATGATACACAACATGTATTGATATATATAAATATTGAATAGTAACTAAATCAAGCTAATTAACATATGCATTTCCTCATATATTGATTTTTATTTTCTGGTAAAAAATTTGAAATCTACCCTTAGTGAATATCAGTCATACAATACATTGGTATAAACACCATATTCTGCAAAAATATCCTAAGTTTCTTTGTCTTTTTGAAATTAATTATGATGTATTTTTATATACATAATGATCACATTTATGATAGAAAATTTGTATCTCTGCATAATATATCAATTCTTCCTTTTCCCCCAATGCCCCCCTTCAACCCTTCTTCCCCTCCTTTTTTACATTTTTTCTTTTACTCTTTTTTCCCCTTTTCTCTTCATTCCCTTTCCCCTTCACCTCCTCTTGTTCCCCTTCCCATTTAAACATTTTGTTCATATTTCCCAATATCATCAATTTTGATCCTTATTTTATACTTTTGGTTCCTCACACAAGAGAAACAATGATAATTAAACATATGTGTCCTATTTATTTCACTTAAAAGTATGGTCTTAAGATGCATCCATTTACCTAAAAATATCTCAAGTTTATCCTTTTTTCTGGCAGAGTAGTTCGCTGTTGTGTGTAAAAACCACATTTTCTTTAGCCATTCATCTGTTGAGGGGCATCTAGGCTGTTTCCAAGATTTAGCTATTATAAATTGTGCCACTGTAAACAGTGTGTGCGTACATCACTATGGTATGATGCTTTTGACTCTTTCAGGAAGATACTAAGAAGAGGAATAGCTGAGTCAAATGGAACCTCTAGTTGTAGTTTATTGAGGAATCTCCATACTGATTTCCATATTGGGTGTACCAAGTTACACGCCTACCAGTAGTGAAGAAAGGTTCCTTTTTCCCCACAGCCTTGCCTCACCTGCATTTCTTATTGGTTGATTTCTTGATGATAGCCATTCTTTCTGGAGTGAGATAGAACCTCAGTGTGTTTTAATTTACATTTCTCGAGTAACCAGTGATGTTGAACATTTATTTTCATATATTCATATATTTCATATATATTTATTTATTTTTCATATATTCTTCATATGATAAGTGTCTATTCATTTCAGATGCCCATTTTTGGACTGGGTCTTTTAATTTGGGGGGTCCATACTTTTGAGTTCATTATATATTTTATATATTAGTCCACTGAGAAATAGCTGGCAAAAATTTTTTCCCACACTGTGGGTGATCTCTTCACTGTGTTGGTGGTTTCTCTTGCTGTGCAAAAGCTTTTTAATAAGATGAGGTCCCAGTTGTTGATTCTTTGTGATATTTCCTGTAGGGTCAGAGTTTTGTTCATAAAGTCTTTGCCTACACAAATGACTTCAAGAGTTCTAACTATCTGATCTTCTGGCAAATTTAGTGTATCTGATTTAATATTCAGATCTTTGAGCCATTTTGATTGTAGTTTAGTACATGGTGAAAGATATGGGTCTAGGGCCAGGAATTTAGCTCAGTGGTTATGCCGCCTGCCTGGAAAGAGCAAGGACCTGAATTCGATCCCCGGTACAAAAAAAAAAAAAAAAAAGATATGGTTCTACTTTTAATCTTTAGCATGTGGAAAACCAGTTTTCCAACACTTTCTAAAGATGCTATCTTTCTTCCAGTGAAGGTGTTTGCCTCCCTGAAACAGGCTGCTTCTATGGGAAAGTAAATCTGGGATTTCAGACTGCACTTCATTAGAACAATTGAAGTAGGATATGCTACTAAAAACATATGAGAGACCATTGAATCAGGACTTAGAGGGACAAGAAACCGAAACTGAGAAGATAGCATAACATAATCCTCCTGGTTATATATTTCTAAGGGTACCACTATTTCAGTATTTGGATGGAAGCAGACAGTGAGGCCCCAAGTAGATGATTGATTGATTAAATGATAGATAGATAAATAGATAGATAGATATAGGTAGATAGAACATTATTTCTTGAAGTTAAATAGCTTTATAAATATTTCTATGACACTGGCCCAGAGGAAGTTCTTAAAAAATTCTAGTGAGATTAATAGTGGAAGAATAAGTGGAAATGATTACTAAAGATGTATAAATCGTCACTGATCGTATCTTTAGTTAGCTTTCCTTTTTTGAAATTTTTGTTTTAGTGATTTTAAACCATTAACATAGACTTTAATGTTCATGTGATCTCGGTATCTCAATCCTTTTTTTTTTTTTCTTAGCAATATGTCCATTTTCTCAACATTTAGTTCTTCATCCGTAAAGATTTTCAAGCACCTTATTTTTGAGGTGAGAGAAAGGCTATATAGAATTAAAGAAACAAATGAGCTACTAGCCCATTCACTGGTCTCTCTCTTTGTAGTATAGGCTGGTCTTCAACTCATTGTGTAGCCCAGGCTGGCCTCAAACATGCAGCAGCCCCCCTGCCTCTGGCTCCTGAGTGCTGGGATTACAGGCATGCACCACTACACCTGGGCTTGCTAGAATGTTAATATGCATGTTCTTGCTGCTATGTTTGACAAAGCATTGTACTTTCTCTCTGAAAAACCTCAGATTTGTTTCATATGATTATACACAAAAATCAATAGTATTCCCTATATAATGGATAGAATAAAGGTGGACTATCAAAAGCAAATTGTTTATTCCAGCTGAGGGGCTACTCTGTCCTGATTTGATAACCATTTTAGAAAATTCTGGTGTGAAAAGAAAAAATATATTGCATATATGTTTTCTCTAATGAAAATATTTTATGTACTATTACTTTGAACACCCTGATGTTACCAACTCTCACAGAGCTTTAATTTCTTTGTACTTTAAATATAGCATTTTACTGCAGCCAGACCATCTAGACAAGTTGAAGAGGACTAACAGCAAGGCTTATTTGGTAGACAGGATTTAGAATAATCTTTAAGTCTTTGTTTTCAAAGTGACTTGAGCGTACTTAATGAGGGACTCTTCTGCTCTTTGGCACAAAAATATAATAGTTGTATTTTTCCTATAAAATTAATTCAGAGTCCATTGAAAGAGTGATTTGAAATAAACGTACTAATGGTCTTAACTGGTACCAGCCAATGGTTTGAACTATACTCAAGTTAAAATTATTCTGTTATAAAACGTTAAGAAAACAATCTTCATGGATTGCATGATAAGAGCCCTTGTTATGCTGAAGAAATTCAGGCTCTTTTTAAAAAGCAAACATAAGCTAAAATATTTTTAATTCTTTGATTTTTGTTGAAATAAAAGACTATGAGATTTTAGTTTTTATTATTTATTGCTATGATCTGTTTCCATTCAACCATATATGAAATATGTGAATTACAATTTTTTAAGTCACTTATCAGATCAGAATAAATGGAATTTTGAGGGCTCTAAAAGTTGCATACTTACTAAGCTGTGAAAACAATCATCTGTGAAAGTTAGTTTAAATGAAGTCTGATAACTCAGGGAAATTCAAAAATATTATTTCTTCCTTTACATTTTACCACATTTTGAAACTGAGTGTACAATAATATATTTTAAGAAGGCATAATTTTTGTAAGATAATTTAAAGTGTGCTAAAACCACAAATGTATATCTTACTATTAAACCATACTTAATAGATCATAATGTGATTAGGCATATAAAACATTATATTCAGAAGCAAGACTTAAGGTTTTTAAATAAACCATTAGTATTACAGGATTATTATTTAAATTTTACAGAGACTAGAATATAGGTAATGCTAAATGGAACCTACAAGTCAGTTTTTTTGTGAGGAAGAAGAGAAGTTGGTATTCCCTTTGCAGATGGAAAATTTGAAAGATGTTGTAAGAAGATGAGGGGTATAAAACAGAAATTGAGACAAAAGTATTTTAATGAGGCTTCCAGAGCAGTTGGAAATTTATTTTACTGTATGGAGTCTTAAAGAAATACCATACCTAATTGTTGACTGCTTGACTTGAAATGCAGTTCTGACAGTAATTAACTATGGAACACAAGTCATGTTACTGAATCTCTATGTTCCTCAGTTTCCTTAACTGTAAGGAATGGTACCCTGCCTTATAGTTGCCTAGGATGCGTATAAAAACAAGGCAATCTATGACTTCAGCCTACTTCTGAATCTGAATCTGAGCATGACTCTTGGGATTCTACATTTTAAAACATTCAACCATTAAGTGCATTATAGTTTGAGATTCCCTGCAATTATCAGTTACATCATTGTTGGATCCATATAATTTAAAATATTACATGATTGCTGAGGTATGTTTGTGTGTGTGTGAAATCTTCAAAGTCATTTTGTATGTTTAGTAGATTAGCAAATACGTATCTCAATATTTCTTATAGACATCTGTAGACATAATTTTTTGGATGTTAGTGTCTCATTATTAATATGTAGAAAGAGCCAAATAGTTGATGTGAGATTGTTTCTCAAGTGAGAAAAAAGATAATCATCCTTAAACATACCTAGGTCCTAGGGCCGGGGATTTAGCTCAGTTGTGCCACATCTGCCTTGAAAGCTCAAGGTCTTAAGTTGGATCCCTGGTACCAAAAAAAAATAATAATAATAATCTAGGTCCTGGGTCTGTTTCCTAATAATGAAATCAGAATATCTAAAGAACAACAAGTCTTAATTTTTTTTCCACTTGCTGTTTGTACCTCTTGTCTCAAAAGTGTCTATTCCTTTCAGTTGCCCATTTTTTGGATTGGGTCTTTAAATGTTGGGGAAGTCGGATTCTTTTGCGCTCTATATATTCTAGATATTAGTCTTTTGTCTGAGGAATAGCTGGTGAAAATTTTTTCCCATTCTGTGAGTTTTCTCTTCACTCTGTTGGTGGTTTCTTTTGCTGTGTAAAAGCTTTTTAATATTACAAGATCCCAGTTGTTGATTCTTTGTAATACTTCCTGTGTGCTCAGGGTTTTGTTCATAAAGTCTTTGTGTACATTTATGTCTTCAAGAGTTTTACCTATTTTGTTTTCCAGCATATTGTTTTTGTTTTAATATTTAGATCTTTGATCCATTTTAATTTTAGTTGAGTGTATGGTGAGAGATATGGGTCCAGGTTTAATCTTTGACATGTGGAAAGCCAGTTTTCCCAGCACCAGTTCTAAAGAGGCTATCTTTCTTCCAATGAGAGTGTTTGCCCCCTTTGTCAAAAATAAAGTGGCAGAGTTTTTTCTGTATCTTCTATTTTATTCCATTGATCCTCCAGTCCCTTTTCTTTTCTTTTTATGTGTTTTTTTTTTCTTGCCAGTGCCATGCTGTTTTTATCATGGTAGCTATTCTTGTTGGTCTCTTCTGGTTCCAAATGAATTTTAGGATTGGTTTCTCTAGTTCTGTGAGGCATACTGTTGGTATTTTGATTGGGATTACATTAAATCTAAGTAACAGTTTTGGAAGTATGGCCATTTTCACCCTATTGGTTCTGTCTATCCATGTACAGGGGATATCTTTCTATTTTCTGATAACTTCTTCAGTCTCCTTTTTCAGAGTACGCTGTAGTTTTAGTGTACCAGTCTTTCACTTCCTTTGTTAGATTGATTTCTAAGTATTTCATTTTCCTTGATGCTAATTTTGCTCTCCGTGAGTTTGTTATTCACGTTTAGGAATGCTATTGATTTTTGAGTGTTGTCTTTGTATCCTGAAATGCTGCCAAAATTAGTTACTAATTCTAGGAATCTTTTGGTGAAGTTTTCAGGGGTCTTCTATCTAGAGCATCATGTCTTCAGCAAATAAGAATAATTTAACTTTTTCCTTTCCTATTCATATTACTTTTATTTCTTACTCTTGTCTAATTGCTCTGGCTAATGTTTCCAGAACTGTATTGAAGACAGGTGGTGATAGTAGGCACCTTCATCTTGTTCCTTATTTTAAAGTAAAGTTTTCAGTTTCTGACCATTCAGTATGATGTTAGCTGCTGGCTTTTCATAGATGGCTTTTATCAGATTGAGATAAAGACCTTCTATTTCTGTTTTCTCTAGGGTTTTTTTTATCATGAATGGGTGTTGGACTTTGTCAAATGCCATTTCTGCATCTGTTGAGATGATCAGGTGATTTTTGTCTTTTCTATTCATGTGGTGTATTAAATTTATTGATTTGCATATTCTGAACCATCCCTGCATCCCTGTGATGAATCCTACCAGATCATGCTGTATAACTCTTGATGACTTTCTGTATTCTGTTTGCCAGGATTTCATTGAGGATCTTTGGATCTATATTCATTAAGGAGAGTAGCCTGTAGTTCTCTTTTTTGGTTGGATCTTTATCTGGTTTTGGTGTCAGTGTAATGCTTGCTTCCAAAAATAAGTTTGGGAGTATTGCTTCCTTTTCAATTTCATTAAAAAGTTTTAGCAGTGAATCTCTCAGGACCTGGGCTTTTCTTTGTTGGTAGTTTTTTTAACTTGGGCCATTAAGCTTAAAAACTCATTGTGGTGAGTTTAATACCCACATTTATTCTTTAGAATATGTCTATTGATGAATTATGAATTTTAATTTTATGAGTTTTATTTTAAACAATGAGTACTTTACCGGAAAAAAAATTTTTTTCCTTAAATTCTTTTATTGGTACATTTTAGGTGTACAATACATTTACATTTATCATTGGGAACTTGTACCTTTACATGATGTATCTTGGTTCTTATTTTTTCCCCATTCTCTGCCCTCCCTTCACCCCTTTCACCCTTCCCTATTTATAAAGACTTTGTTTCCTCTTTTTCCATTTCTCATAATTTTTCCTTTCCCTTCAGGAAAATTTTTTTAAAGTATTGAATTTTTAATATTTATTGAGTGTTATAAAGTCATTAACATTTTCAATATCGACTTTTTTGCTTTACAAAGTCTAGAACACAGAAATAAATTCCTATATGAACAACATTGAAAATACCAATAGAACTCTACAAGAAAAATAATTTTCACTTCAGTTATCACACCTAAGGCAGTTTTCACACAACAGCAGCATGTTCCATACACACGTATCAACTTACATTGACAGCATATGTGTTTTCCTTTCCTGTCTTCTTTGTAGGACATACTTGATATCTCATTGGCCTTGCTGTTTTGTGGAAAGGTTCTTATACAATGTATAGTTAACAGGAACATAAAATATCAATAAAGTATTAAATTCTTAATATGTTTTTTGTGTTTAGAATAAACATCAACACTTTCACAACAGCTGTGTACTTGCTTACAAAACCTAAAAGATATCAGAAATACATTCCTATATGAACTACAATGAAAATACCAATAGAGTTCTACAACAAAAATAATTTTTGCTTCAATTGTCACATCCATGCCAGTCTTCACACATGACAGCTGAATTTTCCATACACTCATCTTGCTTACGCTGATAGCACATGTGCTTAGCTTTCCTTTCCTGTGTGGCAGACTGTTCTTGTCGCCTCTCTTGTCTTTCTCTTTTGTCAGGTGCTTCCCACTATGTTGTACTATATGCACTTAGCAAGAAAACAAGATATGAATAAAATTTCAAATATGTAATGAGTGCTTAGAATAGACATCACCATTTTCACATCAACAGTTTACAAAATTTAAAAGATAGGGCCAGGGATTTAGCTCAGTGGTTCTGCCGCCTGACTCACAAGTGCAAGGACCCAAGTTCAATCCCCGGTACCAAAAAAAAAAATGTTAAGAAAAAAATTTAAAAGATAACATCAGAAATAAAAACCTGTGTGAATTACAGTATAAGTAAAATCAAAAGTCTACCACAGAAATAATCTTTGCTTCAACTGTCACACCCAAGGCATTCTTCATACATGACAACTGCATGTTCCATTCACAGGTATCACACTGCTAGCATGTATGTTTTTGTTTTCCTGCCCTTTTTTGTAGGTCACAGTTAACATCGTTTTCATTTTTCTGTTGTTATAGTAGGTCTTTGTGATGTTGCACTTCCCTGTTCACCTGTCAGCTCATTAATGTGCTCAGTTTTTTTGGCATAGTTCCTTAGCCAGAAACATTTTGTTCTTCCTATACTGTAAATGATCTCTTATGAGTTCCAGTCCCAATCTTCTAAGAAAATTTCTCCATGATCTTTTGCACTTGTTATTTTCTTTGTAAATTGTCCAGCTATGCCACACATGTTTAGGATTGAGTAAAACCACAACCATTACCCAGTGCTTTGTGTTTCAAGAAGTATCACAGTTGCTCCATAACTCAACAACATCTACTGTGCCTTTGGTTTTGTTGTAAAAAGTTTCTCTCTCAGGCTTTCATTTTGTTGAGGTTTCTCCATCAATGTTTTCATCATGGTGCAATTTGACATCAGCAGTACCCGTTTGTTTTTCTTTACCATATATGAGGCAAATGTTATGTCTTTATGAAATCCAAAGATTGTACTATACAATTTTCTGTTTTGAAATTGCAGCATTTCATTTGGAATTTCTGCTTTGTTCTAGTGTACTATTCCTACACTGGTCATCTTGTGCTCTGTCTGCAAAAGTAACATCAATTGGAAACTGGTAAACCAATTGTCGAATGTCACATTCTGATTAGTTTGGAAGATGGGAGCAACAAGTCTATTCATAACATCATTTGGTTTGTTACTATACAAATAAAGACCTAGTGACTCCAGGATAAATTTCTAATTTGAAAGTATAATATGTCTTTGCATCTACCAAGGCATATATTTTTATGAATTATGGAGGACTGCCCTATTGATTATGGATTGTTCCAAAGGAGGCTGTAAGCAGTGCAGGCCGTCAAGAGTTAACCCCACATTTGGCTTTGTTTTGAGAAGCAAGTCTGCCCGAATCCTACGTGCCAAGGTCAGAGTGACTTACCCAGTTTCTGTTCCCAGAGTTAAACCCTTCTTTACTAAAAAGACAAGGTTAATTATTAACCACAACCTGTATTTTGTCTGTTCTGGTCCTAATTCAAGAATGCTTTTGTCTTTTTCTTTACAAGCCTTGCCTGCATCAGTGATGTGTTCATAGCAACTACACATCCTCTTACATAGCTCCTTTACCTCAATCTAACTATTATGTCACCAATAAATATTGACTGCTCTGGGTGTTCAGGGCCTTTGTTTAGCCTTGCTTGCGCTAGCATTGGTCACCTTGGCTCCCCATTTCTCTGTCTCTCTAATTCTGTTTTTGAGTTTTTCCTTTAACCCTCCCTAGTAGCACTGAGCAGGAAATCAGAACCCACCTCCGGGGTCTGATAATGAATACTTTCAATTTAGCTAGTGAGGTTTCACTCCTGCCAAGATCCTCATTACACTTTCAAACCTAGTTCTAACATTGAATTGTACTGTTTGGTTGCATGACCATTTCATACCATTTTGATTAGTCAAATATGTACTCACATTGATGTTTTCTTCATCATCTGAATCAAGGAGGACTGCATTCCCGTGTATTGGTCAATTATGGCTCTATTTCACTGTCACAGGAACTTTGGCTCACATTGCCAACATCAAAATCATCATCATCATCGTCATCCATGCATGAGTAATCTGATGATTCCCCTTCTACCTCCTCCAAAACTTGCAAATCTGGTTTTTTATGTTCCATTGTACTAAATTGGACTACTTCTAACAGAAAAATCAAAAGAAAGCTTTTTTAAAAAAAAATCCTAAATGCACAGAAATTTAGCTATGAGCATTTCATGGCTAAAACTCACCTGTTGGCTGTGGAGCTCCTGTACACACCCTGCTGTTCATCTGCCAAATGGTTGAATGCACAGATGGGTTCCTGCTTTCCCAGGCCCAGCTACTGTGAGCCACACCAACATTCCGTTATGGTGTAGTACATGTTTACATAGCAGATCAATGATGTGGGAGTATTGGAACCCCCCTGTGATGCTCAGGAAACATACACAGAAATGTTACACGTTGCATCCTGTGGGTAAAAGTCCCTGTTTGACACTTTTGCACTTGTGCATACATCTTGCCATTTGTCATACCAAGTGGGTAAACACTGGTTTTGCTTCCTGTTTTACCCAAGCTACTGAGAAGCACAGCTGGCTACTATAATGCCAAAGTACAAATTTTCATTAGGAAAGTATGCTCTGTGTTTGTGTAACCCAATGTTATGCCCCAAGGTTAATTATGACTTCAATTTCCTCGACTGATACTGGGTTGTTTAGAACTTTTTTAGCTTCTTGATTCAACTTTGGGATTTTGTATGTATCTAGGAATCTGTTTCTTCTGAGTTTTCCATCTTACTAGAGTACAGGTTCTCAAAATAGGTATTGATGTCCTTCTGGATTTCTGCATGGTCTATTGTGACTTTACCCTTTTCATTCTTAATTGCATGGATTTGAGTCCTCCCTCTTTTTGATCAGGTTGGTCAAGGGTTTGCCAATTTTATTTAATCTTTCAGAGAACCAGCTGTTCAATTCATTGATCCTTAGTCTCAATTGCATTAATTTCTGCTCTGGTCTTTATAATTTCCTCCTTCATATGGGCTTTGGGTTTGACTTGCTCTTCTTTTTCTAGATGCTTGAGGTTCAACATTAGGTTATTTGCGCTCACTCTGTTTTTCTGATGTGGAATTCATTTCTATAAATTTCCCTTGTAGGGCTGCTTTCATTGTACTCCATAAATTCCAGTATGTCATATTGGCATTGTTGTTTAATTGTAGAAACTAATTTCTTCTTTAATTTCATCTGTGGTCCATTGGTTGTTCAGGAGGGTGTTATTTAATTTCCATGTTTTTACATAGATTTTGTGGTTTCTTTTGCCATTGACTTCCAGTTTCATTGCACTATGGTCTAATAATATGCATTGTGTAATTTCAGTCCTTTGCATTTACTTAAGCATGTTCTATGAGGTAGTATGTGATCTGTTTTTGGAGAAAGTCACATGTTCTGCTGAGAAGAGTATGTATTTTGTTGTGGGGTAGAACAGTGTAGATTTCTACTAAATCCATTTGTCCAAAGGTTTGGTTCAGTTCTGATGTTTCTTTGTTGAATTTTTTGTTTAGTTGATCTATTTATGACAGTGGGTGTATTGAGGTCTCCTATTACAATTGTATTGGTGCTTATGTGGTTTTTCATATTCATGGGTGTTTGTTTTATATAATTGGTGCATCAGTATTTGATGCATGTATATTTATGACTGTAATTTCTTCCTTTTAGATTATAGTGACCTTCTTTATGTCTTCTGATCAGTCTTGGTTTGAAACCCAATTTGTCTGCAAATAGAATAGCTACCCATGCTTTTTTCTGGGTTCTTGTTGCATGGAGTATTTTTTTTTCCATCTTTTAACTTTTGGTCTATGAATTTGTTTTAGTTAAATGTGTTTATTGTATGCAGCATATTGTTGGATCTTGTTTTTTGATCCATTCTGCCAGTCTCTTTCAATTGGTGAATTGAGACCATTTACATTGATGGTTATAACTGATAAGTATTGGCTTTTGCCTTTCATATTAATTGTTAGTTCCTGTCTTCTAGATTTGATATTCTTTCTTCACATTGATTGCTGTGTATACTTTCAATAGAATTTTTAATCTCCTGTATATCTGTTTGAATCTGTTTTATGGAATCCAGTTGTTCGCTATGCAGGACACTTATAGTTTCCATCATTTTCCTAAGCTCTTCTATTTTTTTTTTTTAATCCGTATCTACTCTAGATTCACTCACAGTGTTCTTCATTATGGTCATCATTTCTTTAATAAACTGTGCATTTTTTTTCCTAAAGCCGCATTCATATGCTTGGCTACTTTTGCTTCTACCATTTCAAAAAGACCAGCTGAGTGGCTTTTGATTTCTTCCACCTCAGTGACCCCTGGATTTGCCTTGGATGAGCTGGAAGTCTGGGATTGAATCTTGCTTCTGTGTTTTCTCATGTTCTATTTTATTAAAAATTTATTTTCTGTGTTGATATTTTAAAATTGCTTATGGTAGATAGCTTTGTTACTAGTACTGAAACATCTTTAGGAAATGATTACTCTTCAAAAATGTCTTCTATGTGTAGCTTGCTTTTGACTTTTGAGTCTGTCCCAAGATCCTGCCTCCTCAACTTCTTAGGGATTAAAGTTCATGGTAGGTGTTAGGCCTAGCACCAGTTTTTTGGTACTGGACTCTAGTATTGTTTATAACCCCCAGTCAGTCACTGTATTGGTATACAAGGAAGAACTACTGATCACAACTATGTCACCCTGGCTAAAATGGTATGACTTGTAATAACAGTAGTATCAAGCACAGTCCAGAAAATGACAAACTGTGATAACTGTTGTTAATTTGAAACCTTTAACCCTAGGTACAAGCTTTATAGTTATATAGCAATCTAAAACCAATCAGAAAATTATGTACAGACAGAATCCTTTTAATAGAGTGAGTTTACCCTCAAGAGGGAGAGAATTTTAAAGAGATAAGAGGATAAAATAGAAAAATAGAAGAAGAGAGATTAGAGACAAGGTTGAAACTTTGGGAAGCTGGTGAAAAATACAGGAGAGAAAGAAAGGAAAAAACCAAAACAAGAACAAAGCAAAACTAAAAACAATGTTCACATTCACTGAAAAATAAAAACCGGCAATCAAGTTTAAAAAGAAAATAAAAGAAATTTGTCTGTGACTTCAGGCCTCTGGTTATCTCCTGGTATCTACAGTTTTGTGGTAGTGTCCAAATCAGAGCCCAGATCTGTGCTGGGCAACCCCAGTAATTCTGCAGTGGGATTGAGGTAGGGTACCAGGCACTCTGAATGCCACAGAAGTTCTGGCTGATCCTGGCCTCCTCTTGTGGGGGTGAGGCCTGAGTCCTCAGCCAGCAGCAACACTCTAGTCATTCCTCATGGACTACTGGCAGATCTGCCCTGGACACCCCATTGGTTATCTCCTATCCAGCTGCCATGAGACTTCAACAACTGGCAGCTTTGAGATAAAGTCAACCTATGGCTGCTCTGAATCCTGAGTTCAGCTGGCCTCTCCCCAAAAAGGCATCTCTCCAGGGAACAGCTATTGCAGGAACCAGTCACTCACCAGCCACTGCAGCACATAGATAGCATCCACTGCTCCATCCCCAGGGCTGCCCTTCTCCCTGGAGGCCTCTGGGCTGGCCCACTCTTGCTGTGTTTTTGTAGGTTCTCACACCCCAAGCTGGGAGTGCAGGGGGATGTCCATTTTGCCTCCTCTTTCTTTGCTATAGTCTGTCTCCTCTCTTTCTCTGCAGGGTGCAGCCTTTCCTTCAGATCATTTCTATGTCCTGGGGATTTACCTCCCACCCTCCTCTCTTCCGTAAGTCTCCAATCTTCTGGTATCTGTATTCCAAATATCAAAGAAGCCTACTTGTTGCTCCTCATCATTCCACTATCTTTCTGGAAGTCCCCTAAATTTATTCTTAAGTCTAACTGAACTTTTCTATCTTTTGACCAACATTTCCTCAGTTTTGTATCCCTTGACCACCACTTCCTCTTTTCCTCTAGTCCCCTGGTAACCACCATTCTACTGCTTCCGTGACTTTGCCATTTTAGGTTCTAAATGTAAGTTAAATGGTGTGTTGTTTCCCCCTCTGTGCTTGGTTTATTTCCCTTAAAACAGCATACTCTGAGTACATTCATTTTGTTGCAGATGACAAGTGGTCCATTTTGAGTGTTTGTTTGCTTGAGCATGTAACTGTGTGTATATGCCACATCTTTTTCCATTCATCCCATTGATGGACAGATAACTTACCTTGATTCTGTATCTTGGCTATGGTGAATAATGCTGTAATGAATGTGGGAGTGGGGTTATGTCTTTGACATGCTAATTTCAGTTCCTTTGGTTATATATACTGAAGAGTGGTATTGCTAGATGATGGTAGTCCTTTTTTAACTTTATTAGGAACTTGATTCTGCCATCTGTCTTGGGTGTAATTTACATTTTCACCAACAATGAATAAGAGTACTTTTTTCTCCACATACTTGTCATTGTCATCTTTCATCTTTTTTTGGTAATAATCATCCAACAGGTATGGCATGCCTCATTTATAGTTTTGATTTGCCGTCCTGATATTAGTGATATTGCACACTTTCTCATTTAACTTTTGGTCTAATGTATATCATCCTTTGATGAATGTCTTTTTAGATTCTTTGACCACTTTTTAATAGGGCTCTTTGTTTTCTTGCTATTGAATTGCTTGAACTTCTTATATATTTTTTAGATACTCACTGTTGTTTCCTTTGTTTGCAGAAGATTTTTAGATCTATGAAATTCCATTTCTTTTTGCTTTTGGTTCCTGTGTCTTAACAGTTACATCCAAAACTTTGCCAAGACCAATGTCCTGAGTCTTGTTTTCTTTTAATCATTTTATAGTTTTGGGTCTTAGGTTTAAATCTTTAGTATACTTTGGATTTCCTTCTTTTTTTTTTCTTTCTTAATAATACTAGGGATTGAGCTCAGGGCCTTCACACTGAGTTACCTCCCCAGCCTTTCTCTCTTTTTTAATATTTTATTTTGAGACAGGGTCTTGTTGAAGCTGGACTTGAACTTGGAGTCCTCTTGCCTCAGCCTCCCAGAGGGTTGTTATGTATATAAAATATAAAGTAAAAGTCTAACTTCATTTTTCTACATGTGAGTATTCATTTTTCCCTACACCATTTAAAAAAGACTGTACTTTCCTCCTTGTGTGCTCTTGGCAACTTTGTAGAATTTAGTTGACCATAAATGCATTTTTATTTCTGGCTCTATGGTATTATATGGTGATGTATTTCTGTTGTATTGTATAAATTTGATTTTGTGACAGAACCATACTGTTTGATTATAGCAGCTTTACAGTAGATTTTGAGATGATGCCTTCTCTTTTGTTCCCGTTGCTCACAGTTATTTTTACTACTTGATGCCTTTGTAGAGCCATATCTATTTTAAGATTGTTAATCTATTTCTATGAAAAATGCCATTGGAATTTTAGTCCTTGCACTGAATTTGTGGATCACAATATGGACATTTTAGAAATACTGATTTCTTCCATTATCTGAACATAAAATATCTTTTCTGTTTGTGTCTTTGGTTTCTGTCATCCATGTTTTACAGTTTTCATTTTACAAATCTTATTATCTCATTGGTTAAATTTACTCAAATAATTTATTTTTGTGCTATTGCAAATGAGTTTTTTTCTTGATTTCTCAGATAATTTGTTAATAATATGTAGAAATGCTGTTGATTTTGTGTCCCATAGCTTTACTGTATTTATTCATTCTAATAGTATTTTGGTTGAGTCTTTAGTGTTTTCTCTGCATAAGATCATGTCATGTGCAAACAGCAATAGTTAAACTTCCTCCTATGGGATACGAATGACTTTTTTTTTTCTTTCTTTTCTAATTCCTCAGGCTAGGACTTCCAGTACTTTGTTGAATAGAAGTAGTGAGAATGAGGATTCTTTTCTTATTTGTAATCTTAGAAGTTTTCAGCTTTTCAACCACTGTGTGGGTTATTAGCTATGGCCTTGTTACATGTTGTCTTGTGTTGGTGTACATTCCTTCATTACCTAATTTATTGAGAATTTTTATCATGACAGAATATTTAATTTTCATTAAAGCACATTCTACATCTATTAAGATGATCAAATGGCTTTTTTGTTTTCTTAATGATGTATTACACTTACAGATTTACACATGTGAGTAATCTATATTTCTGTGACAAATGGCAGTGGATCATAGTGAATTATCTTGAATCACTGAATTCAGTGATTCAATTTTCTGATATTGGATCGAAAATTTTTGTATCTATATGCATGTAGAATTTTTACCTGTCATTTCTTCTTTTCTTGTAGTGTCCTTTTCTGACTTTCGTATCAAGATAAAGATCAGTTTGGGGGCCGGGGATTTAGCTCATTGGTTCCGGTGCCTGCCTCGCAAACGCAAGGTCCTGGTACCCCCCCAAAAAAATCAGTTTGGATATGGTTTATTACTTTTTTTTTTCTTTTTTTTTGGTACCAGGGATCGAACTTGGGTCCTTCCATTTACGAGGCAGGCAGCAGAACTACAGAGCTAAATCCCCAGCCCTTGGATATGGTTTAAATATGAGGTGTTTCCCAGAGACTCCTGCATTGAGGGCTTGATCACCAATGCAGCAGTGTTCAGAGTTAGGACCTAGAGAACTGATTGAATCTTGAGGGTGTTAACCTCATCAGTCCATTAATTGATGAGTTCATTAGCTGAATGGGCTGTTAGGAAGTGTGGCTTCCTTGAAGTGTCCGTGGGGATTTTCCTTTAAAGCGTGTGTATTCCTTCTCTGTTCTTTCCTTGCTCTCTCTGCTTCTAGGAAGTAAGCAGCTTTGCTCCACCACATCCTTTCACCGCAGTATTTCTGCTTTGGAGCTAACCTGCTATGGAGAGAAATCTCTAAAATCTTGAGCCGCATAAGCCTTTCAAGTTGTGTATGTCAAGTTTTTTGTCCCACTGACTGAACGTTCACTATATACAAACATTCTTTTTCACTTCTTTGGAAAGCATTTGAAAAGCCTTGGTATTAGTTCTTTAAATCCTGAGAAAAAATTATGAAACTATTAGGTCATAAGACTTTTTGATGTACAGTTTTTTATTACTGATTCAGTTTTCTTAGCCATAGGTGGTCTGGTGTTAGATTTTCTGTTAATTCATTGTTCATTTTTTTAAAATAACTTTATTATCAAACACACATACAGAAATTAAAACCATTCAAAGAAAAACAATGTAAGAGAAAAAAAACTACAATAATAATCAAATACAGTAGAACTCAAACAAAACAAAACTGAAAAGCACTTAAACATTTTTCCATATAACTTAATAAAACATCTCAAGCACCAACAAGACACCAGAGGATGTGATTTGTTTCAGAAAGATCCCCAAAACCAACCTTGAACAAATAGTGGTCTGGGAAAAAAAACTCCAGTTAGTTAGCATACTCCACATAAGCAAAACTTCTGCCTAATTTAAATTTTGATACAGTTATATGACATGTGATGGAAACACAATCCGAGAAATATGTTATTAGGACATTTCATCTGTGTGTATCCTTAATTACACTTTCAGTTTCTCACACTAGAGAAACTTCAGTATTTATACATGTGTGTCCTGTTTATTTCACTTAAGAGGATGACCTCAATATGCATCCATTTAGCTATAAATGTCTCTAGTTTCTCGTTCTTTATGGCTTAGTAGTACTCCATTTTATTAAAAAACCACATCTTCTTTATCCAGTCTCCAGTTGATGGGCACTTGGGCTGTTTCCAAGCTTTCGCTATTACGAACTGTGCCGCTATAAACATGGGTGCGCATATATCACTGTGGTAAGATTCTTTTAATTTTGGGGAGAAGATACCCAGCAGGGGGATAGCTGGGTCGAAAGGGACCTCTAAACCTAGTTCTTTGAGATATCTCCATACTGATTTCCACAGTGGTTGCACCAGCCTACACTCCCACCAGCAGAGGAGAAGGGTTCCTCTTTCCCCACACCCCTGCCAGCATTTGTTATTGGATGATTTCTTTATAACAACTATTCTTTCTGGGGTGAGGTGGAATCTCAGTGTTGTTTTCATCTGCATCTCTCAAATAACCAGTGATGTTGAACATTTTTTCATATATTTATTTGCTGCTTTTCCTTCATTGTCTGAGAAATGTCTCTTCATTTCAGATGCCCATTTTTAAATTGGGTCTTTGAATTTGGGGGTTCTGATTTTTTTCAGTTCTTTACATATTCTAGATAGTAGTCCTTTGTCTGAAGTACAGCTGCTAAAATTTTTTTCCCAGATTGTAGGTTGACTCTTAGCTCTGTTGGTGGTTTCTCTTGCAGTGCAGAAGCTTTTTAATAAGATGAGATCCCAGTTGTTGATTTTTTGTGCAAGTTCCCGTGCCACTGAGGTTTTGGTCATAAAATCTTTTCCTATACCAATATCTTCAACTTATCTTCCAGCTAATTTAGTGTTTCTGTCCTAATATTTAAATCTTTAATCCACTTCTATCTTAATTTAGTGGATGGTTATAGGCATGGGTCAAGTTTTAATCTTTGGCAGGTTGAAATCCAGTTTTTCCAGAACAATTTATTAAATAAGCTATCTTTCCTCCAATGAGGATGCTTGGCTCCTTTGTCAAAGATGAGGTGGCTGAGCATATCTCTAGTTGTTTTTGCATCTTTTTTTTTTTTTTTTGTATGGGGATTGAAGTCGGGACCTTGTGCTTGCGAGGCAGGTGCCGGAACCACTGAGCTAAATCCCCGGCCCGTTTTTGCATCTTCTAATCTATTCCACTGATCCTCAGGTCTGTTTCTTTGCCAATAACATGCTGCATTTTTCTTTTTTTTTAAAGTTTTTTTCTCAAAATACATTTTTTTAAAAAGGTATATGGCTTGATTGGGTTCATATCCTGACTTTTTCACTTACATCCTGTTTGTTTTTGGTCAAGTTACCTAACTTTTCTGTAAGTTTTAATCTTAGGGTGTATTATAGTTCTTATTAGGATTATTTTGAGGTTTAAATTGAGCAGAGCATTTTTAACAGGTTCTGATGCCTTAATAAATATTTCTTAAGTTATTACTTTACTGTTAAGTATTCCCATAAGAATTCCATGTTTTAAAAATGATATTTTAGCCAAACGCATTTAACCAAAACAGTTGTTTTTTTTTTTATTAGCATTTTTTTCATTCTAGTCATCACTTCATTGCCAGTTTTGTTTTGGGCATAATGTAAAAATTCGAATATAAAAATGTCCTCAATTAGGGGACCCTTACAGTTAAAGGTTTTTTCCTTTGCGTAATTTGATTATGGGTATAAAAAGTATTTGCATTTACTGGTATTTACAGAAGAGACATTTAATCTCATCTGTAGATTGTGTATGGTTATTGAGTGAATAAAGAAAGGAAAAGTTTTCTGTAAGGGATGATTGTATTGGTTGAATGGGTAGGAGAAACATTCTGTGTAAAGGAAAAGGAAAGGAAGATGATTAATAGACTTAAGGGAACAACAAGAGTAGTTTTAAGAATTATGTAAACTGCGGTTTAGATATCAATACTCTGTCATTGAACAAAGGGAATTGGGATTTTTTTAAGTTTGAAAAATTAAAAATTTTTCACATTGGAAAACATTTATTTTGATTCTAGAAATATAAATTCTCAGTTCATCTTTTTAAACCAATGGTGTTTATTATGTCACCCTAAATTCTTTTAAGGGTTTGAATTTGTGGAAATGAGCAATCGTAAATCAAAGAACAACTTACTACATGGAGAATGCCTTTCACAGGTTAGTATGTATTTATTTTAATGTTGAAGCTTGTTACCATGTAAAGGTGATCAGAGAGAGTTGAAATAGTCATCTTTTTTAACTTGACTGTTTTTCTTAGTACTGAGGAACACTCCCTTTTTAGGGAGATATCTGTATTAGGAAGGTATCTATATAAGATAATAGGAACAATGACATAGAAGCAAAGTTTTCCAGGCATTCAAAATTAAATGTAGAAAAACGGATCTGTTCTCAAACTCTCTTTTGTCAGTTGATAATTTTTTATATTAATGTCTTATGCTACTTCTTAATATGATCCTTTGTCTTTGGATAGTTGAATCCTGTTATCCATGTCTTCCTAAAAGTGATCTGATTTCAAACTATAGAATACAAGTTTTATGTTTCTTTTGTTGTACTTATTCCTAAAGTATCTTATTCTTTTAAATGATGTTGCATACAGGCAGCATATAGAATTGCAATTGTTTTTAATATGCTGAAATTTTTTCTTACAACCATTAAGTTTTTAGTTTCAATACTCTCATAGTTTAAGATTTTCTGTGTTCACCATTATGTGATCTGCAGATAGATGTAGTTTTACTTCTTCTCTTTCAACCTGGATACCTTACTTTTCTTGCCCAGTTGACCTGGTGTGAATCTTCAGGAGAGTGTTGAATAGAATGGTGAGAGTAAACATTCTTGTTTCCGATCTCAAGGAGAAAGCATTCAGTGTTTCACCATTATATATGATGTAGGCTCTAGGGGTTTTGTGTAGGTACCTTTTATTAGATTGAGAAGGTTCCCTATATTCCCAGTTTGTTGAATATATTTAGCATATAATATTAAGTACATTCTGTATTTCAAGTACTATCTATATGTCTCTCCCTTAAGTTTATGATCTGCTAAGGAATGGACCTTAAGAAGATTATAATTCTACCCTGAATTTTCAATTACCTGGCTTGTCTTCTACATTTATTTTTTTAAAATCAAAACTCAATGTTACTGATAGCCTTTTTATAGGGCCTTATTGTTTTTCTTAAGGAAAATGACTCCATGTCAAACAAAATTTTAACTGAGGTACAATTTATATACCTCTTTATATAAAGTGCGTAGTTCTTCAATGTAAAATAATATCTATACACCTGATTAACCTACATTCAGCTCACTTTGTTGCCTCTAATACATTTTAATGAGCTGTTTTTCTTTTAAAGGAAAAGATTACATTTATCTTATTATACTTATCTTATCTTACTACCTATATAATCCCATATTGTGTTTCAGGTAGCTGCTTTAATCTTCAAAACAGGCCTGCTTTTTGTCTCTGAAAGACTTCTATATTAGTAGCAAATCCAGAAAAGGAGTGAATTTGGTGGTCCGGTTTTTTAAAGACTGTAATTAGAAGGTCTGACATATTTTTTACAACTAAATCTAAGGCTCTCATTTCTAAGACAAACTCAAAATATAGCTATTTATAAAAAATTTTTCTTAATTCATTTCAGTGGTTCCTTCCTTTCTTTCTTCCTTCTTTCCTTCATTCTGTGCCGCTTTGGGAACTCAGGGCCTTAGTCACGCTAGGCAAGTGATGTACCACTAAGCTACACCTCTTGCCTCATTTCTTACTTTATACGCAAGGTAAGTGTGGTTTCTCTCACATAACTGAGCATTTGCTTATATACTGAACTAGTGCTCTATTATTGTTTCTTCAGTTTGACATTTCTTTACAAGTTATTTATATCTCTTTAGGCATTGATCATAACCTTTTAGTGTTGGCATGCTGTGAATCTAATAGATCCTCAAAACTACTTGAACTTTTAACTTCTCTTTTCCTCAGAATCCTGACTTTCATGACAGGTACAGATTGATAGTGATTGAGTTGAGTTAAGTCAGTTTAATTGTTTCTAGAGATTGACCATTTATGCACCAGTAATGGTACATGATCATTATTAAATTAGATTGCATTGTAAACTTTCCTCCTTTCATTATTGCTCGAGTAGTACATTATGCATAGTGAAGTATTTGTTTATTCATTTATTCACATACATTGAAATAGTCCCCAAGTTGTTCCTGTGCTTAATATAAGTAATTCTCTCCCTTTTTTGGACTTTTATGACTGAATTCGCATTCCTCTGGGACTTGGTAGATAAAGAGATCATTGACTTTATAGTTCATGAAAATGAGGCTAAACTTTTTAGATCAAATACTTAGTGAGGATTGAATTAATTAAAACCTAAATCTGACTGCTCTAAGTGTACTTTCTCATTCAGTTTTGATTGTACATGTAATATTTTTAGCTATATTTATTCATGTTATTTTCATTAGGTACAAAGAATTTTACGGGAAAGATTTTGTCATCAGACTCCACATAGTAACTTATTTGGAGTACAAGTACAATACAGGTAAGTCTAGTTAGCCCCTTGTCAGTTTTGAACCTATTTATTAGGTGCCCTCTAGGTTTTGTAAAAATTATACACAATTGCTTAGTCACTTTCCCATTGCTGGGACAATATACCATAGCATCCACAACATAAAAGAAGAGAGGTTTATTTGGTTCACAGCTTCCAATGGGTTCATTCCAAAGATGGCATGCTTCAAGGCAGAAAAGGCATGGTGGAAGGGCATGGTTGAGGAAACCGGTTCATCCAGTGGCAGCCAGGAAGCAGAGAGAGAAGGGAGGAGCCCGGGAAGAGAACCAACCCAGTATGCACCTTCCAGCCAGGCCCCTTCTCTGAATGTGGGAATGTGAGGGAACATTTTAGATCTAAACCATAACACACAATTTGATCTTAAAGATAAAGCATACTTTCATAGAAGTTAAAAGGTTTACTTTGTATGTAGAAATGGTGAATATCAGGAAGCATGAACAGGTACAGATATTTTCATAATGATAAAGCCCTTTACCTCTTTTCTGTTATCTTGCATTATGGAGATAATTCTGACTTTCTTGTCCTTAATACTTGGCAGCCAGTTCTGGAGTTAAAGACCAGAGTGTTAATTAAAAAGGAACCTCTAAGTACAAGGACCTAAGTTTGATCCCCGGTACCAAAAAAAAAAAAGGAACCTCTACACACAAGGGTCCTAAAGAATTACCACTGCTGTCTTTTGACCCCTACCATCAAAAAACCCAATATATTCTAAATTTACTAGGTTTCCTCATCAGGTTTACAAAGACTTATCATTGGCGTACTGTCTTTTATCTTGTATTCTTTTATATCAGACTATTTAGGGTCTAAGTCAAGAGTTGAGGGAAAGAAGAGAAATTTGTGTTGTATGTGTAAATTCAGCTTTTAAAAAGTACTACCTAGAAAATTATTCTGATTTTGATTTTGAAATGTTGGCCTATTTATATCATTTTAGACATTTAATTGAACTGCTAAAAAGAACTGCTATCCATGGAGAAAGTAACTCTGTACTCATTGTTGGACCCCGAGGATCAGGAAAGACCATGGTAACAACCATTAATTTCAGATAACATGAACACTAGTTTTCATTTCCTTATTTTTTTCTTTAATTACAGAGGTTATGCAATAGTATCATAAAGTTAGGGTGGCATATTTGAGTTGAGCATACCTTTTTTTTTTATCTTTCTTCATGACAGATTTTTTTCTTGATGTTTTTTCTTTCCATCGTACTCTCAAAAGTACTAGAGTGAAGAAAGAAATTAACATTTATAGAGCATTTACTTGTGCCCTTTTTACAAATGTTATTTTATTCTTCAACTATGCAAAGGTAAGGTTCTCCCCTTTTTTAAGAGATTAGGGAATTAGCAAACCACATATTCCTTCCCCTGTACATTTTCCTTTTTATTATTTTTTTTCTTTTACTATTTAACTTAAGCAGTTTTTTCATGTCTGTTCATGTCTTTAGTAATTTTCTTCTACTTTTCCTCTTTATCATATTTGCTTTGTTACCTCAAAAAGATGTTCTTCCGTTTTTCCTTTACTCATTTCTTTCCTTCATTCTTTCCTTTCCTATTCATTATTCAGTAGAGATGAATTATGGGTGCTGTCTTTTGATAATATAACCCTAAGTAGTTAAGCTGTATAAATCGTTGTTAATGTCTTCTATGCCAAAGCTAATTTTTATGAATGTTTTATTCTAAGTCTACACATTAAAATGTGGACACAGGTAAAATCACTGTGTGTTGGCTGCATGGGGGATATGAGAGAGAAAGAGTCAGTGTGTGTGGGGTTTGGGGATCGAACAAGCCTCTGGGTGCTTTTCCTTCCAACCACATTCTTAACCCTTCTTGACTTTTTATTCTAAGAGAGGATCTTCCTGAGCAGTCCGGAATGACCTCAGATGTGTGGTCCCCTGCCTTACCGTCCTGCTGGGCACACTCTCCTCTCTTTATGAGCGCATGTTGGCAGTGCCTGTTCGTGTCCCTGTGCCGAGTTGGTGCCGTGGACATAGGACATCTCAGCTCGCTCTTCAGCCTCCTTCCCTCTCCTCCCTTCTCTGCCCTCCGTCTCTGATCCCCTTGCCCTTGAGAAAGATGTCACTACTTCCTATTACCTATCTTTGATTTTGCTCTTTTTTTTATCATTTGTTTTTTTCCTGTAAGAGACCATGTGATATTTAAGCTTATGTGTCTGATTTTTTTCGCATTTTTATGTTTAAAGGAATATATATGTTGGCTCTACACTATATAAGATCAGGAAGTTAGGGTTTTACTTTTATCACCAATTTCTGTTATAGTTTAAAATATATAAATTGGGAGTTTAGTTTTAATATTTTAAGACTTTTCATAATATATTTACAATAACTTTTAGCTTGCATCTAATTTTTTTCAGTCCTCGTGCTCAGTTTCTGTAAATAATATTTCTTATTCTTCAGTTTTTACTCTGGTTTTCCTTAGCATTTGACTTCAGTGCCAATTTGGGTAATTTTTACAGGAGGGCTGTGTGACTAATGTCCTTTTGAGCTATTACTTATTTTACATAACTTACAGCATGGCTTAAAACTGAATTCTTGGATCACATTTTTCCTGCTTGGAATAACATTCACATTGATTCATTCACTCATTCATTTTGTGGTACTGGGAATTGGACCCAAGACCTTTACACTGAACTACATTCCCATCCCCTTTTTAAGGGGATTATTGTTGAGACAGGGTCTCAGTAAGTCCCTAAATTGCCAAGGTGTGATCCTTCTGCCTCCACCTCTCAGCATAGTGGGATTATAGACATGTACTGTCAGCCCTGTCTCATTTTACTTTTGTTTTGTGGGGAAATGTGAGGGACAGGCTTTTCTTTTTTGCCTTTATAAATTTTTAGTCTGTATAGATTAGGTTGCATGATCATAAAAATCAAATTTCAGTAGCTTAGTGTAACAAAAATTTATTGTTGCTCTTAATTCTGTGCTCATTATAGAGCAACAAAGGGGTGTGGCCCTTTGTAATCACTTGAGAAACTTTAGAGGTTATCTCATCTTCTTCTGCAGGTATCTCAATGGAAGGAAGGGAGAGGGTGAGGCATAGGCATGCTCTTAAAACTTTCCGCCTAGCAGTGATCAGAGCACATCTCATAGTTTCCCTGGATAGAGTAAGAGCAAGGAAGTGCATTCCTACTAAGGAATTTAGAAGGGAAGTGAATCAAAAGTATTTGGTGAATGTCACAGGTAGTTAATTTGTTTTATGTTTACATGTGACTTTTTTTTCCCTATCTGGACAGTAGATTTTTTTTATCTTAGAAATATGAAAATTTCCAGGTCTCTTAAGTATTGGTCATAAAGACTGATACTATATGAACTTTCTTAGTATGAATTTATATCTTCTCTAAAGATTATCTCTTTTTCCCATTTTTCATTATTTTATCTTTGAGAGAAATATTATATAAGCGTTTAAAGAACATTTTTAGTTGAAGAATTCATCAAAAAACTCCATTGTGATACTGTTAATGAGATCTGAGAGATCAGTACAATACAGAGATATTATTCCATGGTTAGCTGTGCATCTTGAAGCAAAATATTAGAAGTTGAATCTCAATGAGTTTGTAAGTAATGAACTTCATTTTCATTACTTCATTCAGAATTCAAAACTTTACTTTTAAAGTTTATCCCTAAAGACATGCAGAAAATTCAGGAAAAAAAAATTCAAGTACATACAAATGAGTAAATCTCATTGTGTTACTAAATTGGCTGAGACAAATCTATTCATAATAGAAAAATTGAGCAGGTGTATAGATTGTTCCCATATAATCCTCCCTCCAACAGGTATAGTTTATTATTAACATCTTGCCTTAGTGTTTTAACTTTCTTACAGTGAAGTAATATCAATACATTATTGTTAACTGAAGTCCATACTTTAAGGTTCACGCTTTGTGTTACACAGTTTTATGGGTTTGATAATGTTATTTATACACCATTACAGTGTCATACAAAATGATTTTGCTGCTCTAAAAATCCTCTGTGCTTCACTTATTCATTCATCCTGAATCCCTGGCAACCACTGATACTTGTGTAGTCTCCATGGTTTTGCCTTTTCCAAAGTGTCTTATGTCTTATGCCCATTTTTCAATTTGGTGGTTTTCTTTTTTTTACATATTTTAAGAGTTCTACGTTTATGATTTTCAGCTGTGTTTTTAAAATATTTTCTCCACTCTAGCTTATTTTTTCATTTTATTAAAAGTGTCTTCGAAGGAGACACTTTTAACAAAAATCCAATTTGTTAATTTTTCTTTCATGGATCATGGTTTTGGTGCTGTATACAGTTTCATCACCAAACCTCAGGTCAGCTAGCTTTTTTTTTTTCTTATATTCTAGAAGTTTTAAATATTGCATTTTACATTTAAATGTAAGATTTAGTTTCAGTTAATTTTTGTAGAAGGCTTATTTCCTTTTTTCCATTTGATTGTTCAGTTGGAGGAAAAATCTTTTTTTCCTTGAATTGCTTTTGCTTGTTTGTCAAAAATCATTTGACTTTGTGTGTGTGTGACTATTTCTGAGCTCTCTTTCTACCCCCTTGATTTATTTGATCTATTTGGGTGATTGTTATCTATATCACATTGTCTTAGTTATTGTAACTTTAGAGTAGTAACTCTTGAGGTATTTCACCTTTCCATGTTAACTTTAGAATCAATATCCACAAAATACTTGAGTGTCTTTCTACTGAATTGCTGAGATTTTTGTGTTGACTCTGAAGAAGAACTGACATTCATGAACATGGAATATTTATATTTATCAGAGTTTTATAATATTCACCATATAAATCTTATATATGTTTTGTTAGGTTTTTAACAACATATTATTAGTGCTAGTATGAATCATGCTGTGTTTTAAATTTCATGCTCCAATGACATTTGAAATGTTGCTAGTATATTGGCCAACAATTGATTTTGGGTATTAGCTTCTGTCTTGCAACTCTGCTGTATGTAATTGCTTGTCCCCAATACATGAGTTTTTTGGCCATTCTTTGAGATTTTAGGACAATTATATTTTCCTTTAAACAAAGGACTATTCTAATTCTTCCTTTCCTACCTTGATAACATTTCCTTTTCTTGTTTTGTTGCCTTATTCATAGGCCACGTATGATTTGATCATAAGATGATACCTTACGTACTCTCTTAATAGCAATTGAGGTCTATCTTAACTAATAAATAATACCCTTTTATTTTTTTAATATTTTCTTCTTCTCCATTTTCTTTTGTTTTGTTTTGTTTTTTTCCCCATTAACTTTATTGGTACATTTTAGGTATACAATACAGTTACATTCATCATTGGGATCTTGTACCATTACATGAGTCTCTTGGTTCTTATTTTTTTTCCCCTTCCCTTGCCCTCCCTTCACCCCCTCCACCCTTCCCTATTTGCAGAGACCTTGTTTCCATTTTTTTTCCTCTTCTCATATTTTTTCCTTTCCCTTTTTTCCCTTCCCCTACCCCTCCCAATTCCCCTGCTCTTTTAGACCTTTTCTTCCTGTTACACAACATCAGTTATACATTTTTTAAATTACAATATTAAGATCTAGGAGACATTACCACAGATTTTACAGAATTTAAAATGATATAGAAAGCATATTACAAAAATATTTTTTGAAATAAATTTAACAACTTCTGAGAAGTACCTTGGAAGACAAATTAATGAAACTAACTCTGGAAGAAATATAAAATTTGAATAGCACCTATTAAAGAAAGTATATTCCTAGCTTGAAAACCTACCTATATGACGACAGCAGGCTCATAAATATTTTAACTGATAAATTATATCAAACGATTAAAGCAGAAAAAAGGAACACTTCTCCCCTCATTTTAGGAAATCAACATTGTGCTAATCCCAAAACTGGATAAAGATAATAGAAGAGAAAAGTATGAACATAGATAGAAATTTGTTTAACAAAACAAACTCTTAGAAGTCAGATCTGGCAGTATGTAGTAAGTGGTTTTGTTATAGGGATGGCAGTGTTGGTTCAGCATTGGAAGATCCACCCCCCCAAAAGTCATCATTTTAACAGAGGAAAGGAGAAAGCCATATGATCCTGTCACTAGTTGGAGAAAAAGTATTGGACTAAATTCCACAGCTGTTCATGGTAAAAGCTATCAGGAGACTAGAAGTAGAACAGAACCTTCTCAACAGATCAAAGACATGTACTCCATACTTCCAACAAAAACTCCTTGTATGAATGGAGACGATACAATGCTTTCTCCCTAAAGTGGGGAACAAGGGCATATATGCTTACTCTTCATCTGTCCATTAGACTTTGAAACATAGGTCTAAACCAAAATAGTCTGACAATAAAATGACACAACTAGGATAGGATTGGCAAGGTAGAAGCAAAATCTTTGTATGTAGATGAAATGATCATCTACAGAGAAAATACTAAGAAATCTCTGGGAGCCCCTAGAACTTGTACTTGAATTTAGCAGGATTAGAAAACGCAAGGTATATATAAAAACTCAGGTCTGTGTATACTTGCTATAAATGAAGAACTGGATATTGAAATTTAAAAGTTATGTAGGAGTACGAAGGACCCAGAAAAGCCAAAAACAAAAACAGTGTTGGAAGACGTTTAGCACCCAATTTTAAGACTTCTTCTAAAGCTACAGTAATCAAGGCAATGTTGGTGTAAGGAAAGACATATAGATCATTTGAATAAAACAGAGAATCTAGAAATAGAACCACACGTATGTGGTCCACTGAGTTTTGAAAGATTATTTAACATTAGCATTTTATAGAATATAAACTCGATTCAAGAGCCGAGGAAGAGATAGTGTCTTCAGCAAACGGCACTAGGACACCTGGTATCCGTATATAAAAAATTAACCTCAACCCTTTTTTTCCATACATGAAAATAACTTGAAGGGATCTATGAACCTAAATAAGAAAGCCTAAAAGTATAAAACTTTAAGAAAAAATTATAAGGGAAAATATTTATGAATTCAGGGTAGGCAAGAACTACCTAGGATACAAAAACCATGATGTATAAAAGAAAAAAAATTGATGAGATTCCATCAAAATTTAGAACTTTAAATGACATCATTAAAATGAAAAGTAGTCCTTAAATAGACCATATTTACAATGCATATAACCTATGAGCAGAATATATAAAGAATTCTTAGAGCTCATTAATAGACAACCCAATTAAAATGTAGACATAAGAAGATGATAAATAGCCAGTATAGCACAAGGAATGGTGTGTAATTCTAGAATCAGAAAAATACTAATCAGTACAATAATAAAATTGAATTATACACTCATTAGGGAGATGAAGTCAAAAGTTTTAAAAGCCTTGTCATGACTTTTTCTTTTTGTTGGATTCTCCCCCTTTGCGTTTAATTTGTCACGCCCAATGGATTCATTCTGCTGGGTTTCCTGGGGTTGTGATCCTCATTGTCTTTTCCTAGGGTATTGTCTAAACCTCTTTGGAGTGCCAGTTTGCTATTCATGAGGTTCCTGAGCTGCTCTTTATCATGAAAGCATCTTATTTCTCCATCAATTTTGAAAGATAGTTTTGCAGGGTCCATCAATCTGGGTTGGAGGCTGTTTTCCTTTAGGGCTTGAAATACATCAGTCCAAGCTCTTCTTGCCTTGAGGCTTTGGATTGAGAAGTCTGCTGTGATTCTGATGGGCTTTCCTTTGTATGTGATTTGGTTTTTTTCTCTCACTGCTTGTAGAATTTTATTCTTCTGTTGGATTTCTGGAATCCTAACTATTATATGCTTATGTGTAGTTTTTTTTGATCAAGGCTATTTGGAGTCCTATATGCCTCATTTATCGGTATGTCAAGTTCTTTTCCCCTCCTTGGAAAGTTTTCTGACATCACTTCTGTGAACAGTTTTTTTTAATGTCATCTGCACTCTCTCTTCTTTCTTCATTGACTCCAAACAGTCTTATGTTATTCTTCTTTGCATCGTCTAGCAGCTGCTGGATTGATTTCTCATGTTCCCTTACAATTTTAAAGCAATTTTTCTTTTCTTCCTCACTAATTGCAATCTTATCTTCTATATGTGAAATTCAATCCTCACATTGGTTCATTCTGCTGCACAGACTTTCGATGGAGTTTTTAATCTCTTGGAAATCTGTTTGTATCTGTTTTATGGCTTGCATTTGTTTCCTATGTTGGGATTCCATCATGTTCCTCAGATCCTCTTTTTTTATCTGTGTCCTCTCTCGATTTATTAATCATGTCTTGCACCATGAGCAAAATCTTTGCTGTTATCTGTGTAATTATTTCTGATTTCATTTTTCCCAGATCCTCTTTTGTTGCCAGTTCAGAGAGTCCAGGTGGTTGAGTATCAGAGTGTTCCATCTCGTTTCCCTTTGGGGTTGCTGGAGGTGATCTGGAAGTCTGTTTTTGAGGCTTGTTTGTGTGTCTTCTCATTTCCACGGGGGGAGGGGGTCTTCTGGTGCCCATGCGGCTCAATTTCTGTGCCCTAGGAGCTTGGAATGGCAACAGGGGAGCTTCCTTCCAGGTGCTGGGACCGGTTGAGCTTCACTGCCCTAGGAGCCTGGGATGGAGGTGGGGAGCTTCCTTCTGGGTGCTGGAACCTGCTGAGCTTCTCTGCCCTAGGAGCCTGGGATGGAGGTGGGGAGCTTCCTTTCGGGTGCTGGGACCAGCTGAGCTTCACTGCCCTAGGAGCCTGGGATGGACGTAGGGAGCTTCCTTCTGGGTGCTGTGACCAGCTCACCTTCTTGGCCCTAGGAGCCTGGGATGGCAGCGGGGGAGCTTCCTTCCAGGTGCTGGGATTGGCTGAGCTTCACTACCCTAGGAGCCTGGGATGGAGGCAGGGAGCTTCTTTCTGGGTCTCTTCTTGTCCTTTTTTAGAATTAAATTATCCAAGTATTGAACCTTTTTACTCGTTTCTGTGTCTATCTTTTTTAAAATCTTTTTTCTTCCTATCCCTCAGTATTCTACCACATAATGAGTATGATTTACTTTACTGTCAGTTGTATTGTTTGCTCCTAATTTGATACTGCATTTTAGTTTTCTGTCATGCATTCATTAGTTTTAGTTTTAAACTGGCTTAAATAACCCATAATATTTCTTTCATAAAATACATACTTTTAATAGTAATTAATCTTTTTAATTAGCTTTGTATTATTCCCTTTCTTGTTATAGTGTCTTTTTGTACATTCCTATGTTGGTTGGATTCTGTGTCCTCAAGTTGAAAGGAGATACTAAAAGCATAGTATTTATCAGTTAATAAAATGGACATATTGTTCTTGGTCATGGTGACAGTTTATCTGATGGTTATTAAAACTGAAACTATGTTTTCATTCTATGAAGTCATTTATCTAGTAGGACTTAACTAAACTCTGAAGGAGTCCACTACCTGTTATTCTGTTTTTGTAATTTATTCATGTTCTTGCTGTACTCCAGTATTGAGAGATTGAAGAAATGAGGTGCACTGACTTCCGGCACTTCTATAATTTGTGTATAGAGAAGTATTCTGTGATATGAAAAGTGTTGAACAAATTTTTAGATACAGCTTATTCTTAGACATCTCAATAGTACTGTATGTAAAATCA
The DNA here is from genome assembly GCF_053883595.1 of Heterocephalus glaber. Classification (NCBI taxonomy): domain Eukaryota; kingdom Metazoa; phylum Chordata; class Mammalia; order Rodentia; family Bathyergidae; genus Heterocephalus; species Heterocephalus glaber. The sequence goes on from NW_028258191.1 coordinate 4,933,450, forward strand.
GATTAAAAATAGGATTACAGTATATTTTAAAGGCTGTGTTTGTCCAAAGTACCTTAAATACAAATATGCAAGAACAACAGTTCATCAAAAAGGATAGCAGATAGTGTGGTTTATGTTGCAAACATTTAAAAACATAGATGTGGGGCCAGAGATTTAGCTCAGTGGCACCGTGCCTGCCTCACAAGCGCAGGGTCCTGAATTCAATCCTCGGTACCAAAAAACAAATAAAATAGCTGTGGCTCTAATTGATGATTGAGCCCTAGAAAATATTCATCTACATATGTTGGGAGAAATTCTACATAATTTTTTGGGAAAATCATTTCAAATTAAATTATGATTAAGCCTAGTTTTCCTGCTTACATGTTGGCTATGGCATCTCGAGACATAACTCCATTTTTGCCTCCAGTGACAGCTATAATCTCAATGGTCCTGTGATGCTGTGATGCTCCATGGCAGGATTACATCAGCCGAAGACATCGTGGGGTGGGACAAATTCCTAATCAGCATAAATTCTTTGAACCAGGATCTTCATCTGTATAAGTCCTTTATTATTCTAGGATTAGGATTATCTCCACTGCCCTCTAAGTCATCTGTTACTCCAGATGTACCAAATAAAGGTGTGGCAAGCTATAGGGGTCTTTTCTCTTTGCTGCCCAGAGCAGCATTGATCAAGCCCAAAGCTCATCTTCTCTAAGTCTCATTTCCTTTCTTTATTAATTAATTCTCCTTGTGCTGTTGTGGCTCACAGGAGACTAGGACTCACTGCAGGAGTTCTGGTAACTTCCCCTTTCCCTGCCCACTACATACATAGAATTTACTATAGATGAACCTACTAGATGGTTAAATAAGATATTTCTTTTAGTGTTATATTGATGAATCTTGTGTTTATTATACTATTTGAAAATAGTAATCAGTGATGAGCATAAAAGTCCTTGGATGTTGATAGGTCCAAGAGAATTATCCTGGTATATTGGTAAAATTAATTTTTAGAACATGGAAAGTACTTAACCAAATTGGTTATGTTGGTTATTATAACATTAATAACGTTAATTTTTTTGTTACTGTATAATGTAAAGTATTTGAAAAGATACATCGTATCCATGAAAAAATTGACTTAAAATATGCAGTTGATTACCTAACCACAGAATAAATTTTAGCAATATGCATGTTGGAACTAAAATAATTATTTAAAGATATATTTCCTAATATATTTAGTTTATCATTTCTGGCCATACACAAAACACATTATAACAGTATTCTGCAAATACAGGCAAATAATAAGTTGGAGTTTAAGTTTAGTGGAAAGAATCCTATAGCATATGTAAAATGAAGTATTATTAATACATGTATTACATTTTGTAAAGGATTTAAAATGTTTTGGAATAGCTCATCCAAATATAAAATAATTTATGGATTAAAACAAAATCAGAGTCAAGGAAAATACTGTATAAGTAAAATGCAAGAGAGGAGGGGAAGAACACAATAGAGTACTAAGAAAAGCATGCTGAAAAGAATATTTTGTAGTATCAAGTTTGTATCCAGTAGGGATGTGCACTTGTAATGGGGTCTAACCTGATCCGAGGAAAATACCATGTTGCCACATTGTTTCAGGGTCACTTAGTATGACAGTTGTTAACTTGAGATTTTTTCCATTTTAAGAGGACTTAGATTGTGATCTGAAGTAGAATTTTTTGTGCTTTAAAAACCATACAGACATAACAGGAATAGTGGATATGTTTCATATCCTTTTGTCAAACCTAACAATTTAAAATGAGGTTGAATTTTGCTTTCTTTTGCACAAAATTGATGTAGTCACAAATAGCAGTAGCATATTAAAGTGCAAATAGTATTTTACTCTTAAAAAGAGCTTACCAGTTATCTCATTGCCTTTGTTAAATAATGCTTTTTGTCCTCACTAAATTTTGATATCATCTATACTAATATATTTGTATATTCAGGCTCTTTCTAGACCATTTATTTTGTGAGAGCACTTTTATTCTGATATTAGAATGAATAATTCTTAAGCATTCCTCCTTCAAAAGGTTTTTAAATTTTCTTCTGCTCTTTTTCAAATTTTAACAAGATGTATACCATGGTAATAATAGATGCATATATTGTAATAGAGTGACAGTATGCTGCATCAGAAACAATGTTAATACTGTGGCATAGATAATAAAAATGTGAAGCAGTATAATCAAACAACTTATGATGATATAACACTTTCTGAGTAGAGCTATATATTTTAGTATTATTGTGAATTAGTAGCAATCATTTTTTATTGCATCCTCTAAGTTTCTTTAATAATGGCTTTGTGTACTTAGCAACTTGTAGGATATCTCCTTTTTCAGTTTAACTTCTTGATGTTTCTGTCATTTTCATGATACCATACAACGTAATTCTGTATTGCCTAGGAATTGCTCTAATGAGGGGTAGACTTGACTACCATTTAGCGCTCTACTGATCTATATTTTTCAGTAGTTTTAACTGATTTTAATGATATTTGTCAGTATATGTTAGATAAAATGTACTAAGACATGAAGTTCTTAAGGAACTATAGTTGAGAGTGATATATTTGGGTAGATGATTAGAAGTGTGTGTTATTTGTGGCTCTAGTACCTTTAAGAATAGACAGACATAAGATGTTCTAGTTAAACTTTTTATCTGTAAACTATTTGAAAATTTATTGAGAAAGTTTTATATTCTGATCTTACAACTCGTAGTTTTATAAAGAATAGGGACTTTTCATCTTTCCCTGTATTTAAATATTTTATAAACTTTGTATTTATTTAGTTAATAAATCATGCTTTAAAAGAACTCATGGAAATAGAAGAAGTGAGTGAAAATATTTTACAAGTTTATCTAAATGGTAAGTATGTCATAATTTTGCCATCAGAAGTGCTATAAACCTCATATGGTTTTTATATTGTAAAAATACTCATTTGAATATTTTAAATCTGTACAAATAATTACATTATTAAAACTAGATCTATGTTTTAACAGGCTGTAATTTAGCACACCATACATAATATTTTTAGAAATTGAAAAAGAGAAATATTTAAGTACTCTGCTGTTTGCTTTTGTCTACGTAGTACTGTCTCCAAAGAAGTCTGTTGTTTTGACTCTATTGAATGTCCTTATTGATGTTTTTTTAAAAAGAAGTGATGTGAACTATGATTTTGATTGTTTCCTTTTAATTATATTTTAAAAGCATTAGAAAATAAATTTGAGTGGAAAATAACCGTGTCAAATGCATATTTAATTAAATACTTTCAAATGGGCTGTATTTCAGGACTCCTGCAGATCAATGATAAAATTGCTCTGAAGGAAATCACAAGGCAGTTACATCTGGAAAATGTAGTGGGAGATAAAGTTTTTGTAAGTATCATTTCAGTTACTTTAGTAAATAAGCTTCAAAGTAAAGTCTGTTTAGTAGAGATATTTTCATTTCTGGAAGTTTAGAGGAAGGGGTCACAGATTCAAAATTAGAATAAGCATCTTGTCATAAAAACGTAATGTATTAAGATAACATTTAGATATTAAACTTTTAATATTTGGATTTTATAGTCGCTTAATTAGCTTAATACTAATTATAAAATAATAAATCCAGGTTTGTATAAGTATTCAGAGTTTATTCCTTTATAAAATAAATTAACAGTTCTCTGTTAAATGATAGTCTATTTCTAGTATTCTGAGACTTGTGTAGCATGGGCATAATAGAAAAATGCTGAATTTGAAGTTATATTAGTGGGGTTGCCTTTGCCTTCCTACCTTAGACTCCCTGTTGATCTTTGGCTAGTGTCTCTGAATTTCAGATTCTTAATGTGTTAAGTGGGTGTTATTTGTTTATCCATACTTCAGACAATCATTCTGCAGAAAAAAATGAACAATATCTTTTATTTAGAATAAAACAAATATTTTCCTGGATGATAATGTGCAGTACCAACATCAGTGATCTCTTGCTATTATGTTCTCAGAAATTTATCCACAGCTCACTATCACATAGCTTTCAGTCTCAGCACAGTGAACATCATTAACTTAATGGAATTTGAAGTCTTTTGAAACTTTCATTAAATTTTTAAACTGGCCCCTACTATGTAAGGTTTCAGAAAATAGTATTAATTTGTGTCCTCATTTTCATTGTAAAACTGCTGGTCATACTGCTTAAGCAGTTGGAAGGGGGTATACATTCCAAGTTTATTTTTCTGGTCACAGGTGATTTACATTGTGCTGTCACTCTAATCTCCTAAGTATGCACTCTCTGCTGCAGTTGATAGAACCACAGTTATAGAAGCCTCAAAGCATTTCAGAATTGTCTTTTATTAATTATTTTAAAAATATTCAGCCAACCAGTTGCTAACCTTGCGAATTTTGCAAGACTTTGAAGGCAAGTTCTGAATGCCAGTTCTTTATTTTGTATTAAATTCTTTTATTGGTACATTGTAGGTATACGACACAATTACATTTCTCATTGGGAATTGTACCTTTACATAATGCATCTTGGTTCTTATTTTTTCCCCATTCCTAGCCCTCCCTTCACACCCTCCACCCTTCCCTATTTACAAAGACTTTATTTCCATTTTTTCCATTTCTCATCATTTTTCCTTTCCCTTCTTTCCTTTCCCCTGCCCCTCCCACTACCCCTACCCCTTTGGACCTTTTCTTCCTATTTTACATTATCGATTATTCATTCTAATCATTGGTACATTTTAGGTATACAATATAATGACATTCATCATTGGAAATTTGCACCTTTACATATTCTCTCTTGGTTCTTATTTGTCACCCTTGCCAAGCCCTCCCTTCAACCCCTTCATTCCTCCCTATTTACAAAGATTTTGTTCCTAGTTTTCCATTTTCTCATATTAATCCCATTCCCTTCTATCCTTTCCCCAGCCCTCCCACTTCCTTCCGCTTTGCCTGTTTTCTTCCTATTTCACATTACCTATTATACATTTAGTCCTTATTTACACTTTCGGTTTCTCACACCAGAGAAACTATTCGGTATTTACACATGTGTGTCTTATTTATTTTACTTAAGAGTATTGCCTCAGTGTGCATCCACTTAGCTATAAATGTCTCTAATTTCTCATTTTTTATGGCTGAGGAGTACTCCATTTTATAAAAAAACCACATTTTCTTTATCCAGTCTCCAGTTGATGGGCATTTGGGCTGTTTCCAAGTTTTAGCTAACACAAACTGCTGCTATGAACATGGGTGCACATATATCACTGTGGTATGATTCTTTTAATTCTTTGGGGAAGATCCCCAGCAGTGGAATAGCGGGGTCAAATGGGACTTCCAGTCCTAGTTCTTTGAGGTATCTCCATACTGATTTCCACAGTGGTTGGACCAGTCTACACTCCCACCACCAGTGGAGTAGGGTTCCTCTTTCCCCAAAACCCCCTCCAGCATTGGTTATTGGTTGATTTCATGATAGCAGCCATTCTTTCTGGAGTGAAGTGGAATCTCAGCGTTGTTTTCATTTGCATCTCTCAAATGACTAGTGATGTTGAACATTTTTTCATGTATTTATTTGCTATTTCTACTTCTTTGAGAAATATCTGTTCATTTCAGATGCCCATTTTTTGATTGGGCCTTTAAATTTGGGAGGTCTGATCTTTTTAAGTTCTTTATAGATTTGAGATAGTAGACCTTTGTCTGAGGAAGAGCAGGTGAAGATTTTTTCCCCACATTGTGGGTTGTCTCTTCACTCTGCTGGTGGTTTCTCTTGCTGTGCAGAAGCTTTTCAATAAGAAGAGATCCCACTTGTTGATTGTTTGTGCTAGTTCATGGGCAGCTGAGGTTTTGTTCATAAAATCTTTTCCTACACCGATGTCTTCAAGGGTTCTACCTAACCTCTGTTCCAACTGGTTCAGAGTTTCTATTTTAATATTTAGATCTTTAATCCATTTTGATTTTAGTTTAGTACATAGTGAGAGATATAGGTCTAGTTTTAATCTTCAGCAAGTTGAAGCCCAAGTTTTCCAGCACCATTTATTAAAGAGGCTATCTTTCCTCCAGTGAGGGTGTTTGGCTCCTTTGTCGAAGATGAGATGGATGAGTGTGTCTGGCGTTGTTTCTGCATTTCTAATCTGTTCCACTGGTCCTCAAGTCTGTTTCTTTGCCAGTATCATGCTGTTTTTATCACAGTAGCTTTGTAGTAGAGTTGCAGGTTGGGGATTGTGATACCCCCTGCCATGTCTCTGTTACCTAGAATTGCTTTTGCTATTCTGGATCTCTTCTTGTTCCAAATGAACTTTTGGATTGTTTTCTCAAGGTCCATGAAGTATTATCCTGGGCTCGCAATTGGGATTGCATTAAATCTATATAGCAGTTTTAGAAGTATGGCCATTTTCACCATATTAATCCTTCCTACCCAGGAGCAGGGAATGTCTGTCCATTTTCTGATATCATCTTCAATCTCTCTTTTCAGAGTGCCATAGTTTTCAGAGAAGAGGTCTTTGATTTCTTTCGTTAGGATGATTCCTAGGTATTTCAGTTTTTTGGATGCTATTGTGAAAGGAATTATTTGCCCTATTTCTCTCTCAGTGAGTCTGTCATTCGTGTAGAGGAAAGCTATTGATTTTTGTGTGTTGACCTTGTAACCAGCTACTTGACTGAATTTGGTTATTAAGTGTAGAAGACTTTTGGTGGAGTTCTTGGGGTCTTCTATATAGAGTATCATGTCATCTGCAAATAATGACAATTTGACTTCTTCATTTCCTATCTTTATTTCTTTTATTTCTTTCTCTTGTCTAATTGCCATGGCTAATGTTTCCAGAACTATATTGAACAAGAGTGGTGATAGTGGACATCCTTGTCTTGTTCCTGATTTGAGTGTGAAGGATTTCAGTTTTTGACCATTTAGTATGATATTGGCTGTTGGTTTTTCATAGATGGCTTCTATCAGTTTGAGGTAGAGACCATCTATTCCAATTTTTTGTAGGGTTTTGATCATAAATGCATGTTGGATTTTGTCAAATGCTTTTTCTCCATCTATGGAGATAATCATATGGTTTTTGTCCTTGGCTCTATTGATATAGTGTATTACATTAATTGATTTTCGTATGTTGAACCATCCCTGCATCCCTGGGATGAATTCCACTTGATCAGGGTGTATGATCTTCATGATGATCTTCTGCATTCTATTTGCCATTATCTTATTAAGGATTCTTGCATCTATGTTCATTAGTGAGATTGGCCTGTAGTTCTCTTTTTCAGTTGGGTCTTTCTCTGCTTTGGGGATCAAGGTGATGCTTGCTTCCAGGAATGAATTTGGGAGTATTGCTTCCCTTTCAATTTCATTGAAGAGTTTAAACAGTAGTGGCAGCAGTTCCTCTCTAAATGTCTTGTAGTATTCAGCAGTGAAACCATCAGGGCCCGGGCTTTTCTTAGTTGATAAGTTTTTAACTATATTTTCAATTTCATTGGTTGATATTGGGTTGTTCAGAATTTTTAGGTCTTCTTCGTTCAACTTTGATAATTCATATGTATCTAGGAATCTGTCCATTTCTTCTGTGTTGTCCATCTTATTGGCGTATAGGTTCTGGAAGTAGGTATTGATGATCCTCTGGATTTCTGCTGGGTCTGTTGTAATTTCACCCTTTTCATTCCTAATTGCATGGATTTGGACCTTTTCTTTCCTTTTTCTGACAAGGTTGGCTAAGGGTTTGTCAATTTTGTTGATTCTTTCAAAGAACCAACTCTTGGCTTCATTGATTTTTTGTTATCATTCTCTTAGTCTCCATTGCATTGATTTCTTCTCTGATATTTATAATTTCCTCCCTTGTATGAGCTCTGGGGTTGTCCTGCTCTTCTTTTTCTAGAAGATTGAGGTTCAGCATCAGGTTGTTTCATTGGACTTGTTTTGTTTTCCTAATATGCGTATTCACTGCTATGAATTTCCCTTGTAAGACAGCTTTCATTGTTTCCCATAGATTCCGATGTGTTGTATTGTTATTGTCATTTAATTGAAGGAACTGTCTGATTTCTTCTTTAATTTCCTCTGTGAGTCCGTGTTTATTCAGAAGTGTGTTGTTCAATTTCCACATGTTTATGAAATTTTTTGAGTTTCTTTTGCTATGGATCTCCAATTTCATCGCACTATGGTCTGATAATGTACAGGGGATAACTTCAATTCCTTTGCACTTACTTAAACATGTTCTGTGTGTGAGTATGTGGTCTATTTTGGAGAATGACCCATGTGCAGCTGAGAAGAATGTGTATTCTGATTTTGTGGGGTGGAAGACTCTGTAAACATCTGTTAAGTTCATTTGTTCAAGAATTCGATTGAGTTCTAGTATTTCATTACTTATTTTTAGTCTAGTTGATCTATCTATTTGTGACAGTGGGGTGTTGAGGTCCCCCACTACAATTGTATTAGTGCATATATGACTTTTCATGTCCGTTAGTATTTGTTTTTTATAGTTGGGTGCACTAGTGTTTGGTGCATATATATTTATGATTGTCATCTCTTCCTCTTGGATTGTTCCCTTTACAAGGATGTAGTGTCCTTCTTCATCTCTCTTAATCAGTGTTGGTTTGAAATCTACTTGATCTGCCAAGAGAATAGCTACTCCTGCTTTTTGGGGGGTTCCCGTCACATGGAGTATTGTTTTCCACCCTTTAACTTTCAGTCTATGAGTTTCCTTTTGAATTAAATGTGTTTCTTGTATGCAGCATATTGTTGGATTTTGCTTCTTGACCCATTCTGCCAGTCTATTTCTTTTGATTGGTAAATTGAGACCATTAACGTTGATGGTTATAACTGAAATGTATTGACTTGTCATTGCCATGACTTTTTCTTTTTATTGTGTTCTCCCCCTTTACATTTAATTTCTTGCCATGCCAGATGGGTTCATTCTGCTTTGCTTCCTGGGGTTGTGATCCTCAATGTCTGTTCCTAGGATATTGTGTAAAAGTCTTTGGAGTGCTGGTTTGGTATTCACGAAGTTCCTAAGGTGCTCTTTGTCATGAAAGTATCTTATTTCTCCATCCATTTTGAAAGATAGTTTTGCAGGGTACATCAATCTGGGTTGGAGGCTGTTTTCTTTTAGGGCTTGGAATATGTCACTCCAAGCTCTTCTTGCCTTGATGATTTGTGCTGAGAAGTCTGCTGTGATTCTGATGGGCTTTCCTTTCTATGTGATTTATTTCTTTTCTCTGACTGCTTGGAGAACTTTGTTCTTCTGTTGTGTTTCTGGAATCTTAACAGTTATATGCCTATGTGTAGATTTTTTTGATAAAGGCTATTTGGAGTCCTATATGCCTCACTTATCTGTATGTCAAGCTCTTTTCCCCTGCTTGGGAAGTTTTCTGCCATTATTTCTGTGAAGAGGTTTTTTATGTCATCTACACTCTCTCCTGTTTCTTCATTGACTCCAATCAGTCTTATGTTATTCTTCTTTGCATCATCTAGCAGCTGCTGGATTGATTTCTCATGTTCTCTTATAATTTTGAAACAATTTTTCTTTTCCTGGTCACTAATTGCAATCTTACCTTCTATATCTGAAATTCTGTCCTCACATTGGCTCTGAATGCCAGTTCTTTAATATTCTGACTCTAGGATGTAGTGGTCTACTCTTGGCACAGTTGTACAACAAAGCACAGTTGTTTAGCGTTCTCTCTTAGTTATCTCTGTTATTATCATCACATACAGTCTGTTCTTTACATACCTAATCAACTATGTTAGTCATCTTTTTGTTATTGGGATAAAATATGTGACATGCACCAATTTAAAGAAAGAGCTGTATGTTTAGGTCTGGTTTCAGGGGTTTTAATCCATGGTCACCTAGCTGCAAAGCAGAAACATCATGGTAGAAATGCATGGCAGGGGAAAGCTGCTCACCTCGTGGCAGCCAGGAAGCAAAGAAAGGAAGATGAGAAAGAGAGGAAGGGGCTGGGAGCAAGGTATACTCTTGAAAGACATATTCCCAGTGGCCTGCTGCCTCCATCCAGGCCCCAACTTAAGAGCATATTCATTCATTTATATATATATATATATTATATATTTTTTTTTCCCAAGTAAACAGGCAAATTTCATGTGATAAAAAAATCAGTATGCTGTGGAACAAACAGAATCATACTATCAAGTATTTCAAGCAAGTTCTCCCTGCCTTTTCCTTTTGGTTCTCCATTTACATTCATAGTAGTCTTTGGTAGTATAAATTAATTAAGACTTACAGAGCCTGATATGTTTAAACATAAAAAGTAGAATGCATTTCTAGGTCTCCCAACTATATTTGGAATATATTACCTCTCTAAAAGTTAAACAGTTTTACAGATTTTGTCTGGAAAGTATAAAATTTCATACATAGTATCACTATTTTCAGTGTCATCTGTGCTTTTATATTTAAGTTTTACTAGAGATGTTCAGCTGAGAGTCTGGCCAGTGACTCATTTACTAGAAAAAAAGAGTAGTTTTTGTACAAACACTAAGGATCAGACACCTTTTTTTTTTTTTTTTAACTAAACAGATATATTACCTTCTTTCTGTTATTTAGGGAAGTTTTGCTGAAAACTTTTCATTTCTTCTGGAAGCTTTGAAAAAAGGTAAATATTAGTGTGTTTAGCAGTACCAAAGCAGTGCTTTTAATTTTATTCTCCTCTTTAACTTTAAAAGTAATATAGGATAAAGAAAATAGAAGAGTAAAATGAAAACTGTAACCGTAATTTTTGCAATTAACATTTGGTTTTCAATTTTTATTTACCTGCCATGTATCAATGCTATAGATACATAAATAGAATAACTTTTGTACAACTGAAATAATTTTGCCTGTTGCTTTGTAGTCAGTAAATTTTTATGGTTTTATAACGTAGCTTATCTATATATGCTTATTGAGTTTCAGAAGGTGAAAGATAGTAAATAGTTTGGAGATTTAGGAAAAGTTGGTATAATTGCCTGTTAATGTAAATTTTTCAATCTATCTTAGGTGACCGGACTAGTAGTTGCCCAGTGATCTTCATATTAGATGAATTTGATCTTTTTGCTCATCATAAAAATCAGACACTGCTCTATAATCTTTTTGACATTTCTCAGTCTCCACAGACTCCAGTAGCAGTTATAGGTCTTACATGTAGGTTGGTAAGTATATTTTAAAAAATTGATTATCCTGCCAAGTGTGGTGGTGCATGTCTGTCATCCCAGCACTCGGGAGGCTGAGGCAGGAGAATTGTCATGAGTTCAAGACCAGCCAGGGCTACATAGTGAGTTCATGGCCAGCCTGAACTACATGGCTAGACCCTGTCTCAAAAAGCCAATGAATTAATATGTTGAGAAAACTAAAATAAAAAGATAATTTCTTCTGTTTTATGCTTTTTTGTTTTTTGTATTTTAAGAGTGTTTGAAACCAACTTGAAATACTATCCCAACTTTTTAAGTACATATCTCCAGAAATAGAAGAGATTGTTTTTATCAAACAGTAATAGTAGAGGGGCTTCTTTATTCCTTGGGGGATTTTATAGTGATTTCCACCACAATCTCAGTGTCAACTGTCACCTCACTTGATCAAGGCTGCATAACATGTTGAAGCTTGTGTACCTTTGAACAGTTATAGTTTATCTTATCACATTTTTATAGTATGAACTTTCTTACTGAATTGAAATAAAACTGATTTAAGAATCATCTCTCTGATATTGTGACTGTCATGTCTCCACAGTTTTCTTCCATCATTTTCCCTCTGTATTCCTAAATAGGCTTGTGTGAGGCCCGTTTACATATGTTCCTTTCCTATAGCTTTTTCTCCTTTTTAGAAAAGTGAAACTTTTTACCAAGTCAACTTTCAACAGTCCTTCAAGTGCTGTTGCCTGCTTTCCTTATGTGCTCTAGTACTTAGAGTGTGTGCCTTCTTGGAACATCTGGCTGGTACTCCATATCTTTATTTCTCCTTGCCAAAGACATAAGGGTATCACAGTGCTAAAGGAACCACCTTCTTTATTCCTTAAAAACAGCCAACAAATTTCTTTGGGTAGAAGTGGCAGTGGCAAATGTTTCTCAGCCAGTGAAGGACCCAACTGAAAAGTCAGTAGCTCATTAGCAGTGTAACAAGAGGCATTTTTATTCTGTATGTAGAATTCTCCAGTTATGTAGTTCTTTCAAATATAATTGTACCTATGTTTGTATATTTATAGGGAGAAACAAAGGGATAGGGGGAATAAGGACTTTGCCAGCAAGCAGCCTCTTCCTCCTTGGAAATAATTTCTTCTTCCTTTTTCCTGTTCCTTCTGCCCACATTGCTAACTTGTCATGACTATCCACAACTAGAGCATATTTTACTTTATTTCTTTCTGTCTTTTACCAAGTTCAGGTTCTTAATTATTGTATACAGTATTAGTTTCACGGTTTTTCCACCATCTAATGTAGAATTCCTCCTCAGTAGAAAATAGATGTACGGTACCCTTGTCTCTAGACATAATAGCCTTCTGATTTTCATGCTAGCACTATACTGTATAAATATTTATTTTTCTTCCTTACACTACTGCAAACTATTAGTCTTTCTTGTACTTCTTCCTAAACTGTCCATTTTCCTATTTTAATCACTCAACTTATTTCCTCTGGCTTTTTAACTGAGCTTCTGTGAGGATATCATCCAATGAGATTTAAAATTTTGTTTTTCTACAAAATATTGTATTACTGCTCCCTTATATAAAGGACAACTTACGTGAGAGAAAATATAATGAGACTTAAATCTCCTTGTTCATTTATCTAGCTTCAACAGTTATTGTAAGTTAGTTTCATTTATCCTGTTACACCTCTTTTCTTTCCTGTATTATTTTGAGAAAAAGCAGGCCCTAATGACTCTTCATCAGTGTTTCAAAGTCTATTTTCAGATAACAAAGGCTCATTTAAAAAATATATCTCCTTATTTTACCTCCTTAAATATTAGCAGTGATTCCTTACAATCATCAAATATAAATATTCATATTTGGGGTAGATTTTTTAAAACTAGCATTATTATTGAGGTATAATTTATAAACCATACAGTTTATGTATTTCAACCATACAGTTCACTGGGTTATTTATTCACAGTTATGCATATATCTCTACAATCAGTTGGATTGTGGAGATCCAGTTGATCCAGTTGATATCCCCACCTCCATCTTTACCCCAACATTAGGATACCAGAAGTCTACATTCTGTATAATAAATAATAAATAAATATAATAATAAATTGTGGACATTTCATAGAAATTCAGTCACATGATATAAAGTCTGTTATGACTAGCTTATTTCACTTAGTGTTTTCAATGTCTTATCTATATTGTAATATATAACAATCCCTTTTTATCCCTGGGTAATATTCCACTGCATCGCACAGTTTGTTCACGCATTCCTCAGTTGATGCATATTTGGATTATTTACATTTTTTAAGCTCTTGTGAATAATGCTGTTGTGAACATCCTTGTATACTTTTTTGTGGATGTTGTCATTCTCTTTATTTTCTGTGATTTTATTAATGTGTATTAATTGTATTAATGGGGTTTGATGTAATTTTTCTATACATGCATGCAGCATGCACTGATCAAATCCAGCAACCCTTTTTCTGCATTCCTCCCTATCATAGGACCGTCCCAATCTCTAGTAATCACTATTTTACTGTCACACCAAGGATTTTAACTTTCCACATATGAGAGAACATATGGTACTTGACTTCATGTCTGACATATTTCACTTAATATAGTGGCCTCTAATTCTCTCCATTTTGCTGCAAATAACAACTTCATTCTTTATGACAAATACTTCACTGTGTTTTTTAAATGCTTAATTGTGTACCATAGAATAAGCATTACTAATTGTGGATAATGGTTTAACTTGTACTTCTAACATTAGTCCTGTGTTTTTTAAGTATACATCTTATAGAGATTTCTCTTTGTTTTTAAGGATATTTTGGAACTCCTAGAAAAAAGAGTGAAGTCACGATTTTCTCACCGGCAGATACACTTAATGAATTCATTTGGTTTTCCACAGTATGTAAAAATATTTAAAGAACAGTTATCTCTACCTGTAGAATTTCCAGATAAACTTTTTGCTGAGAAGTGGAATGAGAACGTTCAGGTAACTTGAAGGCAATAATGTTCAAGTAATTAATGTGTCTTGCTACGTGTTTTGCTTACTTTTCTCTTTGCTGTGACAGAACACCTGATACCCACAAATTAAAGGAGGAAAGGTTTATTTCACCTCACAGTTTGTAAAGATTTCAGTCCATAGTTAGCTGGGTCCAAGGCAGGGGAGCATGGCAGAGGAGCATTGCAGAGGAGAAAGAGTCTATGGCATGGCAAGCAGCAAAGCAGCAAAGCAGCAGCAGCAAGCATCTTTTCCCATTTTATCCCATCCAGGCTGTAAGCTTTTTGAGTGGTACCACAGACACCCACAGTAAGGCTTCTTTCTTCACTAAATCCATTCAGCTACATCCAGAACTATGGTAATTCCAATCAGTGAACTAACTTAGCACTACACATCCATAATACCAGTACCACATGGACTAGATCCTGCCAGCTCCAAAAAGCCCTGCCTATGAGTGCCTGAGACTTTAAGGGAACATCTAGATACAAGCCATAACACTATGGTTTAAAGCAGTTACAATCACAAATTTTGTGACTGGGAGAATACAAATTTTATACCCTTTTTCTTACTAAAGGCAATTAAAATGTTATATATCCTTAATCCTTTCTCTTGAAAGAATTTCACAGTTGAGCTGTAGCAGTAACATCTGTAGTTTCAAGTAAACATTTTGTGAAGTTTTGAAAACATTTGTGACATTTTTCTTTTCTCTGGTTCATAGTTTAGCTAATTTTGTCAATTTACATAATTTAAATTTTGTAAGTTTAACAAAGTACTATATTAATGGTTCATGCCTATCATGTGCGGATGTTTGTGTTTCACTTTCTTATAAACAACTTCAGCTTTATATCTTCTCAGTGCTATTACAAGTTTAATCTTATGCTGACAAGAAATTTCAGTTAGCAAGGGGAAGGGAGGGAATGTATATGAGTATGTGTTCAGTAACATAAAAGGAAAATAGTTTTGATGTTTTTAATAATTCCCTCATGACAGAATCTTTAAAATAATACAAATATTGTGGTATTGGAAAATATTATACAGTTTTTTGTTTGGGAAGATTAGAGAAAACTATAATGTTAAATGTAAGAATTTTACAGTCTGGATTCATTAGCTCTGAAGAAGTAATTGTTCTATGGTAAAGCAATTATGATAGATTATATTCTTTTCACTAAATGTCTTAGATATCAATACCAAATTAACAGTGAGAATTTTACATTTATTTTGCTTTTAAAGTAATTATTGTTTTAATTATATAATATGCCCACATAAGCACTATTTTGACACACAGTTGATTTTTGTTGATCATAAAAGCTTGTTGAAAAATTTAATCGGTGTAGAAGAATACATAGTAAAAAAAAATCAAAATTTCCCATGTATCTATATCTGTTCTTTTTTTTTTTCTTATAGAGTGTTGAACCTTAACATACTAAGTCTATTTTATTTATTTATTTATTTTTGGTACCGGGGATTGAACTCGGGACCTTGTACTTACGAGGTAGGTGGTGGAACCACTGAGCTAAATCCCTGGTCCCTACTAAGTTTATTGTTATCTAAAGGCTTCAAAGCTTACATCTTAACTCTTTGTTTTACTTTCTTCACTGTATTCTTTCTGATTCATAATCTTCCACTGTTTTTCCTAATACCACCTTACAGAATTGTATGTTAAAATGGCTGATTTTATTCTCAAAATTCACATATAATGCCTTGATATAATTAGATAAGGATCCCCCCTTCCAATCCTAATTAATCTTTTTTGAAATTCACATTTTTTAGTCAAGTTAGCTTAGGCAAGTTTTCTTTGTTAGTGTTTCTAATTGTAGGATTTCATTCTAACCATGTATTTTTCTGTTTTTAAGCTATTCAAATGCAGTCTTTTTAAAAATTTTATTTGTACATATTTGCAGTTCATATAGTTTACAGTCATCTTGGGGAATGATTATATGTGCATATTATAACATGTTTCTTTTTTGTTTTAATCCCCTTCCCTTTCCTTTCCCCTCCTTCCTTCCTCCAGTTGCCCTATCCCATTTTTCATTCCTGTTGATATTGTCATGGCATGTAATATTTACATTAATAGGTTCCTGTACATGGCATATCTTTATTCTTATTTCCCCTTCCCCTCCTCCTCACCCTTTGCCCTTGTTTCCTTGAACCACTTCCCTATTGCAAGAGATCCATCCCCTGGTCCCCTTCTATTCCTCCTTTATCATTTCATTTTTGGTTTGCCTCAAATGAGAGATACCATATGACACTTAAGATTGTGTGTCTGGTTTATTTCACTTAAGGTTATATTTTCCAGATGTATCCATTTAGATATTTTTTATAGGTGAATAATATTCCTTTACATATAGATACCACATTTTCTTTATCTAGTCATCTGTTGACGGGTATACAGGCTGCTTCTAGGATTTAGCTGTTATGAATTGTGCTGCTACAAATATTCCTATGCATGTATCACTGTACTATGATGACTTAAACTCTTTGGGGAAGACACCAGGGGGATAGCTGAGTCATATGGAGTTTCTAATTTCAGTTCTTTGAGAAATCTCCATACTGATTTCCATAATGACTGTACTAGTTGGCATTCTCATCAATAATGCAAGAGGATTTCTTTTTCACCACAGCTACACCAACATTTGTTCTTGTTTGATTTCTTAAAGATTGCCATTATTTCCAGAATAAGATGGAATCTTGGCGTTGTTTTAATTTGCATTTTTCTAATGGCCAGAGTTGTTGAACATTTTTTCATATATTTTTTGACCATTTGTATTTCTTCCTCTGTGGAGTGTCTGTTCATTTCTGTTGCCCATTTCTTAACTGGGTCTTTAATTTTAGGTGGTTTAATTTTTTTTAATTCTTTGTATATTCTAGATATTAGTCCTCTGAAGAGTAGCTGGCAAAAAATTTTTCCCATTCTGTAGATTGTCTCTTCATCATTCTTGTCATACAGAAGCATTTTAGTCTGATATAATCCCATTTGTTTATTCTTGTTGCTATTTCTTGTGCCATTGAAGTTGTTTCTAGAAAATCTTTTCCCACACCTATATCTTCAAGTGTTTCACCTATATTATCCTCTAGTAGGTTTAATGTTTCTGTTTTAATGTTTAAGTCTTTGATCTATTTTGATTTTAATTTAGTATATGGTGAAAGAGAAGGGTGCAATTTTCAATCTGCTGCAAACAGATAACCAGTTTTCCCAGCACCACTTGTTGAATAGGCTTTCTTTCCTCCAACATATGCTTTTGTTCCATTTTATAGTTAAATATATCTGGAGAGGTTTCTGTATCCTCAGTTATATTCCATCGATCCATGTATTTGTTTTTGTTCTAGTACCATGTTGTCTTTATCACTATTGCTTTGTATTATGGCTTCAAATCAGGCATTGCTATGCCTTCTGCATTTCTCTTATTGCCCAAAATAAATGCAATCTTTCATAGTCTGTTATCCAGGACCATTTAATATTTCTATTCCTACACACTATCTTTTCCCAAGTTAACTACATAGCTGAGGCTGCTCTTTGCCATTATCTATCTTTGTGTCTCTGTTACATTCTGAGTGTCTCAAAGTGAATATAGTTGAACCTCCTTATCCATGCATGGGTTTTGCATCCTTGGATTCAACCACAGACAAAAAAAAATTTTGAAAAAATTACATCTGACCATGTGCAGACTTTTATATCATAGTATTCCCTATACACTGCAGTATAACTCATAGCATTTACATTATATTAAGTATTGTAGGTAATCTAGAGATGATTTAAGGAATGTGTCTAGATTATATGCAAATGCTATGCCATTTTATTTAAGGGGCATGAGCATTGTCATATTTTGGCAGTCTGTGGAGTATCTTTACTCAATCCCCTGCAGGTACCAAGAGAGGACTGAATATAAAGAGCATGATGCCAGTTATTGGTGAAGCAATACTTGGATGACAAAATGGTAACCCGCATGGTGATTCAACCCTAGTTTTCTAGTCCTTTTTTGCAGACTTTATATTCCCCAAATTTAGAGGCACATGATAAGTATGAATATCTTTTTCAGATGCATAAAGTAGAACTAACACTATTAAAGTAGATAGTTATAGTATTGTCTCTTCTAATGCCAATCATTTTGTACCTCTTTCCTTTGATATGCTAAGAAGTTTCCTTTGAAAAATCTGTCAGCACCATGGCCAGAGTCTCTGGCTGGGTGTGGATATGTGGGGAAGGCTGAATTAAGGGAGCTATCCTTTGTGCCAGTGCTGACTACTCAGCAGATTTTTGAAACTGCAAGATTAAACTGAAAACATTGCTGGAAATAACAGGTCATCTGTGGACTCTCTTTCAAGAAATGTCTTCAGTATAGGGTTGAACCTTCACTTCCTGCTTAATTTGAAAGTTTATTTTGGCCCTACATCAAATGAATCAAGTAAACGGGGTAGACTGCATTGCAGCCTGGCAAAATAAGGGAAGTCCCTGAAAAGGAGCATTTAAAAGAATTACATCTACTTCTCAAAAGAAATGCCTCTAAGTACTACAGTTAATTGAACTAGTTATTAATAACCTTATCTTCAGATGTTTATAACATTTGGATCAAGATCAAATTAAAGTTTAAAAGGTATGAAATTACATGTTTTGTAATTTACATATAGATGATGTAGATTTTCTTTAAAATTAAAGTATGCAAATGGGAAAGTGATAGCTTTCAAAAGCAAGAATTTGAGTCAGACCACTAAAAATATTAAGTTATATTTGGAAGGCAGTGCATAGGTTAACCCTTTAAGTTATCATGCCAAAGAAAGCTAAATATGGTTTTTAAAAATAATTGAATTTTTGTGGAGAAAATTTTCATCCATTATTTTTGTCCCAGATGAGTTTCTTTAGTTTTCCTAAATGTTTCACTTTTACCACATCAACTTTATAAATGACTTGCTAAGAGTCAGAGATTATCGAAGTCAAGACTGTAGTTTGCCTATTATAATTAGCCGCAATACTTCTTAAATTTCTTAATTAAAATCTGAAGACTAGGGCTGGGGATTTATCTCAGTGGCTCCGCCCCCTGCCTCGCAAGCACAGGGTCCCGAGTTGGATCCCTGGTGCCTGAAAAAAAGAAAAATCTAAGGACTATGGAGAAGGTTAAAATTTATTTATATTGTCTTTCTATGTTCAACTAATATACTTCCAGTGGATATTTTGGCTTGTTTATTTTAAAAATATATGATAAGAAACCTTTTAAAGTAAAAAGAGAATATTAAATATAATAAAAGGAAGTGGGCCACTCCCAGTGCAGAGGAGGAGGCTTCCGGGCTTATGTCCCACCGTTCCCAGCACAGAGGAGGTGAGCCGCGTGAGCCGGCAGCACCACCACCTCCTCCACACCCCACCCCGTCAAAACGAGAAGACCCGTAAACAAGCCTCAAAACCAGATTCCCAGATCACCTACAGCAACCCCAAAGGGAAACCAGATGGAACACTGATACTCAACCACCTGGACTCCCTGAACTGGCAACAAAAGAGGATCTGGAAAAAAATGAAATCAGAAATAATTTCTCACGTTAACAGCAGAGATTGTGCCATAGTGCAAGACATGATTAATAAATCGAGAGAGGAGCTGAGGAACATGATGGAATCCCAACATAGGAAACAAATGGAATCCATAAAGCAGGTGCAAACAGATTTCCAGGAGATTTTAAAACTCCATTGAAAGTCTACCCAGCAGGATGAGCCAATGTGAGAAATTTCAGATATAGAAGATAAGGTTGCAATTAGTGACCAGGAAAAGAAAAATTGCTTTAAAATTGTAAGGGACCACGAGAAATCAATCCAGCAGCTGCTAGACAATGCAAAGAAGAATAACATAAGACTGACTGGAGTCAGTGAAGAAACAGGAGAGAGTGCAGCTGACATTAAAAAAAAACTGGTCACAGAAGTGGTCGCAGAAAACTTCCCAAGCAAGGGAAAAGAACTTGACATACAGATAAGTGAGGCATATAGGACCCCAACTAGCCTTGATCAAAAAAATCTACCCACAGGCATATAATAGTTAGGATTCCTGGAAGTGGAAACTTTAACTGGTATGATATATTTATTGAACATATGAAATTTAATTCCAATAGACTAGAATGTCTTCCTGAAAAAGGAATCCTCATAACAGTGGGAGAAATAAAGACATGTAGTTTTAGCTCTAGCAAATATAGAAATGCTTAGTGTTCCAGATTTTTCTTTAATAAAGAAGAAAGAATATTTCATGCAGATGATATTTAAAAAATTATTCCAGATTTTCTTACTCCTTTATGTTTCTGCACCCTCTGAATTTACTCTCATCTAATTTTTTCTTTAGTGCCAAGGGTTCCTCACCTTCCATTGAATCCTTATTCATTAGAGTCTCTGGCTCATTTAGATATTGCTTTTTTTTTTCTTTCTTTTTTTGGGGTGTACCAGGGATCGAACTCAGGACCTTGCAAGTGCAAGGCAAGCACGGTGTCACTGAGCTAAATCCCCGGCCCTAGATAATTGCTTTCTCAAAGAGCCCTTTTGGTCTCCAGATTTCTAAAACTGTTAGCCTTTTCTCGGATTATGTCTCAGTTTAATTTTGCACAGTGGTTTACACTCTAGATCAACATTTCCCTCTTCAAGTTTTCTTCCCTTGTTTTCTAGATCACTACTGTCTTGAATTATTTTCCAGTGTGTATTATCCAGATTACTTTTTACTTTGTCCATCTGTTTAAATATCGATAAATGTTAGTATTCCGAAGCACACTTCTGATCATGTGTCACTCTTCACAAGGAGTCCTTTCCCCCATGGTTCATCCTTGATTTTGTCTTCTTTTTTCAAATCTTTCTCTTCTCCTTATCAGTTGGTTCTTTATCAGATTATCTTTTATGAATATCCTAATTCTCTTTTATTCGTACCACTTTGTTAATTCATACCCTCCTTGTCTTTGCTATGAATAGATGGAATTGCCTTCATTGAAGTTTTCTTTTCTTTGTCTTTGAATACTATCCTTTTGCAAATAAATGAAACTTGGGTGCAAAGGACTTCTTGTTTTGTGTCAGTATGACATGCTATTCCCTACGTTGCTCATAACTTGAGGCTTTTCCCTCTTTGACACTTTCTTAGAATATTTCTTGTTTTTCAAGTACACTAATATTCATTCACTGTTACATGTTGTGCTACATTTTGTTCATTCTACTAGTGCAACGGTATATTTTCCCCTTACTAGATTAGAAATTTTGGAGTAGCAAGAATTGTTTCATTCTTGTGTTCATCAGGGGAGAAAAAAATCAGTAGACTGAAAATTTGGCTATGATTTTACTGTTCTTTAGATCAACCAATATCTGTTTAATAATGAATAAACATCAGATAGAGTTAATCAAGTCTACTAACCACTTAGAGTACATGATTATATTTAGGTTTTAAACTGCATTCCTTCAATTTTTTTTGTCCTTTAGAGTCTCTCAGAAGATAAAAGCGTACGAGACGTTCTACTGAAGCATTTTAATGTCAGCAAAGACCTGAGGTCGTTACACATGCTATCGGTTTGTACTTTTTAATTAAATTTATTTTAACTGATTATAAAAATTATACATAGAAATGGCTATCTTGTGATGTATTGATAGGAGTATACATTGGATAATGTTTAAATGAGATTACACATATCCATGTCCTAGTTTACTTCTTTTTGATGGAAACTTTCAAAAATACTGTAGCTTTTTGAAATGTATGGTCTGTTTTCTACAGTCACCCTACAGTGGAATAGCATACTAAAGCTGAGTGCTCCTGTAACTTTAGTACCTGTTGATGAACGTTTTCACACTACCACCCCCTCCAATCCAATTCTCTGATAACTTACCACCTTGTCCTCTCAACTTGTATAGGGTAAAATTTTTTTACATTCTACATGTAATTGAGATTATGAAGTACTGTCTTTCTGTGCCTATTGTATTTTGCTTAATAAAATGATCTCCATTCCTTCGCTCTTGTCACAAATAACAGTTTCATTCTTTTTATGGCTGAATAGTATTCCGTTGTGTAAGAGCATTTTGTATTTGTTCATCAGTTGATTGATGCGTGTTTCCATTTCTTGGCTGTTAAGAATATCACTGCAATGAACATAGGAGTGTAAATGTCTCTTCAACACACTGATTTCATTTCATATGAGTATATATCCAGTGGTAGGATTACTAGGTCATGTATCTTCAATATTTGGGGGCACTTCTATATGATCTTTCATAATAGCTGCATTTCCACCAATAGTATATAAGAGTATTGATTAAGTTTTCATAGCAATTAAATGTGTAGATAAATTTGGGGACATTTAACATATTTACTACATTGAGTGCTCAAAACCCTGAATATGTACATATTTCAGTATATTTAATTCTTATCTGATTACTTTCATCAGATTTTTATAAGTATATAGTACCTGACTGTTTCATTTTCTTTGGAACTGTTGCAAATGATAATTTTAAATTTTGTTTTCATCATGTTGTTAGTATGTACAAATGTAATTGATATTTTTGTGTTAATCTGATATTTTTATATTGGTGAGTTTACTCCAGTTTTATTAATAGATTTCAGATTTTCAATGCAGTCATATTATTAGGTGGGGTTTTTTTGGCTTTGCAATCCATGTGCCTTTTAATTTTTTTTCCTGCATTACTCCAGTTGCTAAAACTTCCACCATTGTTATATTAGTGGTGTGCTTTCACTTCCTTCTTTGTTCCCAGTCTTAAAAGGAATGCATTCAATTTTTACTTTACATACATTATTAACTAGTAGGTTCCTTTTTTAAAACATGCTCATTATTAAGTTTAGATTATTGCTGAGAATATTAGGAATGAGTCTTGGATTTTGTGAAAAGCTGAATCAGTTGATCATATAATTTTTCTTTAGACGTTAATATATTGGATTACATTGGGTTTTTTCTTTTCAATGTTAAATCAGCCTTACATATATAGAATAAATCCCATTTGGTTATGGTCTTTTAATGAGTAATTACATTTTAAGCATTAATAATATAAATAGTGATCAAGAGTTACTTTATTCTAAAAACTAAAGAACCTTCAGAAGAGTTATTTAGCATTAGCTCAGTATTTCTAGAAAATTATGGCAGATACTTTTCAGAGAGAAAATAGTTTATTAACAACAATAATAATAAAATACCAACCACCATTTACTGATTAACACATCTACCAGGTAATACTACCTTGTTAATTCTAAACATTGCAGTAATACTAGTTTTTGTCCTTAAGTGTTTTACTCTTTCCCCTTAAATAAGTAGAGTTTCCTTGAGGTGAAAAAACTTGCTCATAGCTGGTTGATGGCAAAGCCAGAGCTCAACCAAAGGCTTTTTGGCCAGAACGATCTTTTGTCCTACTTTACTATGTGGTTCTGCCAGTACTCCTTCCCCATTACCATATTTGCTGAAGAAATTTGTCATTCTCCCTATGAACTTCTTCTCATTAGTTTATCCCCCTCCTGGCCATCAAAAATATACTGACTTTCTTAGCAACAGGGTTAATATGAAGGAATCTGTGGCCTAAATTTTTAGAGTAGTTATATATAGGTATGTAAATATACATGTATAATATATATAAATTAGAATTGTCACCTTAACATGGGTAAGTTCTCAAATATGCAGTGCGAAGTGAGCTTTAAAAGTACAATGCAGTATTTATATAAAACTTGAGGGCCAGGGATTTAGCTCAGTGGTTCCACCGCCTGCCTCACAAGTGCAAGGTCCTAAGTTTGATCCCCAGTACCAAAAAAACTTTGAATATTACTTTGTGGTGTTCTAGGAATGCCTGCATATGTAGTAGAAATGAAAGTAGAAGTAAGAAAGATTTGTGTGGTTGTTTTATGTAGTGTAAGGTAGAGTCCACTCAGGAGAGGAGACTTGCTTTAACTCTATAAAATTATAATTCTTAAAGTGATCATAGATACATGATTCTCTGTTGCCTTTTTGTATATGAAGAAATACTTCATAATGAAAGGAAACAAGGAAAGATCTACTGGTGGTCTGGATCCTGCCCAGTAGGAGAATGAACTGCAAGGATTTCCAGTGTCTTCTAGTAACTAAGACATTTGTACCCTAATATTATAAGATGGAGGCAAGAGTTTCTAGCATAACTATTCTTAAATATTGCATGGTACTTACCTATACTAAGTAATCAGTCATTGTTTTTTGAAATTCAAATTTAGCCTGATGTTGCACATTTTTATTTACTAAATCTTAAATAACAACTTAATTTTTAATGAAAAATATAGTAAGCAAAGAAAAAAATGTATACTTGAGTGGGAACCTTAGTGCAGGAACTTTGTTAGTTTTGGGAAAACTAAATGAAAAGTCCATGAGAAATGGACCTGGCTTTCAAGAAGAGTTGTTTCTACAGGTATAAATTTGATTTTTGTTTGCCTTTCTTTTACTTAAGTAAGTTCTGTCTGACCCTAACTTCTGCTGTCTGGTTTAAAAGAGTTAAAAGTTAATACAAAGCACTGGGGATTTAGCTCAGTGGCTCCGCGCCCACCTGGCAAGCACAAGGTCCTGAGTTCCATTCCTGGTACCAGAAAACAAACAAAAACAAAAACCACAAAAGTTAATATAAGACATAGATTGGCCTTTTTGGTTTGTGTCTGGAGTTTTGATTAGTATTATTGTCAGTTTTTCTCCTACTCTTCTTGAAATATTCTTTTTTTGAAGAGTAAATAAATGCAATGCAGCTCAGAAATAGCTGGGAAAACAACAAAACCGTTTTCTTATTTACATTAATGAAACTATGTGACATATAAATTGAAATACTGTATTTTAAAAGAGCTAAATTTTATAATACCTTTCCCAAGCATTCTTCTTTCATAATAATAGACTATACAAATTCAGAAACTTTGCTCAGTAATTATCTCCAAAATGCCCAAGTAAATAAATGTTTTTCTGGTCTACATTTTTATAGATGGTTGCTTTAAATCGAGTAACAGCATCACACCCATTTCTGACTGCAGCAGATCTGATGGAGGCAGCCCAGCTATGTAGCATGGATTCTAAAGCAAATGTTGTACATGGTGAGAATCTGCTTTATTAGTCATTTTTTTAAAATTGAGTTTGATGTTTTCAGAATTATGAAAATTGAGCATAGTACTTTATATACAGAATACTTTTATATCCATATAGCCTTTAACTCAGTCCTTTATGCAACTTTTTTGCTCTCATTGAAAGTGACGGAAACTTGACACTGCCTCTAATGCCATATTGGAAAGCCAAGTAAGACTTAATTGTTGAGGTTCTCATTGCACCAAGTGAGAAGAGAATTCACTGACAATTAGTTACTTTGGGTTCGTTATCCCTTTTCATAATCTAATGAGCATTTTTCTCTCTAGGGAAAAAATTGCACTCAAAATTTTAGATATAATTTTCTGGAGTTTTTTGATTCTCTGAATCAAAGGACCTGTGTGATTTGAAGTAACATAATCATAGTTTCTGTTATTGTTTACTGTGGGTCATGCAATGAGTGCTTGATAATCCTTATAGAACGTCTGTAAGTTTAGAAAGGTCCTTACTGTGTAGATATTAAAAACTAAACTTAGAGGTTGAGGTTTTTTGTTGTAGATAATAGTTTACAACACACTTGAATCTATAGGAATCTTGACCTCCTCCACCCTTCAAAACGATAATCTTTTCTGTCTCTGCTTCTTGGGGACAGTTATTTCTTATGATTATCTCACAGTAGTCAATCTTATGATCACTAAACTACAACTCATAGTTTGTTTCCTTTTACTATAGGACTGTCAGTCTTGGAAATTTGTCTTATAATAGCTATGAAACATTTAAATGACATCTATGAAGAGGAGCCCTTTAATTTTCAAATGGTCTATAATGGTGAGATAAGACTTTGGTGGAGCTTCTGACTCTCCTCTTTTGTTTATTTGAGGGTCTTAATGTCATTCCTTTCTCTCCAGAGTTTCAGAAGTTTGTTCAAAGGAAGGCCCATTCTATATATAATTTTGAGAAACCTGTTGTCATGAAGGTAAGGTTTGGTTTACCGTTATTTTTTGCAGATGGGTACATTTTTTAAATCAAACTTGATTATATAAACTAAAGATTCACTTCAATTTATTTTTAAACTTTAAGTATTTATGTTAGGAATTTTTTCCAAAATTATCCAAAAATAAAACGTTTAATAGAGAAAGCTGCTTTTATGGTTTTAGGGGTATGCTGCCCTCTGCTGTCTGCTCTTAGCATTTGCACCCTGTGAAAGTACTGTATTCATTGTGGTCTATCGAACACATGGTATATAATATCTAATAACTGTTGCACCTAGCGAGAAAGAACCAACCAGAGAACGATATTAAATCCACACAGGAGTTTATTACCAGCCAGGACCCAAGCCGAGCATCAGACTTGAGTCTCGACTGGGGGTTGACAAACATGTTTTATACACCTTTGAGGCCAACAGTTTCTAGGCCCCCCTATGGGATAGAACTAGTAAAGCAAGCAAAATGTACAGAAGCGGAATGTCCTGCTGTTAGAACATTTGTAAAACAATGGTTGATTAATTGTTGTTTCTAAGATACTCTCTTAAGGGGAGGAGGTTTCTAAGCTTCTTCCTTCTGAGTTCATCTAAAGGTGGGTCAAGCAGCAATATGGAGTCTGTCTTGCTAACAAGGGTCCTTCATTCCCCACTGGTTCTTGTAACTTAATCAAATCTTTGATTCCTGTATTTACTCTTTGAATTTTTTTTAAACATCTTTTAAAATCTCATAATTTTGTCTCAACACCATCAGTTTAACTGTATCAACCCTCTGTCTAACATATTTAGTCAGAGCAGTTATAATGTAAGGTCCCATGAGCAAAAACAAAAGTAAGATAACTAAGGGGCCTGCTACAGCAGAAAGTAGGGTAGTTAACCATGGGGACCAGTCAAATAGATTTTGAAACCAATTTTGATCCTTTTGTTGAGCATATTTAGTCTTTAAATTTTCCCTGACCATAGCTAAGGTATCTCTAATGACACCAGACTGATTAACATAGACGTAACAGGTTTTCTGTTTTTGGGGGGTTTTTTTCCCCTAGGGCTACATATAACCCTCCTTGTTTTATGACCAGGAGGTCAAGTCCCCTTTGATTTTGCAGGACCATCTCAGCTAGGGAATCAACCTGGTTTTTTAATCTGGAGATCAAGTCTTTCAGGTGACCCAAATCTCTGGCTACTTGGTGGCTTAAGGTTTTTAAAATTTGTGTCCTGAAGGATCAGGGAGGAAGTGCCAATAACCACTGACCCGGCTATTCCTAATCCCACCAGAATGGGCACTAAAACGGGGGCAGCCCATTTACTCCTGTAGTGTTCAGTGGTTAATTCCAGATGTTTGTGGCTCCCTTTTTTATTATAATACAAGACTTGTGGAACAACATACACGGTGACACAAAATAAAGTGGCAGATTGGGTAGCCAAGACTGATTTGGGAATGTATTTAGTCAAGTCCTCGGTGCAAGCAAACCAAGCATATCAGGACCGGGTCTCCTGGCTTGAAACCATGGGGCTGGAACGTCACAGAGGTTTTTTTTCTCGAGCCTGTTGTTTTGTAGCCTGGATCTCACTGTGAAGAATCTGTAAGGCTTGAAGAGACTGAAGTGGACACAAGAACTCTCTGTTATCTGTTCAAGGTTTAACTTAGGTAGGAGTGGTGGCAGCCTCCCATACAGGATTTTAAAAGGGGTAAACTTGTCACATATGGGGGTACATCTAACTTAACAAGGCTAGAGGAAGCACATTGGGCCACCTACCGCCAGTTTCTAGAACATATTTAATCAAAGTTTCTTTCAAGGTCCTATCTGTCCTTTTTACTTGCCCTGAACTTTGTGAGCGATAGGCACAGTGTAACTTCCAATCAATATGTAGTGCCCTTGTCAACAATTTGGATATCTGTGCCGTGAAGGCAGGCCCATTGTCAAACCCGAGGTAACAAGGGATCCCAAATCGGGGAACTATCTCCTGGAGCAAAACCTTAGTTACTATGTTGGCTGATTCTTTATGAGTGGGGAAAGTTTCTACCCAACCTGAGTAGGTGTCAGCCAATACCAGTAAATATTTGAACCTATTGCTGGATTTTATTTTAGTGAAATCAAGTTCCCAATGTTCCTCTGGCTCTCCTCCCCGTGGTCGATTACCTTTGTTTCTTGGTCTTGCCTTGGAGTTTAACTGTGTACGTACCTGACACCTGGAACTGATGTCCTGGACCATAGAGGTCAGTCCTGGGGTTGAAAACTTAGAGCTCATTAGTCTTTTTAACTTTGATTTTCCCAAGTGAATTAAGTGATGTAACTTATGAACAAGTTGTCACCCCAGGGCTTGAGGGAGACAAATTCATTCCTTTGTCCCTTTCCATCAGCCTGAGTCCAGTTTTGTAACCCCTCACTTTTGATTTTCCTCTTTCTCTTCTGGGGTATATGTGGGCTTTTCTGGCAGGTAGCCAAAGGGCCGGACAGGCAGAATGTCTATTGGCCCCACTGGTTCTTTGGCCACCCTTTGGGCCGCATCATCGGCCTCTCGGTTACCACGGGCTTTAAAGCTGTCTCTTTTTTGGTGGCTTTTGTAATGAATAATGGCCAATGCCCTGGGTTTCCAAATTGCCTCCAATAAGGCTAAAATTTTATATATAGTTTTCTGTTCTGATGTCAATAGCTCTCTCTGTCTGTAGATGTCACCATGTACATGGGCAGTGGTGAATGCACACCGGCTGTCAGTGTAGATGTTTACAGCCTTGTCTTGACCTAACAGGGCTTAAGTTAAGGCTGTTAGTTCAGCCCTCTGTGTTGAAGGCTTTTGGCTT
Organism: Heterocephalus glaber; assembly: GCF_053883595.1. Classification (NCBI taxonomy): domain Eukaryota; kingdom Metazoa; phylum Chordata; class Mammalia; order Rodentia; family Bathyergidae; genus Heterocephalus; species Heterocephalus glaber. Next base: position 4,962,310 of record NW_028258191.1, read on the forward strand.
AATGCCTGTGTCCAGTGTACCTGTTTTTCTGGACAGACTACGGCAGCCCCCACATACCTGACTCAGTCTTCCATGAAGCTGTTTCCATCAGTGAAGAAGGTCTCATCTGGGCTTTGCAGGGCAACATCAGTCAGGTCTGGGTGGTTGGTGGTGGAAGTTGTCAGAGTGTCCAGACAGTCATGGAGGGGCATGCGTATGAGTCGGAGTCCGGGAGTAAGGTGGCCAGATTGAGGGTGGTTTCTTGGGCGAATGTGATGCATGGAGCATCCAGCAACAGGGCCTGGTACTGAGTCAGGCAGGCGTTGGAGAGCCTTCGTTCTGGGGCACCTCTCAGCAATGTTTCCTCCACATGGGTTGCGGTGATGACCAGGTCCTGTCCCAGGCTGAGCTTATCTGCCTCTTTGACCAGGAGGGCAATGGCTGCAACTGCCCTCAGACAGGTAGGCCATCCACTTGCCGCAGGAGCAAGTCTTTTAGACAGTAGGCCACAGGTCTGTTCCAAGGCCCTAATGCCTGAGCTAGCACTCCTTTGGCTATGTCCCCTCGTTCAGCCACAAAGAACCGAAAGGGCTTGGTGACATCAGGTAGGGCGAGGGCTGGTGCTGACACTAAGGCTTTCTTTAAAGCCAAAAAGGCGGCTTTCTCTTTTTCTGTCTGGAGGGACTGTCTCTTGTGTCTGGAGTGCAGCAATAGTGACTTCCCCCAGTTTCTTGGCTAGGACTTCCTCAGGGGGCCATCATGGTTATCATAAACTTTCTGGGCTATGCTCAGGAGTTTAGTCTTATTCTTTCCCTCAAATCCCTCTAATTTCTGTAATTTTTTTTTTAATGCCTGGGGCCAACTGGGAAACAAAGGCCAGATTTAAAGCTGCTGCATTTTTGGGTGCCTCTGGGTCAATAGGAGTGAAAACTCTATAGGCTTCCAAGAGTCTCTCCAAAAATGCATCCAGAGACTCCATTTTTCCCTGGCAAACCTCACTTACCTTACTCAAATTAGTGGGCTTTCTGGCCGCTGTCTGGAGTCCCCCTAATAAGTGCTGGTGGTAGGTCCCCAGCCTCCTCTTACCATCATCATCATTGGGGTCCCATTCGGGGTGTTGTGACTGAACTACTGTTTCAGCCTTGGCTGAATGGCTCGGAGTTCTGGGAGTGATGCCGGGGTTTGGCCCCAGGGCCTCTTTGACTGCCTATTGATAAATGTGGTCCTGCTCCTCAGTGGTGAACAGGATCTGTAAAAGCTGCTGGCAATCATCCCAGGTTGGCTGATGGGTATGAAAAACAGACTCAAGAAGAGATTAATGCCTGAGGTTTTTTTTCAGAGAAGGGATTTTGATGTTTCCAATTGTAAGGATCACTAGTTATAAAAGGGACATAAATCAGTCCTCCCCCGGGCTCTGTGTGTTTTAAAGGAAAAAGGGAGGAGGAAGATGGGGCTGATAGACTGTAGTCCTGTCCCAATCAAGTGCCAAAAGTTGATCGGGACCTGTGGGGGCCCGACTCCCGTGACCACATTTCAAACCTTGCGAGCAGTGTGCACAGAATAAATTCCCACCGGGAGCCAACTGACTCCGAAACTTGGCCATTCTGATTGACACAGAGTTTGCAATTTGTCTTTGGAAAATTTCATGCCATATTTATCTTCTCTGTCTGTGGAATAAATTTTTTGAAGTTATCCAAAACACAGTCAAGTGGAGTTCCTTATGTGGACTGTGAGAAACCCATAATTTCAGCCTGTGAAAATGCAAAAGGCACACAAAGCAAGCAGACAGACAACAATAAACAGACAAAAACAGACTTTGGCCACATAAACCCCTAGGGCTGAATGAATTCAGACCCCACCCAGGGAGGCCCTCTTCTGAGGACTCCAACCCAGTTGAGCCTGTTCACCGGTCGTGAAGAGGCTGTAGGTAGGAGGAACCTGCGCCACGTCTGGCTTCCTCCTACCTACCCACAGTGCACTAAGAATCATTCGATTCTTACCTCTAGAGGCTTCCCCGATAAACTCCTGTGGGTCGGTTGATCAGCGATCGGGCCTGACTGGGACTGGCCTACCTGGAGCCCTGGAATACCGTCAGGGTGGCCTCTCCTTCTGCAGACTGGTGTCCAGAGGGGCCAAACACCGCCGATGTCCGATCCTGGTCTCTCCTAAAAAGAAACAAAGGCTCCAAGATAATAAGCTCCAGAGCAGCTGGCCATCTCACTGGGGCCTCCAAGTATGTTGCACCTAGCAAAAAGAACCAACCAGAGAACGATATTAAATCCACACAGGAGTTTATTACCAGCCAGGACCCAAGCCGAGCATCAGACTTGAGTCTCGACTGGGGGTTGACAAACATGTTTTATACACCTTTGAGGCCAACAGTTTCTAGGCCCCCCTATGGGATAGAACTAGTAAAGCAAGCAAAATGTACAGAAGCGGAACATCCTACTGTTAGAACATTTGTAAAACAATAGTTGATTAATTGTTGTTTCTAAGATACTCTCTTAAGGGGAGGAGGTTTCTAAGTTTCCTCCTTCTGAGGTCATCTAAAGGGCAGACAGGTGGGTCAAGCAGCAATAGGGAGTCTGTCTTGCTAACAAGGGTCCTTCAATAACCGTCTTTCCAACCCATAAATTTGGTTTATAATCTCAGCAGTAAATGGAGAAAAAATGTAGATAAAAGGTAGTAATAAGCAAAGGGAAAGGGAAAGTGGGAGGGGTAGGGGGAAAAAGTGGAAGGAGAATGGAATATGAAAAAATGGAAACAAAGTCTTTGTAAATAGGAGAGGAGTGGTCAAAGAGAGGGCAGGGGAATGGGGCAAAAAACAAGATCCAAGAGAAAGTATGTAAAGATGCAAATTCCCAATGATGAATGCAATTATATTGGTACCTAAAATGTACCAATAAAATTAATAATATAAGAAAAGATTAATAGGAAGAATCTCATTGGCTAGTGAGGACATAAAGAGAAAAGTTTTATTTTGCAGGTAGATAAGTCATGAGTTTGAAACTTGAGGATTTTCAGAGTACCAGAAAGATAATGTGAACAACTACATTATGTAGTTTTAGATTCTCTAGCAGCTATGTGGAATTTTAAAAGAAGTAACTTTAATGTTTATCAAAAAATGTTTTAAAAATCAATAAATCAGAAATTATGGAGGGCACCCAGGATGAGAGGCGATGGAGGGGGAGGAGTCTGGCTTTGGCGCCCGCAGCTGCGGAGACTGAAAAACCTCTGCCGAGAGGGCTGGGGTCACAGTCCTCGCCCCGCACCCCCCCCCCCCCGGGACCATCCGGCGCTGCGGACCTAATAGCTCTGCAAGTCTGCAGTAAAAAATGGCCTCCAATATTACATTGCAAAAAATGGGAAAGAAACAAAATGGAACAAGTAAAAAAGTTGAGGAAGCAGAGCCTGAAGAATTTGTGGTAGAAAAAGTACTGGACCATCGTGTAGTGAATGGGAAGGTGGAGTATTTTCTGAAGTGGAAGGGATTTACAGATGCTGACAATACATGGGAACCTGAAGAAAATTTAGATTGTCCAGAATTTAATCGAAGCATTTCTTAATTCTCAAAAAGCTGGTAAAGAAAAAGACAGTACAAAAAGAAAATCTTTATCTGACAGTGAATCTGATGATAGCAAATCGAAGAAGAAAAAGAGATGCTGCTGACAAACCTAGAGGATTTGCTGGAGGTCTTGATCCTAAACAAATAATTGGTGCCACAGACAGTAGTGGAGAATTGATGTTTCTCATGAAATGGAAAGATTCATATGAGGCTGACTTGGTGCTGGCAAAAGAGGCAAATATGGAATATCCTCAGATTGTAATTGTTTTTTATGAAGAGAGACTAACTTGGCATTCTTGTCCAGAAGATGAAGCTCAGTAACTTACATCATTTTTATATATATTTATATATATATAAAATGGGTCTTGGTGTTTGATTCACTAGTGTGAAAAAAACAGCATTCTAATGAAAATCAAGTTTAATATGTTGGTTTTGAAAGTATTTGGGGAAGTTGTTGGGTTTTGTTTTGCATCAATAGCACTGGTTACTTTGAACAAATAAAAGGCTTTCTGTAGTTCCTTTATCAGAAAAGAGCATTTAATGGCCCGATATATTTCCTTTGCTTTTCTAAATATTGGGAAAATTATCCATAAACTCAAAAACAGAACTCATTTTTAGTTCACATGTTTAAGGACCATTCTGAGTTTTTTGTTTGTTTGTATATAAATACAATACTCATGTAAATGGTTTTTGTTTGGTTGTTAAACATTTACCCAAACAAAAACTGGGTGATAAGCTTATGTTTGAGATGATATCATTCTGAGCAACCTAAGAAATAAATCACAGTTAAATTGAAAGTTTTCCTGAAGCCCTAACTTTTTCAAGTTAAATAGATGATTCTGTGGTTAATTGGTCAGCTTAAAGTGGGTATTTTCAAAGCAGCCATACCAGAGTCCATTATGTATGTGTTTAGTTACAAAAATATAGCAGTTTGCTTGGAAAATTCCTGAAAAATTGTATCACTACCAACAACTTCCTCACCCAAATAAAGTAACTAGTCAACCTGGTTTGTTTGAATTAGCTAAGGAAGACTTGTTAAGGGAACATTAAAGGTTACTCATGACCCATTCCCTTACAACAAGTTGAAATCTGTACACAAAGTCAGGATTCGTGGATGTCTAAGACTTGGCTCATGGAAACCTACTGAGTGGCTAGAGGTGGTCACAATTTAGGACCTGCTAGAATGAATGAGTAAACAAACTTATAATCTAAATTATTGACCTGTATGTTTTTCTTGACCCCAACTTGTTCCTTATATGTAGGCTCAATCTTCAGTATCTGGGTTACTGTTTCAGCAGAAGCCAGAAAAATAACTTTGTAGTAGTCAAAATGGTATCCTACTGTATATTGTTTACTTTGTTGTAAATAATGGTGAGCAGTGGTCAATAAATAGTTTTATATTCAAAAAGAAATTATGACATACTTTTCTGTGTTCTCTTATGTTACATCTTTAAAATTTGGTGTGCATTTATAATAAATATAGCACATCCCTTTATTAAGTATTTATTGGAAATACTTGTTTTCATTCCTTAAATTTGTAGCTGAAAAAGATTTACATTTTTTAATTGACATACCATTTTTTAGCTGGACCAAATGTTATATTTTTATGTTAAAATAAAACTAAAAGTTGAGTCACACATTTCAAGTGCTTGATTGCCCAGTGTAAACAGGGAACCCCTAAAGTAGTTTAAGGGAATGAATATGTTACTTATTTAAGCAGTGGACCCCTAAATCCTTTGGTATCCCTAGTAGTCAATTTTATTTCTTGCAGCAATTTTTAAAAGTGAGTACAAAGCATTGCCATTTATTCAAAGAAATAGTAAAAGTATTTGGCCTACTGGAGATTGGCTACCCCCTCCCAATTCCATATCTGTCTGATAGTCATGTTTTATGGGAGTCCTGAAAGTGGAAAGATTACCTAGGCATTTAAATTCTTCTAATTTGCAGCTAGTTTTTTCTGTTTTTAAATAAGGAAATATTTCACAGTCTGGAAATACTTTAAATCTCAATTTTGTCCAGTCCCAATTATTTTCCTGCAGCCTCCAGTATTTCCCAATATTTTACCTGCAGCCTCCAATATTTTCTCATTTTTAAAAATTTTTTCTTTTTTTCTTTTAAGAATTTTTACAGTACATAGATAATATATCTCTATGATGTTTTTCACAATGAGCACTAAGAGTAGACTGCTCAGGAATCTGTTTCAGTGTATCACTATTTAGTGGTTAGTACAAACAAAATTTAATGTTTTTTTTTCATACCTTTAATAGCATAACTTAAGCAGTCAAAAGTTGGAAAAGATAATAACATATGACTTCCGGGGGTAAGAGAAAGCAGCCAGGGAAGACTTCTGTTTAGTTAAGGAAGATGAATATAGAAGGGAGCTTGTTGACAGGTTGACAGTCTCAGTCAATCTCTTTGAAGTAGAAGCCTGTACCGCCCTGTAGAATCATTTACTTACAAGCTCTGCTGAATAGGCCTGGTGTACTCAGGGGCTTTCCTTCCTCCCACTTTGTTACAGCTGTGTTAAACTTTTACTCAGCCATCTTACAGAGGTAAAAACAAATATACATACAAATTTGAATAGCCAAGATAGTGAGAAAGGCTTACGAGATTCTTAGGTTTTTAGAGAAGAAAACTGGAAGCCTGTTGTTAACTATAGAAGGAAGGGCTGGGGAGTTAGCTCAGTGTTAGAGTAGGTGTGGGGTCCTGGAATCATTCTCCAGACTCCCCTCTACTCCCCACAGTACAGAAGGAGCTATAATATTATGTTAGAAACAAAACTATATTGTGAATACTGTATTAAAATTTCTCTTACATTCAACAGTATAGGAATAAAGATCATGAATTTATATTTTCTTACTTGATAAATAATATTTTTATGTGGTTGACTTTTTTTAACACTATTGATTTTGATTCCTTTTGTTTTATTGTCAGTCTTTTCCACAACTGACCAAAACTTTTAATTTGTTCAATTCACTCTAAACTATTTATTTTTTAATCTTTCAGGCTTTTGAACACCTACAGCAGTTAGAATTAATAAAGCCCGTGGAAAGAACTTCAGTAAATTCGCAGAGAGAGTACCAGCTGATGAAACTACTTTTGGATAATACTCAAATTATGAATTCTCTGCAGAAATACCCCAACTGTCCTACAGATGTTAGACAGTGGGCAACATCCTCACTAAGCTGGTTATGAACATAGCATGATTTTAGATCTGGCATTTCTGACATAATTCACTAAAGAACTAAAAGCTATTTTCCTTTAAGAAGATATGTTATTGCATTATTTTATATTTATAAACATTTCTTAATTTATGAGAAAGTGTTGCACATGTAGTATCTTGGCTGTATCTTACCTTTGAATCACAAGCAGTTACATGGCTTATAATTCCTGTCATTGACATAGATTGTGCTGTAAGTAGTTCAGAATTAGAAAATGTGATTATTTTAGAGATTAAACTATTTTTAAAAATATTGGTATTTATGTGGTTCATTTGAAGAGTTCATTTCAACCAAGCAGCCAGTTATTTTTTAAAAATCCTAATATAAGCAGTGAAGAAACAGTGGTAAGAATTGAAGTATAAATAAGTAATCTTTTGGTTTACTGTGGGTGCCTTAGTTTTGTTTTCCTGAGGACATGTAAATTTTCCCAGACCCTGACCATATCTTGTAATTCAGAAGACAGATCAGCTTAGTCACAAAATGGGTCACATGGTAGAAAAAGGCAAAGGGGTTGAATATTTCTGTACTTCTCAAAATGTGATGATTCTGTATCAGAATGAATTCCTTGTGGGATTCTTTAAAATGTGGATTCTTGAGCCTGCTCTAGTCTAAACAGATCAAAATTTGCCTTACAGGATACTTTCAGAAATTCCTGGAAAACCACTCCCACAAACAATAGGAAGTGTTTGGCAGTGTCTGCTGAATGTTTGTATCAAAAAGTAAGTCCTGTGCCGGGGATTTAGCTCAGTGGTTTTGATGCCTGCTGCGCTAGTGCAAGGACCTGAGTTAGATCGCCGGTACCAAAAAAAAAAAAAGTAAGCCCCTAGGAGGAATATGGAAATGTCAGTCAAAGCATCACCTTTAAAATTAATGGTTCTAACAACTAACACAACTATATGTTTAAAATGAAATTTAAAATGCACTCAGTAAATACTATGCACTTAATTCTAGAGTATTTGACTGCATATTGTATCACAGGAAGTTTACAAAAGCCAGAGTCCCTCTTTTTGTAATATATATTCCATTTAAGTGTTAGAAGCCCTCTGTGGCTTATGTACAAATTATAAAACTAACACAACACAATAGTGCCAGTGTTCAGAATCACACAGGTTTAGAATGACTGGCCCTGGAATTCAGCTAAGTTGACTGACACAAAGCCCATGCTATTAAGAATTAAAGTGCAACATGTTCCTTACCACGTGTTTTTAAAAGTATACTCTAAAGGGTTTATCTGGCTTTTAAATAGTTTTAGAAATACAGTGGTATATGATTTTTGTGTGTGAAAATAGCACTTCAACAGTAACAAGCAATTTTTTTGCACACATATCCTTTCTTTCCCCACAAAAAATTAAGCCTTATTATAAGTCGTCAGATCACTGTTACTTAGTAGAGGTGTCTCATTTGAAAGCTTAAAAGCTGAGAGCCCTAATATACTTCCCTTACCACATAAGAACTATCAGAGAAAATCTATCAAACTAGGAGTACAGATTTAAAAACCAAGAGGCAAAGTAATTGTAACAGAAAGTAATAAATTAGGACAAGATAGATTAACAAAAGTCATACAATGAAGTATATGCCGACATCCTAAAGGCATTTTTGTGGGCAGGGAAGTTGATACTCACTTTTCCATAGTTCCTAATATACAGAAGTTAAAATGTATTCACAAAATTTTTGAACTAACTTCACATAAATTGCTCAACTATATTAGCAAAATAAAAACCCAACCTGAAAACTCCTGGTAAACATTCAGAAATAATTAAATTTATATGCGTGTCTTAAAGATACTTTCTTCATTTACTACACAAGAAAATAGAGCAAAACCAAACTCCCCGGGGTTATCAGACTGAAAAGCAAATGAAGTCAGGAGTGCTGTTTTAATATACTTTTTACTTGAGTTCTGTCCAAGTGACCCACAAAAATAAAATCTTGTTTAAAAGACCTAATTCCCATAGTGCAGGACATGATTAATAAATCCAGAGAGGACACAGATTAAATAAAAATAGAGCTGAAGAACATGATGGAATCTCAATGTAGGAAACAAATGGAACCCATACAAAAGATGCAAACAGATTTCCAGGAGATTAAAAGCTCCACTGAAAGTTTATGCAGCAGAATAAAGTAATGAGAGGACAGAATTTCAGATACAGAAGAATGCAATTAGTGACCAGGAAAATAAAAATTTCTTTAAAATAGTAAGGGACCACAAGAAATCAATCCAGCAGCTGCTAGATAATGCAAAGAATGACATCAGACTGATCAGAGTCAGTGAAGAAACAGAATGCAGATGACATAAAACTGTTCATAGAAGTGCTGGCAGAAACCCCAAGCAGGAGAAAAGAACTTGACATACAGATAAGTGAGGCATATAGGACTCCAACTAGCCTTGATAAAAAAAAAATCTATACATAAGCATATAATAGATAAGATTCCAGAAATCCAACAGAACAAAATTCTACAAGCAGTGAGAGAAAAGAAAAATCACATACAAAGGAAAGCCCATCAGAATCACAGCAGACTTCTCAAGGTAAACCCTCAAGACAAGAAGAGCTTGGAGTGACATATTTCAAGCCCTAAAAGAAAACAACCTCCAACTCAGATTGCTGTACCCTGCAAAACCGTCTTTCAAAATTGATGGAGAAATATGGTACTTTCATGACAAAGAACACCTTAGGAACTTCATGAATACCAAACCAGCACTCCAAAATATTTTAGATAGTATCCTAGAAAAAGAAAACAAGGATCACAACCCCAGGAAGCCCAGCAAAATGAATCCATCAGGGATGACAAGAAATTAAAGCAAAGGGGTAGAATCCAACAAAAAGAAAAGGTTATGACAATGATAAGTCCATACATATCAGTTATAACCATCAATGTTAATGGTCTCAATTCACCAATCAAATGAAATAGACTGGCAGAATGGGTCAAGAAGCAAGACCCAACAATATGCTGCATATAAGAAACACAATTCAAAAAGAATCTCGTAGACTGAAAGTTAAAGGGTGGAAAACAATACACCATGCGACAGGAACCCAAAAAGCAGGAGTAGCTATCCTCTTTGCAGATCAAGTGGATTTCAAACCAACACTGATTAAGAGAGACAAAGAAGGACACTGCATCCTTGTAAAGGGAACAATCCAAGAGGAAGAGATGACAATCATAAATATGCACAAACACTAGTGTGCCCAACTATATAAAACATACTAACAGACATAAAAAATATAAGCACTAATACAATAGTAGTGGGGGACCTCAGTACCCCACTGTCACAAATAGATCAACTAGACAAAAAATAAGCAACGAAATACTAGAACTCAATCAAAGTCTTAAATGAAGTTAACAGACATTTACAGATTGTTCCACCCCCAAAAATCAGAATAAACATTCTTTTGAGATGCACACAGGTTGTTCTCCAAAATCGATGAAATACTCACAGAACATGTTTAAGTGCAAAGGAATTGAAATTATCCCCTGTATATTATCAGATCATACTGTTATGAAATTGGAGATCAATAGCAAAAGAAACCACAAGAATTTCATAAACATGGAAATTGAACAACACTTCTCAATAACCAGTGGGGCACAGGAAATTAAGAAATCGGACACTACAATTAAATGATAATACCAATACAACATACTGGAATCTATGGGATATAATGGAAGCACTCTTCCGAGGGAAATTCATAGCAGTGAATACTCATTAGGAAAACAGAGTGAGCCCAATTAAACATCGTGATGCCAAACCTCAAGCTTCTAGAAAAAGAGCAGGACAAACCCAAAGCCCATACAAGGGAGGAAATTATACAGACCAGAGCAGAAATCAATGCAAGGGAGACTAAGAGACCGATACTAAAAATCAATGAAGCCAAGAGTTGGTTCTTTGAAAGAATAAACAAAATTGACAAACCCTTAGCCAACCTTATCAGAAAAAGGAAAGAAAAGGCCCAAGTCCATGCAATTGGGAATGAAAAGGATGAAATTACAACAGACCCAGCAGGAATCCAGAGAATCATCAATACTTACTTCAGGAACCTGTATGCCAGTAAGATGGACAACAGAAGAAATGGACAGATTCCTAGATAGGTATGAATTACCAAAGTTGAACGAAGACTAAAAATTCTAAACAATCCAGTATTAAACAATGAAATTGAAAGCATAATTAAAAACTTAGCCAACTAAGAAAAGCCCAGGTCCTGAAGGCTTCATTGCTGAATTCTACAAGACATTTAGAGAGGAACTGCTGCCACTGCCGTTTAAACTCTTCAGTGAAATTGAAAGGGAAGCAAAGCTCCCGAATTCACTCCTGGAAACAAGCATCACCTTGATCCCCAAAGCAGAGAAAGATCCAACCAAAAAGGAGAACTATAGGCCATTCTCACTAATGAACATAGATGCAAAAATCCTTAGTAAGATACTGGCAAATAGAATGCAGATCATCACAATGATCATATACCCTGACCAAGTGGGATTTATCCCAGGGATGCAGGGATGGTTCAACATACACAAATCAATCAATGTAATACACTCTATCAATAGAGCCAAGGAAAAAACCACTTGATCATCTCAATTGATGCAGAAAAAGCATTTGACAAAATCCAACATATTTATGATAAAAATCCTACAAAAAATTGGAATAGACAGTCACTACCTCAATCTGATAAAAGCCATTTATGAAAAATCAGCAGCCAATGTCATACTAAATGGTCAAAAACTGAAATCCTTCACACTAAAAGCAGGAACAAGACAAGGATGTCTACTGTCACCACTTCTGTTCAATATAGTCTTGGAAACAGCCACGGCAATTAGACAAGAGAAAGAAATAAAAGGAATAAAGATAGGAAGTGAAGAAATCAAATTGTCATTATTTGCAGATGACATGATACTCTATATAGAAGACCCCAAGAACACCAGAAGTCTTCTAGACTTAATAACCAAATTCAGTAAAGTATCTGGTTACAAGGTCAACACCCAAAAATCAATAGCTTTCTTCTACACGAACAACAGACTCACTGAGAGAAAAATACAGCAAACAGTTCCTTTCACAATAGCACCCAAAAACCTGAAACACCTTAGGAATCAACCTAACAAAAGAAATCAAAGACCTCTTCTCTGAAAACTATAGCACTCTGAAAAGAGATTGAAGTTAATATCAGAAAGTGGAAAGACATCCCCTGCTCCTGGGTAGGAAAGATCAACATAGTGAAAATGGCCATGCTTGCAAAACTGCTATATAGATTCAGTGCAATCCCAATTGAAATCCCAGTACCATACTTCACAGACATGGAGAAAAAAATCCAAAAATTCATTTGTTACAAGAAGAGACCTAGAATAGCAAAAACAATTGTAGGCAACAGAGACATGGCAGGGGGTATCACAACTCCCAACTTGAAACTATACTACAAAGCTACTCTGATAAAAACAGCATGATACTGGCAAAGAAACAGACCTGAGGACCAGTAAAACAGATTAGAAGATGCAGAAACAATTCCAGACACACTCAGCCACTCATCTTCGAAAAAGGAGCCCAAAATCCTCCCTAGAGGAAAGATAGTCTCTTTAATAAATGGTGCTGGAAAAACTGGGTTTCAACTTGCCAAAGATTAAAACGACCTATATCTCATCATACACTAAACTAAAATAGAAATGGATTAAAGATCTAAGTATTAAAACAGAAATGCTGAACCAGCTGGAACAGGTTAGGTAGAATTCTTGAAGACATTGGTATAGGAAAAGATTTTATGAACAAAACCTCAGTTGTCTGTGCACTAGCACAATCAACAAGTTTGATCTCTTATTAGAAAGTTTCTGCGCAGCAAGAGAAACCAACAGTGTGAAGAGACAACCCACAATATAGGAAAAAGTTTTCACCTGCTGTTCCTCAGACAAAGTTCTCCTATCTAGAATCTATGAAGAAATTTAAAAAATCAGACCTCCCAAATTTAAAGACCCAATCCAAAAAATCGGCCTCTGAAATGAACAGACATTTCTCAGACAAGTAGAAATAGCAAATAAATATGAAAATATGTTCAACATCAGTGGTCATTCAGGAGATGCAAATGCAAACAATGCTGAAATTCCACCTCACTCCAGAAAGAATGGCTGCTATCATGAAATCAACCAACAACAAATGCTGTCGGGGCTGTGGGGAAAGAGGAACCCTGCTCCACTGTTGGTGGGAGTGCAGACTGGTGCAAGCACTGTGGAAGTCAGTACGGAGATACCTCAAAGAACTAGGACTGGAAGTCCCATTTGACCCAGCTATTCTACTGCTGGGGATCTTCCCCAAAGAATTAAAAGAATCATACCACAGTGATATATGTGCACCCATGTTCATAGCAGCACAGTTTGTAAAAGCTAAAACTTGAAAGCAGCCCAGTTGCCCAGCAACTGGAGAGTGGGTAAAGAAAATGTGTTTTTTTAAATAAAATGGAGAACTACTCAGCCATAAAAAATAAGAAATTAGAGACTTATAGCTGAATGGATGCACATTGAGGCCATACTCTTAAGTGAAATAAATAGGATACACATGTAAATACTGAAGTTTCTCTAGTGTGTGAAAGTAAATAAAGGACTAAAAGGTATAATGTGAAATAGGAAGAAAAGAGGCAATGGGGAAGTGGGAGGGGTAGGGGGAAAGGAAAGAAGGGAATGGAATTAATATGAGAAAATGAAAAAATGGAAACAAAGTCTTTGTAAATAGGGAGGGACGGAGGAGTTGAATGAAGGGAGGGCAGGGGAATGGGGAAAAAATATGAACCAAGAGAGATTATGTAAAGGTGCAAATTTCCAAAGATGAATGTCATCGTATACCTAAAATCTACCAATAAAATTGATTTTTAAAAATGACCTAATTGACATGTATGCATATGCCTGAGAAATTAAAATCTATTGTCCAAACCTACTGTATCATAAGGCTTTATAAGAAAACCAATATTTTGCAGAATGTGCTGTAGAAAAGCAGTCTTTCAGTACAGATTCCACACACACTCCGTCGAGGTTTGCTTTTTCATTTGGTTTAAAAGGGGAGTTTCTTTCAAGCCACCATAAATAATTGCTGCCCTGTTCTTTACCTTTGTCCCAATCCTGAAAATCCTGAGAATCCACTGGCATGAAATGTGACCCAATGCCAACAAGCCTCTGGCTGCTTCCTTATATTGGCAGACCTAACATGTACAACTGGGTGACAAAACATTCTGTTTAGATGACAAAGGGAGGAAATGTCATAAGGAACAAACCTCCCTTTCTCCACTATCCCCGTTCTTGGAAATCCCAAGATGGAAGCCTCACGAATTACAAAGCTATCATTCCCCTCTTTAAGAACATATACCTAAAGAAAAACTGCATATGCAAGTCATACCATATTCATTTTTTATTTAACTTGGGGATGGAATGGGGATAGCATACATTTTATTTATACAGTATTTAACAATCATCCAAGGTGGGTTCTTGTGGGGATTATTTTTTTTTTTAGCTTTCTGTTAAATACTTGCAGAAAAAAAATAGCAAGTACGATTTGACAGTAGTACAATAATCTGTGCCCAAAACACTGACAGGAAATACAGAGTAAAGCTAAAATAATTGCTTACCAGTATCTTGAGAGGTAACAAATAGGATATGGGTTGAGACTGCTTAAAAAATGTACTGCTGGTTGAGTATCTGAGGTAAATGATGTTCAATCAAGATGCTACTTGTATCATTTTGCCCATAAATTGTAAATAATTCTATGCACATTATACCAAATGTTCCTAAAAAGTAATCTTTCAAAAAAGTAAAAAAGAGAAACTGGAAAATATCTGTGATGAAGCATTTTGTTTTTAAAAATAGTAATCAGTTTATTCCACTAAACTACCATCTGGCCAGTGGTTTTCCCAACCACCTACCTGCATTTTAGATAAATGTAACTCTTAAGAGTGAGGAATGGGGGCAGAAGAGACTTAAAATTCCATGATACATGATTCTATTTTTAAATCCCAAAGAAGTCGGGGTTGTTTTTCCTGATTGTATTTTCAAAATATCACCATGAAAGATAGTGCAAGTTCATGGGACCCACAATTGTGAGGCACAGTCTCTGTTCTGGAATTCACAAGCTACCTGTAATAAACATTCAAACAAGAATCACACATCACATGCTAAAACTTCCTAGCATCTCAAATACATATAAGATCTGTGCAGGGCATGGACTTTGAATAAATCCAAATACTAGTTAATCCATCAGTCCTATGGCAGTTGATCATAAAGCATTTCTGACACAGGAGATCTGGGCAAGGTAGAATATAAGTTAGAGCAGCAGTTCTGATGGGTTATCAGAAAGGCAAAGTACAAGAAAGAACAAGTGAAAAGCACCATACACATGAGGAAAAGTTACTGGGGCCTGTTTCCCCAAAACAAAGAAATTACCATTTGCTCATTCTTTGATCTTTTCTCCAGTATCCCTACCTCAAACTTTGAGTTAACTTGCCCACTCTGCACTGACTGTAAACCAGACACTAAAATGCCCTGCAAAAGAAAGTTTTAACAAGACTAGGTATCAGAACAGGCAGTCACTGGAACATTCTTGTTTTACTGCTTATAAAAGATTTCTCTATTAATGAAGTTCTCAAAAGGACACAAGTTTTAAAATTGGTTAGCTAAAGTACAATACCCAGGATTTCTAAAAATGTTTCCTACCATGAAGAAAAACATTTTATACTGTGAATAACTGGTCTTAGAAAATTTATCTTTAGTGCTCTCATAAGCCAAACATTCATTGTAATATCCCTCATTTATTTTTGTTTCAATGTTTTTTTAACTTTAAAGAGGGTTAAGTGTTTACCACAGGTAGAAATTTGTCTTCAGGAGATTATTTTCCTGAATGCACATTGTTTTGCCCTGGATTGGTTTCCAAATAGCAACCCCAAGTTAAGAAATAGAGAGATTGAGTACTTTTTGAAATAAAAGTGCTAAACATTGAAATGGAAATTCTTAGGAATACTCTAAGACCCTGGGTACATACATGACCAAGAGCACAAACACTTCTGTATGGTATGTGCCACACAGCCAAGAATGCTGTTTACTCTCATTTACCTCCCCTGTCTGGAATCTTGACCTATGTATTGTTTATAAATAAAAATTCTTCCCAGAGATTAAGTACATATTCTATGTAAAATGTAGTGTACTGTGTGGTTAAATAGCCATTTGAATATAGCGCATTCACAGTGTGCTCTTGATAGTGATGTGTAAAAAAGTTGATTACAAAATTAATGCATGGATTTTAAAATGACCTGACAAAAACACGTACATAGCATAATACTAGCTATTTGTTAGTGAGTAATCTAGAAATCAGGAAATTAATGTTTTATTGTACTTTGGCTTGTATAAATTTGAGGAAGAATCTAATTATATTCAAATGCAATATTGTTTTAAAAAGCACTTTGCCACCCACCATCAATTTCATTTTCTTAGCAAGGACAAGGCATGAACTATCCTAACTTAATATCAAACTTGTGAAAGCAATTTTGGGGAAGAACAAGACTGTTAGCTGTATCAACATTGGTTACCTCTAAACGTCGTTGCGTATTTTAAATAATAACTTTAACTTGTTATCCCTGATTTGTTTTAAAGCAGTAACATCTGAATCTGTGCTTAAAGGTTAATAATCTCTATCCTAAGATAATTCTTTACAAATCCCAGGCATCAAATATTACCCTCACAAGATGGCACCAAGCAGAAGTATAGTGATAAAGTTACAAGTCTCAAAACAGTGAGGAGTTCTGGGTAATGACACTTCCTGAGGTGATCCTGAAATAATGTCCTGCCCACTGTTTGGTGAAAAAAAATACACTAAAATTTTACGTATATAAATAGGAAAAAAGTATTTTAAAAGATAAAATGAAGAGCTTCCCAGTGTCACGGCTCACTTAAAAAAAAACAAAAATCATGCTTTAATTTTTTAAATATTCCCCAAACACAGCACACCTAAAAAAAAAAAACTTAAGTAAGTATGCAATATTTTGGGACCTGGATATAAGATGAAGCTTTAAAAACATGTAGGTAAGGAGGAAACTACACTTTTTTTTTTCCATTTTAAAAAAACAATACTTTTCTCCTTAAATTACAAGCCAGCACAAGAAAAGCTAAAACACTGCTTTACGAATAGCCACTTACTATTGGCACTAAGCATAGTTTACCATTTTTTCTTAAATAACACAGTGAATTTGTAATACCTTGTTACAAAACATGGATCAATTTATTCAAATTTGTTAGTGTTTTCAATTTCATAATTTAGCAACCGTGGAACTGAGGTATACCTTGTTGAGAGGGAGGTTAAAGTAATGCTTGGAAGCCTCTTTACTGTACCCCACTTTGATGACTTTATGTACACAGAACAGCAGCACACTAAACATTCACAAGCTGTGTCATATTGGCATTACAATAGTCACTTATAGAAACAACAGCAAATGCAATAAAAACAAGTTACCCTTTTAAAATCTGAAATGAAAGTTTGATTTAAAAAAAAAATAGCAGTAGTTCATTTAAGGAATTAGTGTCTTCTGACAGACATTAAGAAATCTGATGTCAGCTTTCAAACACTTGATTAGCCAGGTCCAAAAGATCCTTGATTTGGAGAGGGCCACATTCTTCATGTACATTTTTTTCAAAAGTTTCTTTATAAAGTCTGCAACTTTTCTCTTAGTCTCATGTCCTTCACATCTGTGCCGCAGACAATGCAGTGAGTCTCCCAGCGCCACACTTTTCAACAAGGGGCTGCTGCTTACGTTTCTAGGAGGCATCCTATTCATTTCACACCGAAAATAAACTGTAAGCAGTTCTGTTAGCTTAGCAGCTCCAGTTCAGAGTCCCGTTTCTCAGTGTGTACAGATGATGCAACCATCATAGACTAGATTCTTTGGGAGGAAAGTCAACATTTGTCACCATTGTGACCACTGTTACAATGTCCTCTGTGGTAATGATATTTGTTAGTCTTTGCATCTGGGTAATTCTTTCACCTACACATCCAGCTGATAACCTGGCTTCTGCATCATGATCCCAACATTCTTCTATTGTTTCACAAAGCATTGCCATTCCCTAAGAGGAGAAAAACATAGTCAAACACCCCAGCAATTATTGTGGTCAAAGAAGTTTCAAGATAAGCAAACTTTCATATTATCTGTCAACACTCACTCTGAGTGCAAGACTATGAAGAAAAGCACAAAAGGTAATCATTTTATCATTTTCTTATGCACTGGAGACTGTTGCAACAGGATTTTTAAATTTCATTAATGCCTATCCATTGTTCATAAACAATCATTTCAATGTAAACCTTGAACTATACTCAAAACCAAAACTAATGGGAAGTGTACCACTGTTTTTCAGTTTTACTTAAAATTGCCATTTCTAGCTCACAACTAAGTACAGGAGCCACCCTTTGGGATTCACCACCTGATTTTACCCATGTTTCTATTTATAGTTAGACCAAAACTATCAGGATAATATTCCATCCTCGACCTAAGTTCTAATTTTAAAGCATTCATAACTTCATTGTCTTCTAAACTAAACTCAAAAGGCTAAAGCAAATTCCCCTGGAGAGAAAAAAAAACCTGGTGCTTAGTTTAAAAATGGCATCATGTTGGAAGGCGGTGATCCGCAAGGCTACCTGGCTCAACACTGGGCATTTCTTTCCATAGAAAGTTTTCCAAACCAGACATCCATCTGCATGGGACCATGGAGATAAAAGCTTTGTAAGGCTCCATGACTTCACACTCTCCCTGGAGCTTATACAAAGCCCTAATTCTCCTGCTTCTAGCACTTTCACAGAATAACTTGTGTGACGATTACCTTCCCAGAAGAGAAGTGTGCAGAGAATGACTCACTCCTCTAAAAAATGTTTTATTGGAATTTCAAATGAAAAGCTAACTGTGTAACTTACAGCATGTTTCTGCCAATAATCTCTTAAAACAGGCCTCTTTTTTTTATGCACAACAACTTCCTGCATGTCTTCAAGAGATGGATGCTGGCCAATTTCCTCTTCAAATGGCAACATGTACTCATCTACAGGTCCTGAAATATAAAAAAGGAAAAAAGTCATTTTAATTAAAATCTTCCTGACTTCTAAACTGGAATAAACTTCCTAAAATATACTGTTTCACCTTTTTCTAACTCTATGTGCTATAAGGACAGGGAAGAAACAGGCTTAGTTATACTTATACCACAGTGTGACCAGACCATACAAGAAATCAAAAGGTTTGTGGTTTGGCACATAACATTGTTAAGATTGTTTAGGAGCTTTCTTGTCTACTGTATGAGGACCACTTGTATCCATTTGGATCTGAGACACAGTGAACAATCTGCTTGCAAATCAAGAATATAATATTCCTCTTTAAAGGATACCACCTGGCAATTCAGATTAGAATGCTAAGAGTGCTGTTTCTATCTCTGAAGAAACTGGGTTCAACCTATTACAACCATCTTCATTCTGTGGTATACTCAAACCCCCTACATGTCCCACTTAAGGAATTAATGTGCCTCAAAGTCATATCTCTTGTCCTCTTCCACAAAAACTACTAAAAGTACATTTGCTTATTTTTAAAAATCACAAACACTCTCCACCAAGGTTTTCAACAAGTCAGAATGTCCTTCACAGGTAAAATTTACTCAACAACATAAATAATTCCTTTTTTCTCATACTCAAGTAGGAAAATGCATTTAGGAGGTAATAATACCTAGTATTTGAGGAGCATTTATCCTGACCGGCAACTTTACATGTATTACTCTTTACAAAAGGAAGACAGCATGAAGCTCAGAAAGTTACAGAATTTTGTACATGAGCATACAGCTATTACCTTGTAGAGATGGAAGTTTTGAATCCATCAAATCTATGCTTTCACCTTAATAAATATGGATCACTAGTGAGCAGTTTCATTGAGCTGATGTGTTGTGTACATAGACTTAAGACTCATGCAAGTCCTTGAAATGCACCAAATTCTCCTGGATAATGAACCAGGAAGACATAATTAACCCTTTGCAAATGTAAGAACCTTGGTGGCTGGACAGTCTTGGCTTCACAGTACTGACACTCTTAAGGTGCCTATTCAGCTCTTGCATGCTCTTGTACTGGTTTGTAAAAAAGGGCAGACTTTCAGGTCTCAACCCAGACTACTGAGTCAGAATCTTGATTTTAACAGAATTCCCAGGGGTTCGGTATGCACATCAGAGTTTGAAAATGACCAGATTTATCTATCAGTAACTAGCCACCAACAAATTTAAAAGCACTCACATTAGCAATGTTCACATTGTCCCTCTGGCCCCCAATTTCCGACTTAAAAGAAAAACCTGACTGTTTCATAGCACATACAAAGCATTTAAGAAAAGTCAGCATCAGGCCGGGGATTTAGCTCAGTGGTTCCACCGCCTGCCTTGCAAGCTAAGGACCCGAGTTTGATCTCCAGTACCAAAAAAAAAAAAAAAAAGAAAAGTCAGCATCTATCTTTTTCCATAAAAACTTCCCTGATAATCCCTCTGCCTCAAAAGCATTTTTTCCTCTAAACTCCTATAACACTCTTAATGTCTCAGGTGTCACACTTACCCAAAAACATGTAGTGAATGTCTATATATCAGGTACTGGACTAGATAATTCACACCTCATTCTGCAGTTACCTGTCCAGAATATACTTTATTGCCTTAACTCTTTATTACTTGAGAACTGGGTCTTGTGTCCCTGTGAGACCTAATCCAATGTTTTTCTATGAAGAATTCATATTAAAGTTCTTATGAAATGTATCTTCCTTTATCATCTGCCATCTAACCTGCTTCTGCTTCCATAAGTGCACATAATCAATGTAATATCTCTTTCATTTTTGAGTCAAAATACACTGAACAGCTTACTCATCTTTCTGCAGACTTATTCCCAAGTTGCTACAAGCTTTCTTAGGTTCTGAATCTACTCTCAATCCAAACCTCCAATCCTGGAAGAATGAATAGCTGCCCATTTCTGAATATTCTACTAAGTTCCCTTTAACATAGGTGAAGTTGGCTATACTTTTAAATATTCAGTGTAATTTCTTCTATGATCTTTGACAATCAGAGGAAGTTTTTGGGCAATTACAAATTAGAATTTAAAAAACAGATCAAGCTCATTTACATTTGTTTGAAAGATAAGCAGGTAGTTTGCCTTATCAAAAAAAGTGCTGCCACACATTTGGAGAAAAAGAATATATGAAGGAACACTAAAGACAATGTACCTATAACACTACAGATTTGTCACAGTAGGAATATAGTATGCAGGTTTATAATCAAGTAAATGGCATACATTTATACGACAGTAACTTGGACAAACGGGAACCCTTTAGAAGCAAGGTAAGGTGTTGGAGAAAGTGACTCGTACTCACAATAATGTCTGTGGAGGTCAGACCTTCATAGCTTTGGGGAGGCAGAATTTAAACTGTGATACACTGAAATACGTATTCAAAGTTCTGTCTTGGAAGTCAGAAACTAATCTGGTTAAGTATATGTGGGCATTACCCAAATGATGAACATACACATCCTGTCTTAGAAGGCAAAGTCCCTCCTACTTCTCATACATCTCTTACCAAAAGAGCTCACTTGAGAACCTGGAGGGCAAGATCTACATGATGAAACCAATGAAGCAGCCCTCCCCTAGACAAGAGTTAGAAATACAGATTTTCACCATTAACCAGCTTGAGGCAAGCTGTTTAATTTCTGAGTTTCAATTTCCTCATCTGTAAAACTGAGATAATAACTACCTCCAAAAAAAGGAATAAACTAAAGGTATGTGAAGTGTCTAGCAAAACATATAGCAATGGTAAAGGATTAATACATATCAATTCCTTTCCTCTCCTGCCCAACCAGCTCTACTCCCCTGCCTCTTCTGAATTCTCCACCTTAATCTCTTAATAAATGTGGCATATATATACTTTTTAAAAAGGACTCTTTCCTTACCATCTGCAGCAGTACAGCGAGAAGCCAGTTCCCACAGGACTAATCCCATGGCATACATATCTATCCTCAAAAATGCATCCCTTTGGAAGTTTATGGCACCCTCTAATACCTCTGGGGCCATATATCTCCGAGTACCAACCTGAAAAAGATTGTGAAAGCAAGAAGTACTCATTCATTAACTTTATGAACATTTTAGGATTTTCTAAAATGAATCAAAGCCAAATATGGTCTATTATCTGGGTAAGATGACTGAATTATGACCAGACTGTATAGACAGTAACGTTATTTCTGGTACACTTAAAAATGTTGACATTATGCTAGCAGAGGCTTAGAAACCCCCTCCCCCGCCGAAGTAATCATAAGGGACTGAACAATGATTGCTGGGAAGATAGACTAGAGAAAACTATATTTTTCCATTGTAACTCTGCACAGCGTTTGAAATATATCCTTTAGAAACTTTTTTTAAGGGCTTCACTAATTATAAGATGTTGTACAGGAATTAGTCAAGTAAAGGATGGATAAACAAAAAGTTCTATTTTTATAGGATAATCTATATATTTACTCATGAATTCTTGTCTTAGAGTCCTTCCTTTATATCTGTCCCCAACAATTTAGTACTGTTAACGATGGTAATTAAGTTAGTACATCTAGCTTTGGTTGGTGCTTGACAACGTTCTTGTATGAATGCTTAAAATTTGTTGTGAGATATCTAGGTAGACCACAAATATATACTTGAATTTCAGCAGACCTATGGAGCAGCTTTAATACTAGTTATTTCCAAAAAGCTCCATCCTTGTTTGTTACTGTAAGCTCTAGACCTGAAGTTAGGCAATTATATGCCCCCCCAAAAGAAAGAAAAAAAATATAATGGTTTTTTTTTTTAAAAAAAGTACAGATTACTATAACTCTGAAGTTTGTTTTTAATTTACATAAGAACACTTTACAGAAAGAAATAGTTTTACTCTGAATTTTGATTTTACTGTGTCATCTAAAAGACTACTTTTCTCTTAAATGTATGCTATCCAAAATACCTCTTTTATATGGCTTATCTACTTTTTCAGTCTGAAATGACCTCTTTTATAAATTGATGATGATAATAAATAAAAAGGTTTTTGTTTTTTCCAAAGGTTCTTCCTTTGCAATATATAAAATGAGCAATAACATGCAAGTACCTCCAAACAGTTTTGAAATGTTCTGGCCCACTAAATCTAAAGTCAAGGAGCCACTGTTATTTTTAAATAGTCATATAATTGTGAGGGTGTTAAAAGATGACATGAATGAGCACCGATATTTTTTTCTCAAAAAAAAAAAAAGAAAGAAAGAAAGAAAGAAAGGCTAACAAGGTAAGGGATGTAACTGTTCCCAAACACAAGAAGTGCAGAAGTTTGTGCATCAGGTTTCTACCCACTCTCCATCTTGGTAATGCTCCCAACAAACTGCCTCCATTTGTAAACAGATTTGGTATTAACTTTTCTAGAGCTCTATGACTGCTGACCACTACCCTAAATTCTTAAATTTTTAGACAGTATTGACAAAATTCATTTTGTCATGATCATTTACAACTGTGTTCTTGGGATCAAAAGAATATCCTGGAAAAAAAAAATCAAGCTCAGCATTACCTGATCAAATTGCATGATTTTAAAGAGGAAGAAGGGATAACATAAAAGCCAGTAAATCACTGTTTTGTAGGAATGTTACCTTTTGGGTCAAATTGGTTTTACTGATCAAAAGGTTATATTGTAGGAATGAAAACACCTTTCCTAGCCTCACAGTTTCTGAGAATAAAATGAAAGAATAATCTTTTTCTTTCTGGGCTTCCCTAAAGGTTTCCATTGATAAAAATCTGTGTGTACTTTAAGTAGAGATGGATACCTCACTCAGGCCTTTTCTAGGGTTCTGAACTCTGAAGACAATTCAGACAAAAACCCACCAAGCTGATTAAATAGTTAATAAAGCAGTAAAGACCCAGAAGCAAGAAACTACTTGTTTTAAAAAATGGGAAAAGTGTTTTAATACACTGTAGCCAAAATAGTGACTGATGATTCTTCCAACTCCTGAGATGAGGAAAGAATTAACAAGTTACAACTACTAAATTAACACTAAGAACTTCCTAAGAATGAGGCTATTGAAAGATGAAATCTTCTGTGATGTTTTTAAAAAAGAATCCTATAATATCCAAGAGTTGTTTTATGAAGTGGTTATTTTAAACAACTTGAGTCTTCTACCACCATATGAAAATGTATCTTTTGCAGAAAATATAAAACATGACACTTGAGTAGATGCTAATTAATAATCATCACCACCACAATTTCAGACCAATTCATTCCTAATATGCCAGTCTAAGAAAATAGGAGAGCTTACTTTTGTTATTATCATCCTTACCTGTCCGTGGGTATCACCTGCAGACTTGCCAGCCTCAAACTTTAATGCCAACCCAAAGTCAGCAATACAAGCTGTCAGATTGTTTTTCAACAACACATTTTTACTTTTGATGTCCCTGGCAAACAGAAAGATAAAGTATTCAAATTAAATTTAAATGTTATCTTTTAAAATTCTATTGGAAATGGAAAAGAGAATATGCTATAAAATAGTTATTTTAAAATATGAAATGTAGAGAAAGAAAAGTGAAAAAAAGCTTAAGCAGAGAACAAGACTAGTGACAAACTCCTATTTATAACACAGACAATAAGACTGTCTCCATAAAGCAGTTTTATGAAGAACTGCCATTTCAAAAATACATTATCTCTGTCACTCCCAATGCATGTTATCTATGTTACTCCCACATAGCAATCATAGAATTGCTGTATTTTAAGATTAGAGTTTTTCAGATTTTATAGTTCAGACTCCCATAACTGAAATTTTTAAAAACTGAAGATCTTTTTAAAAAATAGCTGAATTGGGGTCTTTTGTCTATTGGCACAGACCTACATTAAAACAGTCCCTTACTGTAGAGGTTCTTACATTCTTCCACCTGGTTACAGAGAACTATCTCTAGTTAAACTTTTTTTTTTTTTTTTTCTTTTTTTGGTACCGGGGATTGAACTCAAGTCCTTGTGCTTGCGAGGCAGGTGGTGGAACCACTGAGCTATATCCCTGACCCCAGAGAACTATCTCTAACAATATATAATACATACAAAGTTTTTACCTTACATATATACTGCTCAGGCTATATCCTGGTGTTCTGAAAAGGATACTGTTTTAAGGCAGTAAGATACCATCCTCTACACACCTGCCTGAATTAGTTTATCCTAGAGATTACTATACACCAACTAAATACAGCTAGGCCATAATCCATTGTTAATTTATATGTACAGTCACATAGATCAGGAGTGTGATGAAGGAGGAAGAGGAAAACAGAAATGCTCCAAAAATCACTTTCAGTCTCAAAAGATTTTCAGGGCTCCTACTCCTAATAACCATTTATTTAGGCAGGGGGGTAGGGGTGTGGTCCAAAGGATTAGTTTCCTATTAAAAGACAGACTGCATGCAGGAAGGTGAGAATAAGCGGGGGGGGGGGGGGGGTTGTTCTGAAGTAGAAATCTAAAAGGCTTGCAAAGTGCGCATCTATATATTTGAGGTAAATTTAAAGTAATGCCTCCCAACAACCTAAAACTATCTGGTAGCACTCCACTAAGTATCTGTTAAATGAATCAGTAATGCCTACTTGTAAAACAACTACTTTTAGAATGAATACAAAATTGACAAATTGAATTCCATGTTCAAGGAAGTTAAATACACAGCAAACCAAATCCGTGTTTAAGGAATATTTCTCCTTTTGAGGATATGACAACTGTTGAAATCTAGGTACTATTTCTTCATTAGGCAACTGTTTAAATGATACCACCCCCAGCTCAGCTCAAGGAAAGAATATTTGATCATTCAAAAAAATAAGCAAAGAAAATATTCACCATTCCTCCTTAACTATATCTCCTTGTACCTATTCATAATCACTTTTATGTAAATCATGTTTTAAGTTAAAACAAATTTCTTTTAAATTTTCAGGTAAAGAAAATATACTTTCATTCTCAATACTTTCAGAAATGAGAAATTAAAGCATAAGGAGATAATTAAACTTTACTAATGATGTACATATACATTTTCCATAATACTTCAATCTCAAAGCTAATTTAAGAAACAAATGAAAATCATCTACTTCCTACAGGATGATTTAACAGCTCAGGGGAAAATAAATTTTACCAAGCAGATTTAAATTTAAATAAGAGACACTGTGAATTATATGGGGATACACCATAAATTTTGCTCTACCTGTGAGATATTGCGGGTTTGTGGCCATCTTTTAGGCCAGGTATATCCTCGTGTAAATAGGCCAATCCTCTAGCCATAGTTTCTGCAATATGGCACAGTTCATTCCAAGAGACGACATTAGCCTTAAGAAAGTCTGACAGCGAACCCTAAAGAAAAGAATAAGATTAAAAAAAAAACCTTAAGCTCTTGACAAAAACCATGGAATTTTTTTTAACCTATAAGAAGTTATAAAAGGCAACATATTATTTCTCTTATAATAATATCCAAAAAGCAAACTTGCTTTGAATGGTTGAAATTTCCTTCCAGTTCACATTAATAAACATTTAACCACAGAGAAAAAACAGTGATCTTTAAAGATTTGTTATTATACTCAATTCCCCACAATTGAAACAATAAAAGTTTAAAAAAAAAGGACTAGTTGAAAATCTAAAGTTCTAGAAAATACTCATTTTTTGAAAGTGAAAATACACTGACTATAAAGATCCTACATGATAAAACTAGAATAACACAAGACAGGGGCCGGGGATTTAGCTCAGTGGCAGCACAACTGCTTCACAAGCACAAGGTCCTGAGTTCGATCCCTGGTACCCACAAAAAAAAAAAGAATAACATAAGATATAAGTAACCGCTAATATAAACAGTCCTGACTCTTACAGATTACTGTCATCCTATGGTTAAGAATTAAGAGAAACTGGGTTAGGCATTCAGCTCAGTGGTTCTGCTGCCTACCTCACAAGCGCAAGGTCCCAAGTTCGATCCCCAGAACAAAAAAAAAAAAGAATTAAGAGAAATTAAAGAGCCACTTAACAATGATGACAATGAACACCAAAAATACAATTTCTTATTTCACTGTTATTTTAAAAAACTGAGAGTTGAAAAATTGAGCAAAAAATAGCAAGTGTGTTGAAAAACTGAGGAAAAACTAGCAAGTATCCTACAAGGTAGTGACAGATTAAAGATCACATACATTTCCTGACTTTGGGTTTGTCATTAGGCTGGATTAATTAAAGAGTTGTAAGGCACAAAATTCAGGCTGGAGAAATGGCTCATGAAATCAAAATAGGTCGCACAGAGCAAATAAAATTTACTAAGTACCATTTATACCACGTATTTGCCAGAGATAATTACAGAACAGGAAACCAGAGGCAAAAGATCAGTATGGAGTAGACAGTTACAGAAAAAAGTTGCTGCCTTTACTCTTTACTAAAACAAATTACTTTTTGAAACAGAGTTAAAAGTGATTTGTATTTTAGGTTAAATTATAATAAACTATAATAACACACTATCTCCTGAAAAATAAGTTTGAGACTCACAGCCAATATTAGGGAGGTAGGCCAACTCTGATTTTACTAAATGAAAGAGTTAAGTAGTTTTACCTTTTCATGAAATGCTGTAATTAGCCAAAGATCCACATCAACACTAGTGCCTCGTTTTTCTGCACCAATAAACTGTAATATGTTCTCATGCTTCATTCCAGGCAAGCTATAGACTTCATATTCATTTTGCCATGACTGTTTGTCCTAGAGTTAAAAAGAAAGAAAAGTAAGAATACAGGAATATAGGGAAAAACACCACGTCCAGATTACTCAAGTTATGAAGTAAAAAAAGAAAGCTAAATATAAAAGATCTTTTATTTTGTCCTGGTTTTAATAAGAGAAAGCTCCAGAAGGTAACAGTTCCATACTAAATGCCCTACCACCTCATTCTCTCAAAACATACTTTTCTGCATTTCTAATTTATGAACACAGGCATTCATCAAAAATACTGCACTGGGGCCAGGGATTTAACTCAGTGGTTTCGCCGCCTGCTGTGCAAGCGTAAGGACCCGAGTTCAATCCCTGGTACCAAAAAAAAAAAAAAATATTCCACTTCTGTATCTTACAATGGCAACAAATTCTGCTAACAAGTATCACACTGTAGTTTTGCCATGATGTGATATTACTTTTATTACTATTCATAATTGGGTAGAATGACTATTTAACAGGAAACAATGTCTTCAAAACACTTTTTGAAAACATGTTTTTAAGCACTTTTAAAAGCACCACATATTCATTCTAGCCTGCAAGCAATCCATGTCTACTACATATCTACTTATAAAAGATTAACTTCTTTTCATGATGAAAGTACAATAAAAGTGCCAGCATCCCACATAATGGTTAGGAAATCTCTGGATCCAAACTAAGTTTAATTCTGGCTCCTTTGCTAACCTTTGGCAAGTTATATAATCATTAATTAGCTTCCTAATTAAATAAAATGAGGATTTTAGTATCTCTAGCATAGAGTTGCTGTATTTGATGTATACATGGGTAATATATGTACAAGTAATATGTAAAACACTCTTACCCAACACAATAAAAGCATTCAATAAAGTCTTTGCTACTTTTCTTATTACTCTTAAGTTGATATCCAAATGCTTTTCTCTAATTTTTAAGATTCCTAACAAACTGAAATAATTTTCCTGATGTTATTTACAAATCTTGGCCCAACAGAATATACCCTCTTTCTTCATACTTAACCACAATTTACAGAATCTGCATTGCTGCGAGAAAGAGTAAATTTCTTCACAGGCACTATCAGACAAGCTTTAGAAGAGGTAAGAAGGCTAAAAATCTAAGAATAATAGGACAAAAAGTTGCTTATGTAACTTTGGAATAAGGAAGATTTGATGTTTAGGTGCAATAGTAAATCCTGTATCACTAAATCTAGCCAAGGCCTGGCCGGGGATTTAGCTCAGTGGTTTCACCGCCTGCTCCACCGCAAGGACCCAAGTTCAATCCCCAGTACCAAAAAAAAAAAATCTAGCTAAGCCCTCACTATCAAGGATATCATTAACCACAGGGGTAAATAAGCAAGAGAAATGGAAGATACTATAATCTAATCTTTATCATCAGTGGAACAAAATAAAACAGAAGAACAACAAAGAGGTGGTTAGATCAGGGTTTTATGAGAAGTGCAGCAGCTTTTTAAAGGCAAACAATTCAACAGTAAATCAATTCTTTGGAGTCTTGAGCAACTGCCTTTGAAAATTAATCAAACATAAACAAATAATTACATAAACACAGTATGAAAATAAACCAATCTGATAATATACCTCCAAACATCAATTCTAAAACAAAGCACACTACTCTTTTGCTCTTCTTGCTCTCTCTGATAATATCAAAGGAATATTAAAATTTAACCACTCACTGTTTTTGTTTTTTAACTGGAATCTTCAACTTAGCAATTCTGTAGAATTTTTATTGACAGAACATCATCTATATGTTCATTTAGGGAAATTCCACCACTCCAAACATGATAGATATACTAATAATTTTCTCAGGTGTGAAGGCAAACATAAAACGGCTATCTTCTTTGCCAGTTTTCTAATCCAGTTTTCCAGGGTTGTTTTATCCAGTTCTCCAGTTTTTTTTTAATCACCAAAAATCACTTTGGAAAATGTGGCTTGTGTTTTCAGACTATTTCTAAGTTATCATGACCTTGCAAGTTACAGCTCTCAGAATATAAATGTAGATTAGGAAACTGCAATAAACATACCTGTATTGGAAATATTTTGACAGCCACATATTCATTGAGCAACTGGGCTTTCCAGACACAACCAAATCTTCCCCTTGCTTTCACTTCTAATAACTGCAGTGGCTTCAAACCTAGTAATGGAGAAGGTGGGGGTGGCCCTGGGTCCTATAGATAAATAATAATAATAATACTGTCAATAAGCAGAACATGAAACACATCATTTCTGA
This sequence comes from Heterocephalus glaber, assembly GCF_053883595.1. Taxonomy (NCBI): domain Eukaryota; kingdom Metazoa; phylum Chordata; class Mammalia; order Rodentia; family Bathyergidae; genus Heterocephalus; species Heterocephalus glaber. The sequence goes on from NW_028258191.1 coordinate 4,992,012, forward strand.
AAATAAGAAAAAAAGTGAGTATGCTGAAGAATCAATTGACAGAAACAATAAACACATATGGATGACATTAACTTCAATCTTTCGAAACCTGAGTTTCTCAAGCATTACTAATTATCTTCAGTGATCACAAGGCAGGCAACCTGATTTAAGAGTTTTCAGATTAAAGTTCAGCAGTATTGTTATTTATGTACAGAAGGAGGGAAAAAAAGAACATCTTTTTTATTCAGTCTCTCTAATTTCCCCCTCAAGATTTTCTGTGAACTTTAAGCACTCCTAACAATATTTCATTGATTTCATCTAATTTATACTTCCTTAACAGATGAAGATTTGAAAAGTACTAGAAAGAGGAAATTGTGGCTATGTCGCAAAGTACATCTCAAAATCCACTATTTTTTCTGACAGTTGTTTAATTTCAAATATTTTCTTCATTCATTTCAGAAATACAGGTATTCTTAAACACATTGCAGGCAGGTCTACCAAATAATAAAGCACATAAAAGAACTATACTGTAGCCACTGTTTTTGTATCTTCTCGTTCTTTAACATATTAACAATTCATTTCTTTGTTTATAATTATTTCCCAAAATTGAGAATAAAAATTATTTGTATTTTAAGGCTTACTGGCCAAGAAAATACAAATAAAAACGCAGAAAAGTGGTGATCAGATTGGTTAATAAGCTATAATAAGTGAAAGAGAAATACATATTATCAGAGTAAGTAGAGCCACTACAGTTATAAATAGGAGTACAGTAAGGAGATCTTCCCTATATAAAGTAGGATAGTAACAACCCTTTGAAAACATTCTTCTTTGAAAACATTCTACCAATTCATTATCTTCACCTATAGCAAAGTACAGAAAGCCTTGTGGAAAGCTCCCAGAGAAAAGCAAAACAAGTATTTCAAGGGCTGCATAATAGGTATTATAAGGCGGAAGTAAAATTTCTGTAGCAAGAGGAACAGGAATGATGGCAATGGCTGGCACCTCAAACACTTGGAAACAGTATGTCACCAAAGATCAGTGTATCTCATTCTGCCTTTCTTTTCCCTTTCTTTTTATCCCCTTCTAATGCCTCTAATTCTTCTGATGCCTCGCGAACTACTAGTGGTTAGGAATCATTTAGAGCTCACTGGTGTCACACAGGAATTTAAAAAGTTTACATCTAACATTAGAAAGACCCTAGACAGTAGAAAATTGCAAGGTATTCTATAGGAAAAACGTGCAACTTCTTCTAAAGTAATCTTTATAAAATAGCTTGAGAATTCCTATTTTAAAACAACAATATAAAATAGAAGACTACCTACGATTCATTCCAAACTCAGGTATTCATTTAAAATTGTCTATAAAAGTTGCTTTTACTTCTCACATTCAAAACATGAAAGGTTAGTGAACCTACAATACTTCCATTTAGCAGAGTAACAGGTCAAGGAGGTCAGCTATGAATCTTATAGAAAGGACAGGGTTTTTTGGGGGGGTTTTTTGGGGGGGAATAATAATAACCATTTATTAAAGTAGATACAGAACACTTGTTTGCTTAGATTTTAATACTGCTTTACATGTTTTCTGCCTGTGAAACAATTCTTACTATGTTATCAACCAAAAATTTCAACTGATAACAGATTTATTTATTCACTTGTCAAACACGTAGTTGAAAATCTTGGGGGGGGGAAATACATCAGAGGCATATATACAGTTATAGAAATTCTTATTATAAACGTGGATGGAAGATGTATTTTATTACTTTTTACATATTCTAGAAGACATTCAAATGAAGATAAATAGATTCTGTTGATAAAACTGTTCTTGGTGCTTGAGGTCCTTTATTTTTTGTGACAAGAAAATCCATATTAATGTTGGCTTTCTCATATACATTCATCTAAAAACAGTAAAAAAAAACTAAAGGAAGAATGTAGATTGGTTTATTTAGTTGTTTCATAGTGGCTTAATTCACTGTTGGGGATATGTTCTAGAGAAGGAAAAACATTGGAGAAAATCTTTCCAGTTATTTAGATCTGGTAAAAAAAAAAAAAGAAAAAGAAAAAGAAAAAATAGTTGTAAAGCCACATGATGCTATTTCTGGCCTAGTCTGTTCTGTCCCGGTCATCATTTTAGGTGTTTTCTTTTTCATAGTAAAAATCTGAAAAGAAAGACACGTGTTTTTTCCCCAAAATATAGATTTTTTAAAAATATAATATATATAGAAGCTGAAATTATGTAAAACCAATAAAGAAAACACAAGGACAGGTTTTTCCAGTATGATAAGGGGCACAGGGGTGGGGGGCAAGAATCTCTGGAGAGTGCCTATGAAATGTCCTCTCCATACCTCATTCTTCAACTGATCATCTCTACCTGTAATAAAAGACTACTGACAGGTGCAGGCTGCTTCTATGAATGTGGACACTGGGGAAGAAAGGTCTTCCCAAAATCAGGTCCAAGTATTACTGTATAAATGCATAAAGGAATAATTAAGCTACAAAGGTAGAGAGAGAGAGAGAGAGAGAGAGTGTGTGTCTGTGTGTGTGTGTGTGTGTGTGTGTGTGTGTGTGTTTTCTGGGACCGGGGATCAAACTCAGGACCTTGCACTTGTGAGGCAGGCACGGCGCCACTGAGCTATATCCCCAGCCCTAAAGGTAGTACTTTTAGAGTAGGAATGTCAAAACTAACGTATACACATAACAGGTAAAAGCTGAAGAGGGAAAATAATCAGGTAGGGAAGTAATATGACTCTAAATGGAAACACTGAAATTTTTAACAACTTTTATATAAATTGATAATGTATCTGCTGATACTATATACATTCTGTTCACGTATATCACATATATATGATTATATACATATTCTGTTCTAAAAGGTGCCAACCACATAGATATGATTCAATCTATAAAACAAGATTTAATCTAAATCTCAAAAATGACAGCAATTCAAAATACAATTTTAGTACAATACTAACTTTAAATCTAGGAAATGTATAATAATTTTCAATGTCTATATTTAAGAAAAATGGATGTCTTCCAAATGTATAAACATGAAAGTTCTCACAACTTTCTCTGCTCAGCAAATTTCTAAGTTATTGTTATTTCAGAAGAAATCTTAGCTCACTCTCCTAATACTACAGTTCTATTCAACATTGCATCTTAACAATCAGAAAACATGCTATTGTCAAAATTATTTTAAAAGGAAAAAAAACAACATTGAATAATTTTCAAAGGCTAAGCAAAGGTCTATAAAAGCACATTCTTATAGTGTCAAAACTTTTAAAAATATGTTTTTAAACATAAATTTAAAATATTCTTTAATAAAGAATGAGGCTCAAAATAAGTAATTTTGCAGCAAAGACTGTGACTGTATAAAATTTATAACACTAATCAACAACATACATTTTGCCTGCTTCTTTAATGAAAAGTCGCTACGATGAAATTTTAAAAGTGTGTCAAATATCTAGGTTTTACTTATTCTATAATCTAAAAACACTAGAAATGGTTTTCAGTTTATTTTCATCACAGTAATCTACCCACAGAAAACACCTTTAATATTTGCTTCTAGAAATAAAGATTTATACCTTTAAAATGTATGAACCCATGGAGAGACCACTGCAAATGTAAACCTCATAATGGTAGCAACATTCTGATGTCCTCCACAAAATATGGTTTTGCTCTGCTATACAGAAAAACTACTCAGAGGAAGGAACAGAATTCCTGAAAACTTTTCATAAGTCTCCTTTTCTCTTACAATAACCATGCTATTTTGTACAACTAAAAAGATAGGTATTAGAATTGGCTCTGGTTCTATTTCTTCTTACGGAATCAGAAGACAGAATGTTGAAAAGACATGTTATAGCTACAATTATTGGAAAAAGCACCCCCTATACCCCTAGCAAAAGTCATTAAAGGTGGGGAGCTCTGAAGTTATCTTTGTTTTTACCTATTTCTGAGTCCTCCATTTTAAGGGTGAAGTCTAATCTTATTATATATTCTTAAACCTCAAAATAGCAAAAGATCTTCAAAAGTTATACTTCACAACTAGTTCATTTACTACAGGTGCTAAAGATAAAACTATCTGAAAATATAGATTTCCCATTAAAAGATAATGAGCTGTACCAAAAAGTCAGTCTTGTTAAATGAGCATATGCTAACATTTAAACTTACTATATACTATAAAAATAAACCAATATAAGGTGTGTAATGCCAACAGAGTTATTAGGTGTTTTCTAACCAGCTAAAATAGATATTTCTACATTCTACCTTAGAAAATTATATAAATTTTAACAATTTCTTTAAACCAAAAACTGTTACTTTGTCAAATCAATCATATTTTTTTACTAAAAGTAGTGAGGGGGAGCCTTTATAACATGTATATAAACTATATAGGATGCACAGTAAAGTAACAACAACAAAAATCTAAGGACAAAATGTTCAGTATGCATCCACAAAAAATTCCACAACCATAAAACAAACATCAATGCATCTTACCTCTATCATTATATGAAAGGCGTGCTTGTGAAGAAAAAACACAGGCAAAAGAAATTACGATTCATATTCAGAATGAAATGAAAAATGACACAATAGTTACAAAGTGAAGGAAAGAGAATAATGATTTAACTTTTAAAAGACTGGCAGTGATCCAATGTACTATATTTTAAAAATGAGAATTGAGAACACTTTCCTTATAGAGGAAAGTAGTATAAAAATTAAAAAACACACACACATACACATAAAAAACCCTTTTGGATATTAGCTATCAGATGAGAGATAAACAGAATTTTGACCCTAGTATAACCAAGTTACCTGATCCAATGGGCTTCAAAAGCCAGAAAGTTAACTAAACTATGTCTTAAATATTTATCTTTTGAAGGTCCTAGAGTCTATAAACTCTAAAAGTAAAATAAATGTTGTATCTGAGGAAGCTACAAGGTGGAACTGGCTTCCGAACACCAGAGGGCAGTGTTGCCTTTAACAAGAAGTAGGTAGCAGCCCAGAAGAAATTACATAAAGCTTAAGTAAATCTAACAGACCATACTTTCTTGACAGTTGTCTAAGCACTTCTAGAATTTCCTATGTCTGGTGAGTCAGCTGCCTTACTCCCCTTTCACAGAACACAGTAGAATCACAGAAAAATGGTTCTGGAGGTTTTGTGAATGTGTGTGACATAAATAATATACTGGTAAGAAAATAAGACAGAATTAAGTAAACCATACTAACAGATCAGACCTACTGTTAAACTACTTGCCCAGCTACATCAAGGTGAAAAAATGAAATCTTAATAAAATAGGATTTTGATTATTTAATGCACATCTCAAAGATATGTCAGCAATTCAAAATATGATTTTGGCACAATACTAACTAAATTTAAGAAATGTACAATAACTGGATAAGCAGTGGAGGCCCTGGGATGAGTGTCTACACACACTTCTCATAGTCTGAGGACATTCAGATACTAATAGAAAACAAGATCTTCCTTTTTTCCTGTCATCCCAAAATCAGAGTAAGAACTGAATTTCAAAGAAATACTGTCGTCAGGGTTAAAGAATGCTGACAATTTCTTCAAACAAATCATTACCTTCCACAATTTCTAGCATTTCTACAATAGTTCTACAGAGAACTACTGCACTGAGGAAAAGGAATTGACAACTTATTTATCCATACCAGTTATTTAACTAAATTTTCTTCCTTCTCGATTTTCTTCCTATGGTAATGATTCAGGACTATGTAATTCATCCAAAAGGCTAAGTTTATCTTACTAGCTATCAAAATATCTTATCAGTATTCCAGAGTAAAATTCATCCTTTGAAAGAAATGCTTGCCAACTGATTAAAGCAAGGCTCAAGGATCACTTGGATCCCATTTAAATACAAGTGCTTTCAGAGATAAAGATGATACTATACTAAGACAAGTTGGTGCTATCCTTACATCTTACCAAAATCTCTGCTCAATAAATGAACATTATAATAAGCTGTAAAATGATACTAGTTAAATGGGTGAAAACAAGATGTTTGTCAATGTGACAAAACAAAAAAAGGTTAAGATAGAATTTTTTAAATACACAGATAAAAAAGTATACCCTTGCTTAATATAGTTCTCAAAAAATAAACTTTAAAATAAGCAAAATGACCCAAGCTACACAAGAGACACCAACAGGCCTCAACGCATAAACTGTGTGATAAGAAGGATCAAAAAAATAAAAATAAAAATGAAAATAAAGTCACTGAAATATACAGATAGAAAATAAACAAAAAACTTGGATTGAAAAAAATGTAACTCTGAATATTAGGTACTATATCTGTAGGTAACAGCGAAAATCAAAGCAGAACATTAACGTCTAGTTATTAGGTTTTTGGATTCGAGATTTGCTCTTTATCACTCATGTGGAAAAGAAAATATTGCCAAAGATCAGAAAAGAATGAAGAATACTTCTCCATCCATTCATTCAAAAAATGTTTATTGAGTACCTTATTTGTGTCAGGCACTGACTATCCAGGCTTTCAGGAAGCTTACGATAATGTGGGGCAGAAAGACTAATCAATGATTTTCACTAATGAATGTATAATTATAAACTAAGCACAGTAAAAAGGAATTTAGTGCCTTGATTATCTATAAAGAGATACCCAACTAACACTGGCAGGTCACGTAAAAGCCATTTCCCTGAAGAGGGGAGCTTGGAGAAATGTGACATAGCCTAGATCTCTGACTCATTAAACCAAATGGACAGTTGTTTCATCAAAACCAGATTTGGGAGAGACAATTATTGTCCTTGAGTGGTAAGTAAGCATTTGGAGACATCTAAATGGAGCTATTTAATAGTCAGGCAGATCTGGATCGTAGCTCTGAATAGACTACTTTGTAAATAAATTTCCCCCAAAAAAACTTTTTGGAAATATAGATTTCATATACTATACATAAATATGTATAAATTATATGTACTACAAATTTTATTCACCATTTAAGCCATTCCAAGATATATCCTTACCTTTATATCTAGATAGATAAATTTTTTTAGACACTTTACTTAAGAAGATCTCTTAGGACTATGAAGAAGGACTGAGTCCTCTCCCAAAAGTATGTGAAAACTGACAAATTTTGAATTTGTCTCCTCCTAGTCATCTGATTATCTTACATTCTGAGAAATTTTACAGTTGTTCACTTTTAAAAAGACTACTACTGACAAGCAGAATAGAAATGAAATCTAGAAATGACACAGTATATACTACTGTAAATATTTCTGAGCTAGAGAAACCAAGGCATACACTGATCGATTCAATACTATTGACAACTATCAAACACACAGCCAGAATTCTAATTAGATATCCAGGGTTCCTTCGTAATATATCCTGCACCCTACAGTTTCTCTCATCTTACTTCTCCTGAAAGTAAACCAAAGGAAGACCAATGTGGATGAAATGCCAATTCTGGACAGGCTCCCCAAGAAGTGGTTAGTACCTCAGGGGAGCCAGAAGTGAAGTTAAAAGTCTGAAAGAAAGGTAGGCATGCTCATTCTCCTTTTGGTTGCTGCTCTAAATCATCAGGTTTATGGCTAGCTATAGAAGAAATTGTATCGAACATTCATATCTACAGGCCACTATGAAAAAAAGGAAAAGGAACAGGTTCTATATGAATAAACTGTGACGTGATAAAGTGGCTGTTTATCCACCAAGCTATATATATATATATATTCCCAATAAAAACTATTTTAAGTGAAAATTACGTCCTCTGATCCCTTTACCCCATTTTATGAATTACTTAAAGAAGCCATTCAGTGGTCAATAATCCTTGTAATTAAATGCTCAGGCTCTGCTACTGAAGACTGTAAGTCCTTACACCTATGTGTGTCTCCATTTTCTTATCTATAAAATGGACTTCATAAAATGCAAGTGTATTTCATGAGGTAATGAAAGATGAATTAACATTATGTAAAGTGTTTTGTATGGTGCTTTATGCAGGATTAAAAATGAAGTCTTTTCTTACACTCATCTCAACATATTAAATTACATATCAACAGTAATGATTCCTTTCAAGTTTCATTTTGAAGTTGTTACTCTGAACATGCTTATCTCATCATTCTTGCTACTTGCTGAAATAGTTCTGGAAGTCTTTCGTGAATGTCTTTAATTGTGAGTCATGGCTACCTCAATTCAAGACATTCACCTCTCATGGTCATTCTGACTCTGGGGAAAGCCAGAGGTTGCCCGGTGCCAGACTTAGGGAGTAATGTGAATGAGGACACACCATCATGTTTTCGTAAGCCTGCCTTTCCACTGGACGGCACTGACAGCAGCATTCACTGTATCTTCCATTATGCCATGTAAAGACGCTCACCAAAGAGGGCTTCCAGAACTTCAGAAAGTGCCAAGAAAGACGGGTGCGTTCAAAGCGAGGAGGAATATTTCGAGCAGGATTAATGGCAATGTGTCTTTTACTGTAATAAATTTAAACATTCACCGTGTTTTTCAATTATCCCTTATACTCTGGTCTAAGTGCCTCAGTTCCCTTTATAAAGTGGCAGATGAGGCCTGGCACAAGTCAGAAGAAAATAACTCAAGATTTTAAAATATAAGTGGAAATCAAAATCACTTTTACAAATCAGATGCTCCGGTTAATTTTAGTGTGCAGCTTTTGTTTTAAGCTACTGATAAAACTTCTTATTTTTCCCCTTTTCTCTCTTTTTGCTTCAGAACATGAGAGTCTCACCCAATCTCAAAGTGACCCTGTGTGAACTTTCTTTTTTTTTTCTGGTACCGGGGATCGAACTCGGGTCCTTGCACTTGCGAGGCAGGCGGTGGAACCACTGAGCTAAATCCCTGGCCCCTGAACTTTCTTTTTTAAGTACAGTAGTGTGAACATTTTTTTAAATATAGTAAATTATACATGCATGCTAACAGTAAATTTTTGTCAAGCTGCAAGCCTACAGTTAATTTATGACACTTCTTCCCATAATCAGAAGTATATGTTAAAGGAAGCTGTGATTCAATTTATTAATACAAAAAACAATCACATACCACAGAGGGACACAGAAGGAAGACCATGTATAGCAGCCCTTTACGACTTCTTGGGTACATACATTAGAAAGAAAAAGATGCTCCAATGTACAATAATTGCATAACATCATATTTTAAACATGATAAAATGTTTGAAAATCTGTAAAATGTAGGTCCTATGTCTTAGAACATATACAAACTCTAAATTGATAAAATATCGCACTGTACATCTTAAATGTATATAACTTTTACCAAAAAAACTAAATTTTGCTATTTTCTGACTATAAAGCACTGACCTAAATTTTACCCTAAAATACATCATTTTAATTGAATGAAATAGTTTAAACTTATCAAGCTGAAAGACTGTCTTTTGAATGCTCTCAATTTAAAAGAAGCCAATTGTGGAATAATATAATCTAAAAAAGTACATACTCAAGGGCCAAGGATTTAGCTCAGTGATGCCGCACCTGCCTCACAAGCGCAAGGTCCTGAGTTCGATCCCTGGTATGGGGGGAAAAAAAGTATATACTCAAACCAATGAGATTAGACAAAGGTGTTCAAAGATACGTGCCAACTTATTAAGACTGCTTCAGGAACGTGGTAAGAGAAAGGGAAGAAAGGAGGGGCAAATCTGTCTCTGTCTCTCTAATTTTCTTGATACAACAAGCTTAAATGTGTAACTAATTTAAGTGGAAGTTTTAAGAGGAGCCAAAAGGAAAAAGCAAGAGAGATATGTGTGAGCAAACGCCAATCATTTAGCAGTTAACCTACTCCAAAATGTGCTTCTATGTATATTTTTAAATATGATATGAGCACATTAAATACCATCGATAAAAGTTAATTATCCCCTATCCTCCCCAAATAAGGAAGCAGTATATTTTTCTAAGTTGAGTTGAATATTATCTTACCCTTCCAGTGCCACATTAATTTTAAATGAATGTGTGCACAGACTCACATTACAGAGGAAAACCCCGCACAGCACTGTCACAGATGCCCTGGTGTCTCAGTCATAGCGATGTGACATAGCAGGGAATGAGAGCCCATTATTACCGTACTGATAAGGTCAGTAGAATTATCTTGCATGTCCAACTCTTGGGGATCCCAAACATCTGAAAACTCTCAGTTCTTATCAAACTGTCACGATGTAAGAACTAAAAAGTCTGATGTCATCTTAATAAGAATTGATGCTATAATACCAAAGTGCTATTTATGTAATTAAACTCCTATCTTGTTAAAGGTAGGCCATTTCTAGCTCCTAAAGTCCATTTTCTTATCAATTTGTATTTTTTATCAGCACAAATATAAACTATATAAGCAGAAAAGTTAAGCATACAAACGATTATAAAAGGGTTGCCAAAGTTATTACTGAAACCACATTCACTCTAACCACAATAAGACTTCTTAATGCTAGAGTCCCTCATATTCATGACTCACTGTCACCAGAAAAACCAGTTTGCATTCAGTTTACTCACTGCATCTTCCTATGTGGAAAGACAGTTGCAGCACAGGTAAAGGAAAACTGACCTGGGTAACAAATTGCTAGGATGCTTCAGTCTGTGATTACAGAAAAAATTTAATGCCATATTTTTATAAAAAGCACTTACAGAATGGTTATTACATACAAGCACTATGTGAAAGAGTAGTAATCACAATACATATTTTGTTTTCAAGGGGCTTACAATCTAATGGGAAAATGAAACATAAATACCAATTACTATGAGCCCTTCTGAACCGAGGTTGTTCATCTGAATCACAGAAGACAGAAAATGACTTGAGCCTTATTTTATCAATCCTGTCAAGGATGGTACACAAGTAATACCTTCTAGATACATACAATGGATGGTGTAAGATGTAGTGGGAAGGAAGAATTAATAGGCAGACAGAGAATGGAAGCCCCCATGTCATGCTCTAAACTTTGTATTTCCTGCTGTGATCAGTGAGAGCTCTCAAGTATTTTAAAGCACCGAAGTAACATGATCAAACATGCAAAATGTTATTCTAGCAACAGAACAGGTGAAGGGAAAGAAATGGAACCAAGAAAACCAACTATGAGAATTGAGAAATCTCAAACTCAGATCTAATAATGTCCTGAATGAATAGGACTTGGTAAGTGACAAGGCCAAGAACAGAAATTGTTTCCACGGCTTTCATCAGGATGACTGGAAAGAAAGTGATACCATGTTAACAGTGATAGAAATACAGCAATTAATGAGTTGTCAAGAAATATGAATGACTTCAATTTTTAAAAACCAGCAAACTGCTTGTTCTATGCCTTTAACTGTGCTAGATTTATTTTAGAATAAATTTTTTTGTTGGTTACTAAGAGCCATAATTAACAGAACCAGATTTTAAAGTATTTATATCCCTACCTCACTTCAAGATAAAAATACTAATGAAACCAGAAAAAAAAGCCTAAACTACTTGATGTCTTAAAGATAAATAAGTCCAACATTTAATTATTAGAACCAGCTTATTGACCATGATAAGACCAATGCCTTTCAACAGACCAGTTTTTCACAAACTAGCCTCACTCCAAGGATATGAGGCAAAATTTCCTAAGAAAATGAATGATAATTTTGTCACTGTCCTAAAGCATTTAAAGATTTGGATAGAGAATGATCAAGAAATCCATGGCAAGATCATATGATCTTTACCTAACTGGTCTTGAAATTCAACTTGGAATATGGGGACATGAATATGAGGTAACCTTAAAATTTTAAAGACAGTATCTCTATCCTATCTACTATTACTCTTAGTCTTCAAAAAAGTCTTTAACAGCTAGTAGGCATTAGCAGAATCAAATAAGAAGCACAGGAATTTTGTCTACAAACCCCATCACACATTATTTATAAATCTTATCTAAAGTGTGCTAAAAGATTGTAACAGAAAACATATGAATATGCTTTTCTATGTATCTGTGACTTTTTCACTTTCCTTCTGCCCTACATGATGTTACTGTAAGATGATGTTACTGCTTATTTCAGAAGTTATACAAACTATTCAATATCTAAAAGTGAAAAAATAAATTAGCCTATAGAATGATTCTGAAATGACAAAATTGTTAACTGAATTATCTGAAATACCAGAAGCATCCACTCTATGAAAAGAGAAGCAGAACAGAATCAGCATCAGAAAGCAAAGCTTTAGTGTCACAGAGCTCTAAATTCAGATTCCAGCTGACACTTCTGAGCTTTGTTATGTCTCAATTTCTTTATCTATAAAATTGAAATTATACTACACACACAGTTCTGTGAAATAAAATTAAATGAGTGCTTTCCACACCGGGCTGGTCACCAGAATCCCTGGGAAGCTTATTAAAAACACAGTTATCAGCCAGGTGGGGTGATGCAGACTGTAACCCTAGCACCCAGAAAAAGGAACAGGAGTATCTCAAGTTCAAAGCCAGCCTGAGCTATATAGCAAGTTAAAGGCCAGCCTGGATTACATAACAAAACCCTGTCTCAAAAAATAACCCCCCACACATGCACACGCACACACATGCATTCACACACAAGCTGTCTGTCACAGGCTCCATTCCATCCTTTGAAGGGTTATGGCCCAGGAAGTTATATTTTTAAATCCCAAAGATAATCCAGTTATCACCATCTGCAAATCACTAAATTTTTTTCTATATATTTATATGCAGTCTATAGATTCTTCTATAATTTAGGTAATTATCCATAGCATCACACCAGAATAAGCACTTAAATCTTCAGTAAATGTTTGATATAATTATTTTTATAAATAAAAGATAAAACTAAGCCCTTTGCAACAGTATAGCTATTAAGTAGTCTTGTAGAACTAGAGCTTGTATAAACCTCTTACCAAAAATAAGACCTAAAAGCATGAAACCATTCTGTTGCAGAAACAGTGAGAGGTGACAAAAGTCAAACTCCACACCAATGACAATGCCCTTTTCCCAGACACTTTATGACAGAAGGAGAGCATAAAGTCAGAACCACCTTGTATTTCTTATAACAAAGCTTAACCAGCCAGGTTACTCCATCCCAAAATCTTTAAATTTATTCCTTGTTTTTCAAAAATTCACACAATTTATATAAATTTATGACAGGCAACATTGCCATTTCTAAATAATTTGTGTACAATAAGATTAACACTAGCAACAAATACCGAAAACCCATAGAGACAGGTATTCATGGAAGATCCCATGTTATGAATAGTAACAGCATCTTTCCTTTTGAAAAAAGTCTTAAACCCTTGAATTAATTAGTATTTCTAACTGAAGTAGTCTGAAATATATAGGCTATCAAGCTCTTGTAAAAATTTCTTAACCATGCTTTTGTATCAATATTGGATACAAATCAATGTTATCTATATGTATCTATAAGATTATCTCTATATATATCTAGAAGATTATCTATACATAGAGATATATATATATGTATATAAGGTTACATTACTGCTTTAAAATTCCTACTATAAAAACCTTAGCATATTTATTTAAATATAGGTTCCAGCTTATTTCTATCATATGACAAATCTAGGGTAAATTCAGGAAACTATTACAGTACTGAATACTCTCTTCTAAATTTAGGTACTAAAACAAATGTTTCAAGTTTCCACTGACAGAAGGTAAAGTGTATCTTATGGTCATTTGGAGTAAATCACATAAGTTAGGTACTAAAACTTTTTACTGTAAAACTTCCAGAAATGATTTTTAACAAATTTGAGTATAGTTGCTAATGTTGAAAGTTAAAATACTTAACCAGTATAAACTGTTGTGTTTATCTAATTAACTGAACAAGCTATTTTACCTTTAGGTTTATTTCTCCATATACATATCTTCAAAAGATTATGGATATCAGTGATCTAATGCTAACAGATTGCTGAAAGTATTGAGAAAGAAGTGTGTTATATAAACAAAGCTTAGAGGGAAGAAGTTGTTTTGTTCATAAAATTATAGGACTTTACTGTTTTTTTTATAAAGTTTTAACCATTAATCCTACTGGTATTAAAAAATAAATAAACCAACGGCTCCAGAAAGCTAAGATAATCTGATCTTAAGAGGTAAAAGAAACATCATAAAAACTAGAATTTAGAGATGTTTCAAGCAAGCATAGCCAAAAGTCATCAGCTTTCCTGGGCCTGCACAATATTAACTACCTCCATGAGAAGGCCTTGTAAAGCACTGGACCAGCGCCAAGTGTCTACATAAGAGAATGAAAAAAATTTAGTGAATTTAATCTGATTACACTGAAAACTATTTTCAGACATATGTAGGGTGGGGTGTAAAGTAGGGCAGTAAGTTTTTAGTCTTCAATATACACCTCATATGCTACAAAAAAGAAAATATACTTGAACTACTGATAACATATGGTAATATGTTCCTGAAGCTTCCATAAAACCTCTCTTTTCCATGCTTTCTCCATTACCTTTCTGAGTGCATCCTCATGGTTAAAAGGATGTTTTGGAGAGTAGTCTTGAAAAAGGCATAACATTTAAAAATGGAAGGCAGGATGAAAAAGAAAGAGGGATTTCACCACTTCTCTATCATTAATTACTTCACAGGAAGCAGAGGGTTCATCCCATACTTAAAAGTATTAGAACGAAAGTAAAACTCTCCAAAGAAAAACAGGAATGAGAATATTCCTCATTTCAATGTACATCAACCTCTGAGAAAAGATTAAGACATAGCAAATTAATAAGTTTGCAAAATTAGCTATCATTCCTATGATAAATATGCAAAAATTAACTCCAAAGGAAAATTGTTAACCTTCTGAGTTTAATGACAGTAATATTTCTTTAAAATGTAAGATCTAAAATAGTATAAAATACAGAACAATAACTTACTTGAGTTGGAACAAGTACAGGAGGGTAGGCCATCTTGTGATGCCTGTACACCCAAAATGCACAAATGACAATCCCCGCAATCAACATAAGTGGCACCAAGGAATAGAGCAGAATGTTGTAATATGGTGCCTTAGGTGTAACTGGATTTGAAGTGGCTATAAAAAAGGAGGAAAAAACAACTCAGATATGGTCTACACAATTCTATAATAAATATTTATCATAGTGTCAAATTTTTGGAAAAAACATGTGAGAAATAGGGTTATTCTTTCAACACAAATATACCGTATTTTTCAATCTACTAGCCAAGAAAGCCTATGTATTTTCCCTGTGAACTTACGCTGTGTGACTTCCATCTCTGGAAAATAAGAAAATTTTTCATTACACATATTGCCTTCACAGCAACAAAAATATACTTCAGGGCTGTCTTTTTTTTCTATACAATCAGTCCTATAAGCAAACAGAGGAGAGATAATTAAAATGAATATCATACTGACCATATAGTAGGTGTTTTTCTGAGATAAAATGATCATTTACATCCAACTTCAACATTTTTCAATATCTAATGATCAATTCTTAAAAGCCAAAAATGTTCCCAGACTTGTTACTAAATCTCATCAGAAAAAAAAATGTTGAATTTATAACAATCACATCAACTCACTGAGACTATTACTTTAATGTAGTTTTTAAAAAGCAATCTACAGCAACCATCTCTTTTTTTAATTATTAGGAAGGCCTAGAGAGGAATACATAAAGGCAATGAGGCACTGTAGTCTAAGAGTGCTTTTGATCACAGGAAATTCAGCTTTATTTCATAAATATTAAAAATTACATATAAAACTGTGTACATGTTTATAAATACTTACATACGCACACACACACTTCAACATCAGAGACCCAAACTAGCCCTGAAAATTAATAATGTCATTTTTTATAGTAGTAGATTTGAATAAGGTTGAGAAAAGCAACAAGTAGAGAATAAATATATAATAACAAATATAAAGGATCTAGTATCTCAAGTTGATCAGAAGTAGGTTGAATTTGGAAGAAAAAAAATAGAAGCAACCTTTGATACAGGACGATGAAACTGAAAAGACTTGAATTTAGCCCTTAGAACAACAAACCTTAATCACTAATAAACAACTATACTTATTTTTAATCAAACTTTTAAATATTATTGATAAACATCAGGTGAACTTAAAAGACACATCTCACAAACAAACTGAACCTTTGTGACAGTGGTTCTAATATTGTTTTCACTCTGAAGTAAAAAGTTTAAGAAATTTCAGAGATGACAGTTTTAACAAAATCTAATTTTAAAATATAATCTGTACTAATATCTACTTAGCAGAAGGTAAAAAGACAAATCTGCAAGCTACATTTTAACAACTTACAATGAAAAATGTAAAAAATTTTAAGGTAATATTTAGAATCTTGCCCTAAATTACAGGAGAGACATGATTAAATATTTAGCCTAATTCAAGAAAATTACTTTTCACTATCCAATTTCATTGTTATTTTATCAGTGTCTTTTCTTTACACTTTGACATTTCTTGAATTTTTTCCTTTCTCTTACTTTTCTTACTATCCCAACTATTTGTTTTTCAATCACACCAGGAACATAAGAACAAAACTCACATACTTTTATATTAGCATGTAATCTCCAGAAATAAAGCTAGTATGGTAATTGTCGCTCTAAGAGCAAGCATATGCACTGAATAATGCACTCTGCAGACTTCCAGTGAATGGCTCACTACTCATGACAGCACTGCCTGAGTAGCATAGTAAGATACTAGTTTTTAGGAAAGAAGCATGGTAGCTTTTTACCATGGAAAAAAAGAATAGGAATCTCTCATTTCAAATAATTAATAAAAGATAGTTTTGAACAAAGATGATTTCCCCAAACCTAATTTTTTTCTCTCATTTCTCCCTATTTACCTTTCCTAATAGCACTTATCATTAGATGGCCACTTCTGCTGGTAGAGACACCAATAATCAGAAATGCTCTACATCATGTATGTATAAAGAAATAATCCCTAGAAAATGCACAGCCTTAAACGTATACCCTAGATATAAATGCATATCTAAATGACTGTTTTAATTTCTCACTTAAAAGTGGAGCTAAATTAATTTTCAGAGCTTATTCAATGAAAGTTGTTATTAGTCATATATAGCTAACCAATCATAGACTCCAGGTAATCATTTGAGGCTCCTAAAGAAGTAGTTCTAGTATTCAGTTCATGTAGTCCCACTTTTTGACTCCTGAATGTCTGAATATCTAGGACTCTGCTACCTCTGACAGCCTTCACCACCCATGAGCAGTGGAAATCCTATGGCCCAGGCAAATTAAATGATCAACCCAACATCTATGGGACGTCTTACAGACAGATCACAGGCTGTCAATAACACGACTACTGTATTTTATTTCCAGTGCAGAACAATTTAAGAAAGATCTTTTAAATAAAACAGCTTTCTGTGAGGACTATGTTAGTTCTGATGTATTCTGAATGTCAAGTTAAAATGTCTCTTGGGATAAAGAACAAAGGCCTACTTCGCAAGGAAAAAAACGCGGGAAACGTAATGAGATCAATTTCTTCAAGGTACATAAAGAAGGAAACTGAAAGGAAATTAAATACTACAATTAAGGTGTATTCTCCTTGAGGATACATTTTTCAACAGACATACTTTCTTCCAAAGTAATTTTTCACAGAATTCTTTTTTTTTTTTTTTTTTTTTTGGTACCGGGATCGAACTCAGGTCCATGCATCTGCAAGGCAGGCGGCGAAACCACTGAGCTAAATCCCTGGCACCAAAGTAATTTTTAAAAAATTCTCTTTCCTTAAAATTCACATACAAGTATAACTCTCACAACAGGGGAAAGAAATGATGTTTAAGAGTTCTCACTACTTGAAGATTCTTCAAAATACAACAAAGATAAAACATAAACATGCCACTTTTATTATTTTGAAATACATTAGCTTGTGTCATTATAGCATTATTATAGCATTCTAACGTTATAATGTTAATAACTCCATAAAATATGTCCTTACCTGTCATAGCAGTTGACATCATCCAGCCAACAGCCTTGTTTCACTATTTCAATGGAACCAGAAATATTCTTCCAGGTAGCAAAACAATGTCGCCGTTTATCTTTGTCACCATAACAAGGTTCCACACCTGTTTGATTGGTTCTGTCTCTTTCCCAATTAGCATTAAAAAAAAGACACTCCTGAGTTTCTGATCTACCAAGTATAGCACCTATAAGATAATAAAACAACGATTTAATGTAACTAGATTAGCTCTTAAAAGATTGTCTTCTAACATACCAACTTTAGGTTACTAAAATATAAACAATTTATTGTCTTCCCAGTGTTATAACTTTGGGTTTCTGTTTCCAGGTTAGTCCCTGGAAAATAATCATAATAACCTGAAGTGTCTACATAGATCATAAGATTTTTCTAGACAATGCCTGTTTCATTTCATTTAAGAACATCCTTGATGAAAGCTGCAGAAATTGTTAACTTTTATGAGATTTCAACCCTTGAAAAGATCTTTTCTCAATATTCTGCATGACAAAATAAGAACTAGGCAAACAATTCTGCTGCATGATGAACTTTAACAGTTGCCTCAAGAAAAAGCTCTTGTATGACCGAATTGTAGACTAAACAAACCATGGCTATTCAGACTTGGGTATCTGGCAGGCACGTTCTCAAAAGTAGACGAAGTGAACCTGTTAGCTCAAGAAAAGCAACTGACAATATACATTGCCAATGATGAAATTTGAGTTTTCAGGCAAAAATAATAATTTTAGAAAATCTCATATCTACTACCATTAGCATGCTATCTTCCCAATATTCAGAGTAACCTTTAAATGCTGATATATATGCCAGTATTTGGGAGGTCTATAGAATTCACAGAACTAGTATTTTCTAAATCAATTATGTGTGATGTTACAAATGGGTAAAAATATCTATTCAATGTGTAAGGCAGATCAATAAATTTTAATAAAAAGGACAAAAAGTTCATTAATGATATCAAATTCAACATTGCAACTAAGTTTTAAGAAATTGTCTTAAATTATCTAGAGATAATAAGAAATTATCTCTAGTCTTACTTGGAAAAGCAAAGTTAACCAGAATACCCAAAATAATTCTAAAAAGGAGGTACAAACAAGAACACATACTTCTTGATTTTAAGGCTGACCATAGAACCTCAGCTACAAAAATAGCAGGGTCTTAGTAAAAAGACAGACACATACATCAATGAGACAAAATAGAAAATCCAGAAATAGACCTACACATTATATGGTCAAGTGATGTACAGCAAAGATGTCAAAGCAATTCAATAAGGAAGGCAGGAGCTGATGCTGAACAACTAATATTCACATGCAAAAAGACACAAACAAAAACTGGACTTCAACAAATTAACTCTAAACATACCACAGACCTAAAAATACAACCGAAAACTAATAAAACTTCCAAAAGAAAACATGAAAAAATCATTCTGACCTTGAATTAGGAAAGATTTCTTAGAACACAAAACACATGAACTACAAAAGAACGAACAGATAAACTGAACCTCATTAAAGTAAGATTTCTACTCTGACAGCTGTGGGGAGGGAAGCACAGAACAGAAGAAAATGCTTGCAAAACACATTTCTAAAAAAAGGGCTGAAGCCAAGTATGATACTGCACACTTGCAGTCCCAACTACTGGGAAAGCTAAGGCAGGAGGATCTGAGTACAGGAGTTTGAGGACTTGAGAGATCTTGTCTCAAAAACACACAAAAAAGACTGATATTCAGAATATAAAAAGATCTCTCACAACTCAATAATAAGAAAACAGCCTGTCAAATTTTTTAAATAGGCAAAACATTCAATTAGATGCTTTGCCAAACAAGAGATTCGAGCAGAAAAATTGTACATGAACAGTTAGTAAAAATCATCAATCATTAGGGAGAAGCAAATTAAAACTACAGTGAAATATCGATTAGAATAGCTAAAACCAAAGAAAATAAAAAGTTGAAAATGGCAAGTGTTGCTAAATATGTGAGCAACTGGGACATTTGTGTGCAAATGCAAAATTGTCCAGCCACTCTGGGAAACAATTTTACAGCTTCTTATAGTTAAACATACACCCCGCAATCACACGTTTGGGTATTTACTTAAGAAATGAAAACATATCTCCACACAAAAATCTCTATGTGATTGTTTAGAATGGCTTTATTTATAATTTCCAAAAACTAAAAACAACCCAATGTCCACCACTGATTAACAGATAATCAAACATTTCAAGGAATGAACTAATGACAGCTGTAGAACATGGATGAATCTCAAACATATTACTCTAAGTAAAAAAAAAAAGAGAGAGAGACTCAAAAGGCTATTACTATATGGTTCCACTTACACAATATTGTGGAAAAGGCAAAATTATAGGGACAGAAATCAGATCAAAGGTGCTAGAGCTGGGAGTGATTATAAAAGGACATATTACAGGTACGGTGGCGTATTCCTGTAATACCAGCACCTGGGAGGCTAAGGCAGGAGGGCTCATAGTGAAACCGTTGGGAAAAAAAACCCTAAGAAAAAAAGGACATGGGATGCCAAAAATGTTCCACACCTCAATTATGATGGTGTTACATGACCAGTATATATGGGTCATAAATACTAATTAAAAATCAGAATTGTGTACTGCTAAAGATATACTTTATTCTATATACATTATACTTTAATAATTCTGACTTAAAAATAGAAAAGAAAGTAGCACCTTTTGAGTTGTTATGGTATCAAAGAAAAACACCCATAAACATCTAAAGTTACGTAGTAAACTATTACCTTTTTTCTAACTACAGTATATATCCATATATGGCCAGATTTCCTTCATATACTTCAATCAAAATAATATATCACAACAAAATGAATGGAGAAATAGAAGAATTCAGTTGTCTTCTACTAAAACAATCATGAAAGAAATATGTAAAAATTTCACTTTCTTTTTGATTTGGAAAATATTTTTCATAAAGATCTCTTGCTAACATGGAATGGATTTATTATTTCTATTTTAAACAAATTAATATTTTAAGATTTCTTATATTTATTTCTAATATGAAAGATATTACTGTATATAATCCACATTTAAAAAAAGAAAAAAAAAGCTCTTTGGGGGTTCTTAATTTTTAAGAGCCTACAGAAGTCCTGAGACCAAAACATTTGAGAACAGCTCCTCTATTATATACTATCAGAAAGGTGTAATTACTAAGTCGCTAGTGGGCAGTAATAGTGCCATGGATTTCCCTCAACAAGGGAAGAAATAGCATGAACTAACATATTGTAAACTATGCTGGTAACTACGTCAACTGTAATCTATGAAAGAAAGACTGCTACTACTACTTAACTATACACAAACAATAGCCATTTCTAAATTATTCCTTTTCAGAAACTTGTTCAAAATATGAGCAAACTACATTTCCTCCTTTACCAAAAAACTCCAGAAGCAGTCATTTACGTCCTCCACTGTTATCTTAAAAAGGGATGACAAACTTTTCCTGCTAAGGTCCAGACAGTAAGCATTTAGGCTTCGCAGGCCAAATGGTCTGTCGCAACTACTCAACTCTGTTCATGAAGCACAAAAGCACCCACAGACAGTAAATGAATGAACACTGTTATGTTCCAATAAAACTTTATGTACACTAAAAACTAAACTTTATATAATTTTCACATCTCACAAAATATTATTCTTTTTTAGATTTTTTTTTTTCAATCATTCAAAAATGTAAAACCATTCCTAGCTACAGGCTGCATTTGGCCCCTAAGTTGTGTGCTCTGTCATTCCCTGTCTAAAACAACGTCCTAATTCCAGCAGCATGGCTAACCACCTTTTGTTTGTTTTGTTAGGAATGGGTTTCTGTGAATTATCATCCATTTAATTCATGCCAAAAAAACCCCAATTATTTTCAATGTCCAAAAGAAGAGTCCACTTAGTTATAGGAACACCCCTTCAATAAAACTGACAAAAAACACCGAATGTTGCCTGAAGCAGTAGTACCAACCTAATGTACCACTGAGTTTCAATTCTATCAATGAATAGTAGCTGTCTGGAACACTCACTGAAAAAGATTTTGAGGATTTTTCTAAGAGGATAACATTATTGTCTATGTAAAAATCCCAAGCAATGTTTAAAATATAAAAGAAAAACAAGGGCCGGGGATTTAGCTCAGTGGCCCTGCGCCTGCCTTGCAAGCACAAGGTCCTGAGTTTGATCCCTGGTGAAAGAAAGAGAGAAAGGGCGGGGTGGGGAGAAAGAGAGGAAAGGAAGCAAGGAAGGAAGGAGAGAGAGAGAGAGAGAGACACTGTAAGAACCAACAAGTGAGTTCAGTAAGGTCACAGGATACAAGAAACAGGTAAAAATCAACTGCATTTCTATATACTGACAATAAACAAAGTGGAACTAAAGTTAAAAATGTAGTATCAGTTACAATTACACAAAAAAGCCCTCCCCAAATTTAGATATTATCTAACAAACATGTATAGGATCCATATAAGGAAAATTATAAAATGCTGATGAAATAAATGGAGACACAGAACTCTCTGTTCATGTATTAGAACACTAAACATAATAAAGATGTCAATTCTCCCTAAATGATGTTTAGTTTTAATGCAATTCATATCAAAATCTCAGCAAATTTCTTTGCAGATATAAACAAGTTTATTCTACCTTTTTTTGGAAAAAGAATAAAATGCGATAAGTCACTCCTAACTTTCCCAACATAAAGCTTAGAATATAATTGTAGTGTATTAAGACAAGTGTGTTGAAGGAAGCAAACATATACAAATCAGTGAACAGATAAAGAACACAGAAAGAGATCCACAAAAATACATCCAATTATCTTCTAACAAATAAGCAAGCAATTCAATGGAAAAAGAATAGGTTTTTCAAGAAATGGTGCTGGAGCAACTGGACAGAGTTTGAGCAAATACATCTTGAATGCCCTCCCTCACTATCTACTATTAGGTTTTCCTGAACACCCAGCTCTTTAGGAAGCCTCTCAGGCTAAATCTCACACGTGATTTTCAAGTTTTCTCAAAATACTAAAGAATCTTTAATCAGGACTCCTCCCCTCCTTTTGCATCAGAATGTCTCTGGGGATTAGATTTTAAGTGTTATCACCACAAAAAAATAAATTTTATGAGGTCATGCATATGGAAATTAATATAATTTGGCCATTTCACACCATACACATATTTCAAACATATTGTACACAAGTGTACACAATTTTTGTGAATTAAATTTTTTTTTAAAAGTAATAGATGCCCAGTTTAATGACTGTGGAAACTACACAAGTGAAAATGGCTTGAATTAACATTTCTTCATTAGAAAGATAGAAGGTGATGACAGACTGGTATGTCCTCCACAAGACTCAAGTTTTTGATAGCAAATAATGTGCTTTATTCATGATTGAATCACTCATATCTAATCTAGCATGATCATGAAATTCAGAAGGTACTCAATATCTGATGAATTAATCACAGAATATCTTGGATGTAACTTAATATGAAATTAAAGAATTATTTTCTCCCATCTGTTACACTCTTTAATTACACCATCAATAGTTTCCCTTCTTTAAACTTTTATCTTTGTGGGGAGTATAGCTATAGTTGGTTACAATATGTCATTCTCAGTAAAATACACTGACATTATAGAGTTTGAATCAAATAAATACAAATGGAAAAAGAAAGGGGGTGATTCAATTCTAAGACTATCTCACCTTCCAAATACAATCACCACTTAGCCAATGATAAAATACAAAACCACAGTACAATAACTGAATAAAAATCCACCAAGAATTGTAACAGGTGGAAAGATACACCACCTCAAGGTCCTAGAAAAACAAGAACAACCCCAATCCAAAGTTAGTACAAGGAAGGAAATTATAAAGATCAGAGCAGAAATTAATGAAACTGAGACTAAAAAACATACAAAGAATCAATGAAGCAACGAGCTGGTTCTTTGAAAGAATGAACAAAATAGGCAAACCGCTAGGTAATCTTACCAAAAGAAAGAAAGAAAAGACCCAAATCAATGCAATTGGAAACGAAAAAGTTCATCTGGGAGGCTGAGGCAGGAGAATTGCTGTGAGTTCGATACCAGCCTGGACTACACAGTGAGTTCAGGCCAGCCTGAGCTACAGGGCAAGAACCTGTCTCAAAAAAAAAGGTGAAATCACAACAGACACTGTCAAAATCCAAATTACAGCAAATCCCTAATTTATGAACATTCGAAGTGTAAACTTTCACAGACATAAACAGACCTCGCATTATGAATATTCCTAGATCCAAACAAATCATGGAAGAAGCTCACGTGTCTGTCAGACATTATCACAGTTGTGCTGCTGTGTGCTTACTGTACAGTGTGATAATGTATAGTAGCACAGTGCTCAATCAGAGTCCAGGATGTCTGAATCCAAGAGGAAAAGCAGTAGTGATGTGAAGGGGACTGCTAGGAAGTGCAAAGCAATACACATTGTGTATCTGTGTCATAGGTGTATAAGATGAACTTTATCAGACTTAGGAATGAATCCAACTTATGAACGTTCTCCCAGAACTAAGTTGGGGACTTACTCTATCAGTAACTAATTTCAGAATACATGTTCTAAACATAAATTTGAAAATTCAGAAAAAAATGAACAAACTCCTAGATATATATACGAATTACCAAAACTGAACTAAGAAGATATAAAAACCTTGAACAATTCAATAAAAGGAAATGAAACTGAAATAATAAAAAAACTACCTATTAATAAAAGTCCAGGGCCAGGGATTTAGCTCAGTGGTTCCACCGCCTGCCTCGCAAGCACAAGGTCCTGAGTCCAATCCCCAGTACTAAAAAAAAGTCCAGGTTCTGACTGTTCTACTGACAATTTACACAAGAACTTTAGGGAAGATCTAATATCAACACTGCTCAAACTCTTTAAGGAAATTGAAAGGGACTAAGTACTCCCAAAGTCATTCCTGGAAGCTAGCATTACACAGACTCCAGAACCAGAAAAGCACCAAACTAAAAAACAGAATTACAGGCTTTAATGAACATAGATGCAAAAATCTTCAACAAAGATACAGTACTAGTAAACAATGCAACAAATTATCAAAAAGATCATATATCATGAGCAAGTAGGATTCATCCAAGGGATGCAGGGATGGTTCAATATATATATATATAAAGAAATGTAATACACCACATAAACAGAAGCAAGGATAAAAATCATATGATCATCTCCAACTGACACAGAAAAACCCTTTGACAAAATCAAACATCCATTCATGATAAAAATTCTGAAGAAAATAAGTACAGAAAGACCTTATCTCAATATGATAAAAGCCATTTATCACAAACCAGTGGCCAACATCTTATTAAATGGGGAGAAGTGGAAAGCTTTCCCTCTAAAATCAGGAGCAACACAAGGATGGATGTCCTCTACTTCTGCTGTTGCTCAACACAGTTTCCAAAACATTAGAGCAATCAGGCAAGAGAAAGAAATAAAAGTGCTATGTACAAGAAAGGAAAAAGTCAAATTACCATAATTTTCAGATGACAAAATCCTCTATACACAGCAGACCTAAAAAATGCCACAAAAGATTCCTAAAATTAATAACCAAATTCAATAGTGTAGCAGGATACAAAGTCAACACATAAAAATCAACAGTGTTCCTGGGGCTGGGGATTTAGCTCAGTGGTTCTGCTGCCTGCCTCACAAGCAGGAGGTCCTGAGTTTGATCCCTGCTACCCAAACAAACAAAGTGTTCCTGTACACCAATAATAAACTCACTGAGAAAGAAATTAGGGAAACAATACCATTCACAAAAAAATTAAATACTTAGGAATTAACCTAACCAAAGGAGTGAAAGACTTCTACAACTAAAACTACATTTCTCTGAAAAAGGAGACTGAAGAGGACACATCAGAAAATAGGAAGATATCCCCTGTTCTTGGATAGACATAACCAATACAGTCAAAATAGTCATATATCTAAAACTGATATAAAGATTTAATGCAATCCCAATCAAAATATTAATAGCATTCCTCACAGAACAGAGAAAATAATACTACAATTCATATGGAAACAGAAGAAACCTGGAATGCCAAAAGCAATCCTAGCCAACAAGAGCAAAGCAGAAGGCATAACAATCCAGAATTTAAAGTTATACTACAAAGCCACAGAGATTAAAAAAAAGAAAGCAAGATATTGGCAAAAAATAAATAAAACAATACAAAACAAAAGAACACAGACAAATGGATCAATCAAACAGAATAGGGGATGCAGAAACAACTCCAGGCACATTCAGCTACCTAATCTTTGACAAAGGGGCCAAAACCATCCTGTAGGAAGGACAGCCTCTTTAACAAATGGTGCTAAAAAAACTGGCTATCCACATTTAGAAGATTGAACTTATACCTGTATCTCTCACCATGTACTCAACTAAAATTAGATCCAATATCTAAATGCTAAAAAAAGAAACAATCTGCTGAAAGATAAAATAGGTAAAACTCTTGAAGATAGGTGTAGGCAAGGACTTTGAACATAATTCCAACTGCACAAGAAATAATACCAAGAATCAACAAATGGGATATCAAATTTAAAAGCATCTGCATAACAAAGAGAACAATTAATGGAGTGAACAGATGACGTACAGAATTGTAAAAAAAAAAAATTGCCAGCTATTCCTCAGATAGATCTAATATCTAGAATACACAAAAAACTCAAAGAAAATTAGAACCGCCAAAATAAAAGACTCAATTACAAAATGGGAAACTGAAATGAATACTTCCCAGAAGTAGTACTTCTAAGTACAAATTGCCAATGAACACATGAAAAAAATGTTTAGCATCTTTGGCAATTAGAGAAATGTAAATTAAAACTATACTGAGATTCTATCTTCAGAAAGAATGGTTGTCATCAAGAAATCAAATAATTACAAATACTGATGAGGCTGCATGGAAAAGTGAACACTCATACACTTTTGGAGGAAATGTAAACCAGTACAACCATTATGGAAACCAATATGGAGATTCCTCAAAAAACTAAAACTAGAACTTCCATTCAACCCAGCTATTCCCCTTCTAGGTATCTACCTGAAAGATTTACAGACATCATATTACAGTGATACATGCATACTCATGTTTAGAACAGCACAATTCGGGGCCAGGGATTTAGCTCAGTGGTTCCGGTACCTGCCTCACAAGTGCAAGGTCCAGAGGTACCAAAAAAAAAAAAAAAAGAACAGCACAATTCACAATAACTAAAACCTAGATGCAGTCTCTATGTCCATCAACAGAATGGATTTTTAAAAGGTGGTATTTATACACAATGGAGTACTCTTCTGCCATGAAGGTTAAATCAGTCATTTGTAATAAAATGGACGCACCTAGAGACAAAAATGTTAAATGAAATAAATCAGAGCCACAAGCTTAAATATCACGTTTTTTTCTTATGTGAGAAGAAAAAAATAAAAGATAAATAATAGGAAGTAGGGAGATAGATCTTTTGCAAATGGGAAGGGGACCAAGAGATGACGGAGAGAGGAAGGGTATTAAAAAGAAAAGGATTGGGCCGGGGATTTAGCTCAGTGGTTTTGCTGCCTGCTGTGCAAGTGCAAGGACCCGAGTTCAATCCCCAGTACCAAAAAAAAAAAAAGAATTAACATGTGTTATGTATAGATACCCACTCCTCATGAGGAATGTACTACTATATCTACTATATAATACTACTACATATGTGGTAATAAAAATAAAATGAAATGAAAATAAATAAATAAAAAGAGAATAATGTCTTTCACAGCCCTGTAACCAGACTCATCCTATCACAATGTTCCTACATACACAAACAATGTTAAACAGAAAAAGGAAAAAAATTGTTTTGGCAACTTATAAATCTGAGACTCATTTCTGGAGAAATATTATATTGCTCTCTGAAACTATCAACCAATCACTAAGATTACAGTATCAACAGGTGTGCGACTAAAGGCCTAGCCTAAACACGTGCTTCCCATAGCCCACTTGAGTCCTCCAGGAAAGCATAATGAAATTTCAAATCTATCAAATCAACCTGAAAAACAATTCTTATTTTCATTTCACATGCCATTGCTCCTGCCACTATCCAGACAGACAGCAAGTCCAGAGATTCGAAGACATCAAAATGAATATTTTTTTTTAACCAAAACATCTTGTAGTACAAATTTTAAAAATAAAAGCAATTATCAAAAGTACTATACAAATAAATGATGAGGTAAATCATTGGAAAATTCTTGGACTGAAACATCAAGAAACCCTAAAATAAGTAAATATATACAGATTTTTATTACCTCAAGCTGTATTATTTAACAATCCTTCACAATGTTAGGCAGTCATCCAATTACCCAGAAACTTTCAAACTGCCATAAACAAATCCCAAGTATTCCTCTAGGTAAAAAGAATTCTCTTTTTCCTCAAAGAGAAGATTTAAAGAATTCTGACCAACATGAAAAAGACAAATCTTTTATATATTTACATGATATAGTCCAAGGTATGCTTAACTTGTTAACTTAAAAGCTTATGTTTTAAAATAGCGAAGCAAATTTTATAAAATGATTTTTATTCAAACTTTACATATATCTTCAACCAATGTTGTCTTATTACTGAACCACCGAAAGGTATTCTATAATGGAATAATCTTTACTTCCATTTCAGTTATTTTGAGAAACAAAATTTTGGGGGGGGGAAGGAGTTAACTGGGAATTGAACCCAGGACCTTCACCTTCACATGGAGTTATATCCTTAGCCCTTTCTTGTTTTTTATTCTGAGACAGGGTCTTAAATTACCCAGGCTGGGCTTGAATTTTCAATCCTCCTGCATTGGCCTCCCAGACTGCTGGGATTATAGATATGTGCTACACTCCTGGTTACATTTTAAAATCCACATACCATAATACAACTGAAAATGTTTCTTGCAAATCAAGAGATTTAAGTCAGAATCTCTTGGCAGATTGGCTGCCTAGTCTCCCACCCACCTCTCTCTCCAAAGCTCTCAGAAGCACCTGAGGCCTCTCCATGTGTTTCTGTTCTAAGGCTCCCTCTTCCCCAAGGCAAGCACCCATCTTCCAAGGACCTGTATGGAGGACTAGGCACAGGAGCCCAAGCTATCCAGAATGGATCCACTCCTGAGTACAGTCAGGATGGCAGTGACAGATTTAGTACCAGTCACTTCTCCTGGTCACCTATCATCTGCTAGGACAGTTGGGTTGTTTTGGTTTTTTGTTTTTGGTTTTGGTGGGGATTTTTGTTTTTGTTTTTGTAGTTCTAGGGATTAAATCCAAGGGCCTCATGCATGCTAGGCAAATGCTCTACCACTGAGCTATACATCCCCAATCTACTTTATTTTATTTTTGAGACAGTCTCACAAAGCTGCCCAGGTTGGCCTTGAATTTGCAATCCTCCTTCCTCCACCTCCCAAGTAGCTGGGATTACAGGTATGTGCTATTCCACCCGGCTGGACAGCTGGTTTAAGTATACACTAAGATCTTCATAAAGTAACTACAGATTGAGCATCCTTAATCCAAAAATCTAAAACCTGAAATGCTCCAACATCCAAAACTATTTCAGCACCAACATATGATGCCACAAGTAGATAATTCCTCACCTGACACCTCATGTGACAGTGCACAGTGGAAATGCAGGTGCACTAAAAATATTGTATAAAATTATCTTCAGCCTCTGTATATAAGGTGCACATGAAACGTAAGCTCTACTTCTCTAAAATTAAGATTTAAAATATGAAAAGCTTTGAAAAGATTAAAATGACTTAAGGAATAATTTTTAGAAAAACATTGGTTTCATGTGCTTTACTATAAATTAAAACACAAAAGTAAGATAAATGCAGTAGGAATTTGAGGTGATAACGTAGGACTTCTATTAGATTAGGAGCTTGTAAAACAAGCCCAGTTATCATGTTTGCACCCTTAGCACCTGGCACAGTATAGGCACTCAATACTGTGCTCAAAGTAAATTCCTAAATGCCTAGATGAGTTAGGAAAAGAAGGCTTTATAGAGCAAATGGACTGGTGAGCACAGGCAAGGAAGACGAAGAGCAAATAAACAGGATTTTGAATGAGCAGAGTGCTTGGCAAGATGGCCCTCACTAGACTAGAGTATTCCATATAGTTTCATACTGGATATGGTAAAAGACAAGACAGACCTGGAAGACATCAAAAGTAGACAAGTGGTATTTTAAGATTCATCAAAAAAACAGTAAGTAACTGAGTTGGAATAGAAAGAAACTCATTAAGCATTCTAACTAAAAAATGAAAACCAATGCTCACCCTGGGAGGCTGAGGCAGGAGGATCCCAAGTGTGAACCCACTCTGGGCAACTCAGCAAGATCCTGTTTCAAAATTTTAAAAACTAAAAATAAAAAAGGGGTGAGATATAGCTTAGTGCAAGGACCATGGGTTCAAACCCCAGCACAAGGGGGGGGGGTAATATCTATTATCTCCATAATATCCATTAATATCTATGCTCCAAATGCCCATCCACTGGAGAATGGATAAAAAAGATGTGGGGTTTTTTTAGAAAATGGAGTACTACTCAGCCATAAAGAATGAGAAACTAGAGACATTTAAAACTAAATGGATGCACATTGAGGCCAAACTCTTAGGTGAAATAAATAGGACATGCATGTGTAAATACCAAATAGTTTCCTTGGTGTGACAAACTGAAAGTGTAAATAAGGATCAAAATGTATAATGGATAATATGAAATAGGAAGGAAAGGTCTAAAGGGGTAGGGGAAGTGGGACAGGGGAAAGGAAAGAAGGGAAAGGAAAAATGATGAGAAAAGGAAAAAATGGAAACAAAGTCTTTGTAAATAAAGAGGGCTGGAGGGGGTGAAGGGAGGGCAGGGGAATGGGGAAAAAATAAGAACCAAGATGCATCATGTACAGGTACAAGTTCCCAATGATGAATGTAACTGTATCGTATACCTAAAATGTACCAATAAACTTAATGGGGAAAAAAATCTACGCTGACTAAATGGCCATGGGTACCAAAAGGATTGTCAAATTAAAGCACAGAGATCAAGTTTTTGCTTTCTTTAGTCCCTTATTTGGTTTCCCTGAACATAAGAAAGTATAGAAAGTGACAAAAATAGAGCCTAAGAGATAAAAATGATTTGGTTTATTGGGTTGGGTGGCTGGCTGTTTCTAAATGTTTGTAATTTGTGACAACATGAAGCTGGCTTCCATACATCTATGCTTCTCTGCTGCTAACCCTTTCCTGATATTTAGTCTATCATAAAGGATATATATTGCCCAGGATAAGTTAGGTATCTTCAAAGATAAAGCACAACAGAAAATTATTTTTGCCTATAGCCACAAAACATGTGATATATCTATAAATGCTAGGGTCATTAAAATAAAAATAAAATATAAAATAAAATGGCTGGGAAGTGTAGCTTAGTGTGAAAGCTCTGGGTTCAGTCTCCAGTACCTAAATAAATACCTAAATAAATACACCAATAAATCACTTTTTAAAAAGGTTGCATACAATTTGCTCTGAGACTCATTCAAATGAGTCACATCAAAATACGTACAAGCAGATAACAAGTTTTACCAAGATTTTGCAAAAAAACCCCGATATTAGACGTTCATTTGGGGCGGGGGGAGGAATCACAGCAGCTGCACCTAGAGGTTAATGTTCCCATCAGAGTTCATAAGCTTTTTAAAAACTGTCTAAAAGCCAAAACTAGGCATAAATTTAGACAAATGAGAGATGAAGGTAAGTGCTCAGAATCAGAAGAGAGCTCCTAAAAGACAGATGAAAGAAACACAAACACCATGGTTCCTGCTACAAACAAATTTCAAGTCTCAAACTGAAGAGATGCTACCTACATTATGGTTGGTTTTGTAGTGCTGTATTACCTTGGGAATATGAGGACCCTCTTTTTAGTAAATCATCAAACTCTGCTGTAAATAAAAATAAAAATTGTTCATTTACGCTTGTTATGAAGGCAATATGAAATATTACCCTTGAGGAATCAGCATTGTCAAGAGTCAGAAAGTTTAAAAACAAAAACAAAAATCCACCATAAATGTTTTTCTCATCAAAGCAATATCTAGCAATTTAAAATAGCAGTTGAAAAAATTAACGATACTTGCTTACGTAGCAAGTACTTTAGACCTGTATTTAAAATAGCAATACAAGTCTATTAAAGTAAAAGAATACAAGCTAATAACTCACTATGACATTAAATAACAATGGATATAGAATCACTTAACTAGCCTTATTTTTTTAAATCATCAACAGCTTTTTAAAAATATATAATCATGCTGCTCCAACTTGCAAGGAGCAAAACTCCTATATTAAAAAAAGAAATATCTAAAAATGTTACTGTATAATTTCTTTCTCACTTGAAAACTCATTTTAGTAATCTGTATACAGTTATGAATAGAATAGACAATAGGCCTTTGTTTTCTACATTAATACATACCCTAGAGGCCCTACTCATCTTCCGATTTGGCTACTCTGTGCTGTTTTTAAGCATCACAAAAAAGCAATACTGTCCAACATCTGCCCCAAAGTCCAAAATGTCCCCCCAAAGACCTCTGACAGACACATCAGAAATAGGACAAAAGAGAATAACATTCCAAATAAAATTTCTGTACAGAAATGAAAATTTTAGACTTTAACTAAGCACCTTCCAACCACAAAACAATCACTTCTAAAGGAAAACATTTTCTGGCATTCTTCCCAGAACTGATTTTTTTGTTTGTTTGTTTGTTTGTTTTACCTTATATGCCATATTTACCACTTACTGTTACAAAATATTACAAGATTCTATCCTCCTAGCTCAAGTAATATATTACTAAATTAAAAATACAACAGGTATAGACTAAATTAACAATATAAACTGTATGTTGTGGCACTAAACAAAATATGTGGATGTGCAAAACATAGTACAAGTATTTGGAAGTGAACATTCAACCACTAGGTGTATAAGGATTACTAATGTTAATTTCTGACAATAACAAAAGTAGGCAGGGAAAAAAAGAAGACCTAATTTTCAAAACAAGACAGGGAAGGCAAAAAATAAAAGAGAAATTCATAAATTTGTGAAGCTCCATTGAAGCCTACTCTAATTTCTCCTGTAAAGTAAAAGAGCAAAAATAATAACCAGAATATATAAAAGACCTGGGAATTTCAGGTAGGCTTCCTTATCCACATGTTACTTAAAAGAAAAACTCAAATTAATGCCTCTAGAAAAAGTAAACATTTGAAAGACCACTTAGAAAAGCAAAAGAGAGAAGAAATATAAATACTGACAGACACAGCCTAAATTTATATATGAAGAATGCTTACTAGTCATCCCTGCTTAGTAATACAGAGCACAAGCCACAGGAACTCCTTCTTCATTGGTAGGTAATAACAATACCTCTATAAAGACATTCACATTAGCAATAGAGAAGCCACTCCTTCATGTTTAGCACTCTTTAGTCATAAAAACAACGTTACCTAGCCTGTCAAACAACAATTTAGAATCAACCCCCTAAAAAAGAACCGCATCAGCTCAGAGATTTAAGTCACAAGCAATTGTAAATTAGAAAGTTAGAAAAATTACTTCCTCTCCTCCTTCACTGATTTCCCAGCTTCCACTTTATCCCAATCCGATCACTTCATCCAAAGTCAGACAAATCCTTTACTAAGGCAAACAAAATGAAGTCTCTTCTCCCAACAGAGGGCCGTTCAATGGCTTCCCCCTGCCCTTGGCTTTAAAATCAAAACCTTTAACAAATCTCGCAAGACTTTTCACAGTTTGTCTCTTCTGAAGCCTCAATTCACACAAGTGAACTTCTTTCTTTAAACACGAAACTCTCTCAGGCCATGATACATTTGGCTATTCTAAACCCAATCTCCTTTTAATGGGCGAAACAATGGACAGGAGCAAAACACTGAGAAAATGCTTGGAAACGCTGGCTGTGCTTTGAATGTTTGGCCCCTCCAAAACTGCTGTTGGAATTTAACTGCCAATGCCAGGTACCAGGAGCGGGGAGAGGGGCCCGGTGGGAGGCCATGGAGTAACGCTGTCCTAAAGGGCTTTCTGGACTGGGCTCTTCCTCTCTCTCTGGGTCACGGGAGGATACGGTACGAAAGCCCGGATGCTGCCACTCTGATACTGGAATTCTCATCCTCCAGAATTACGAAAGAATAAATTCCTGTCCTTTATAAATTATCCAGTCTCAGGCTATTGTATTATAGCTACACAAAATTAATCTAAGCAAAGCTGAATAAAAGTTATCAGTTGGCAGAATTTTAAAAAGGTGCCAAATAATCACCTCTAATTTACAAATAGTTCTTAAACTACTGAGAACACTATCTGACTGTATTAGTAAGTTTTCAAAATGCATGTATTTACTATTGTCTCCACTCTCATAAAACTACTGCTCTCTAAACTCAAAGAATTAAGGAGTAGAGGGAAGTAAAAAAATTAATATTATGTGCATGAACCAACTCCCCAACATGAATGTAACCATTATGTACTGCAAACATGTACTAGTGAAAATTTAAAAATTAAAATTAACCACCACCTGCATCGCAAGGACAAGGTCCCGAGTTTGATCCCCAGTACCAAAAAAAATTAAATTAAATTAAATTAAAATCAGTTAAGCTTCTTTTCTTTTTTCTCGGCACCAGAGACTGAACTTAGGACCTTACACTTGCAAGGCAGGCGCAGTGCCACTGAGCAAAGTTCCCAGCTCAAAATCAGTTAAGTTTCTATGGTATATTTATATTACCTTTCCTTCTAATAAAGAAAAAGTTACCTAATTTGCTAATTACTTCATAAGGAACAAGGGAATACCTTTAAACTTAGTAATCTTTCTCTAAAAATCCCTAAGTCACAGTAACATGAACATGCACCCTTTTCCCAAAACCCAGAGAAATTCAACTAAAAACTTCAGAAAAACATTCTAAATCAAGTAAATATCTGAATCTAGTTCATAGTTCTTGGCCTCTTGCTTAAAAAGTAAAAATCTTATTTGTAAAAGTCACAGTTGTCCATTTTTGTAATTTTTTATTAGTACATGTTTGCAATACATAATGAATACATTAATCATGGGGAATACACACACACACACACACACACATATTTGCATTTTATTCCTTTATTTCCACTTTATCTCTCCTCACTTCCTTTTCCCTCAATTCCTAGATCCCCTTCTCATCTGCAAAAGGTCCATCTAACACCTTTTAACATTTATCAAAGTTGTTTGAGATGTAGTCTTGTCTAGATATCATAAAAGAAAAACAGCAATAATAAAATTATTAATAATATCAAATTATTAACACTAACATATTTTTATTAATATTACAAAGTGAAATATTTACTATAAACCTTTCATGTTTACAATTTTAAAACATTTCCTTCAAACCTAGCTTTATTCTTTGCCTTCTGAACTGAAAGAAAAAAAATTTTTCTCCAACACTTTAATAGTCTTGCTATATTAATATTATTAAAAATTTAACTAAAAGACAATTTTGTTAATTACCACAAAAATATTTTTAAATATTTATCTCAATGGATTATTCTGCACATAACAATATAACAAAGCATACATACTGTAGATGATAGCTTTTAGTATATTATTCATATTTTTCTGCATAGTAAAGAAAATAGTTTTCAAATAATAAAAAAGCAGCATGATAAATGAACACAATCAAGGGTCAAAGTTATAGCAGAACATAATCTAGACTAGCCTCCTACAGAAACCTTAAATATATTACTTTTACTAACTTCACGAATATAACATTAATATAACTTTATTACAACTTTTATCAACTTCATTAATATAACTTTCACTTGACATGTCACATGTTCTTCAACAATAATCAGTAAGTTTTACTGTTTAGGTAAACGATAAACTAAATCTTAATACACCAACTACCTTCTTAAAACAATGAAGTCAGAAAAACTGTTTACTAAGAGTTCAAGGAGTGTTTTATATTTAGGAATATGACATAAAATAGTGGAAAAGTAGAACTGAAGAACTAATCACTTTTAAATCCAATGGTGGAAGAGAGTTAATAAACTGATAATCTGCATGTGTTCCTACTGTCCCCCTTGCCAAAGAGCCATCCTTACCTTTTCTGTATTATTCCAATTTTAGTACATGTGCTACCTAAGCAAACATGTTGCTTATATTGTAAATAAAATTAATGTTTGAAAAGAATTTTGTGATTTTTTTTATTTACCCCCAGTATTCCACTACTTCTTTTATATCCTACCACACAGAAATGTTTATATTCATCATTCTCTTTAAAAAAAGTCACAGAACTATTTATATAATAATTAGGGCTGTTTATAAGGCAAAAAATTCATATTAAGTGGCCCACTGACAGTACTAAAATAAGACTGAAAGAAACTCAAATGTGAAGGCCCTTTCTTTCAAGTAAAAACTTTTGGAATATCGAAAACTAAGTAAGGGCAATTTTTTTCAGTCTGGTCTACACCCAGCATGGAAGCCTGAGACATATATGTATTTGTATAGGACAAAATTAAAGAATTCAGACACAGATACGGACTTTAATAACAATAATAATGCTCCCTTTTCATACTCAATGTACTTGTGCACTGAGGAGATAAGGACAGAGAGACAAGGTGAAGTTGAAGGGACATGGGGAACAACTGCATCCATCAGACCTATTCTGTTAAGTAGCTGGCTGGGGGGTGACTCAGGGATCAATAATTCTAATCCCTGACCTTCTACTAAAGCTGAAAACCAGTTCCTGGTGGAATTTACACACCCTCTCCCCATTTATCACTTACACACCCAGCTGCTCCAATTTCTAATGAAGAACAGTTTTGCTTTTCAGAGTCAAATGAAGAGGGGAGGAAAAACTGTAATAAAAGTTAGGACCCAACAGGAACTTACATATCTACAAGTAGGAAAAACCTTACGTCTGATGAAGAGAAAGACAGCTATAGGCTGATGAGAATTATATCCCAAGGTATCACGAGTCTAAGACTTCAGCCTTTAATATTAGCAATTTTTAAATAAAAATAAGCAAATTATATAGTACCTACCACCTAAGGAGAGGTGTAGGGGTAAATTAAGCAAAAAGGCAAGAGCACTGGTATAAATAAAGAAAATTGGTTTTAGCAAACCAAATTTTTTTTCTGCTTTAAGTGTTTTAATTTTCCTTTAGAAGCTATTTCACTCATTTTTGTAATTATATCATATACTAAAAAAGAGAAAAATAATGGGACCAATTAAAAGGAAGAGAAGTAACAGCAGCTGGGAATTTAAATGAGAAATGGGAAAAAGGACCCACAGTGAGGACTGGCATGGGAATGAGGGCAGGGTCAAAAATCATTTAATCTTTTTAAGAGGTGTGCACTACTATCATAGGAGATGTGGAAATAATAAGCATATAAAAAAGAAAGGGTTTTTTTAAAAAAAAAACCAGAAGTACCAGATACTGTCTATTCTATTTCTGCTTCTCTATTTATTTTGCCACTGAACCCTGACATTACAGAATCAGTTTTCTTTACTGGCGGAACATGTCCAGATCGCTAAACTAAAAGATGAGGCTGAGAAGAATAGACTCCTTTGCGAGTCAGTCGTGTCCTATGTTTTCTGTCAGCTGTGACCTGCAGGTGATGGGTCTGTCCCTCCATTTGACATGTGTTAATATCATTTTGAGTTCCCATGGAAAACACACACAAACACACATGGAGTTATGATGTCCAACATTTCAATGTTCATTTTAGGCTAGAATTACTATTCCTCATTTATGTTACGGCCAATACCAATACCTATAATCTGTATCTCTGAAGGCAACAAGAAATACAGAGCAATGGTTTTCAAATTGTGGGCTCTGCACAACCTCTATCAAAGTCACCAAAATGGTAATTTCTGGGCCCATTCTAAACCACTAAATCAAATTCTCTGAAGATGTGTTGTTCAGCTGGGACTCTGCATCTTTAAAAAGTGCTGTTTTGTTTTGTTTTTTTGTTTGAGATAGAGACTCTCTATTGTCCAGGCTGCCTTGGATCTCTCAATCTTTCTGCTTCTGCCTCCCAAATTACTGGGATTATAGGCGTGTGCCACCACTCCCAGCTTGTTTTCATATCCAGAGATACATAAAAACAGACTCTATAAATTTATGTGTAGAATTAAGTAAGAATTTTTTAAGCATGAAACACTGTAATATAAAGCAGATCCTCAGTAATAAAATGCTCTTTCTGGGAATAGAGAAAATGGGAGACATTTTATCCTTAGAAAGTACTATATACTTATGAAGTGGCTTTCCATTCTGGATTGGTATTTTCATTTGTTAAGGCAAAAGGGGTTAATTGATAGAAAACCTTTATTAAAGGTAGATTATAGATAACCCTTAAACAGGACAAGCTACTTTAAATAAGTCACGGAGTTTGTGAAAAAAAATCATTTTAATATTGATATACTAAGTCTTTAAACTTAAAAATTAGAACAGATATTATTCTTTCAAATTACATATAGTCCATATACCTGGGGGATCACTTCCAGGACCCCACTGAGGATACTAAAATCTACAGATGCTCTAGCCGCTTAAATGAAATAGTATGGTATTTGTATATAACCAAGATGCATCATCCTGCACACTTCAAATCATCTCTAGACTTGTCATACCTACAAAATACAAATGCTATGCAAATAGTTGTTATGCTAGATCATTTAAGTTACAATGACAAGGGGGAAAAAGTCTGTAGATATTTAGGACAGATGCAATTTTTTTTAAAAAATATTTTCAATGCCAGGGATTTAGCTCAGTGGTTCCAGCGCCTGCCTTGCAAGTGCAAGGTCCTGAGTTCGATCCCCGGTACCAAAAAACAAACAAAAAAAATATTTTCAAGTCTTTATAGATTAAGCGTCACTGCCATTTTGATACTACAATCTACAGGAGGACAAAATTTCTTTTCACTATTTTTATAATCTTAAAAATATCTTATTTAATCTTTACAACAATCCTAAAGGATAAACAGTAACAGATATCATTATCCTACCCAACTCCTACTCTAGATTTTTAATATGAGTAGATTCACAGCTGCACCAAACAAGATCTTAGAATTATCTTTTCCAGTACAACAGCTACAATTGAGAGCAAAATAAAAGTTCTTTGGCCCTATGTGAGATTGATTCAGTAGGACTAAACTGGAGCCTAAGAATCTGCATTTTTATCCAAAGTGATTGTAATGCTAGGATATCCTCAAATTAGTTTGAAAACAAGCCCACCTGAGTTCCAGGGAGATGAACTAATTAAGGTATTACACAGAAGAGCTGAGATTCAATCCTAGACTTTTCTCAGTTTCACCATCAACTATTCACAAAATGAGATTTAGAAAGTTCTGCGTTCAACTAACATGAATTATGTATTAATAAATTTTCATGAACTATTAATAAAAGGTTTCACCAAGGTGAACTCTGAAAACTGCTGAACAGTTTAGATGATGCGATGTTAACATGTATTCCAAGAAAACATGATACTCAAAACAAGACAGTCACTCTTTTTTCCTAGTATCTTAAACTAAGAAAAACAGAAATGATGTCATACTAGTCAAGATCACTACACAAATAACCTCAACGAGTCCATACGATTCTATGAAGTGGTTATTATTTCTGCTCATTTTCTGGATACAGAAGTTGAAGCCTGGCAACTTGCTAAGGAATACAAAGTTAAGTGCTCAGGCCAGAACTAAAGTTAAGAGCTGAGCTCTTACCTACAGTTATATACCACGGCCTATCACTAGGTCCTCTTATTCAATGCCCTAAGCAATAAAATTGTGACATAGTATTCTCCATGATCTTCCATTTGCTCTTAGGTCACCAAGAACTTTGTCCAGTTTTTGCTTCATAAGAATCAATCATTCACCTCAGCCTCTCCCTCCCTACTATATTAGCACACATCATTCTCCTTGCCCTACTGCTACCACATTACCCCTCTGCAATCCATTTTATCTGCTGATCTCAATGGCTTCTCTTGGGTGTCATTATGAATAACGACCTCTATCCTGCAAACTATGTTGCTGCGGGTCGTGGCACTATGTAATGAGGTAGTCTGGGCTAAAAAGCCCTTGGTTAGGAAAAACGTTTTTTTTTTAAATCATAATCAATTGATTTGGTTTTCTTATGGAATACTAGTAATTGTTAAATTCTGCCATTTCCTATTTTCATGACATCTTTTGAATTACCTGTGTGTGCACTTAACTTTCACCATCATCTGCTGTTTCACTGTATAATTTCAGTTGTATAACTTCAACTGTATAATTTTATATCCCTGCTGTTTTCACATCAGTTGCTGACTCTACATAATACCATTTCATATGGAATTCACAGGGTCTATTTTAGAGATTCATACTTGCTTCCCCTATTATCTTCACCAATTTTCTGACATCACCAGTTTTTCCACTTGCTCTAGACTTTAGCTATCCAATACAGAGGCCATTAGCCAAATGTGGTTACTGAGCCTTAGAAATGTGTCCAATTGAATTGAAATGTGCCTGAAGTATAAAAATACACTGACTTTCAAAGGCATAGGACAAAAAGGTTCTCATTAATAATTTTCATACTGATTATAGGTTGAGATATTTTGAATATACCATGCCAACATACATTAAAATTAATTTCACTTTTTGAAATGTGTCTCCTAGAAAATCTAAAATTTCATTCTGTGGCTCACATTTATGGTGCATTATACTTCTTGTGCAGCACTATTTTAGACAAACTCCATCCTTCTAAGCTTGATTGGCCCAAAACTCTCATTCTAATACAAACACCATATGAGATTCAGACAGAGTGTAATATACCCACTCAATCTACCCTATCTGTCCAGTCATCTCCTCAAAGCTGTATTACTTCATCTTATTTTTAAAAAAGATTCAAAACAATGTTGCACCACAAATAATATATGTGTGCATTTGAAGGAACACATCTGAAAATGATTCCATAAATGAATGTTTCCAAAGTGGGAACTACAAGTTAGGTATCAAATAAATGGATTATTCAAAGGTACATAAGCCACTCTACCTACTCTACAAATCTCTACTAGGAAATTATTCTCTGGAACTTTTCTTATTGTCTTCCCTCCTGTGTTCTCAAACAGTATCTCTAAGAAGATAAGGGCATGGTTATCTCTAACAAAGAAAAATTTAGGAACGACAGAAATATTAGAACTTCTATTACATATATATTTATATATATAAATATATATGTAAATATAAATATATATATATATATATCTTGCATTTAAGATGCAAGATGCTAGGAGTTAGAAAATATTAAGGTGGGGAGACATCCTGATTTTCATAAAGTATGCATTTAACAGTTATCTGCCACAAACCTTGTTCAACCAGATAACCTGGGGACAGTGGTGGATGATTCAGACTCTGACCATGGTCATCTAGTAGCATTTCTGTCAAGGAAAGAAATCAAACCAATACTTCTTAATTGTATGAGACAAGAAATGCATCAGTGACAACTATCCTGAATTTGTAGAAGTGGCAGCGATAAACCAAAACATCAGAAGAAAAACCATGGCAGTCTGTTTCTGTCAGACTGAAAAAGAAGAAAAATGTCCGTTGAGAAATAATCTGAAAATATGACTTCCTTTTGACAGATGCAAACCTAGTTAGTGGGGCATATTTAAGTTAGCCATCAATCATTAAAATTAGTGGTTCCAGTGCCTGCTTTGCAAGGGCAAGGTCCCAAGTTCGATCTCCAATACCAAAAAAACCATTTTACTGTAGTAGAAAACATACATATCAGCCATGGATTCCATGTTTTCAATGTTAATTCAAAAAAAGAAATGGGAAGTAAATGATCAGGTTTGTTGCTATGTTGGGTTAAATAACTTGTATCAGAACAAGCAATCTTCACAAATGAGACTTCCTTATATAGTGGCCGCTGAACAAACTATTTTGCTCCTAC
This sequence comes from Heterocephalus glaber, assembly GCF_053883595.1. Taxonomy (NCBI): domain Eukaryota; kingdom Metazoa; phylum Chordata; class Mammalia; order Rodentia; family Bathyergidae; genus Heterocephalus; species Heterocephalus glaber. Next base: position 5,033,767 of record NW_028258191.1, read on the forward strand.
TTGTGTCAAAGACCAGTGGGGGAAAAAAGTTACATCATAAGGAATACAAGTGGGAAAAAGAAATGTGAACAAAATGTGCAGAAAAGTTAACAAGCAGACACAGTGAAAGAAACCAAGAAGATAATTTAAAAACAGCTCTTTAGATGACCTCAAAAAGCAAGAGACAAGCTTGTTTTTAATCAATTCATATGCCTCACTGCCAGTAGCTCTCAACCATCAGCAGTAACATGCACGACTATTCCATCAAGCGGCATGGGACAGTCCTACCATGTGATACAAGCCAGTGGATGGGACAGTCATGCATGTACCACCAGGGGTTCAAGCTGGCCAGAACGTGTTAAAATCTTCCCAGAGGGCTAAAGAGGGGCTGAGGCCTCAGAATATTTATACAATGAGTTTTCTATTATATACCTGCTCAAGTTTGCTAAAACTGAAAAGACAGTGGGAGGCCTAAGAGTAACTCTTCTACACTTCACTTGCTAGAGCTTACCCACAGCAGAATGCACAGCTTTCTCTTTTTCTCTCCCCAAAATATAGATATATGTACTGTAAACATGTATTTATAACTAGATACATAATTTATACATCATTTAAACGCAAAAACACCTAGGCTAGGTATTTTGTAAATTTTCTTATTTAAAGAAAACCCTGAGGATTTAGCTCACTGGTGCCCACTGCCTGCCTCGTAAGTGCAAGGAAGGTCCTGAGTTCGATCCCCAGGAAAGGGGCGGGAGCGGCGGGGGGGGGGGCAAGGGGAGGGGGGGGAGGGACCCTGACTTAAAATGCACGTCAAATTAAATTATATCTTGATGTCCCTTCAAATCCTTAGAATTTAAGTATTAAAATGGAAAGAAACTGATTAGCAGGAGGTATAAAGCTTATTAAACAATTTAAGTAGTATTGGTGTATTAGCTCACTGGCATATACTCAACAATAAAAAAAGAAAAATATGTCTCTTAACAACTATTTAATATCACAAAAGTCAACAGTTTTAGCACCAACATAGCAGGAAGGCTATGAGCAAAGATGAGGCCTGGTCACTGGAAAAGAAACTTGAATGTCAGAGAGTAATCATATTTTAATACTCAGAATATACAAAATATTATGAAAACACACCAAAAGAGCAAGAAGTGTCGTCTTCTGCCCTTCGGAAATCTGCAGTCCAATCCAAATACCAAATATATCCAAAATTTAGAAAATATTTAAAATAATTTGTGTGCTTAATAGCAGAAAAAGGAAATAAGGAATCTGAAGACCTAAAGGGATAAAAAGGGTTAATGAGAAAAGCCTTCATAGAAGAAGCAGTACATGAGAAAGAGTCTAGCTATATTTAGAAGGTATAAAAAGAAATATACAAAGAAGGATACTCAGGTAAAAAACGGCACATATGCAGAAAGCATTACATACTGAGAAGTAATGAAAAAGGAAACTCATCAAAAGGGAATAAAGAAAAAGGGGGTCTCCTTCATGATGTAGTCAGTGAATTAGAAAAAGTCAACGTAAACAGTTCTCAAAACTAAAAGACTCATGTCTTTGTCACAGACAATGTCTGTGGTATCCAGAGCCACGGCAGAGTGACCTTATCGGTTATTGGGCCTGGAGATATAAGGGATAAAGCCCAAATCTCCAATATTTAGTGCCAACTTCATACTGGATAGCCCACAGGGCATTACACAGACCAAAATATTGTACAAAATATGACACTGTCTCTGAAGACACAAGCATGCTAACAAGGAAAATGGCATGTTAAATTCAGCATTCTGGCAAAGGTATACTTTGTACTCAAAGACTAACTCAAAAAGGCAAATGTAGAGCAGAGATCTAAACCAACCTAAGCTTGTCTAATTCTCCAAATGCATTCCCCAAATATATACAATTCCTGAATTTCCCTCCACAATTTCAAAATATTACATTGAAACACACCCACATAAAAATGCGAGGGTCTTAAAATCATAGTGGATAATGACTTAAGCAAATTATGCAAAAAGCAAGGAAGAACAGTCACTGCCCCTCACAAATGATACAAAGTGAATTTTAACATTTTTACAAATAAAGCATATGTACAGCAAAACCTGCAGATATATAGATTGCTACAAGCAATTCTGAGCAATAAGTTACCAAACTGAACAAGGACAACTTTAGAAGTTCTCTAAGGGGCATAAAAGTAGGTGAATATTAAAATATTTTCTAACATTAAAGAATAAGGCAAAAGATCTTATTAAAAGTGCCTCTAAGAAAAAAACCAGGCTGTTGCATTAAGGCTGTAAGTATATGAAAGACAATGACAGAAAGCACATATATTAAAAAAGAACAATATTTTATAATCTTTAGGAAAAGAAAATTTAAAAAGAGAAATTATTAAAATGTTGTAAAAACAAAACAAAAACTGAAATTATTAAAATGTAAAATAGAAATAACAAACAAAAAATAAAAATTATCAAAATACTGCACAAAAACCAGGGTTATTCACACCTGATACTTTCAGAAGGTACAAACAGTGATGGTGAACCTTTGGCATCCAAGTCATCCCAGCACTGCCTTAGCAGCAGAGCATCAGAGAACAACACACAAAAGCACCCCAAATGCAAACTTTTATCTTTCAATAAAAGGCTGTTTGTATCACTGAAAGCTCTGTTATTGTGTTTTTCTTTTAAGACAAAAGATGTTAATGTATGAGTTGTTTTTTTCTAAACTAAAACCTTAGTATTAAAGTTTTTAATTGCAATTTGGCACTCTGCAATAAATCAGTGGGTTTTAGTTTGGGTACTCAGTCTTTTAAAAGGTTTGCTATCTCTGGTATAGAACCGTTCCTCAAAACTCAAGAATTAATGTCGCTTCCCAATTCAATTGGTGTTAATTCACAAGGGTCGCCCATTACTACAGGAGGGAAAAAGAAAAAGGCCTGAGAAGTGCTACTTTATTATACAACAGGTAAAACAAAAAGGGCAAAAATGCAGCATAGACCACTTTCTGAGCCTTAGTGTAAATCATAACCTTACACTGCTCTTTTGAACAAGTAGTAATGAAAATGTTACTAACTCTCCTGTTTCCAGTCACTTCACTCGTCCAGGATTTAATGCTTGATACCATTTTGCTGGCATGCATTGGCTCACAACTCTCACTGCCTGTCTGAGGCTATGTGTCCTTAGGTCCCGGGGAACTTTTCCACACTGAGCTGTCTTGCTGCCAGGGAGCACAATTACCAGGCTTGTCAGAGACAACAAAAATATTTCTTGCATCTTATTTACCTGGTGAATTCCTAGTTATCCTTCATGATCACTTCAAGCACCATGGCAGAAAAACAGAACCTGATCCTTCCAGACTGAACTAGGCCACCTTTTTCTGCAATCCCAAGGCACTCTAACATAGGTATGCTATGCTGCATAATGGGTGGTTTACTAATCATCCTTTTCCAATGAGCCCTGAATCCTCTAGGGTAGTGATGGAGCTTTCAATGATAACAAAAAGCCTGCTGTGGCACGTGTACCACAGGTTCCCACCACTGCTCTAAAATCTGTGTCTTATTCATCATCACAGTCCCAGACCTAACGTACACTTAATGTTTACTAGAGGGTTAAAAAGTCTGGAGCTCAATAGGGAGATCAGAGACATAACTCTGGACAACTATGTTAAGACTAAAGGTGAGATTCAGCAGGGAAGGATATGTAAAGATTAAGGATGAAACTCTCAAAAAATGGCAATACAAAAGAATGAACAGAAAAAATATTAAGAAAAGAATGGGGAGAGTTAAATGACAAAGAAATTTCAAGAAAGAACAGGCACAGGCCCGGGATTTAGCTCAGTGGTTCCGTGGCTTGCCTCGCAAGCGCAAGTCCCAAGTTCGATCCCCAGCACGAAAGGAAGGAAGGAAGGAAGGAAGGAAGGGCAGATAATAGCACCAAATTTACAGAAAGTCAAGTTATAATCAAATACAGTTAACAAGAACTTGTTAAAAGTAGGCAATTAGAAAATCATTAACCTTTGAGAGAATTACTCCTTTTCCAGCTTAACAGTAGGCTGAAGAGAAAAAAAAGCTATAGATGTGGAGTCAGGCACAATTATACAGCCATTTCAAGAAATTGGACAGTAAGAAGAAGAAGGGAGACTCTCACATTAATGTATACAACAAACATTTATCAAGCACTGAACACTGGGAATGCAATGATAGACATGAGTGCCATAATCCCTGTCTTTATGGTACTTTTAGTTTAGCAACAATACATTCAGGAAGGAACAAAGCAGAGAAACAATCAAAAAGACCAGGTTAAGAAGAATCTGAAATGCATATCCCATCTAGTAAAATCTCAAGAAGTAACCAAAACCTCTGGAGAGGAGGAGAAAGAGAAAGGAAAAGGGGAAGAAGAGAAGAAGGGGGAGAGGAAGAGGGAGGGGAGGGGAAGGAGGAAGAGAAGAAGGCGAAAGAAAGAAATAACAATGTCATTTGGTGACAGACATCATTAATTTTGGTAATCAATGTGCCAAATGTGTACAAATTGCACTTTCAGAATATATATTGTTTAGAGTGTAAGGTTTCTCATTTCAGAGTGATTGGTTTCTAAAACAATCAAAGATGGCTCTTTTAGTTAAGCACCTCAAAACCTGGCAAACTGAGAAGCACGCAGTTGTCTCTTTGATTATTGGTAGGTAACAATTATAACTAAGTGGATTACAGGTATAACATTAAGTTTTCCTATAATGGATTCCCCGTGGATTTATTACTTATTTCCACTACTCATTTGCCATTTTTTGATCATACTTCCTACCAAACAAAAAAAGAAATTAACCATTTCCTTTTCCTCCTATTTTCTTCAACCTATTTCAGTTTCTGTAAGCTAATCAATACTTTAAAAGCTTTAGTTATAAGACAAGTGTGGTGGCACACATCTGTAATCCCAACACTTGGGAGGCTGAAGAAGGAGGATCAGCCTGAGCTACACAGGGGATTCAAAGCCAGCCTGGCCTATGTAGCAAGACCCTGTCTCAAAAAAAGGTTATAGTTACAGAAACCCGAGGTCCTTGGATTTTGAAACACAAAGTATGTGATTTTGTTTTTTGGTTTTTTCTAGTACTGAGGATTGAACCCAAGGCTTCATACATGCTAGACAAGTACCCTACCAATGATCTACATCTTCAGCTCTTTTTTTTTGGTACCGGGGATCGAACTCGGGTCCTCGTGCTGTGAGGCAGGCGGCAGAACCACTGAGCTAAATCCCCAGCCCTACATCTTCAGCTCTTTTTAAGGTCTTGCTAAGTTGTGTATTACACCTGCTTATCAATCTGCCTGAATATGAATGAAGGAAAAGGAACCAAAAATGCTAATGCTAGAACCATTCATAATTAACTAATTTTATTCCTCACACAACCAGCACTGGTAACACACACCAAGAGAGTAAGTAAGGACCACTATTATTAAATTATTTTCCAAATATGAGTTAAAAGGAACATGGATTCATTTTCTTTTACAAGAGGAAATTTCAATTAATTCAACTTCTCTGAATCAAGGTATAGTATTTTAAGAAGATGCATTCATTTTGAACATTTGATTAACTACTTGAATGGTGATCAGAGCAAATGAATTCTGGTCTACTTCTGATTCTGGCTTATTGTATAACCAAAAGGAACAACTTCTGCTTCTGAATCATTAAATAATTGTGCACAAACCATTACTTTTATTTCAGAGGCAGAAAAAGCTCTGCTGCATCAGCCATCGACACCTCAATTTGATAACTTAAGTGTTTCAGACTTCATCACAGGTTTCAAGGTATGCCAGCAATAGCAGCTATTGTTAGGGTAAGGGGAAGAGGAGGGAACCATGGCAGAGCAGGTTCAAAAAAAGTCACTCCCCAAGTATTACTAACTTATATTTTAATGTATGTTTTAAAATATTTGATTACATAGAAAGAAGAGATTTAAGTCCTACAGACCTAGGTTTGAAACCCTGGCTTTGCTACTTTCTTAGTTATATATAGTCTTAGGCAAATCACTGAGACTCAGTTAGCTCATCTATAAAATGGAGATAATATTTATCTTGTAGGGTGAGACATGTATACTATCAATGAAACTTAAAAGCATTTAGCCCAAAGCATGCTATAAGCAACAACTGTTATGAATTTTAACAAATGGTACTCATTAGTAATATTATTGTTACACATAATGGTTGGGCTGTGACAAACTTTCCAGTTGCAATTCTGACCAAAGAAATGTAATAATATAAAAAGTGTAAAATCCTGGCATCCCTGTAATGAGACTGACCTAAGTATGCCCAGCCAGGAAAACAATTTTAAACATTCTTTATCAAAAAGCAAAAGTGATTGAGAAAAGCATTTCTGCAGCAATTAAGGACAGGACTTACCTACAAATTTCCTTCAGGCAACAATTAACACATATGGATTTATGATCACCAAACAAGCTAGCCAAGAAACAACAAAACAACATCTGCTCAAAAGTTAAAGTTCACTTTGTTGTTTCCTATTGCTCTATTGCTATTTCTGGCTCCCCAAGCTCTAAACATGGATTAATCAAAGTGTGATGCAAAGATTATCTGCAAAGTAACCCACTCTATAAAGTACAGTCAAAATTTCCTCCACTAAAGGTGGAAGAGATGGAAGGAGACTCTCTATAAGATGGTAAGCATTCTTTATAAAAGAAACCTGAATTTAAGTCAAGAGTTCTAGCTCCACTGATTAGTGACTTCAGGCCAATTATATTATCTCAGGGTTTGAGTTAAAGGAAAAAAAAAAAGAACCAATTTCAAAAAGGTTCAGTTAAAATCAGTTAAATAGGAACATACATGAAATCACTTAGAAAACTACAAAGCATTAATAGATGGAAGCTATTTTCCCAGAAATGTTTTATTCTGAGAAATGCGGGTATACTGAGAAAATAAAAACCAATACACTTTGGAAATTTCAGTTTTTCTTCTAACACAACCACTCCCCTTTATTTCATTTGGAAAGGAAAGTTTCAAGGTGCTCTTATTTGGGAGTATACTATTAATGATACACTACTAGTCCATTCTATGATTTTATGAAAAAAAATCCCCCTAAATCATTATACAATACTACTAAATTGCATAATTGAAAATTCTTCACTGAAAATCAAATGATTTTCTAGAATTAAACCAGAGTCAAATAAATATTATAAATAATATATTATTTGCATCCTAAACAAAACCGCACAGCCAATTACAAGAGTATAGTTTCTTACTAAATATTCTGGAATATCCTGTTTTAAATTCACTACATTTGTCTTAGTCACTTTCTCATTCCTCATACACAGTACCTGACACCTGCAACTTAAAGGAAAAGAAGTTTATTTTGGTTCACGGTTTCAGAAGTTTCAGTCCACGGTTGGCTGGCTCAGACACAGCAACAGCATGGCTGGAGGGCCTTCCATGGAGGAAGCCACAAAGCAGAGAGAGAGGGAGGAGACTGGGAGGGTGATATACCCTTACAGGCCACACCCCAGTGACCCACCTCTAACCAGGCCCCTCCAAGAGCAAGTCAGCCACCATACCCTCATAAGCCAATCAGCTTCCACACACATCAGAATTTTGAGGGACATTCCATATTCAAACCATAACATTTTAACTTGCTCATATTTAATAAACAGTTTATAGGTAGATACAGACAGGTAATAACAAGAAGCAATATCAGAAATTAGTATCTATTGAACAGAACATGTGAGAAATTCAAAGCAATTTATAGCAATTTATAGTTTATAACAACTGTATAAAGTAGGTACCATTATTATGCCCCTTTTCCAGAGCCTCCTCCGGACTAGACAATCTGGCTCCAATGCTCTTACCCTACCCTGAACCCTAACTTTACACTGAAAAATATGAAAGAATTTAAGTCAGCTGTTAGACAAATATATTAACAAACAATTATAAAATGCTAAGCAATAAGGTAGGGCAGTGGTGACAACCCTATGGCACCGGTGCCAAGGCAGGCTGTTTGTATTATTGAAAGTCCTAAAAGGTTCACCATCACTGAGGTAGGGTACGTGATGGGGTTAAAAGATAGTAAGTCCTACATAAGTCTTCAAGTACTATTAGTTGAAACTCATTTTATATGAATTAGTAATCCCCATTAGTAATTCTTACAACAGGAAGAATTCCAACCCAGCAGAGAAAGATAAAATACATTTTTTAAGGGTATGTTACATTTCCATCCAATTAGAGTAACCAAGTATCTGCTATGGTTTGGTTACTTCTCTAGGGAAGAATAGCCTATCATTCTTTTTATTCCCAAGATAATTCTAAATCAAGTCAGAGATCAGAATCAGTATAAATTAATGTTCACTGTATTTGCTAATTCATATAAAAGAGTTAGAAATCTCAAAGATATGTACAGTACTATGATTTTTAAGTACTTAAAATTAGTAACTGACTCTGGTCTAACCAAGTGTTGCTCTAAAGAGGATTTCCTTTCATGTAACTTTAAAAGGAACTATTTTCAATTAGCATTTCAAAGCTACAAACCTCCAGAGCCAAGACTTCTGCTTGTAACACAATTTAATAGCAGGCTCTGTTTTACCTACACCCACCTGTAAATTGCCACCTGGGTGGCCAGGTGGCCCTGCTGCTTGGGTTTCTGTCCTCATTCCCCTTTCAGCTAAAGAGACGATTATATTACTCTTCCTCACTAAACCTCATCCTCAAGTCCCTGCTATTTCTAGCATGAGTTAAGACTCCAACTTCTGGTAAGACATGAAGGGGCAAAGACAGTAGAAGGAAGAAGAAAAAACATAAAGGCAAAGTCCCTGTTCTCTTATACAGTGTATCATTCTTTACTACTAACCATTTTCTTCACCTTTCCAGTGATTCTGCCCATCATTGAAGCCTATGCATTGTCTCAGTCTGGTGGAATGTCACCAATTAAGGTGATTTTTGTACTCCAAACACAAAGCAGGTCATACAGGGCTTCTTTCACCCATAGTACAATGGATGAAGCACGTATGCTAAAATAAGGTGAGCCTCTGTTGTGAAGCTTATTAGCTGTATGACTGACCCTGTTTTCTCATCTGTAAAAAAAAAAAGGTAATTACTCAATAAAGAAACTCTGTACCAGAGACACACTGTAATAAACAGTGGGCTCTCACATACAATAAAGAGAGAGAGAGGAAAAAAAAAAACCCTCAAGATCAGTATCTCAAACCCTTAGAAAATGGGCTTTTAAACTGTTCAGACCAGAAACTACAGTCAGAAATACACATTTTTCATTGTAACCCAGTACATATACACATATAATCACACACAACTGAAGCTTCACCAACAATACTCTACGTGTGATTCATTCTGATATTTTCTGTTTTCTTTTTGTTAATTTTGACCTCCTACACTGATTTCAAAGAAAAGTACCTTATTTTCTTCTTCCCTCTCGCAGACTTTCTTCTTTCTCCCAGACTTTCTTCTCCCACTTCCTCCTCCCTAATCACAAGCATAAAGCTGTTTTTAGTCTTACCATCACCAGGCCACAGGAGCCCCTAAAACTTCCTAGGATGCAAAGCCCAGGAGGCAGAAGGAAATTATGATAATAATGAGGAAAGTCTGTGATTCTTCTGGTCCAAGAGGGAATACTAAACTCATTTTCCCTTTGAGACAGTGTTATTCTTTTATTTATTTATTTTTGTTTTTCCAGTACCGGGGATCAAACTTAGGACCTTGCGCTTGCGAGGCAGGTGCAGCACCACTGAGCTAAATCCCTGGGCCTGAGACAGTGTTATTCTTGAGGGTAAAGTTTTACCATATTGCTTAGATACAATACAGGAGCTAAAAAAGGTTTGTGGATTGGTCTGGGAAGTTAACCAACACATACTATAATGATTTTATAAGACATGTCTCCTAGGTTCCAAAGAAAGTTTTTGGAACTTACTAACTTATAAACTGAAGGATGAGGTGCCACCTATACAGTGTCCAAGAGACTGGCAATCTACAGCCCAAAGATCAAATCTAGCATATTTTTTTTTTAGTACCAGGGATCGAACTCGGGTCCTTGAGCCTGTGAGGCAGGCAGGGGAGCCACTGAGCTAAATCCCCAGCCCCGATAGCTTATTTTTATACAGCCTCTGAACAATGGTTTGGCAGAGTTAAGTAACTACAGAAAGCTGTCTTACTATCTGGCCCTTTACCAAAAAATTTGCAAACCCGTCTCCTAAACACCTGAAAGCATCCAACACTCACTCAAATATTTGTAAAGCACCTATTATGTGCTAAACACTGGCAACCCTACAGTAACTAAGTCAGATATGGTTCCTCTCTAAATTTAAACAGAAGGCAAGTGGGGTTAAAAAAGGAATAAAAATCAAATGGTTTGTTGTAGGAACTACCAGAAGACCAATATGGCAAAAGATGAGGTTAGACAGGGCCCATATCATGTAATGCCTTTAAGGTCACTGTAACAAATAAAACTTCCTAATATTGGATATTCAGTTGCTTGTGGAATTAACCCTTTATTCATTGACAGTTTAAAGACAAATATCTATGAATTAAGAATTTTTTTTTTTTCCTGGTTCCGGGGATTGAACTCAGGACCTTGCGCCTGCTCGGCAGGCGCTGGAATCACTGAGCTAAATCCCTGGCTATGAATTAAGAATTACAAATTCTGAATTAGAAGTGTTATCATAGTTTAAGTGAACCCTTCCTATTGCTCTCTCCAGCCCTTGAAAAACATCACTGTCAGATACACATACTTGTCATAACCTTTCAAAATCTAAAAGGTTTTATGTATATATGTGTATGTGAGTGTGTTTGGGCTTGTTTGTGTAGCCTTGGATACTCAATGGATCCTCGCTGTAATATTGTAAAATGAGCATCACAAATCCCACTTCATAGATGAAGAAATTAAGGTTATAGAAATAAGGTTATATTAAGTTCACACAATGTATCACACCATGGCAGAGAGAGACCCAACACCCTGCAGAATATCTGCTCTAATACTGCTCTAATACTAGCCCAAGAATTATATAATTAGCCAGGCCTGATGGTGCATGCCTGTAATCCCAGCATTTGGGAGGCTGAGCAGGAGGATCACCAATGAGTTCCAGGTCAGCCTAAGCTACACGGTGAGTTTAAGGCCAGCCTGGACTACACAGTGAGAATTTGTCTCAAAAAAAAAAACAAACAAAAGAATTGTAAAATTAATTACTGAATTTGAAGATAAAGGCAGTTTTATAGCTTTATTATGTTTTACAAAACCATTTCTATTAACAAACAGCTATATTTGTACCAACAATATTAGTTTTTATCTCTAATAACTATCCTTCCTCCTCATCGGTAAATCACATGTTTCATTGGCAGAAAATTCTATAAATGACTAATGTAATCTATTCTTCTGTTCTCTGGCTTAGTGAGCTGATTTCCTTTCATAGCACAGATATAAGACTAGCTACTGATTATTAAAAAACACTTTAAATTAGGGCTGTTAAATATATAATGTCAGACTAACTAGAAACTACAGTTCTTGACATGAAAATATTCCTGGGCTACAGCAGTAAAAGACTTGTAAATAAAAGATCAAACTATGCTTCACTGACTTAAAATTGAAAAAGTCTAACTACACTTTTCTCTTACCCTAACCTTTTACTCCATTCTTCGGAAGTGAGGATCAGCTTGAGTAGGCTTGCAGTCTTTCCAGGTAAAAATATCAAGCTGACTATCTGCAGTTAGAGGTTGCACCTCTTGAGTAAAACTAATAACCCAAGGTATTAACTGTTTATCCTTTTAGCCTTTCTTGTAAGATCTTGGCAACCTGAAAAGAAAAATTCCTAAGAATTTCTACTTCTGAGCTTTTAACACTGTATCTATCATATTAAATGTTTCAAACAATAAAGTTGTAGTGGGTGATCTTATGAAAAAATAGGTATTTGAAAGGAGCAAAGCCAAACTTTCAGAAATAGGAATGTTTGAGTAAATAAGAATGTAAACTAGCAGAGGCACAAAATATAGATAGGAATTTGTCATAAAAACTCAATAACCTCTAGCCTGTGTTTTATCATTTCTTTTTGCGTTTTGTTGTTTGACATGTATTCAAAGTTCTCATGCTCATAAGAAGCCTATTTTTTTAAGTAACAATAAGTAGGAAAAATGAGACTCAAAAATAGCCACAGAAGACTAGCAAGTATAAAGTACAGTCAGAGAATGTTTAAAGCTAGAATCTTGGAGTGTGTCTCTTCCTTACAATGATACAACAGGCTAACTGGTCTCACCTCTTTACTCCTACATACTTCTCATATATTTTTCAGATACTTGCCAAAGTGATCTGAACATATAACCCAGATCTAGTTCCTCCTTGCATTTTATTCTAACTCCTTTCCCTATTAGATTAAAGCCCTGCATGATCTTGCCTGTAACTCTCCAGTGCAGTACCATCTATGTTAATGTCTTCAGGCAGCCAATTAAATCTTTACTGAGCTTCTACTATGTTCAGGGAACACTGTAATAATAAACAAGTCAGACACCCACATCCCCTCTTCCAATAGAGCTTGCACTCTAGCAATTGAAAAGACAATAAATAAGTAGATAAATAAGGCAATTAACTAGAGATTGTATGTGATTGTGAAGCAAACAGTTATCTTCTCAGAAACTTGCTAGTTTCTTTGATAGCATATATGGCAATCTGTAATTATTTGACTCATTTGATTCCTTATTTTATGACTATAGGCTCCATAAGGGAAAAATCATGTATGTCTTTATTACTGCTACATTCTAAGCACTTAGCACAGTCCAGCGTATATTCCAATACTTGTTAAATGAACAAATACCTACTTTATTGTCTTTAGAGATGAGTAAAGTGAGATTGTCAAAGGTCAGAGAAGAGTCAGTAGAAACGTAAGAATTTGAATGGCAGACTAAGCTTATAGTTAGCATCTAAAAACAGACTTGAAAATCTTTCAAAACTTACATAAAAAGTTTTAAAACACCTAAAATTTATGTGAAGTTGTCCAAAAAAAAAAAATTTTACATTCCAATAAAGAGAGGTGAAAATTCATTTCAATGTTTCTTTTTAAAGCATGCTAGCACAATGAGACCTTAAAGCACTCTGTAAAGAACCATGAAATTTGCATGCTCTATTTATTTCCTGCCACTTATCTGTCTCTCTATATTGATATTTCCTCTGGCTATATAATTTAATTATTTCATATTAACTGATTAATAACATACCTGCATATATAAAAATATCTCCCAAGAACTAAATCTATACTTTTAAATGTCTTACATATCACATCCTTCTAAATTACACTTAAAGATAGATTAATGACTAACATATGTAGGGGAAAGATTCTCCAGACCAGCTACTGTGTTATGCGGAATATTATTTCATTTCATACATACTGGTTTGCAAATCTAAAAAATTAATCAGTTTCAGAAACTTCCTAGGCTCTTGTAATTTGTTCATGTCCTTCTGTCTTAGACTAATACCTTGAAACAAACCCAATTTATCATATATCATTGTAAAGACATGAACAACAGATTTTTTCCTAATAATGGCCTCATTTCTATAAAATATCAAGACTGTAATCATACGTAAGAAAAACCCTCTAAGCTTTATAAATGTGCTTATTTTTATTATAATATGTAAGGTTTAATTAATTTTGAAAATTTTTTATAAGGCAACCCTCCCCACAGCTAGTCTTTCTAATCTAGTAACTATCTTCTTGCTTTATATTTATTTGCTTCAGCAACATTAGGGAATAAAGACATACCCAGTGTGACTACAATCAAAGAAAAACTGCTTCTATCTAGTCTAAAAGAATGATCACTCAAAGGTTTAGGCTTCAGTCATGGTTAGTATATACTAAGTTCAGAAAAGTATCTAAATCTATGTCTATAGGACATCTATTTCTATATAATTTACTATAAGGAAAATGCTTCATATAGATTTAGGAGAATATAATCTAGTGTGGGTAATTTTTCAAATGACCATTATTTCAATATAAACAACACATTGAGCCATAATGCTGAGAACGCTATTGTAGCCCTCACAGTGGAGACACATCCATCAGTGTCTTCCCCTCTAAGAGAATATCACATGGTCTCATTTTTATATACTTTTATTTTTCCAACCCTAGTGTGTATGTTCATTCATGTTCATCATCTTAATCCTTATCTATCTGTACTCTTAGATGTGAAGGTGCTTTCTACCTGTATCATCCACTCCTACATCTTCTCAGTTTTAATTACTTTCATCTGGGTTTACCCTTTCTACTGATACTGTCCTATCTCTTCAGAAGTATCTCTCCTCACAAATCTCTTCCACAAATTAGGGCAAAACTCCTCCATCCCAACTTGTCTTCTATCCATGGTCAAGTTTACTCTCAAATAGCTTTTGTAGTCCTGATGCTATTTTGTGCCTTTTCTTTCATAAGATGAATTATCCTTCTTAATCTCCTGCTAAAACTTTTCCCCCTAATATTAGGATCTATCTTCTCCAGTAAGTCCAAGCTTACATGAAAAAGTCCAAGCTCTCCAAAATTACAATCTAATTCTGTTTCAGCTTCTTCTTTGTGCTTAATTTATATAACTAGTCCATAAGAGAGAAGAATTCAGCCAGACTAGGTACAAGTTATTTCGGGGACGAGTTTTTTCCTATATCCCATACCTAGGTACATATTATAGATTAATTAATGACCATATTTTCAGTGCACAGTTTTTTTAGTGTGCATGTTTTTCACTGCACATATTTCTTCTCCACTCAGAGATACTGGGTAGAGAGAATAAGGAATTGCTGAACTAGAAAAGTATATTTTAGGAGTTACATACCTACATTGAAAACTATATTGTAATAAATGTGCAATTCTTATCATGGGTCATGGTCAGAAAGTATGAAAGCCACTGGACCTAAAGATATGTAAGAACGCGTCTAAAATATACAATTCAAATTATATAGTCTAACAATGAGAGATAAGGCATATTTTTAAAAAATGAAGAGAACCTAAGCATATCAACATTACTACCAGCAAAATAATTTTTAATCAAAATGTCACTGTTGAATTCTAATCCTAAATTGTAGAATGAAAAAGCTTTTAGAATAGAAACATATTCAGAGATCAACAAATCAAAATTCATCACTTAACATAGAAGAAATCTCTAGCCCAGAAAAGTGAAATAATTTCATTTCATTCATTTAATAAACATTTGCTGAGCAACTCCTGTGAGCCAGGTTCTAGCAATGAGGCTGTGGATAAAGGGAAGATGTTTTCTAAGAGCAGAAACCAGTAAACATCTGCACTAAAGTAGAAATAGGATAGTAAACATTCGCAATTACTGAAATTAAGGTCATTTATAAGGTATTAGATGAACAGAAAGCAATTAAATCTAGGTTGGGTGGCAGAGAAAGTATTTCTAAAGAGGTGATACCATACTTCTTAGTCTAAAAAGCAAGAGTTAAGTAAGTAAAAGAGGAAGAAACAACATGTATAAAGGCACCATATTGATACACAATAATGGATGACAAATTCAAGAAACTGCAATTTGCATTTGTATGACTAGAATATAGAATTCATCCTGAAGAGGAACAGCAGCAAAATACCTCACATTTATGTGCCATTTAATCTTCAAACCACTCTCTGAGGTATAAACTTAATATCCTCATTTTGTACATGAGAAAACTGAAGCACTTGAAGATGAAGTGAGTTTGGCCAAAGTTAAGTTGGAAAGCCAAGATTTAAACCACGAAGTCTAACTCTAGACCTTAGTCTCTTAACTACCATACCAAGAGGTTAGAGAACATAGATGGGAACCAAATTATGAAGGACCTTATATATCATTCTACAACTTTAGATTCTACATTAAAGGTGAATCAGAGTCAGTGAAGGGTTTAATCAAGAATGACATATTCAGATCTATTTTTTAATAAGGTTATTCTGGTAGGTAAGTGGAAGGATTGCTAAGAAGTAGTGACAAGGAACTAGCTAGTCTTAGCTAGGAAGGTGCTACAATAATTCAGGTAAAAGAAAATGACAGATGAGTTAGATGGTGGCACTACTAGCACCAGAACCCAAGTCTATTAACCACCACGACCACATGGTGGTCCATAAGAACCTCCCAATTTTTTCCTTAAGCCCACCATTCTAGCAGTTCATGAAATTCAATCTCAGAGATAACAACACATTTCCATTAAGTCCCCTTATTAAACAAAATCTGACCACTAGATAGATCCATCGGGTATATGAAAATGACAAACAGAAACCTAGCTGGAGAATGACACAAAGTCAACTGCAATATACAGTACAACAGTTTTCTTATTCTTACATTCCACTTCTATACACTATTCCTGGAACTTTCAAGTTCAATAGTCAATTTGAAATCAATGTTCTGTCTAGACATGACTGTTATAACCTAACAGAATTAAATCCACCACAGAAGATGTCTAATGTGAGCCCATCAGTGGAGATAAATACACTCTCAGGTCTGGTCAAATATTGGCTTACAGAGATGATGAATGAATAATAAGAGATTGAAAGCAGCAAAAAGTTAAGGAAAACCTAAATAAAAGTAAATAAGAGCAATCTAAAGTTCAGGCCATTTGATTTCAAGAGAACAACACTATTCCCAAATATATATATATGGTAGTTCAGAAACCATCGAATGAAAAACAATGAAAAAGACTGGTCAGTGATCAAGCATTCCAAATTCAATTCGTTTCATCAAACCATGGCACCCAGGATGCTTAGCATAACTAGGTTCCACAAGCAGGCAACCTATTGTAAAGGTACATACAGAAGGGAGAGAGGGCAGAAAAGCAGAAGACAAAGAAGGGAGAAAAGTTAAATGAGAACTAAAATGAAAGGAAATGAAAAAATGATGAGTTTACAACATAAAAAGTAAAAGATGTAGTACCACTGACTCTAGTATCAAATGTCACCAACTACCTAACCAGGGTCTTACGGACACTATGACAAGTGGAAACAAGGCAGCATGCAAAGACAGATTTAAATTACTGATTTATATACAGAAAAATGAGAAATAAGAGTACTTATGAAAGTAAAAATGCAACTAAATTAAGTCTTCAAATCTGAAGGAACAATTTTGAGATTATTAAAATCTCATTCAGTTTAATTATGCATCGCTTCTTACAAACAGTAGGTCTGGTGGACCCAAAAGGTAAAAATGTCAGTAATACCAGAAGGAGGTTATGAGGAGGTATGTTACAAAAACAGTATGAGGCTGATTTGCATATTTTTGTGGGAGTGACTTCAGAATTTTCCTCTGTGGTATAGTGCTACTTATTTTAAGAGTTTCATTGTAATTCTTATACTGGCTGGCTGAATTAACTTTCTTAAATCCAGAGTTCAAAATAAGGTATTTATTATGATTAAAATGTAACCTTTAGAAGGGCATAAGTATTCATAAAATTCCCTTGATCACAGACTACTTAGTGCATCCTAAAAGCGTCTAATGGTAATCAAAACCCAGCTAATGCTTCTCAACAATTAAACCACTTTAAAAGTTTCTTGAGATTAAAGTTAACTAGACAAAAGAAAAAATTTTTCAAATCAATTTATACCTTGAAACCATTCAGTGACTACATAGTAGTGAACATATTTTTCCCATATGATACAAAAAACTTTTAGGCACCAGGTTAAACATACACAACCACATACACACACACTCTTCACAGCCATTCAGCCCAGTGATTTCAACAGGGATAAAAAGAAAGATCCTTAAAGGAAATAAAAATACTTATAGCAGAGAAAATATTAGATCAAATGCAAATATAATTAAACGATACATTACTAACCATTCATATCCATGAACACGTAGTCTTCATGAACATGCCATCAAAACAGGTAATTGGAGAGTTTATTCCTAACAGTCACCAAAATAAACTTATTAAAGGACAGGATGAAATAATATATATGATTATAGTCTATTTCCCTAATTTAATCATATTCTAATTTTAAAAGATTACAAAAAACAGAAAACCTTTCAATACAAAGACACCTGAAGATCAATGCTATGTACTGAGAAGATTTAGATATTAACTTTGGGGCATGAGAAAGCACAGCCATTTTACCAATATACTAATGCTTTTAGAAAAAAAAAAAAGTTTAGGGGAAGGCGGATGAATGAAAAAAGAACTGAGATATGTTGTGTATATACGAACTCCCCGCAAGGAATGTGATCATTATGTACCACAAAAAAGTCTTAAATAAAAATTAAAATTGAACAAAAAAAACCTGAAGAGTTTAAAACATGATTCCTCAATCTCAACACTCTGGGCATTTTGAGCCGGATGATTCTTTGTTGCGGAGGCTGTTCTGTACACTGTGGGACAAGCAGCGCTCCTACCTGCCCTCCACCCACTAGGTGTCAGCAGCACACAAACCCCTCCCACTCCCACCTCCCCACTCCACTGAGACCACCAAAAATGTCTCCGAGTGTTGCCAAGGGTGAGGGGCCAAACACCTCAGCTTGAGAGCTACTGACTTAGAGCATAAATACAAATTTCAAAATGAAATCAGGGGATATTGTTTTTGTTTTTCTGGTCTGCAAGTTTCAACATATTATACTGTATTTGGACTTGATCATAGGCAACACTTAAGAGATGATGCCTTTTAGAAAACAAAGCACTTAATATCTATGCTTGTTAGCCAAAGTTCAGACGAGTCCCAGAAGACTCTGTAATGCCAACTCTCCCTCCAACCATACACAAACCCGCACCCACATGTGCACCAAACACAATTAAGTACTGCAGAGCTAAACTGAAGAAAATGTAACATAATTACTACATCTCCATTTCTGATTTCATCAAATATATTAACCACACTGCTTTAGCTCCCATAGAATCCAAATGAATTCTCAACTTACTTCAATGCAACTCAAATGCCACAATAGCTGCATCATTCTAGGTAGATAAACCTAAGTACTACTAGGGTAAATAATCAAATTCATCTCACATTTTAACAAACTATGAAAAACAAATTAAGCATGATTCTTTTAAAAAAAACTGAGAAGTAGATTTGTTTTGAAACAGAATCTGAGGAAGGATAAAAGGAATAAAAAATTCAAAATCAAAGGGAATCTAAAGGCATTCCAGGATGAGGGCAAAACTAAAAATGTTTCCTCTAGACTGAGAAAGGAGAAAGTTATACTTGGCCATATCTTACAAGAATGGTCTGCACAATGTTTCCAGAAAACAGGATGGAAACTGAAAAAAATCAAAGTCTACAAAATGCTAAAGAACACAGTAAATATCCATCCTTAATACCTAAAATAAATTCTTTACTACTGATTCCCATTTGAGATAAACATATATCCAGAAACAAAACTCTGACAACCTGATAAATTTCTTAATTCTCATAAAAATAGTCAACCTCATGGTTCCACATTGCCAGATTACACATTACATAGAAAAATCAATTAGGAGAAACACAATAAGCCTTTTTTAGAGGGCATTTTACTCATAACAAAGCCTTTTCAAAAATCAGACAT
The DNA here is from genome assembly GCF_053883595.1 of Heterocephalus glaber. NCBI lineage: Eukaryota > Metazoa > Chordata > Mammalia > Rodentia > Bathyergidae > Heterocephalus > Heterocephalus glaber. The sequence continues at coordinate 5,053,202 of NW_028258191.1, forward strand.
TTTAAGTACTAACAACCTTCACGTATAAATAAGGATTAAGGCTTTTAAGATTATTTCAATTATCTTCAATACAATCATATTTTAGTTCAGTAAGGAATTTCATCTTTAAAAATCTATGCAACAATACTTAATATTAGTTTAATGTAAATGGAATATCTATATATATATATGCTCTATAGCAACAAAATTGCTTTACTTCAAAATTTTGACTATTAACCTCCTGGCCCAGTGGAAATAATCCTACAAGAAACTAATGCTCAATTCTTTGTACTCCCAAACCAAACAGAAAAAGCTGTAAAGATCTGTAGTGACAGTCTGCTTTTCCAGAAGTAATACCTTAAGACTACTCAAGAATAACCTCCTTCACCAATTAATGTGACTCAGGTGGGCTTGGAAGGGAATAATGTCCACAAGCCCTTGGTCAGTGGCCATGATGCTCCTCCTCCTCAAGGGCAGGAGATCAGAAAAAGGGATTTGAACCAGAGGAGTTCACCAGCCAGAAGATACAGGGGCAGAAGAGAAAGAGTACTAGAGGAATGAGCAAAACTAGATGGTTAAGTCATTTCACAAAAGCAAGACGTTTAATGTTATTAAGGCCTTCATTCATTTCAGATACACCATTGTTTAGCTTCCTCCCCAAACCATGCACAAAAAGAACTGTCAGCCTGCCTTAAGCATGTTCCTTCTTCCATTTGAACAGACATGATTCTTTTGGTTAATCTCTGGCAATGATCGCCATTTCACAACACATTGAGCCCACCCGGAACTGATCAATACCACTACAGACATAAGACTAGACTTTATCCATTTATTAACCACAAGGAAATGTACCATTCAGCAAAATTCTATACATTACAAAAGATTGGGGGGGGGGGGACACAAACAAACACACCTACACACACACCTACACACACACACACACAGGCAAAAAGGTACACAAAGACTACCACCCTCTAATTTCCCTGTGGCAAATGAGATAAAGACATGGCCATGAAACCTGTCAATTCGCCCCCCCCATAATTCTATTTCATAGCCTAGTAACTGAATATTGAATATTTATGACACATAGATTCATCGTGACTTTTAAACTCTTTCATCTATGAAACTAACTCTCCTGTTAGACACATTTGCACACCTTTCAGCTAGATATTGTGTTCATTTATAGAATTTCAAATACAAAAGACTAGACAGTTTTTCCAACCACTGGTTGCAACCACAGAATGTCCTCACAAAAAAAAAAAATTTAAAATATAAAATGGCCAGGCTATTCTTACAGTCTTGGGCTACTATATCCGTAAGTAAGGCATATTTAACAATAAGACCAATTTCACATAGGCTGTACTAAACCAAAAACAATGCTTCAATACAAAGCGTTTAAAATAAGTATTCCGTAGGTAAGCAAAATCTTTGCCTGAAAAGAGCACACAAATGGTGGTTGGAAGCCAGCAAATTAACAACACACAGCAGCATACCTCTTCTGTACTGGGTTATAGTTAATACTCCAACAACAACAACTATTTTTAACACTTCTGGACAAAGAAGTTGAAGAAAACGTGAGAGGAGAGTTAGATTTAATTGCTAACAGGATGCAGTTTCTCACGGTCAAAATTAAATAGCCACCGACTTGATCCATGTCGTGATAGTCACTGGTGAAGGTCTACAGAGTAAACTAGAAGACGACAAAAGCCACCCTTGTTTTGGAGGAGCTTACGCTAGATGACATTTCAGAATATTCCTTTTGGGTCTCAACCTTTGCATAAATTGTCACTTGTGGTATTTGTGGCTTAACTGCAACCCAACCAGCGCTGTCATCCAGTGTTATGGCCACAGACCATGACTTTCTCACTTCCACAACAACGCAGCACTCTTATCAGTTCGCCAGCCCAACTCAAAGCAAGAAAAATTCATGGAGGTTTCCAGATCACAATCAGACCTGGAGGTAGCAGCAGAGGGGCTCAGGGTGTGGAAAGCCTCCCCAGGCTGCACTGGAGCTCACCGAGACCCAACAACAACCGCGGCCGCCAGTGGCGACAGCCGTGGCCACCAGCAGCAGCCCCGCCGCGCCCGCCGCGCTCCCTGCACCTACCTGAAGAACAAGAGATAAGAAAGACAGCAAACGCCAACTTTGCAGCAGCTCCCATTTTCCCGAGGCGCCGGGGAAGCCGTAGGAAGTTCTCGCTAGATATCCAGTTCCCTGGGTCTTCCTCGGAGACAAACCTCCTGGTGTAAAATCAACCGTCATAAAACATATTCGGAAGCCCCGAGGGGGGGTGACCGTTCACGAGGTTTGAAAAAAGGAAAAAAAAAGCACAACAATAAGAAAAAAAAGGCACCACGGGGGAAAAATCGCCACACACACGCACAACACACAAAACCAAACAACGAAAAGCCAACAACAAAAGCGGGTTTAAATCACTGTCAAAATCACTGTCAGCTCCGCTCGCCTCTCGGATCTCTCGGAACAAAACGCCAGGCTGAGGCGACGAGGAGGCAGCGGCGGCCCCGGACAGCCCGGGAACCGAGCTGGGTCCGACGTCCGGACCGACCTTCAACCCGGACACCCAAAGTCCGCGGTCCGCTAGCGGCCGAGCTCGCGGCGGTGGCGGCCGAGGCGGCACAGCGCGGGAAAGGGGCGGCAAAAGGCGGCGGCGACGGCGGTGCAGGCGGCGGCCAAGTTCTGGTCCAGGCTCTGGCTCCGGCTCCGGGCTCCAGGCTCGGCCGCGTTTTCGGTCTCCTGGCCTCCGCCGGGCCCCGCCCCCCGACTTCCGGTTCCGGCCAGAAGCTGGAAGCCCGACACAGCGGAGAAACGTTCGGCGGCGGCGGCGGCGGCGGTGGTGGCAGGCGGCGGTGGTGGCAGGCGGCGGCGGCGGCCGAGCGCAGCGCGCGTGCCGGACCCGAAGAGCGAGGAGATTGTAGGGGAAGCGAAGCGGGGGAGGGGGAGGGGGAGAGTGAGGGCGGGGCCGACGGGAGGCGAAGGGGCGGGGCGGATGGAGACTACCTCGAGGCCTCGGCGTCCGGCCTGCTTGGCCGAGAGATCCCACGACAAAGGGGCGCGGGCGCCTCAAAGTCCCTGAGCTGTGGCCGGGCTTTGGGTGGGCGGCTGGGCGCGGTCGGGGACCTGGCGTGCCGGGCGTCCGGATCGCGCCCCCTGGCCTCCCTGGGTCGCTTGCTCTATGGTCTGGGGACGCCCAGGAGAAACTGGAGCCCGCCGTGGGACGGTGGCCGACGCCTCCTCCGAGGGACGGCTGCGGCGCCCCAGCTTTCCTCTGGGGGACTCTTGTCCGCCCTGAGGCTCGGGCCCCCAGGGTTGGGCGCCGGACTGCCGCGCCCGCCGCGCTGCCCTAGCGAGCTTGGGACTCGCGAGCTGCTGTCTTCGCCCCGGGTCTTGGCCACCGCCGTGGCTTCTGCATAAACGTTTCGTCTTTCGGCTAAAAAAGGAAAAAACTCCCAGAGGAAGGGCTGCCCGCCCGGTCAGGATATCTACGCCAACTGTCACGACGTGCGATTTGAGTCCATTTCCACATCTTTTAGGCACAAAGCATTGCATTGAGAACTGCTGTACGCGTAACGGGTTCGCTAGAATTTTTGCTCTTTGAAGAAAAGAAAATGCAGGGGCCGGGGATTTAGCTCAGTGGTTCCGCTGCCTGCCTTGCGACCGCAAGGTCCCAAGTTTGATCCCCGGTTAAAAAAAAAAAAAAAAAAAAATGCAGGTTTCGGTCGACATAGTTGATGTTCAGACAAGTGTTTACTTTTTCAAAATTGAGCTCTTTTGGGCCCTGCTTTTACTCCTTAACCCATGTTGATTGCTTACAAGTACTGTGCGAGGCACAAAAGGGGATGCAAAATGTAAAAATAGGATCCTCCATACCTCAAGGAGCTCGGGGTATTTGCCATAAAGTTGGCTGCATAACAGACTAAAGACTAATAAAGTTAGTAGATCTATCATTTACACTTTAGTTAAAGGTAGATACCTTGTATTTGCCCCTACTGTATCGCAACGCCCACAAGTGTCAGGCATATAAGTGCTTAATAATAAATGACTAGAGAATGGCTTTCTTTTCTTAAATATATCCTTACGTGTAATTTATACATTTTTGGATTTTTTTTAAAAAAGGCAACTGCACGATATGGCTCATTCATGTTTCACTTAGGATTTACTGATTCTCACATTGTTACACAAAGCCACTTGTGTTTATACTGTTTTCTTTTTCTCTTCCTCTAAATTACTCTGATTTTTGTTTATTAAGTTCATCCAATGAGTGTCTGCCCATTTCTACAGCTTGTCAAGGTTATTAATAATCATTGTGGTTCTTTAAACTCTCCAAGATTTCCAGTTCGCAAGTTGTCGTGCTCAGAACTTGACCCATGTTGTGCAACAAAGTCCCAAGCAAGTAATCTCATGTAGTTCTCTCGACTTTATAGAATATGTATAAACCTTCCGTTCTGTGAGTTAAGAGCTGGTTACTAGCAGTTCTGGAATGGAAGTGCTTTTTTTTTTTTTTTTTTTGGTGCCGTGGCTTGAACTCGGGTCCTTGCACTTTCGAGGCAGGCGGCGGAACCACTGAGCTAAATCCTCGGCCCTTGAAAGTGCTTTTTAATTTAGAACCACTTTCAGTTCATTCAAGAATTGGATGTCGGCCGGATTTATCTCAGTGGTTCCGCCACTTGCCTCGCAAGCGCAAGGACCCGAGTGCGATCCCTGGTACCAAAAAAAAAAAAAAAAAAAAAAAAAGAATTGGATGGCAAGCCGGTGATCTGCCCCCGGTATCAAAAATAAAAGAAAAAGAATTGGATGGTAGTTGTACCCTGGATCAGGCTCCACCATGGTGTTATCACTGCATCACTGCATCAGTATTTCTTGTATTGTGAAACCAGAGTAAGTGGAATAACTGGAATAACAAGAAAGAGAACTGAAGCTTGAAAGTATATTCTTCCCACCCAAATTTTTCTGTAATATTAAAGAGGAGCAACAAGTTGAAGTCTTCACTAAGAAACAATATCTTCTAAAAGTTAAAATAAAACCTATTTAACATGTTAGCAGTAGCTCTCTGTTCCTAAATCTATGTTCACTCCACCCCTTGTATTTTCTTTTAATTCAAAAGTAATTTAACTCTTAAAAAACTGTAACTAATTCCCACTGGAGTTCCTAAACTTTAAGATAGAGGTAGCTGCAGCTAAGCATACTAGCCCTTTCTCCTCCCTGTTTTCTAGAATCACTATTTTTTTGAGATGTGATCTCCCTATGTTACCCAAGCTGTTTTGGGTCACACAGTCCTGCCTCAGCACCCCCAAGTAACTGGGATTACAGGGATACACCACTGCACCTGACTTTAGAGTCACTTTTTCTTAACACAAATACAGCACCTTCCTAACAGTGCAAACTATACATTCTGAGTTTATGAAGAAAAGAGGAAAGGAAAAGGAAACATGAAAGGAATTTTAGTCTGCCAGAACATTTTAAATTGTGAGATAAATAGCTTTAGCTAACTTCATTCACACCTCAAACCAAGACCTAGCCTTGTAGCCATTCCAATGCTAGAAGTTGAAGTCTATAGAGTCCTGCCAAGAAGTTTAGTTGAAGCACAACTTATTCCCACTTGGAAGAACCTTGAGAACCAGTTCAATTTAGAGCTTGAAGTATATATTGGTTAGATGAGGAGCCTGAGATAAATGAGTGACATGGGTTGTTTCCAGAACAAAGGATGATTCCTTTTTGTGGTAGAAACCTATATGGCTTTAAAAGATACGGAAGTTTAAATCTTCAGCTCAGCTAGAGAGAGTTGAACTGGGATAGAATCGAACTTGACTTTGAGACAGTATGGTAGGCTGTACTGTGGAGAAATTCAGCCCAAGGCACTTACCTGCCTTTAGGCACACCAGTTGTCACACAGAATGAACAAGTTATGTCAGATCTCTATCTTCAGGAAGATAACTGAAAACCTTTGACACATGTAGAATGTCAAGTTCCCCTCTAGGGAAGGATGTAGAAGCATTTCTGCTGCTAACAGGTATAAAAATTTACACCTGTATTCAGTTAACATAGGTGTTCCTGAAGTGGCACAAGTAACTTTTTTTTGGTAGTACTGGGGATTGTACCCAGGGCCTTTGCACTGAGCTAGACCTCTTTCTATTTTACTTTGAGTCAGAGTCTTGCTAAGTCACTGATTTGTCTAGATTAGGCTCTAACTTGCAGTCCTCCTGCTCAACCTCCCAGAGTGCATGTGCCACCATGTGCTGGTACAAATTACTCTTTCTTTTTTTTTTTACAAATTTCTTATATCTAATGCTTCAAAGCATAGTACATGGGAAGTAAACTTGGTACCTTCGTAAGTCAAAGCAAGGCAAATAATGATCGATATAACTTTTACAAATATCCTTTTCTCCTTACATGTCCAATGTAGGAAGTTTTCTTCCCACATCATAGCTTTTCTGCTGTCCTACCCTTTACTTATGTGCAGTCACAGCATTGCACTGTGCTGAAGAGGTCAATAAAACACATACTGAGGAGAGTAAGAATGCAGGAATAGACAGGAAGCAAAGCAATAAGGCAAAATATTTCATGGCAAGAAAGTGAGAAGAATTAAGAGAAACTAGCTTTCATGGAAATAATGTGCCCACCAGTTTTGTAAGCTAACTCTGGGAGAGTGAGGTGGGAGAATTACAAATTCAAGCCCAGCCTGGGCAATTTAGTGACTTAGTGAGACCCTGTTTCAAAAAAAAAAAATTTTTTTTCTACAGAAAGGGAGCTGAGGATGAAGCTCAGTGCAAAGGTCCTGGGTTTAATCCCCGGTACTACAACAAAAGGAGTAGGGTAACTGAGCCAGAAATGTAAATCTCAACAACTAATTGGTTTCTCTATATTGTCCCAGAGGCAATACTTGACTTTTCCTCACCACTATCCTTCTCTTCAAAACCCAGTAAACATGGGAAACAAACATAACAGACTTAATTGGGAAAACACTCCCCCCCACCTTCCAATTTATATTCATGACCACAGCTGCTTTGTTTTCGTGAACAAGTACTAAGTCCTCCCCACATTGATAACAAAAGGCCTACTCTGAAATTGTAGAGTGTCTGGGAGAATCCCCTTCCCTCAGTGGTTCTGAATTATGACCCTATTGACTCTTCCTCCAGCAGCTAGAAATGGAAATAGGAGGTAGGCAGGGTGTTTGCACAGTAACTGGGGAGGGCGGTGCCTCTAGTATTTAATGTCCTAAGAATAGGATGCTAAATGCCTTTTCAGTAAGTTAGCTAGAAAGTTAGCTAACAAAGAATAGTTAGGCTTAGAGATATATTACCTTAAACCAACCCCAAGTGGAAGAATGTTGGCATAATCACCTACTACTACACAGAGTACTGTTCTCAAACCAGTCAGTCCTGGTCTCAAAACTGTTTGTTATTGCTCTTCAACAAGGTAAGTATGGATGTGGACAAAAACTGTGTAGAATGTTTTGTAGAAATTTGGCAGAATAAGTTTGTGTATTGAAAGTACTAATAAAAAGATTGAGCTTACGGTTTGTTATTTTTAGGTCATGTTCTTAGTAATTCAATTGTTTAGCACTTTCACCTTACAGAAGTTTTGTTTTGTGGTATTGGGGATTGAACTCAGGGCCTTTGCATTGAGCTATATCCCAGCCCCTTTTTATTTTTTATTTTAAGACAGGTTCTCGCTAAGTTAATAATTGCCCAGGCTGGGCTTGAACTTGGAATCTTCCTGCCTCAGCCTCCCAGAATGATAAGGTCACAGACATATGTCACCACACCAGGCTACAAAAGTCTTATAAATTGACTTATAAATTGATGGAGAACAAGAAGAAGAAGGAGAAGGAGAAGAGAGGAGGAATGGGGGTGGTGAGGAGGAAGAATGGTGGCTGGTAATGAGGAGGTTCAAGAATCATGAAATGAAAGTATCCAGGGAGTTGGACGGATCATTTGCAAGGATGTTGAAATCACCTGTAATGATGATAAAAATTGGGTTGGTGAGTAAATTGTTAAGACTTCAAGAATGTAAGGGTGTTACCAGAAGGTAGTTAGATGACAGCATTGCTCAGTGTTGTTTCTAACAAGATAAATACTTTTCAAAGTGTTTTCATATACATTCTTACTTGACTTTCATGACTACTTTATGCAATAGAGAACTTGGATAATGTTATTATCATTTTATACAGAAGGAAGAAAATCCTGAGTCTCAAATGTAATATAAGTAGTTATATAGAGATATATGGTAAAGAGAGTCAGTTTATTGTCCTATATTTTATATCAAACTTATTAAATAAATCGAGGTATTTATTAAATATTTAAAAATTCATCTTAAGGATTTCAATGGCACCTTTCTTAAGTATAAGTAAATTTTACTGTAGATAAAATTTCAATCTTCATATTTTTAGAAGCATAGATTGTGCAAAGTGAAATAAAGTTCCAGACAAAAGAATTATCTAGGGCCAGGGATTTAGCTCAGTGGTTTCGGTGCCTGCTGTGCAAGTGCAAGCACGCATGTTCGATCCCCGGTACCAAAAAAAACCACAAGAATTATCTAAATATTTGTTCCTTTTATAACATAGAGCATTTTTTACCTGTATGGAGATAAGATTATCCTAAAATTTTAGAAATCATTACAGTATTTAAAACTATTTCTAAGGAGTTTTGAATGAGAAAAGGAAAAGAATAGATGTAAGTTTATTGATATTATTTGTGTAAATTTTTTTTCTTTTGGTTGATTTTTTGAGAGTAGGTCTCACTATGTAGTTCAGGCTATTCTTGAACTCACTATGTAGCTGAGGCTGACCTTGTATTTGTGGTGATCCTCCTGCCTCAGCCTACCCAGTCCTGGGCTTACGGGAATGTCACACCATTCCTGGCTGAGAAAGTGAATTTTTGCAGTTGAGTGATTAGAGAATTTTTTTTGAAGATTCAAAAATCTGTATTTTGTCCATTAGTCCTATAAGTATTCTATAGAAAATAAACACATACTCGAAAAAACAGTAATACTGTCACAGCTCATAAACACTGGCTTTAGAAGTCAAAAGTTACAAAAGCTATTTTGAGTAAGAAAGCATTCCAGTTCCAACTTGACTTTCAGCCCCAAGCATGTCATGTCCATACTGCCTGTGGCCTCAGTGAGAGGACCTACCTATAGCCTGTGCATACCTGCATTTTTTTCTACCATGTCCCCCAGTTAGACACAGGACAGGGGCCCTGGGGTTCCTGACAACACTGTTCAGGACAATGACAAAGCTCTTGGCTTGAAGATTTGGTCAGTGTTCCTAGTGCAACGGAGGGGGCAGGGGCTCCAGCTGCCCATGCCCCCTTTGGTGCTAGCTCCTCTTCTCTGTGTTTAAATCACAGTATCTGGGAGCAGGTGGAGTGTGGGGAGAGACAGCAGAGCCTCAGAGGTAGGAGAGGAGAGGCAGAGGAGACAAGGGCTGACACTGTGGGGTGACCATCTGCTGAGCCACCAGCTGGCTGGGCTCCAAGGTCACCCCCAGCACTGAAATGTGTCATACAGGCAGAACAAAGTGGATTGAGAGGGGTCAGTCGGCAGGTCTCTTCCACCTCAGACTCCTCATGGGATGCCACCCTTCTCATTCCTCAAGTCCTGGTTGGCTCTCCTCTTGTAGCTTAGCTTTCATCTTCCCCTTTCTCATGAGGAAATGTTTCACTACCCAAAACATCAAAGCATGAACAAAGAAGGGCCAATTAGCATGATGATGGCCAGTTTCAGGCTGGGTTTTCAGTGGGATTCAGAAGGGCTACCTATGAAGAGGATGGTGAAGATGACCGACTTTTCAATGAACATGATCATGGTGTAAAGGGTGCCCTGGTCTCCATATTCACCAAAGTCCAGGGATTCCCACTGCTGCCACCCACCAAGACCCTGAGGGTGTGCATGCCCACATAGATGTGCACACCCATGTAGATGGGTGATGAACACCATGCCCTGGTAGATGAGCCACATGCTAAGGTAGAGTCCAGGAAAGAGTTGACAGGGACAGTGAACAAGGAACCTCTTCAGTGACTGCTAGGTACATGTTTACAAAATGGAAGACCAGCATCCCTGTGGCTTGTTTGGAAATGTCTAACAACCATATTCTCTACAAATATCTCTCGTGCTTTGGTTCTCTGAAGCATCTGAGCCTCAGCTTGTTGAAGGTCATGACTCCCAGTAGCCTTCATAGGAAGACGTAGAAACTGCATGAGCACCACCTCCCACACTCCGCAGCTCACTGCTGCCCAGGGCCACCCTGCTTGACAGCCTGGTGAAGGGTGAGTTTGCCTTGCCTGCTGGCCTAGCTGCTGCTGGGGCCACTCCCTAGAAAGAGAATGTACAGTTAAAGCGTGTGGGAGTGGGGAGATTTTTCTCTTTGTCTCTGACTCTCTGCCTCTGTCTCTCTGTCTCTGACTCTCTGTCTCTGTCTCTGTCTCTCTGTCTCTGTCTCTCCCTCTCTCTCTCCCTCTCCCTCTTTCCCCCTCTCCCTCTCACCCTCCCTCCCTCTCACTGCCTCTCCCTCTCTCTCTCTCCTTCGTTTTCTCAGGTTTAACTACAATGGCTTTTCTCCACCTGTTTAAGCATGCAAATTAAACAAAACACTTAACTGCACTTTATTGTGCTTCATTTTAACTTAGATCAGAAGAATTTTAATCAAACCAATACTAAGGCTTTAGGGGAAACTGAATAGTAGGAGTATTTGTAGTAATTTTAACTGGTCAAAAATATATTTTGTGCATTTCTTTATACTGAAAATCAGTTATTACCAGCTACTCTTACAAATAAGTAATAATTTTATCCCATTTTTCGGGTGAACAAATACAAAGGTTAAATGGCTTGCCCAGGGGCACAAATAGAATCAGTAGCAGAAGTGGGATTATAACTCCAAACTACTGACTCAAAGCTTAGTCCAATGAGCCATGCTGTTTCTCAAGTGGTAAGCATATTAATTGTCCCTTCAAGCAGGAAACAGAGCTCTAAATGGAGCGTATCCCTTCCTGAAGACCTAAGCAACATAGTAAAGAGATCTACTTTTTTCACTTAGTTAAAAAAAAATTACACACAAAATCATCAAACTTGCTTTATTGTTCCAGAAAAAATATGTTACAAATTCAAAAAGTAATGCAAAATATACACAAAAAGATACTGTTTTCTAGTTGTAAACCCATAAGGATGTTCTGATTTTTTTTTCTACTAGTGATATTAGACTTAAATTGGTGAATTTGCTATATGAGATAAATATCTACATAATTCAGAAATCTACTTACCCTTTGTAATCTAGATTAATTATAGAAAAATAGCAATTTCCTCTTATCTCAAGTCTACCAAGGTACACAATTTTTACCTAATTTTAACTCTGTACTTTTAAAACAAAAAGGAAGATTATATTGACAATAGAGATTAAGGAAATTTACAAATTAAAACTAAATGATTGAACTTTCATTTTTGGCTATGATGCAATAGCTTATGTTAACTGTCTTGTTAAGAATGACATTTTAAAAATACATATGCAACAACTCTTTGAAACCACCAAGGAGAAACTAAAGAATCTAGTAATGAAGAGACAACGATTCAACAGAAAATAGAAGTTTAATGAATTGAGGCTCATATTTACCTATACTTTTCACTTTGGTATTTGCAGATTCATGGCGTGAGTAGTAAGAGGATAAGGAAAAAGTAGCCATCTGAGCTTTGGGTATTTTACTGGTTAAGGAGACAGATATTGAGATATGAGGCCACCAAAGTGATTAGGAATTGGGGAACTGAGGTCCAGAAGTTGAGAAAAGCACAGAAGAGTGCCAAAAATCCTGTGCAATTTTCCCTCAAAGCATGTGCTAGCTCCTTAACTGTGAGGGTAAAATGCAGAGAAATTAAGTGAAAAGAAACAGTTTGGTACCTAAAGAGCTGAGTGAAGATTTTGGCATTTTTAAAGAACTTGGGAAACAGAAACAAGAATTTGGGAGCCACCAAGAAGGGAAAATCCAAGCAAACACTTCGTGATTTTGGATGAGAACCCAAGATATCTACTTCTTAAGAAGTAAAGGCTAGGCTTTAAAATTTAGGACAAACTAAAAGTTGATGAGCCTACAAATAATCTGACATCCAGCACTGAGTCAATATTATGAGAAGTCTATATATTATATAACTGCTGGAGCAAGTTAAATCCTCTCTGGAGAAAGAAAATTTCATGTAGAGTCTTTGCAAATTTTTGCAATGTCCAGAATTCAATTTAAAAATTACCAAGCATGTAAAAAACAGGACCAAATAGAAATGCTAGAACCTCAAATTACTAGAACTAAAATGAATTAAAAGGCTTATTTATAATAGATTCGGCACAGCACAAAAAAATACATCAGCAGAAAGTATTCAGGTTTAAGCATAGGCAGTTAAAAGGGTAGAAAATACGGAAGACAGAATAAGAATTTTAAAAAGTTATAGAAAACAAATGTGAAACAGAGTTTAAAAGTTCTGCTGTATCTGTAATTGGAGTTCTAAAAGATTAGGGGAGCACGAATTGAACAAAAACAATATTTGGAAAACTATTGGTAAGTAAACTGGTGAAAGAAAGTAAATCATGAATTCAAGAAGCTCTAAAACCCACAAGTATACATAGATGATTGTATTTAAACACCCATAAAACAATGATAAAAATATTTAAAGTAGAGAAAAAAAAGGTGCAAAAGTGAGGGATAATGCTGACTTTTTAATGGAAACTATAGAATCCAAAAGACAATGGAATGACATTTTAAAGTTCTAAAAAAACACAACTACCAAACAAGAACATGCTCATTAAAAAATCTATCAAAAAGGAATGTTAATTAAGTACATTTTCAGACAAACAAAAGTAGAGAGAATTTATTGCCAACAAACTTATACCAAACTAGAATTTAAAGGGTTTTTTTCAGATTTAAAAGTATACATGCAGAAAAAAATTAAAAGCACAGGAAGGGTAAATATATGAAAAAATCTAAATCAAAACCATAGTAGTTGACATATTATGTAGTTTTAAAATGGATGTAAAACTACATGGCAATAATAATAAAAAAGTTAAAAAAGACTGTCTTTTCAATTTTAGGCTGCTATAACAAAATAAAATACTGAGTAGCTTAAAAAGCATTCATTTCTCACAGTTGTACTTGCTGAGAGGTCTAAAATGAAGTTGCCAGAATATTTAGTGCCAGCAAGGGCCCTTTTTGTGGCTTGCAGCAATCACCACTTTGCTTTATCTTTACTTGGTGGAGAGCAAGACAGACAGCTCTAATCTCTTTCCTCTTCTCATAACTCTAATCCTATTTCAGGGGCCCATCTCTCCTGAGCTCATCTAAAACTAATTCCACTCAAAGGACCTACCTTCAAATATTATCACATTGGAAAAGAAGAGTTTCAATATATGAATTTGAGGTTAGAGGGACTTAATTCAGTCCATAAGAGGTAGTAGCTCATTTAAGTTCTTTGCCTCAAGTTCAACATCTGGGGTTCCTCAGTGGCAGTTTCTGTTAAGTACTTTTTTAAAATGCTATTTGTGGATCTTTTTTTCATGTCTTTGCAAGTTTTCATTGTTGTTACAAACTGCTTTTTATGTAATATCACATGGTAAATCCCTAAATAAGAATTCACCCTTCAGGGTTTAATGCTGCTGTTTTTTGTTGGAACCCTTTTTTTTCCTCATTAAATTTATTGGTATGTTTTGGGTGTACAATACAGTTATATTCATCATTGGGATCTTGTACCTTTACATGATGTATCTTGGTTCTTATTTTTTCCCCATTCCCCTTCCCTCCCTTCACACCCTCCACCCTTCCCTATTTACAATGACTTTATTTCCATTTTTTCCTTTTCTCATATTTTTTATTTTCCCTTCTTTCCTTTCACCTACCCCTCCCACTTCCCCTACCCCTTTAGACCTTTTCTTCCTATTTTACATTATCCATTATACATTGTGATCTTTATTTACTCTTTCAGTTTCTCACACGAGAGAAACTATTCAGTATTTACATATGTGTGTCCTATTTATTTTATTTAAGAGTATGGCATCAATGTGCATCCATTCAGTTTTAAATGTATCTAGTTTCTCATTCTTTATGGCTGAGTAGTACTCCATTTTATTAAAAAAACACATCTTCTTTATCCAGTCTCCAGTTTGTTATCACTCTTTTTGCTGACTTCCCTGGACTAATCCTGTCAACTTTGTATTTTTTATCATGTCACCAATGAAGCCTCTGTTTGGTTAACTTAGTGGTCAGCTAAAGATTGCAGGAAAGTTTCCTTAAATATCTTGAAACAAATAGTCTCCAAGATTTTTCCCAGAGGCCAGTGTGTATTTGTGCTGAGGCAGACCTTCAATGCTTTATGAGCTTGAGGCTGCCTTAGGCTGCATTTCCTCTTGTACAGGCCCTCGTGATGTTCTACAGATCAGAGAAGAGGGCCTTCCCAGGACTTTCTAGGGCATGCATACAGCTTTCTAGTTTCCCAGAAATATGTCAGAGCTTTCCACGTCCACTATGCAGTTCTTATTTTCCAGATTTTCTTTTTAAGATTTTTTTTAAAGAAACTTTTCTTATTTGTCTCAAACGCTATTTCTGACTCAGACAGTTATAATATTCTTAGTCAGTTAAAATGCTAAACAATTTCCATGAATGCTTTTGACAAATGTTGATGGGATAGAGCTCTCCTCAGAAACAGGTAAGATGAAGACAAGTTTTATAAATGAGGCTTTTCCAGGGAACAGACAGACAGATCAAATAGTGACAATTCACTTAGAAGTTTGTGGGAGCCTCAAGCCCTCACCAATGTCTGCTGAAATGGTTCCACATAGCCTGGTGCAAAGCTGTGGATTTTCAAGGCCTCCATAGATCTGGGGAGAGAACTATGAGAATAGGGCCAGTAAAAACACCAGAAAGTTCACGGTTCTTAAGCAAACTGCAGTTGTTTTTCTTCAGTAAATGATCCTTACATAGCTTCCATGGTTCTTCTTTGGTTCCAAGATTTCTGAAAAAATTAATTTTGACCATTTTTACTAGTGTTATAAAAGGGGAGATTTTCAGAAGTCCTTACTGTATTCCAGAAGGTCTGTTTTAGTATTTTCTTTCTTGCTTGATTTTCTTACTTTGTTTTGTTGTTGCTGTAATGATTGTTGTTGTTGTTTTGTTTTGTTTAGTTTAGACAGCATCTTATTAATTGAAACCATGGCAATCCCCCTGCCTTAGCCTGCTGAGTGCTGGGATTACAAGTATATACCATCACAGTTGGCTGTTTTTGTATTTTCTTGAAATGAAATAATTGATAGCAATTGAAAAAATCAACTAATTTATGCAATATTGATGAATCTTAAAGAAATAATGTTGAGGCAAAAAAAAAATGAGACCAAAAAATACATAATGTATGATTTCACATATGTGAACTTCCAAAACAATTAAAATAAAAGTTAGCATTGAAATTTATCTTTTGGGGAGAAAAGAAATATTAACTGAGACAGAGCATGAGAGAATATTTTAGCATGTTCATAATGTTCTATATCTTTTAAAAAATTTTTTATTTTATTGGTACATTTTAGGTATGTGATATAATGACATTCATCATTGGAAATTTGCACCTTTACATAGGCTCTCTTGGTTCTTATTTTTCCCCCTTCCTCTGCCCTCCATTCAACCCCTCCATCCCTCCCTATTTATAAAGACTTTGTTTCCATTTTTCCATTTTCTCATATTAATTCCATTTCCTTCTTTCCTTTCCCCTAGCCCTCCCACTTCCTTCCCCTTTGCCCCTTTTCTTCCTATTTCACATTATCTATTATACCTTTTAGTCCTTATTTACACTTTCAGTTTCTCACACCAGAGAAACTATTTGATATTTACACATGTGTGTCCTATTTATTTCACTTAAGAGTATGGTTTCAATGTGCATCCATTTAGCAATAAATGTCTCTAGTTTCTCATTTACTATGGCTGAGTAGTGCTCCATTTTATAAAAAAGCCACATTTTCTTTATCCAGTCTCCAGTTGATGGGCATTTGGGCTGCTTCCAAGTTTTAGCTATTACCAACTGTGCTGCTATGAACATGGGTGCACACATATCGCTGTGGTGTGATTCTTTTAATTCTTTGGGGAAGATCCCCAGCAGTGGAATAGCGGGGTCAAATGGGACTTCCAGTCCTAGTTCTTTGAGGTATCTCCATACTGATTTCCACAGTGGTTGCACCAGTCTACACTCCCACCAGCACTGGAGCAGGGTTCCTCTTTCCCCACAGCCCCACCAGCATTTGTTATTGGTTGATTTCTTGATAGCAGCCATTCTTTCTGGGGTGAGGTGGAATCTCAAAATCGTTTTCATTTGCATCTCCTGAATGACCAGTGATGTTGAACATTTTTTCATATGTTTATTTGCTATTTCTACTTCTTTGTCTGAGAAATGTCTGTTCATTTCAGATGTCTATTTTTGTATTTGGTCTTTGAATTTGGGAGGTCTAAGGACCAGGGATTTAGCTCAGTGGTTTCGCCCCCTGCTGTGCAAGCACAAGGACCCAAGTTCGATCCCTGGTACCAAAAAAAATTAAAAATAAATAAATAAATAAATAAATAAATAAATTTGGGAGGTCTGATTTTTTTAAAGTTCTTTATAGATTCGAGATAGTAGGCCTTTGTTTGAGGAACAGCTGGTGCTAATTTTTTCCTACATTGTGGGTTGTCTCTTCACACTGTTGGTGGTTTTCCTTGCTGTGCAGAAGCTTTTTAGTAAGAAGAGATCCTACTTGTTTATTGTTTGTGCTAGTTCACGGGCAACTGAGGTTTTGTTCATAAAATCTTTTCCCACACCCATGTCTTCAAGAGTTCTTCCTAAACTCTCTTCAAGCCAGTTTAGTGTTTCTGTTTTTTTTTAATTCTTTTATTGGTACATTATAGGTATACAATACACTTACATTTATCACTGGGTGCTTGTACCTGTACATGATGTATCTCAGTTCTTATTTTTCCCCCATTACCTGTGCACCCTTCACTCCCTCCACCCTTCCCTATTTACATAGATTTCTTAGTGTTTCTGTTTTAATATTTAGATCTTTAATTCATTCAGATTTTAGTTTAATGAATGGTGAGAGATATAGGTCTAGTTTTAGTCTTTGCCAAGTTGAAACCCAATTTTTCCAGCACCATTTATTAAAGAGGCTATCTTTCCTCCAGTGAGGGTGTTTGGCCCCTTTATCAAACATGAGGTGGCTGAGTGTGTCTGGCATTGTTTCTGCATCTTCTAATCTGTTCCACTGGTCCTCAGGTCTGTTTCTTTGCCAGTACCATGCTGTTTTTACCACAGTAGCTTTGTAGTAGAGTTGCAGGTTGGGGATTGTGATACCCCCTGCCATGTCTCTGTTACCTAGAATTGCTTTTGCTATTCTGGGTCTCTTCTTGTTCCAAATGAATTTTTGGATTGTTTTCTCAAGGTCCATGAAGTATGATCCTGGGCTCGCAATTGGGATTGCATTAAATCTATATAGCAGTTTTGGAAGTATGGCCATTTTCACTCTATTAATCCTTCCTACCCAGGAGCAGGGGATGTCTGTCCATTTTCTGATTTCATCTTCGATCTCTCTTTTCAGAGTGCCATAGTTTTCAGAGAAGAGGTCTTTGATTTCTTTTGTTAGGTTGATTCCTAGGTATTTCAATTTTTTGGGTGCTATTGTGAAAGGAATTATTTGCCCTATTTCTCTCTCAGTGAGTCTGTCACTTGTGTAGAGGAAAGCTATTGATTTTTGTGTGCTGACCTTGTAATTAGCTACTTGACTGAATTTGGTTATTAAGTCTAGAAGACTTTTGGTGGAGTTCTTGGGGTCTTCTATATAGAGTATCATGTCATCTGCAAATAACGACAATTTGACTTCTTCATTTCCCATCTTTATTCCTTTTATTTCTTTCTCTTGTCTAATTGCCGTGGCTAATGTTTCCAGAACTATATTGAACAAGAGTGGTGATAGCGGACATCCTTGTCTTGTTCCTGATTTGAGTGTGAAGGATTTCAGTTTTTGACCATTTAGTATGATATTGGCTGTTGGTTTTTCATAGATAGCTTTTATCAGATTGAGGTAGAGACCATCTATTCCAAATTTTTGTAGGATTTTTATCATAAATGCATGTTGGATTTTCTCAAATGCTTTTTCTGCATCTGTTGAGATGATCATATGGTTTTTGTCCTTGGCTCTATTGATATAGTGTATTACATTGATTGATTTTCATATATTGAACCATCCCTGCATCCCTGGGATGAATCCCACTTGATCAGGGTGTATGATCTTCTTGATGATCTTCTGCATTCTGTTTGCCATTATCTTATTAAGGATTTTTGCATCTATGTTCATTAATGAGATTGGCCTATAGTTCTCTTTTTCAGTTGGGTCTTTCTCTGCTTTGGAGATCAAGGTGATGCTTGCTTCCAGGAATGAATTTGGGAGTATTGCTTCCCTTTCAATTTCATTGAAGAGTTTAAACAGTAGTGGCAGTAGTTCCTCTCTAAATGTCTTGTAGAATTCAGCAGTGAAGCCATCAGGGCCCGGGATTTACTTAGTTGATAAGTTTTTAATTACATTTTCAATTTCATTGGTTGATATTGGGTTGTTCAGAATTTTTAGGTCTTCTTCGTTCAACTTTGGTAATTCATATGTGTTTAGGAATCTGTCCATTTCTTCTGTGTTGTCCATCTTATTGGCGTATAGATTCTGGAAGTAGGTACTGATGATCCTCTGGATTTCTGCTGGGTCTGTTGTAATTTCACCCTTTTCATTCTTAATTGCATGGATTTGGGCCTTTTCTTTCCTTTTTCTGATAAGGTTGGCTAAGGGTTTATCAATTTTGTTGATTCTTTCAAAGAACCAACTCTTGGCTTCTTTGATTTTTTGTATCATTCTCTTAGTCTCCATTGCATTGATTTCTCCTCTGATCTTTATAATTTCCTCCCTTGTATGAGCTTTGGGGTTGTCCTGCTGCTCTTTTTCTATAAGATTGAGGTTCAGCATCAGGTTGTTTAATTGGGCTCCTTCTGTTTTCCTAATATGCATGTTCACTGCTATGAATTTCCCTTGTAAGACTGCTTTCATTGTGTTCCATAGATTCCGATATGTTGTACTGTCACTGTCATTTAATTGAAGGAACTGTCTGATTTCTCCTTTTATTTCCTCTGTGACCCATTGGTTATTCAGAAGTGTGTTGTTCAATTTCCACGTGTGTATGAAATTTTTTGAGTTTCTTTTGCTATGGATCTCCAATTTCATCGCACTATGATCTGATAATATACAGGGGATAACTTCAATTCCTTTGCACTTTTAAACATGTTCTATGTGTGAGTATGTGGTCTATTTTGGAGAATGACCCATGTGCAGCTGAGAAGAATGTGTATTCTGGTTTTGTAGGGTGCAACACTCTGTAAACATCTGTTAAGTTCATTTGTTTAAGAGTTTGATTGAGTTCTAGTATTTCATTACTTATTTTTAGTCTAGTTGATCTATCTATTTGTGACAGTCGGGTGTTGAGGTCCCCCACTACAATTGTATTAGTGCAAATATGACTTTTCATGTCCATTAGTATTTGTTTTATATTGTTGGGTGCACTAGTGTTTGGTGCATAAATATTTATGATTGTCATCTCTTCCTCTTGGATTGTTCCCTTTACAAGGATGTAGTGTCCTTCTTCATCTCTCTTAATCAGTGTTGGTTTGAAATCTACTTGATCTGCAAAGAGGATAGCTACTCCTGCTTTTTTTTTTGGTTCCTGTCACATGGAGTATTGTTTTCCACCCTTTAACTTTCAGTCTATGAGTTTCCTTTTGAGTTAAGTGTGTTTCTCGTATGCAGCATATTGTTGGATTTTGCTTCTTGACCCATTCTGCCAGTCTATTTCTTTTGATTGGTGAATTGAGACCATTAACATTGATGGTTATAACTGAACTGTATTGACTTGTCATTGCCGTGACTTTTTCTTTTTGGTGGGTTCTCCCCCTTTACATTTAATTTCTTGTCATGCCAGATGGGTTCATTCTGCTTTGCCTCCTGGGGTTGTGATCCTCAATGTCTGTTTCTAGGATATTGTGTAAAATTCTTTGGAGTGCTGGTTTGGTATTCATGAAGTTCCTAAGGTGCTCTTTGTCATGAAAGTATCTTATTTCTCCATCCATTTTGAAAGATAGTTTTGCCGGGTCCTTCAATCTGGGTTGGAGGCTGTTTTCTTTTAGGGCTTGGCATATGTCACTCCAAGGTCTTCTTGCCTTGATGGTTTGTGTTGAGAAGTCTGCTGTGATTCTGATGGGCTTTCCTTTGTATGTGATTTGTTTCTTTTCTCTAACTGCTTGGAGAACTTTGTTCTTCTGTTGAGTTTCTGGAATCTTAACAATTATATGTCTATGTGTAGATTTTTTTTGATCAAGGCTATTTGGAGTCCTATATGCCTCACTTATCTGTATGTCAAGTTCTTTTCCCCTGCTTGGGAAGTTTTCTGCCATTATTTCTGTGAAGAGATTTTTTATGTCATCTGTACTCTCTCCTGTTTCTTCATTGAGCCCAATCAAACTTATGTTATTCTTCTTTGCATCATCTAGCAGCTGCTGGATTGATTTCTCATGTTCCCTTATAATTTTGAAGCAATTTTTCTTTCCTTGGTCACTAATTGCAATCTTATCTTCTATATCTGAAATTCTGTCCTCACATTGGCTCATTCTGCTGTGTAGACTTTCAGTGGTGTTTTTCATCTCCTAGAAATCTATTTGCATGTGTTTTATGGATTCCATTTGTTTTCTATGTTGGGATTCCATCATGTTCCTGAGCTCCTCTCTAGATTTATTAATCATGTTTTGCACTAGGGGCACAATTTCTCCTGTTATCTGAGAAATTATTTCTGATTTCATTTTTTCCAGATCCCCTTTTGTAGCCAGTTCAGTGGTTCCAGGTGTTTGAATATCAGAGTGTTCCTTCTCATTTCCCTTTGGGGTTGCTGTAGGTGATCTGGAAGTCTGGTTTTGAGACTTATTTATGTGTTTCCTCATTTTGACTGGGGCAGGGGCTGTTAACGCCTGCAAGGATTACCTCCTCGGAGCTGGGAGAGGTGGGACAGGGGCCAGGAGCAGTGGTAGGGATGGTGGCCCAAAAGCCCTTTCCTGTGGGCTGGGAGCAGCGGGAGGGATGGTGGCCGGGAAGCCCCTTCCTCTGGACCAGGAGCAGTGGGATGGTGACTCAGAAGCCCCTACCTCTGCGCCGGGAGCAGCAGGACTCGATACCATGGTCTGGTGGTTTGGTGTCCTCTGCGTCTTTGTAGTGTGGAACCAGGTGGCTGCCGGTCTGCAGGGGGTGATTCGGCGTCTTCCGCACGACTCCGGACCTCGGTAGGGCGTGCACAGACCTGCCTGTCTGCAGCAGGCTGATTTGGCGTGTTTCACTTGACTGGGGACCTCGGTAGGGCGTGGGCAGACCTGCCTGTCTGTAGGGGGATGATTCGGCATCTTCAGTGTGACTCCAATAGTACCACTATTAATTTAAAAATTATATGACCACAGTGCTTTATAATTTTTGAACTGGTTTAATAGTATCTTATCATCAATGGAATTTGTGGATTTCAATGTTATATTTTCTAAATAAGGAGATTCATTTAGAGAGTCAAAGAATTTGTGGAGCCTAGATTCCTACTCCTAGATTATTATGCTTTCCGACCATATTTCTATATTTACTGCTATGTCAGTTTCTTTAGGATACTGGAAGTGACCAGCTTATTAAATTAGATAGATGCCCAAGATTTTAGAATTTTCTGTTAAGTAAATCTTAAAGGCTCTTAATCCTTTATTCTATAGGTAATCTTATGACTCTAGGGACAGAAACAATTTGGAAGGAATTGAAATAATTTTAAACTTTTTTTGCTCCCCTCAGTATTGAGGATTGAACCCAAGGAGCACTGAGCCCCATCAACAGCTCTTTTTTATTTTGAGAGAAAGTCTCACTAAGTTGCCCAGGTTGGCCTTGAACTTTCTGTCTTCCTGCTTCAGTCTCTGGAATTCAGTAGCTGGGATTACTGGCATTCCTGGCTAAATTTCCTGTTTTAAATCTTTCTGTGAGATACAAGAGATTTGTCATCTAACCTAAATACATCTTTTATTGAGATGTCTCAATGTTCAATCATTACAATATCACATATCATATATTTCTTCAGCCTGCTCTTGTCCTGCTTTCTATTCAAAAGTAAAATGATTGATCACAATTCCAATTCCTTTCTAAATATTTGAGGACTGATAAAACTTATTCTTTTGACAATCTATGTCTCTTGACAATCATCTGTGCTACAACCGCTCCCCACTCTGCCAAGAAAAAGAGTACAGGTTGAGCACCCCCGATCCAAAAGTCCAAAATCCAAACTATCCCTAATTCAATGCTTTTTCAATGCTGGCATGATGCCACAAAAGAAAAAAGAAAAATTCTACACCTATTCTTACATTACAAATTATAGTCAAAACACCAACACATCCAGGCATGGTGGCTCACACCCATAATCCTAGAACCCAGGAAGACTGAAAGTTAGAGCTTAGCCTACACAGCTTAGTGACTTCCTAAGATCTTTTCTCAAAAATTAAAAAAAGAGGGAGTGGGGCTGGGGATGTTGCTCCGGGCAAAGGCCCTGGGTTCAGTTCTCAATACTGCAAAAAAGAAAAAAAAAAACCCAGACACAGTAAAAGTATTGTATAAAATTGCCTTCACATTATGTAATAAGATATACATAAAATAAATCAGAATGTTATGCTTAGAATGAGCCCCCCCTTCAAGAGATCTCATGATGTATATGCAGATAATCCAAAATCTGAAATATCTAAACTAAAACATTTGTGGTGTAAAGCATTTCAGATAAGGGATGTTCAACCTGTATAAAGTGATCTGTATAAAGATTTTGTTCTTGTTCTATTGTTTTTTTCTGATACATCATGACTATTAGATAATATTCTTCCATCATCATGTTTATATAAATTTCTCACATTTATTTCTTTTCTTTAAATGAGTTAGTCCACATTTATCCCCATTAAATGTCATTATATTTGTGATGATGACTTCAAATTCAATCTGTGTAACAGGCATGCCAGCTAACTTTGCATCATTGCCTAGTTCAATAAGTATATCCCCAACATAAATTTTGAAATCACAGATGAGAATAAAAAATAAAGCAGGGTCCACAAAGCTGTTATGTATTTGTGGATAGCTACTAGAAAGCCTTAATTTGCTTTTCAGGCAAATGAAGAATAGCACACAAGTGAGAAAGTGCTATTTATAAAGAGAATAAGGGACTTGAAAAATTTATGCTTTTGTAATTAAGTTCTAAATGGTTGATGAAACACCACTCTCAGATCTCAAGCCAAGAGCAAATTAAAGGTAGGTTTTCTCTGCCTTTTGTCCTAAACAAAAATATGCCTTATAGACCACTTAAAGACCAAGGGATAGGTGGCTTCTCTAGATACCTTTCTATTGCCTGAAGCCCTTTTATCTCTCCAGAGCATATCTTTCCCATTATATTCACTAAAACACAATCTGGTCAACCCCACAGTTAATACTACTATCCTCTTGGGAAATCTTATGAAAAAAACTACAACTAGATGAGGTGTTATATATGCTCAGGGCAGCTGGAAGCAGTAAACCATCTCTTAAACAAATCTCTACCTTTTTTTTTTAGTTCACTCTACTTTTGTTCTTAAGCCAAGGGCAGATAATTTTTTTTTTTTTTTTTTAGAAAACTTTGTCTTTGAAGATGTAGTCTTTTTC